>NC_133930.1:8303570-8936811 GCF_964199755.1 Larus michahellis
TTCCCTTCCCTTCCCTTCCCTTCCCTTCCTTCCCTTCCCTTCCCTTCCCTTCCCTTCCCTTCCTTCCCTTCCCCTTCCCTTCCCTTCCCTTCCCTTCCCTTCCCTTCCCTTCCCTTCCCTTCCCTTCCCTTCCCTTCCCTTCCCTTCCCTTCCCTTCCCTTCCCTTCCTTCCCTTCCCTTCCCTTCCCTTCCCTTCCCTTCCCTTCCCTTCCCTTCCCTTCCCTTCCCTTCCCTTCCCTTCCCTTCCCTTCCCTTCCCTTCCCTTCCCTTCCCTTCCCTTCCCTTCCCTTCCCTTCCCTTCCCTTCCCTTCCCTTCCCTTCCCTTCCCTTCCCTTCCCTTCCTTCCCTTCCCTTCCCTTCCCTTCCCTTCCCTTCCCTTCCTTCCCTTCCCTTCCCTTCCCTTCCCTTCCCTTCCCTTCCTTCCCTTCCCTTCCCTTCCCTTCCCTTCCCTTCCCTTCCCTTCCCTTCCCTTCCCTTCCCTTCCCTTCCCTTCCCTTCCCTTCCCTTCCCTTCCCTTCCCTTCCCTTCCCTTCCCTTCCCTTCCCTTCCCTTCCCTTCCCTTCCCTTCCCTTCCCTTCCCTTCCCTTCCCTTCCTTCCCTTCCCTTCCCTTCCCTTCCTTCCCTTCCCTTCCCTTCCCTTCCTTCCCTTCCCTTCCCTTCCCTTCCCTTCCCTTCCCTTCCCTTCCCTTCCTTCCCTTCCCTTCCCTTCCCTTCCTTCCCTTCCCTTCCCTTCCCTTCCCTTCCCTTCCCTTCCCTTCCCTTCCCTTCCCTTCCCTTCCCTCCCCTCCCCTCCCCTCCCCTCCCCTCCCCTCCCCTCCCCTCCCTCCCCTCCCCTCCCCTCCCCTCCCCTCCCCTCCCCTCCCCTCCCCTCCCCTCCCCTCCCCTCCCCTCCCCTCCCCTCCCCTCCCCTCCCCTCCCCTCCCCTCCCCTCCCCTCCCCTCCCCTCCCCTCCCCTCCCCTCCCCTCCCCTCCCCTCCCCTCCCCTCCCCTTCCTATAGGACTCAGATATATGATGTCTGCTGGGATCCATCCACCTCAGACAATATGTTAAATTTCTCTCTTGCACAACTACAAGTCACAAAAAATGTGAGAAGGAAGCTATTTGATCTCAGCCTCATTTTCTGTATATCCTAGCTCACAGAATTTCTTTGTATGTTTGTTTTAGGTTTTAGTTTCCCCCCAAAAAAAAATAAAAAAAAAAACCAAAACAAACAAACAAAACACCTATTATAAAACACAATAATAATGAGGCTGAACATATCAGCCTTCAGGAGGCCTACACCACAGGTAAAGGACAGGACAGACTAAAACACTGTCGGCACATGAGTCCCTGCAACATGAGGACTCCGATCCTTGTTTCAGCCTGAGCACAACAAGCTAGACAAATGCCTAAAAGCATTCTCTGTCACTGTGTACCGGTTAATACTACACTTTCAGTCATGGCCAATCTCAGACTGAGGGTTTTTTTACCCTTTTTTTTTTCTTTACTTTTTCTTTTTCTTTTTTTATTTCCAGAAATGCATGTTTTTATATTATACGATGCACTGGAGGAAAAAATCCTTCTGACCCTGCCAAGTACTTGTCTATAGTGTGGTATTTGCTTATAAACAGTGTCTTTATGCAGAAATCTGAGAATGAAAATCCTACTAAAGACAATGAAAATTTTTTTTTTTTTTGTCCTCCCAAATACTTATAAAAACAGTGTACAAGCAGGTGACTCCCACTATGTCCACAAATAACAAATTTATCTTAAAACTGAGATCAAGGCATTTGTTTCTGAAAAAAATAAAATAGCATGATATCACCATCAGTTCTTTAAACGATAATGAATCAACCACTTTCAATGGGATAACGTTTTAAAGGTTCACCTGTTTACTTGCTGGACTGACTGCATTTCTGAGTCCCTGCATACAGGTGAACATCCTGTTTGCATCCTCATTCCATCCCAGAGAGATACTCAGGAGTACAGTAGCTCCTTCACACACTGTGGTTTCCAAATAAAGGTCAGATGAAAGTCCTAGCATAGTCCAGCAGTTTTCTGATCTTTACAATGATATGAGCACCCCAGGACAAACATTAGTATACTCCTCTGGGTCTTTTTAGACCTGAAGACAATATTACCCATACCAGAAATAGGCAGACTCTGCTTGCTGCTCTTACCCTTGACTAAATCACAGATATTTTCCAGTTTTAAGTACCTGCGTGAAGTTATTATAAGTCATCTCCTTGCTCTTCTTTCAGCCCATTGAATAAGTTGAGTCCTTGTTAGTCACAATGTAGATTTCATTTTCCAGTCTGTTTGCTGTTTTTATTTTGTGTGTGTTTGTGCACTTCTGAACTATTTTTGATACTTCAGCATCCCTGAACCATGAACACTAAAAGTAGACATCATATTCTAATGTCAACCATTAAAAAATCCCATACAGAAAAGACAGGCCACTGTCTTGCCTGTACTTCATAACTATTTTGTTTTCCCTATTCACATGGAAAAAAAAGAACTCACATCTAATAACTTATTTACTGTTGGATACATCTGACTGTATCACAAGGAGAGCATTTATTGATGTGATTATCTTCCAGGACCCTAAAATTTTCTTCTGAGTTCCCTGTTTTATAGAATGTTTTTTATTTCTTCAAGGTGTGGTCTACTTCCCTGATCTCCTAACACAGCATTTTTAATTAAAGTGTATTAAATCACATAAATTGCATTACGATAATTTAAAATGATCATTTCTGAAGACTAGCCTGTCCCATACTAATTTTCTAGCAGCAGTTAAAAGACGCCAGTAAATGCTGATATACGGTACATTACTTTAGGAGATATGGATGCACTTTCCACAAAAGTGAAACTTGAAAAGAAATGATTTCCTGGGACTTAAACATTTTGATGCTACATTTTTTAAATGTTCATTCATATTAAAGTTTTAAAACCCTCACTTCAAACAGTGCTTGTCTCACAACTTCTTTTCATTTATAAATTTTATGAATGAAGATTTATAATCACTGTTTAGAATGATATTAAAAATAAAACAAACCCGAATGTCACAAGACGAAGAATCAAACCCTGTAGGACCGTATTGCAAACAACCGTACTCCCTGAGTTCTCCCCTTTAAAAGATCTCTCTTAAGATGAAAACCAGCTTTTGTTCTATCCTATGTATTCTCTGGAAATCTCATATAATGCAGACTTTAGAGAAATAATTATATAATATGAAATCAAACACTTTGGAGAGGTCAGCTGTATTCTATCAATGAACCTTGTCTTTAACAGTGGCCAGTATAACTGCAATTTTATTTATAAGATATAAAATTGATACAGACACAGACACAACTTCATATTTCCTTTTATGAGAACAAAGGATGAAAAAAGTCATTTACTTGCCTTTGTTGGTACTGTCCATGTTCTTAGGAAAGGGGAAGGTGGCATATTAAAATTAGACACACATTTCTTCAACTGGTACAAGTGGGTCTCTTTGAGACGTCAATATTTTATGAACTGGTTTGCCTTGTAATTGGGAAAGCTAGTGATTTAAAAGTAAAATGACAATCAAGCAGCCAATGTGAGAAATTAGGCAATGTCCATTATATCAGAGATGTGCATAATTTATGAACTCTGAATTTCAGCAATGAAAATAAAAAAGTCTGATTGTTGTCTTAGGGTCTGATTGAACCTAGCTGAAGTGATTTTCCAGTGATATTGGTAGCTTGCAGATCAGACCCTTTTTGTTCAAATAAGTAATTACAACTACATCTACATAAACAAAGCTTTGGAGAGTTTTGTTTGTTTGTTTGTTTGTTCATTTAATTGGTCAAACATTTTAACTGAATCATGTCTTTGGGAATTCCTAATCCTCAGTGAAAACTAAGGGAAAAATAGCTACAAGAATACACAGAGCCATCACAGCCACCAGTAAGTGTAAACAGTGAGAAGACAGAGAAATTGTTTAGGTAACATGGTTGATCTATAACTAAGGCTAATTACCCAGGGTCATCGAAAGCAATTAACACATATTTAAGGTATTTCTTATCAGGACCATACTTAAACATAGGCTTAGTTGTGACCATGTGCTGACATACAGTCATGTTTAATACTCTTCCCCTGCATCAAGGACAGTGGAGAATGACAAACACAAATTCAATTTCAGCAGAATAATCATGTCTTCCTGTATTGATGAAATCTACGGGGGATAAGAAAGTTTTCTTCTGCACAAACATCACTGAAAATGACAGCTAAATTTTAATGCAAACAAAAATAAGGAAAAAAATAACCTTGCAATCCTTCATCAGAAAGTTTTAGTCCCATAAACGGAATTTTTCCCATCTGAAGTCTGCATTTCTATGACAGTCAACAGCATTGTTCTGAAAGTATTCAGACAAAGAATGTATATGCAGTCTGTTTCCCAAGAAGTGTGTATTAATATACATTTAGATCTATCTATCTATCCTGCTAGCTATAGCCATATCTAACCACAATAAAACAGTTGAGCTCTCTCAAGTGTTATGCCTTTAAGTTAAACTTTATTGAAATAAAATAAGGAAAGAACAATACATTTTGCATTCTTCAGAAGCCAGTGTTCAATAAATACTAAGTTTTGATCGATTGATACGGTGTCATATTTGACTAAAGAGGTGGGAAAGTTGCTACTGTTGCTTTGTGCTGGCTAGAAGAAGAATGCACTATTGATTTTATATGTTGGATGGGCTGTCAGCGTACAGTGCATTGTTGATTTTGACTTTTATAGCCAACATGTTTCCTTTAATTGGATCATTTGTAAAAGAGAGGAGGGTACCTGTTCCCTTCTGACAGTGACTGATTACAATCATTTCATGTTTGTCAATATTTGATAAACCCACGGTTACCCAACAACATGGCTGAAAGCAGCATCTTTATGCATTTGCTCGTTTCCCCTCTTTCCTGCTTGTGATTTAAGTCTCAGTGTAACCAGCAGTTCTGCCAGCAACTCCTTCTTCATCTTTTCTTTTTTCTTTTTTTCTGAAATAATTTTCTTACATTCTTACTTCTTGTAGAACAAGATAAAGAGAGAGAGAAAGAGAGGAAGGAAGTTTTTACTTTGAGTCAACATCCTTGCCAGTATCTCTCGGTAACAGAAAAATTCTCGGACACACATCTATGCCCCGTCCTTGTTGCTCTTATCACTATTTTTGATGATAGGCACAATTCTGTAACCTTGTGGCTGAGATTTCAACTCTCTAATAAGCTAAAACAAAAAACAATATCCCAGTATCCTATCATAAACCTTTGTCTTCCTCCTTCTTTTTCTCCTTCCTATTATTATTGGGTTTTTTTCCATATTCTGGAGGCAAATTAAAATATCACTACAGAGTGGTCTGGAGCTCTGGGAAGAACAGAGATGTGTGCACAAAGCATTGTTATAAATTATTTGAAGAGAATTCATGTTGGTATTTTAATTGTGTCTTTGATGCTCAGTTCACAGATGGCTGATAATTTCATCTGGTGTACTGAACAGTTCTATGTTTTACTCTTGAAAGAGAAGATGTATTCACAAGTTAGGCTCAATCTTTGTTCTCTCCTGCTTAGTAAAGCAAAACCTTTTTCATTTGCACCTATGTTAATTAGGACTTGTAATGTAAATGCGATGCCATCAGGGCTGGCAGGAAAATCTTCAAGGCATACAGGGCGCTGAGGTGGGCAAACACTCCAGGCCACAAGCTTCACTTCACCATCTGAACTTTAAGAGAGCCTCCCCTGGGCATGTCAGAAGTGCCGTATCTGGGATAAGACACCCACATTTGGGAACATCCAGAAAAGGCAGAAAACACCTGGGTTTTTTGCACCTCTGGAAAGTTGCTCTGCAAATGGAGCAGCTGCTGAGCCTTGCCCCACCACCTGCCTTAATGTGACGAACACTGTTCCTACAAACAACATACGGGCAGTAGCTGTAGAGTTGCTTTGCCATGCAAGCCAGATATGAAAAAGCTACGTAAAAACATGGAGCTTGTCCTGAACTTGCCTGTCTGATGGGAACAATAAGTTACTAAAATGTAGTCTACTTAGAGGAGAGGAAAGCAGAGGAACTGGGTCCCTATGTCTACCTGCTTTGCTCAGAAGAGCATGTGAACAACGTTGTCTACTGCTGTTCCCAGGAGCTGAATACTGAGCACAGCAAATTACTTCTAATTCTATGTCCAGAACTCCTAAGAGCCCTGGAAGCCTCTAAAAACAAATAGAAGGGAGTCAGAGGCATAAGCATTTACTTCAGATTTATTTTAATGCAAGCACAGGGGGAGAAAGAGAGACTAGCTTCAGAGATTAAAGGAACAAAAGAATTAAAGCTACTGGCTTCAGTGTCAGAACAAAGTCGAAGGCAATGTGTCCTTGGAAACAAGACAGCTCATCTTTGTCCAAAAGAATACAAAATAAAGTTTCAATGTGACAGTGTAACTGGACCAAGAGGTCACCAAGCAGCAGGTGACAAAATAAGTGACACTGAAAAGAGTGCGAAAAATTAAATTGTGTGGTAATTCACTCTCTCCCTTTCCCTTAATGCCTCTTAGAATTAGCAGGTACTTATCCACCAAAAATCACAGTAGATTTAAGGCAAGCAGCATCTTGTGGATTTTAAAACCAAGAGATTTCTCCTCTCCTTCAAGTAAAAGCCAGGCTGCATCTGCGTGCCTGCATGCCTGGCCAGTAACAGAGGTGTGCATGTGGTCCCAGTAAACACATGCACATGCGCACACACGTGCACATGTGCTGCATACAGATCAGCAAAGACAAGGAGCAGTGCCTTTACCTAGATAAACTTCAACAACATTCACCTAAACAGGCACACCATGGATGGCCTGAAACAGTTCCTCCCTGCCTGAGCAGGACCAGTGTCACATTCATACTCCTTCACTCTCTTGATTTCCAAGCACACCTGTGCACATATCTTTTGGATATTAACACTGGGTTTCAGTCAGCCACTGTTCACGCCGAAACCCTAGGTCCCTACCCAGTCACCAGCTCAGACCCTGGGTGTGGAGGCTGGTCTCCTACTCACTGGTTACTCCAGCTTGAACTGCACAAGCAGTGATCAGGTGCAGGACTCTGCCAGATAAGCACTGACTAGATACTTGCTTACAGGCAATCAGTCACTTTTAGGTCTTGGCTACATGGATCTGTAAATTTGAGATCAAATCTGTTAAGCAAAGCAGCAGCTTTAAGTGTTTAAGTAACTGAAACACACCTCTTTCCTAGTAAGAAACCCTTTTGTAGTAATGAAAGCAGCTTATTAATCAGAATGATTTTTGAATTGAAGTGCTTAAATTATTGTTTTGTAAGTGAAATAAAGATCACTGTTTAGGAGAGAAATGACATTAATCATTAAATCACTCTTTACATAGAGGCTCAGAGGTCATCTGACCTAGCTTCAAACATCTGCAGTGTAGATCCACTACACATAACCAGTCATGGTTAATGATCACTGGAAAGAAACACCTCTTTCATGAAGATATGTAGCAAATTCAGCTCTACTTCAATTTATATAGTAGTTTTAGAAATATACATTAAATTAGATGTATCTATTCTACACTAAGTGACTAGGTTATTAATACAAAAGTAGGAGATGTGGTTTCCATTTTTTACTGAGAATGAGTCTTCTAGAGATTGTTTTTCAATGTTTTTACTGAACCTGGGTACCTTTGAAAAAAATAAGGGACAAGAGAAAGAGAATGCCTCTGTAACATAGTTTGTTGGGCAATATATTTATGTCAGAGCGTTGGTTCTAATCCCTGTTCCTCAGGTTGTTTTTGTGTTTCATAGAAACAGTTACCAGATCAAATGTATCATTTAGTAAAAAATAATTTTTCTCAGCTTTCCTAAAGAATGGTTTTGCCAAAAATAGACATGAAAATGAGGACTTTTGAACTCTAAACCAACAACAACTTGAGCATCCAAAATATTTCATTTCTGTAAGTATTCAAAAATGTAACCTTTTCCAGTGTGAATTAGACTGGATTTGGAAATGCAAACTGCAGTACTTTATTTAAATGAGTGCTTCATTAGCTCTTTGTTGATATGTTCTAGACTTGGTATCCAGACCAGATGGATGTTATGTGTATATATGTTGATGTGTATATACGTCGATGTATATATATGTCATATATGCATTGTATCATATATACCAGGAAGAATAATGGTTGCTCGTGGATGTTCCACTTCAATGAAAAAACTTTGCCAGTATACTAGCCTGAAGTCACAAAGGTTTCCGTACTCCAGCTCCTGTGAGACATGTGCCCCTCAAAAATTTAAGTCTATTTATATTTTTTCTTTTTTTAAAGAGACATTTTATTTGCTTTTCTTTATTATTATTATTATTATTATTATTATTATTATTATTATTATTATTATTATTATTATTATTATTATTATTATTATTATAAAGTCAACATTTTGAGTGGGAAATGCTGAAAAATAGAATCCTGTGTTTCTTTTTTCACATTAGGAGAAGAAACCAAACACGTCGGAAAAGTGACCCCAACACAAAACACATACACATTTCCTATCAATTTCTCTTCACTTATTCAATTTTTTTTTGGAGCCAGGGGATGGTGATAAAATATTGACTTCTGAGATTTCATTTTGGGTCTACCTGTAAGCGGAATCCAAATAAGTGTTCATCACATTCTGTGCAGCTCAATAAGATGCTCAGTCAGTCTAGTGGGTCTCACGTCCTGCACGGCATTATCATCTCTATTAAACATACCATTTTGTTAAAGATATGTATCCAAAAGAATGATTCCAATTAGGCAGTGATCATTATGAATGAGTGCGTGCTATTTTTTCCAGCAATGTGCATTTGTGTCAGCTCAAGAAAGAATTCCATATCCTATTAATTTTTATCCTTGATCTTATCCCTGCCACTGCATTCAGGTTCTCTCATCCATTTTAGGTCCTTCTTATTCACCTCGATACCTCTAACCAAAGTATGCATGGCTGCTAATATCACACCTTAATTGGGGATATTAGAAACATAGCCCAGCCTTAGTCTTTCAAACACCCTGGGTGAAATTTCTATAGGAACAGATTTGCAAATCACCACATGGTTGTCACAGTCTTCTTTCTGAAAAACACAAGCGAGCCCGCACACCCACACTTTCACACACAAACCCACATGAACTCCCCCTCATACCCTTTCTTTTAAGGGACTAGTCATTTTTATTCATTTCAATTGCAAGTGTGAAATAGTAGCTTGTCATTGCTCTTTTGTAGTGCTGCAACCCAAAATTATAAATGGGCTGACATTAATGGGAGACCAAAATTTAGTGTCGTATCGGTAGTGGGTATTGAAAATGTTTTGATATGACAGATGAAATACCTGCTGCAGCAAACCTTTGTTAGACTTTAGCTAACTATATTTGGCTAGAGGGAAAAAAGAAAGGGCTGCAGGCAACTAAGTTTAAAGGTATTTCATTACCTCCCTCCCCTCATTTCCACCCCAAAAGCCTGTAGGACCCATGTCTCCAGCTCAAGATTTTAAAAACTGTAACCACTTGTCAGCTGCATGTAAAGTCGCCTCCTCAGCCTCCTGGTAATTTCTGGTGACCTGTGCACAATATTCAGTGTTGACTGAACAAGACAAGACAGAGCACCTATGGCAGATCCCATCCTGAGACGTAAATGCCCGTATTTCAGAAGAGTCATGGTACTTGGTCAAAACCCATTGTTCTTCAAATTGAAAGTGCATTAGAAAGATGGTGCACATAGTGAACTTCGGTCAGAACATGTTTACGTGAAAACTGTCTCAGCTGAGATTTATATTTAAAGTTCCTGTCTAATGTCTGCTAAATTGGTACTGAAGTGCCCCATCAGCAGCCCTTAGTCCAGATTTTCTGAGAATCAGAAACAGAATCCAAATAGTCTAAAAACTGGTCCAGGGACATTTTTCCAGTTACCTCCAAAGAATCAGTGCAGCAGTTATTTTCAGCTGATGATCATTTATTCAGCTTCTTACCTGACCTGTCTGTATACTAGGAATAAGACTAAAAATCTCATGGGACCAGTCAGAACAAAACAATGAAGTAAACCAAAACAAATTATAAAAACAGATAAGCCAGTTTTGCTTTGCATTTAAGACTAGCTTAAAATTATTTTGAATATTGACTCAAAGCTCTGAACATTCTTTTTTCTTTTTTAATCTAAACTGCTCTACTTTCTCCATGATCTTATAAGCCTATTTTGAAACTCTTCATAGAAGGAAACAAGGCAGAGAAATGTACGAAAACAAAGACTGCAATTCATTAAAGTTATCTAGTTAATTTTCCCTGGAATCAAAGCAGACTGGACTTTTTATTTAGTTTGGTGGAAGTCCAAATTCGTAATTAGTAGGATGTCAGCAAAGATCCCCTCCCCTTTTCTTTACAATCCTTGCTTCTTTGATACCAACCCTTTCTAATGAATAATTTTTAGAGATGTAGAACTATGCTAATTACGAAATCAACTTGAGTTCTGCTATTAGACAAACTTGATGTGTCTATCATAGAGACATGGGGAAAAACAAACTAAAATATGTCAATTCTACCTAAATAGATAGCATGCCCTAGATAAGATTATGATGAACACAAACTTTCATCTGTCCTCTTCTGTTGAACTGAGCTTCTCAAAGGATTTGAGGTTTTGCTTTCTTTTTACACTGTGCTGAATCCCTCCATCATGAGTTGCTACTTAGGAAAATGCTACGTGAATAAATGAGTCCATCCCGAGCCAGAACAGTTCTTAAATGTATGCTTAATTTAAAGAACATGATGATTTCTCCGTACTAGGAAAATCAATTCATACTGTGGTGAAAATGGAGTAACTATATTTTAGTAGAAGTAGTAGCAGCAATAGAATTGGCAGTAGTGGCAGTGATAGTAACAATAGTACTATTTATAAGACTAGCAACACAAGAGAAGAGTTGGAATGGATTTCAGAAGTTTAGCTACCTGTCCAAGAGTAATCTTAACTGTATGCTATCATATATGGGAATTATTGTTGTTTTTCTTGAACAATAAATGCCACAATGGCTTGTGTCTATGTCAATTCGCTCTTCCATCAAAATATCTCAAAGTTAAATAATAATACAAATCATAATAATTCAGATAATTTTTACATGCTTGGTCTTTGTACTTTCCTTATGTTACTGGACTATAGCTATCTAAGACACATTGTACTGCACTGCAGTTACGACAAGAATTTGGACGCTATCTTCACATACCTGCTAGAATAAACCCTGTGATCCAGGTTGGCCTTCTAAAAAAAATCTCATGCATTTAGTTAGCAATTATTTGAGATAGGATAAGTCATGAACTAGAAAACCTTGTAGTTCTACAACATAAAACATTTGGATGTCAAATTTAAGAGATATCATCAATTTGATGATAGCCTAAATCCAAGTGGAAGGAATCAAAACTTAGATATTCTATTCTGTCTGGGCAGTTCTGCAGTGCGTATTTGTCTGTGAGTCCTGACTCAAAAGATTTTTGGGTTCATTTGTCTGTTGTTGTTTTTTCTGCTATGTGCAGCTCACAAGCTGTGGTAACACAAAGCAAAGGCCTGATTCTGCATCTTACTGTGGATTCATGAAGGGCCATGAAGAAGATCAGGGGGCTGGAGCACCTCTTCTATGAAGGTAGGGTGGGGCTGCTCAGCCTGGAGAAGACAAGGCCCTGGGGAGACCTTATAGCAGCCTTCCAGTACTCAAAGGGGGCCCACAGGAAAGATGGGGAGGGACTTTTGATAGGGAGCTTATCGACAGGATGAGTAGTAATGGTTTTAAACCTAAAGAGGGGAGATTTAGATTTACTATTAGGTACTGTGAGGGTGGTGAGACACTGGCTTAGGCTGCCCAGAGAATCTGTGGATGCCTCATCCCTGGAAGTGTTCAAGGCCAGGTAGGAAAGGGCTTGGAGCAACCTGGTCTAGTGGGAGGTGTCCTTGCCCATGGCAGGGGGGATGGAACTAGATGTTTTTTAAAGTCCCTTCCAACTCTAACCATTCCATGATTCTATGATTCTATGATAATATACAGTCAGCTCTTTCATGCTTTACCAAAGGATGTTAAACATGATTAAGCCTAGGGTTCCTCTGTTCCTGGACAACTCCTTTCTTAAAACGTCCAATATACTTCTCCCTAACAGCCAGGAGGCTCAGCAAGTACATAGTTATTTATCAGAGGGAGGTTTTAAACATTCCTCCTATTTCCTACATACTTTCAGCCTTACACCTGCAGACACTCATGACTGTTTTGTTTTTCTCATTTTAAAGTTAATTAAACAATTTCTCTACACATGCCCACACATATTCACAAAAGCGCATATCAAGAAACAAGTTCTCATTTAGTGTCTTTTCCCAGAGAGCCAAAAATGTCCCATTAGTATAAAGAACATGGAACTCAAAACCTGAGTTATTTCAACAGAACTGTATACTTCGGCTTGTGTACAAATTACACATCACTAGTTAAAAAAGAAGATGCACATAATGTATGGAATGAACTCTTTCAACTTTTTTTTTTCCTTTCCTTGCTGCTATAATTTTTATATCTCATTTTACCTCTGTAATTAAGACAGGTCTGGTAGGTATTTAAATTAGCCTGGCTTTCATCTCTATCACACATTCATTTCAAAACTTTTATGAATATTTAATAGAGGTTTTATAATTCATGGTGATGTGATGAACAGCCTTTTGGCCGTTAAGTCAATTGACAGAAAGGGAAGAAAAAAAAAACCTGGGGAAAAAAAAAAAAACTCTCTTCAGGCAGAAATAATAACGATTCTATTTCTGTTCCTAGATTGGTGATTACACAGTCACCTGTTTTCACATTAAACTTTGATGATAAATTACTCAGCAACCATGATAATATCAGAAGTTTTACTGGCCAGAACAAATTGCCAGTAATTGCTTGCATGATAAAGGGAAAGAGCTGTTTCGTAGTCCTTCTGTCCTTCCCCTTAGGGAATATCTGCAACCCCATAATCAAACTGCTTCTCTCCATATATATTTCTTTTTCTCTCTCTCTTTCTTTTTCCCTTCTACTCTCTCTCATTTAATTTTTTTTTGTTGTTTTATTTCAAATCATTTCAAAGGCAACTCTCTCAGCCTTTAAAGAATATATTAACATCCCATTAACACTGTCGTGATTTTTGCATGCACATCAAGAACATGGGCCAAGAAGGCCAGTTAAGTTTCAGATAAACTTGAGTTCAAACAGGTTCTTTTATTTATTTATTTACTTTTATTCAGTGCCCTTAATAAATACTTTAAAACTATATTTGGATGGGGTATTACCAATAGATTTTCAAGCCTATCAAAGATACAATTGTGAAGCATGTATTTTGTATAGAATTTTTCATAGCGAAATGGCTCTTATTATTATTACCCTCATCATCAGAGATAAATCACCACACTAAATCACCAGTGCTGCACTTATTGCTGTTATTGCTATCATTAGTGTAATTTTGCAATTATTATGATTATAACTTTTCTTATCAATGTTAAAACTAGGAATACTGTTAAGATCAGAGCTTTCTTTATGGTAGATCTCTTAAAAGCACAGAGTGGTAGCATTTCCCCACTGGGAATCACAACAAACAGCATTCACGGCACTGGGAGAATTTCTCTGTGTGTTCTGGACAATAACATGATGTGATACTGCCTCTTTTGGGAGCCCATGTAAGTGAGCTCCAACCCTGGCAGCAGGAGACCTTCAGTGGTGCAATGGTGATCTGCTTAGACCACCACAGCTGTCAGCTTTCAGGACCCAGATAAGATTTCTATGACATGTTGGTCTCCATCATAGCTGGGTCCCTTGAACCTATTTGCCTTGAGTGCAGCAAGTTACACAAATAATACAATTTAATGTATATGTATCATCGTATGTATGCATACTAAAGGGGATTTTCCAGAGGAGGGGCAGGCTATGGGGCAGAAACCTGCTTCTGTTATTTTTTTGGTATTTTCTTTTTGTCTTTTTTTTTTTTTTCCCCCTGAAATATTAATAACTTTTTTAAAGGGCCCAGAAACAAGGATCCTGACAACACTCACCAAAAAAAGCTCGGTTTAATTCAGAGATGTCTGAACAATACTGATGACTGTATTATAACTATTCACATGTTTAAAATCACACTTGTGCCATACTGAGCCAGTGTACACAGAACTGGTGTATCTTCCCTGACCATAAAAAGTATTTTTTTTTTTTCTTTTGTTACAAGAGGTAACTTGAGTGGTAGGTACCTGGATATCGTGCATGTTTGAGTGTGTGTGAGAGAGAGAGGACAATAAATAAATCAATAGCAAATTCACTTTCCAATTATTCCAGAATACGAATTTACTGAGTAAAAAAGCATAAAGGAAAAATATGTTCTGTATTATTATTATTATTATTCAGTCTTTTTCAGTGGGAGCCTGGGTTTCACTAGTACATCATAAATAAGAACAAAAGTTTCACCGGATAGCCGGGGTTTGTACCCCTTTTCTTCGTAGGTTCTGTTAAGGTAAATGTACCGTAAAAGTCGGTTAGACCTAGAGGTCGATCTGGACATGATTACGTTTAGCTTAGTAGAGTAAGGGTTTTAATTAATCATTGATATTTCTATCTGCAGAATCCATTCTCTTCAAAGGAATCTTCAGAGCTTCAGCTCTAAATAAAAGAGGGGAAAAAGCGTTGTCATGCAAACATGAGCCCATAAACATGAATGCCTTCTTTCTATCGCTTTTGATGTGTGAACACAATGACATTCTCTAGCTGGCAAGTACCAGATGCTTTCTTCTTTATTGCTGGCTGGAGCACCTAATAGGCATAAACTAACTACAAACAGGACCCACATGGATTTTAGCACATTTAGATCCTGAATAATTTAAATAATTTGACTTCAATGATGCAGGATTGATTCAAATAAGCAAATGTTTACAGGATTATAGGTGTGAAAGACTATCCATCTAAGATTTCAGACTATTTCTCCCCCAATATTTCTGATTTCTGTTGATATTATAAATCTTAACCCTACAAATCTTTATACATATGCTTATCTTTAAGCACATGTGTTTTCACATGTAATATAATCTTAGAATCATATAAAAATGTGGCTGTTCAGGATCAGAAGATACCATCTAACTCATCTGCCTGTCCTATGACAGGATCAGAACTGTCTTCATCATTTTAACAGAACACTGTTCAAATAATTCTTAGAGAATTCGCTGGTGGAGTCTCCACAGTGCTCCCAGCAGATGATTTCTATGCTTCACTGTCCTTTTCATTAAAAAGGTTTTTCTGATGTCTAGAGTGAATCTTCTTGCTGAGCCTTTAAGACCAATCCTTATCTTGCACGGTAAACAAATTATCCTCTTCCTCTTTCCATTTTTATATTGAGGCCATTTCCACTGCCCCTCTCTATCTTTTGTACACAAAACAACCATTTATTTCAACTCATTCATTTAAATAAAAAAAAATAGAAAACAAAAGATGTCATAACTTAGAAACACTAAACTGAAGGAGTTTAAGGATGAGTTCATATGTCCTTTTTGCAATACTCCTTTCTATATGTAATGCCAATATCATAACATGAAGTTTGCCCTTTTCTTTTTTGCAATACAATTAACTATAAAGCTGTATCCCTTTCTTAAGAATCAGAAAATCACATATTCCATTGTTCCCCTTGATATATTTATGTAGCTGACTGTGCCTACTTCAATGCACTGTTCCCTCTTGCCTGTGCATTTCCCAGCTGAATCTAAATTAAAAAGCTTTTTTAAGTTAGAAAAAAAAAAAAATTAAAAGTTTAAGAATTTAAATAAATTCTCTAGTTTGTCAGAACTATTATGAATTTGATTTATACCCTTCAATAAATTTACATTTCCTCTTGGCTTATGTAAGGAATGTGAAAAGCAACAAGAAAGGCTTCTACGAGTATATCAACAACAAAAGGAAGGCTAGGAAAAATATGGGCCCACTGCTGAATTGGCATGGGGAACTAGTGGCAAAGTACATGGTAAAGGCAGAGACATTCAGTGCTTTCTTTGCCTTGGTCTTTACTGGTATGACCGACCTTCAGGAATTCCAGGTCCCTGTCATCAGAAGGAAAATCTGGAGGATATAAGACTTTCACTCAGTAGAGGAGGATTAGATTTTGAAACATTTTGATAGAATGGTCATACTCAAGTCCATGGGACCCTATGGGGTGCACCAGCAAGTGCTGAAGGAGCTGGCTGATATCATTGGAAGATCACTTTTCACAGTCTTTGAAAGGTCATGGGAGACTGGAGGAGGTTCCTGATGTCAAGAAAAAAGAAAATTTAATCTCTACCTTCAAGAAGGAGCACCCAGGGAATCTCAGTCTGGTCAGCCTCACCTTGGTTTCTGGGGAGGTGGTGGAGCAACTAATTCTGGAAATCACTTCCAATAAAAATGAACGACAAGAAAGTGATCAGGAGTAGTCCGATGCGTTTACAAGGGGAAACTCAAACCTGACTAACCTGATAGTCTTCTTTGATGAGATGGTGGGTGAAGGGAGACCAGATGTTATTTATCTTGGCTTTAGAAATGTTTCCATCACTATTTCCCTTAGCATACTCTTGGACAAACAGATGAAATACAGAGCCAGTATGTGGACACAGAAGTGACTTGAAAATGGGTTGACCTGCCGGGATTAAAGGGTTGTGACCATCATCATGAAGTCCATCTGGAAGCCAGTCACTAGTGGTGTACCCCAGGGGTCCATACCGGACCCTATACTATTTAACACCTTTGTTAATGACGTGGTGCTGATGTTGTGCTGTTATTCAGAGGTACCTGAACAGGATGGAGAATCTCATGAATTTCAAAAAAGGGAAGTGACAGTCCTGTGCCTTGGAAGCCATGACACAATGTACCAGCACAGGCTGGGGAACAACCAGATGAGAAGTAGTTTTGCAGGGAAAACACTGATGGTCCTGGTGGCACCAAGTTGACCATAAGCCAGAAATGTGCCCTTGCAGCAAAGGCCAACAGCCTCTTGCGCTGCATAAGTCAGAGCATTGCCAATAGGTCAAGGGAGACGATGCACCCTTTCTGCTCAGCACTAGTGTGACACATCTGAATTTCTGTGCCCAGTGCTGGGCTCACCAGTGCGAAAGATACATGGACATAATAGAGCGTGTTCAGTGAAGTACCACAGGAACAATTAAGGGACCGAAGCACCTGTCATACTAGGAGAGGCTGACAGGGCTGGGACAGTTTAGCCTGGAGAAGTCTCATTGGGGATCATACCTGTATGTATAAGTATGTGATAGGAGAGAGTAAAGAAGACTCAGCAATATTCTCAGCAATGATTCTTCTCAGCAATATCCAGGGACAGGGCACGTGGCAGCATACAATGAACAAGAGTAGTGATATTTGAACTGTACTTCTTGTCAACTATTCATTCTTTCCTGATACTCCTATTTTCACAAAACTCATTACACTAGTACAGAAGGAAAGCAAATGAATTGTTCTTGACAAAGCAACTCTGGTTGCTGTATAACTCTTCCATGTCTGTGAAGCATTTACAAGTTGCTAAATATTGTATGATTTCTTTTTTTCTTGGAACTGAATATAGCCTGACTACCTCATCAGTCTTACCCTTCTTCCTCAGCTTTGCTCCTGTACCCCAGTTTTTAGACATTATTTCAAACCACTAGCAATGATTACTAAAAGAGGTATGATTTGGGGAAATGTGTCTTTTTGTGGCACTTTCAAATACCTTGATTTTCAAAGGATGTTCAGAATATACCAAAAAAACAAGTTCCCTATCACAAGTGAAACACCTTCAGAAACTGCCTGGTTTTGAACATCTTCTTATGTTGTTCAGGGATTTGAAATTATTATTATTATCCTCACAGTAACATCTTTGTGCCCATTGAAATTGAAAGACTTACACAAATATACGAAGGCAAAAAGCCTGGCCTTAAGATAGCCCTGACAGTATAAGTCGAAGAATCTAATGTTTGAAATTAATTATTTTTTTTTGGGGGGGGGGGAATAAAGAGTTTTAAATCAATGGGACATACTGTACATATTATTTCTTACTTCATATAAAAAAGGAGATTTTTCTAATGTGGATGGGCACAGAATGTTCTACAAAAACAAATAAATTTCTTGTTCAGGGAGAAGTCTATATCATGAGGATTACTTTCTTGTATGTAATATTATAAAGAAAGGCAGCTGGAGATGTAGGTGCATTAACCCAGTTCTGAGGTCTTCATTGACATGTTTTATTACTCTGGAGAAATCTCTTAAGGTCTCCTTTCCTTTATTTCTCCATGGTGATATATTTTGTCTCTGTGGTGTTGTTATATTTTTACTAAGGTGCTACATGGACATATAAAATAATTTTCACAAAATTTACAAGCTGAAATGTTCATACACAGTAGCAGTGTCGTCCCTGAAACACATAGTATGTTCTGTCTGTCTGCCTGCCTTTATCTTTCTCTCACACATATACATACATATCCAAACCCCAAACCACAATTTATTTATTTTTTTTATTTTTTTAAACAAACTGGAACTGAAAAAAGAACATCTGGAATTATTAGATAAATGTTTTGTTTTTTTTTTTTTTTTTATATTGAAAGGGGACTGATTTTTCTTTTCTTGTTTTTTCCCCTTTTGTATTTTTTTTACCCTGAACTCACATGGAGACTTTCCCACTTATTCTCAGTAGTGTTTAGTTCTCTCCATGAGTGCTTGAGGTAGTAGGATTGTTTCACTGATGTCAGTCTCCAATTCTTTTTGAAATCAAAGGTCCAAAATGATCTTCCAAATAAAGGGATTACACACTAAGTGACCTTTTCTGAGATTTTCCATAGCAAATATCCTGGTAACAGGTGTCCATAGGAGAACAGGGCTTTCTGTAAGCCAAGCAGCGTGATAGAATGGACCCCTGGTAAAGACAGCAGCAGGTTCTCAGAGGTTACCTTTCTGACCCTTTCTTTCCCTCAAGTATTACACAAAGTGGTAGTGCCTCACTACTTCAGAGGCCACTATTTCTTAAACATTTTGTAAGTCACTTACTATTTTTCTTCATCCAGGAACCCTTTCATACCCAACCCAAAATGTTCTGGACTGATCTTACAAAGATTGCTACAAGGTGAGGAAGACAGTGCCCTACAACATTTGTGTTATTTTACAGAAAACTAGTCTTCTTAAGACAATTCATATTTTGGCTTGGGTACCATTAACAAATATGTTAACTCTATGTGACAACTGATTAATTTTGGTTTAAGGTTATGAATACAAAACAAAGCATGCTGGTATGTAACGTGAATTTTAATGATGTCACAGCACCAGTAAAAGATGAGAAAGATAATTCAATTTGCTTTCTCTGAAAGGTCAGTTCTCTTGAGATGAAATTTTCCCTGAGGGTGTCAATGCCGCTCACTCTTTTTCTTTCTTGCTTTTTCTCGTTCTTTGGAAAGTGAACATTTATATTTAAACAGAAGAGTATCTGGACTTTTTGTTTTGTGTTCCTTTTTCTTTTGGAAAAGTAGTGTCAAAGAGGAAAAAAAAAAAAGAATTCCAGATGTTTCATTTTTCAAACTCTAGTCCATAAATATTTAAACAATGTGCTTCTTGCTATTTTAGTTACTTTTGTCTGTGCATGTTGCACCTGATTAGTTAAGCATTGCATGGAATCTGGAAGCACAGATACAATCATTTTCTGGAACAATTTTACATTTGCACCTTGGAATACAGCAGTGGGGAACAAATGATAACAGGGAATGGGATAATTCCATTTTTGCATTAGACATGAAAGATTTCATTTGGGAAGGTACTAACTAACTCTGGCAAGTGCTGAGCAACTTCTGTTGCCAGCCAGGTTGATTCTATAGCGCACATTTTTGTAGGAGACCCTTGACACTCCAAAGCTCAGGGATCAAAATCACAAGTTTATAAGAAAATAGAGTATTACATATATGATAGTGAAAAATAAAACGTGGATCATCTAAATGAAAGCTGATTCAACTGAATAATAAGAAACTAAATAAACTGAGATTGGTAACAAAGGATCTTGATCTCTAAAGGACAGTTTCTGATGGATGAGGGGAAGCTAGCTGGGCTAAGGAGATCTTGAATGAAGAGCAACTCTGGAATTCGTTCAAGGTATGTGATTTGAAAAAAGAATCTGTCTCCCTGCTACAGGGGTTAGTGCGTGAGAGGCGTAATGACAATAGGTAGAGATGGGTTGAAAAAAAAGGATATGAATAACTATCTCAAGGGCTCTAAGATTAATTAGAGAATGTAAAAGACAGGACTTGTAAAGGAAAATGAACTGAAGCCGGCCGAAGTGTAGAGCAGGTCTATTACACTGATCAAAACGACGAAAAGCCTGTCATAGGAGAGGACATGAGAAAACAAGGTTTGTTTACCGAAGAAGAATGAAGACTTAGAAGGATATGATAGTTGTATATAAATAAATGAAGGAAGAATTCACCAAGGAGAGACATGAGCTATTTAAGCTAACACCAATGTTGGCATAAGAATAAATAGGGAAGGTTGGCCATGAACAAATTTAAACTGAAAAGAAAATGAAGAAGATAAAAATTGCTAGAGCAATTCAATTCATTCAAGAGATCAGTAAATTTATGGATATAATTATAATGTATAGTGTCTATAGGGGCAGAGGACTAGGTTTCTTAGGATTTTGCTTCTGGTCTATGTTCCCATCTTGCGAAAGCAGAAAGTAATGACAACTGAGTAAGCAAAAATTATGCATAAAAAATAGCACATGGACATTTAACTGCATCATTTGTATCAATTAATCATTTATTTATGGCATCCTAAATTCTGGAATTTTTTGACTTATACCTGTTTAACTTGGAACTTCCACAACCTTGTTTTTTCATGTATTTTTCTTGTTCTTGATGTTCAAAGAACAAAACATTAAGATATTTGTGTAAAACAAACAAATAAAGCATCCTACCCTCAACCTGCCTATAGTTTTAATTTCAAAAACACCATGTCTATTATATATATGACCGTACTGCGTATTTTTAGAAATCTGTTAGATGTATGTGTTCGCTGTTGACTATGAGTGGTATGCATCCAAGGATTCAGTCAGACGTCAAACCCCTTGAGAGCACTGCCTATCCAAGTTCTTGGTGAGACCAACAGAATAATATCTAAACTACATGCTTTCAGATTCCTTCTCTCTATGAATTTAAGATCGAGGTAATCTGTTTTCTTCACGTCAGTTTATGACATCAAGAGCAATTGTCATCTAATTCCCGATTGTGCTAACAATAAAAACAGAAACTGCTTTTTAAAATTAATCTCACTACTATACATGACTTAGAATTATTTAACTTTTTAAATCAGTTTTTAAATGAAGCACGATAAGGTTAAAAAGTTTGATTTAATCATCTGCTTAGGGAAAAGAGACAGCTAAATTTCGTCCTTTTTAGAGATGGTTTTTTTGTTTGTTTGTTTGGGTTTGGGTTTTTTTGTGGGGTTTGTTCTTTTTTTTTTTTCCTTGTCTTTTCCTCTTGGGAGAAACATCAGGCTTACAATGTAAGCCAAACTCATAATTTTCTGACTTGTGAAGCTCCGTAGCTCATGCCTAAAACAAATCTTTTCTACTACCACTGTTAATTTTGACTTTCTAAAACTCTAATGCCTTGAACAAGTGCAAATACACAATCACTGGTAGCCCGTTACAGCTGTTGAGCTGGTATACAGAGCCAGCAATCACTCTCACTTTCTTTCCTTCTTTCCTCCCCTTTCCTTCATTCTTCCTCAGCCTAATACTCACATACTTTTCTCCCTGAGCTATTTTACCTCTTCCCTGATTGGGAAAGAGAGTTGGGGTTTTGTCAATCTGTAGAAAAGAAGTCTCCGAGGAGACCTTATTGTGACTTTTTAGTATGTAAAGGGGGCTTATAAGACAGACAGAGGCCTTTTTACCAAGGCCTGTAGTGAGAGGACAAGGGGCAACAGTTTTAAACTGCAAGGGGGTACATTTAAATTGGGAAGAAGGAAGACTTTGTTTTTATGATGAGGGTGGTGAGATACTGGAACAGGTTGCCCAGAGATGATGCAGATGCCCCATCATTGTTAAGTGTTCAAGACTAGGTAGGATGTGGCTTTTAGGAAACTGGTGTAGTAAAAGATGTCCCTGCCCATGGCAAGGGCGTTGCATTACATGATCTTTAAGGTCCCTTCCAACCCAAATGATTCTATGATTCTATAAAAAGAACCACTTTGAGAGTTATACAGTCAAATATGGCAAACCCTGTAAGTTTTGATTTAAATGCAACATAGAAATTCTACTGAAAAACTCAAAGCAATTTATTATAAATATATTCCACTCCTTTGAGATTTTGGAGTGGGGTTTGTGTGTGTGTCTTTTGTTTGGCTGACCCGTTTGTTGTTTTTTTTTAATATTATTTTTTAAAGTGATCTAAGATTTTATTAGACAGGATACTTTCTTATACAGTCTTTTAAGTTTCTTCGGACAATATTTCTATTTAACATGTGACATACAACTTCTTTATATGAGAGATCCATTGTTAGTTTCACAATGTCATCAGTGTTTTGAAGGTATAAATTAAATATTAGTGGCAGTCTGAGAAGCACACAGCAAAGTGTACAGCAAATGTCTTACATGCTGCCAGTGAAATCCCTCACAGACATAGAAGAGCTGTCCAAGTTTTATGAATCTGAGAGGAAATGGGGGTAAGATAGAAATAAAATCTGCTTCTGCCCATTCCCAGTGTTCATGAGTGGTATCGAACATCACACTGGATCCCACACCTTTATTTTCACATATTCAGCTCAGATTTTGCATGCCATGGATGGAATTGGGGGGAGAAAAAGTAAGGAAGCACTGTCTGGTAACCCTCAGCCTTCAGTCCTTTTCATGACTCAACTTTCTCCCTCTGTTCTGCTGTAGGGAGTTAGTGGTAAGGAGAGCCCAAAGTTACCTTTCATTTTTCATTTGGAGCGTAAATTTTACTTTTTACAAACACAAGAGGCAAAGACGAAAATAGGGTGGAACAATGGAAAGATGATGTGCTGCAGAGCATTTAACTCGCTTATCATTTTTTCTGTATATAAACTGTTCCACAGCCTTTTAAATATGTTACTTTATCCTTTGAAACTCATTTAATGAATCCAGTCTCTCCAGTCTCCCTCATGGTAGATGGGAAACACTGAACTGGAGTTTTTCCCCACCAGACTCAGATGAACTGCACCATGTTTATTAATGACTACAGAAATCTTTCATGGCAACGTGCCTTCAAATTTTGTACTTCTAAAGGAATAACGACAGACTTACTCCATTGCTTATGTTATGATGTATTTTATGATTTTATTTCTGCCTCCTCTGTCCTCATGCTGTTTGCCATGTGCCTGTGTCTCTTAATTTGGCCTTGCAATACTTTTGTATGTGTCAGTCTCAAGCTCCAGGTATCTGCAGACATGAGAGGTCTGAATAGCAGGAGGTAATTATCCTTAATTTACAGACCAAGGTTAACCAAGATACATACAGTCTTAAAGATAACAGGTCTACAGGGGTTTGTAAGACCTTCCAAGATTGTTAAAGTCAGGATTTTAAGCACTGCTGCTCTTCTTCATAACCAAGGGGCTAGACATCGAATAGTATCCTGCATTCACATTTGCCCCCTAAAAAGTCTGCAAGCCAATGAGGAAAGGTAGGTCGTCTGCATGTTCTCAGGAGTATTTAATCTTTTTTTTTTTCTTTTGAAGAAATAGGAGAAGAGCTGTGTGCTTTTCAGTTATGGTGTGTCTTTACTTTGCACTGGAACAGGTGGAAAGGTATCATACTAACTTTTCACTCAAGGCATGGGAGAGCTCTAAGCAATCAACTGACACTATGTTTATGCTAGCAGATGAATGCGCCCAAAATCCTTTTACTGGCACAAAGAGCCAGTGTCCATACTATTTAATTTCTTAGCATGCATAAGGGCTAGAGTTATATGGAACCAGCTCTTTTTTTAATCCAGTTTGGCTGTTAAATTGGAAGCACAAGACAATAAATTGCTAACTCGTTTTCATCATTGGGTTGTCTTTTTTGGGAGGTGTTTTGTTTGTTTGCTTGTTTGTTTGCTTGTTTTTCAGCACGGAAACAGGAAGGGAGCTTGGTTCAAATTACAATTAAACTCCTGTATTTAGGTCAAATTCCACATAGGTCTCAGTGCAAACTAGTTTACTTTCCTCAGTTTTCAGATGCTAACCTGCAATGCTGAAATAAGGATTACAGTTGCCTTAGGCTCCTGCTATTCTCAGTAACAAGAGACAAGTATCTCCAGGGGACAATTTAGACCACAAGCTTCCAAAAAAAGCAGCTACAATGAATCCATGCCTAATATTCACGAGTATCTCAGTTTCCTGTCTGGAATATTGTAGAAGTCCTCTTTTCTTTTTATTAGCATTTGCACATGCAGGGTAGAGTCTATAAAACATACAACAGGTAGTTTGGTCCCACAGGTTTCCAGTCCATTTAGATTAGCATTCCTGTTGTGCATGTGCGTGAAGAAAAGCTGCCACAAAATTGCTACATGTCAAAGACTAAAAGTATCCAAAACACCAGCATCTTGATCATAACTTTATCTTTCAGTTTATGAAATTGTAAAAGCCTTCTAAAGCAAAGTTTGCTGTAGGTTCTTAAAAACAATCTCTCTGCCTTATATCACTTCGGAATCCTTATCCCTTTTATAAACTGCTTTTTATATGCACTCTATATGTAAATAAATTCTGTTAACTGCTGTAACTGATATCCATATTACCTTAACGATGTGCGAATATGTATAGTCCAGCACAAAAAGAACACCATGAAGACTGTTTGTAGTCACTGAAAGAGAAATAATCTGTACTTTTTTTTGTCCCTCTGATTCTTTCCGCTAATACAGCACTTGCTCACAAAATAAGTATGAAGAAAGAAATGTTGAATGTGTGGATTGCAGACAGCCTTTTCCTGAATGAGGTGAAGAGGAGCTGCATCATCATTTCAACCTCCATCCTTACCACCTGCAGAGTAAAAAATGAAATCTTGTCACGCATGACAAGGATAGATTCATGCTTACCTTTGTCTGTGAAAAGAAGGGGAGAAAAGTAAGGTTGGGAGGGAGTGGGGGTAAAGGACTAAAGAAAAGAAACTTTGTAATAAATTTCTATTCCAGATGTTACACAGATCCAGAAATGAAATGCCACCTCCCAGCAAGATACAGGCAGTAACAGCAAGCAGCTAAACTTTTTGGCCCCAAAAGAAATGGAGGAAAACAAACCTCTTGCTGTTAGGTATAGGGCTAAGCTTTTGAACACACAGAAAGGGGAAGACAAATCCTATTAGAAGTGATTTAAGGGTCAGGATTCTTCAAATTAAATGTAAACACAGCATAGACATTGACATTTGAGTTTGTTACCTTTTGTTGCCATTAAAGGCAATGAAGTGATACAAGCATTGATAGACCACACCCATCCTTAAGAAGATGTTTAAATAAATCAGATGTACAGCAAACTACAAGGGTCAAGCTTTTTATTCTCTCTGCTTACCACAAAGCTTACTTAACTCGGCTTGCATTATGCATCTACTTTGTAGATATCAAAACATAGGTAACTCCAGTGGAGAATATCTTTACACAGGAAGAGCAAACCTGGAGATACCTCCAAGTCAGCTGGGACCTGACTTAATCCACGCTGACGAGAACAATGGGGCAGTTGAACGCCAGACAGAGCACCAAGCAAGTCTGTGCCCCACCACCGTATGGGTGATAGCTCACTTCTGGTCTGTCTCTAGGCACATGTCCAGGCAATAATAATATTCGAAATAAATACATTTGAGGGCAAGCCTATGCTTGTTGTTAACAGAACCTGAAATAAGAGATTAACCTTGATAACTCAAGTCTGTTGTTAGACATGGTGATGAAACGCTTTTAAAGTTCATCCTTTGCAGTCTGAAACAAGGCTTCCATAAAGATTCCTTGCCTGTATCCCTTTAATTGTATAGCCAAGTGTTCATGAAATAAGTTAATTGTTCTGCAATACAGTTCTGTTGACAACACAGATAATACCTATCCTCTGTTTGGATCTTAACTGTGTTATTCCAGGTTTTAGACCAGTAAGGGTAATGTGTCAGAAGGACTGCATTTTTTTACAATATTGTAATCTTGTCAGGATAACCACATTTAATTGTCTCCCCAGATTCATTTATAGATGTAATGTAGCTGAAGCCTTGAAGACTTCTGGACACGTTGTTAATAAATCTTGAAATATAAATAGTGTATGGCGTTTTGGAAATATCTTACAAATATTTCTGCACACTGAGTGGCTCTGTAAGGTGCATGTTAGGACCACATTTTAATTATTATGACTACTCAACTTCGAAGACTATGGTCTATTATTGTTTCCTATTATCAGAGTTAACTCAAGTGGTGGGGATCAAAGCTCTGCTGTTGCAGGTATAAGATTCAGCACAGGCTGGTGCTCTGCGATTGGAAATATTGCCTACACCACTGTAGAAAGATGAGATTTCTCTCTAGTTGAATAAGAGTGAGCCTGTTTCTGTCTTTTTTTAATGACATCTTCACAGCTGGACTGACATAAGTGATTTTTGGTGCTTGGTTATTTTTGTTGTTTTTGTTTTGTTCTTTATTTTCTTAATGTAACTGAGAATACTAATATCTCTTAGTGTAATTTTCACAGTTTTGGGGTTGCCTTCATTCAGTAATATTTCCACAATTTCTATTTAAATAGTAAACCAATAATAACGGCAGTTATAATAATAATTACATAACTAGAAAACAAACAAACAAACAAACGAACAACAAAGGTGAATGAAAAGTAATTGGGGAAAATGCTATAAAACCTGAAAATGGGAAGGGAAGACTAAATTTAGGATTCCTGAGGTTTTAACCAAAATATTAACACATGTGCTTGTGCTTTATTACATACCAGTCTTTTGTTTTGGCACCTTGTTTAATATCTAAATCGTTTGTTGTGAAATATAAGAATGCTATGTTCATCCCTTTTTTTTTTTTTTTTTGGTTTCTTGTGTCTTCCTTTCAATTCCTCTCCCCTACTGTGTACTTACCCATTTCACTTCATGCCTCATTAGGGCGCCGAGTCTAAACAGCCAGCTGGATGTGCCTGGCCTGTGTATGAGCATCCCTGCACCATTGTTCTGATCGGTAACGCTGCTCCCTCTCTCCCCTTTGAAGCTGCTCCAAAGGAACTTTATCCCTCTGTTCCAGCTGCCATTTCATTAAGCCCTTGCTTCACAGGATTTTCCACAACCATTGACACATCAGAGCAAGGATGTAGCCATTAAAATAATGAAGGGGAAAGAAAAAAAAAAAAAAAAGAAAAAAAAAAGAAAAGGAAAAGAGATGGGAGCAGTTCTAAAATGACAATTGAAAAGGAGTACAAGGTTATTTAAAAATAAAAGGCCAGGTATAACCTATTTTTTTTCTTGATTCTCTCTCTTTCTCTTTCTCTTTCTCTTTCTCTTTTTCTCTTTCTCTTTCTCTTTCTCTTTCTCTTTCTCTTTCTCTTTCTCTTTCTCTTTCTCTTTCTCTTTCTCTTTCTCTTTCTTTCTCTTTCTCTTCCTTCCTTTTTTCTTTCTTTCTGTCTTCCCCTTCCCTCTCTTTCCTTCTCTATCTCTCTTTGTTCTTCCTTCCTCCCTCCCTTCTTCCCTTCCCTTCCCTTCCCTTCCCTTCCCTTCCCTTCCCTTCCCTTCCCTTCCCTTCCCTTCCCTTCCCTTCCCTTCCCTTCCCTTCCCTTCCCTTCCCTTCCCTTCCCTTCCCTTCCCTTCCCTTCCCTTCCCTTCCCTTCCCTTCCCTTCCCTTCCCTTCCCTTCCCTTCCCTTCCCTTCCCTTCCCTTCCCTTCCCTTCCCTTCCCTTCCCTTCCCTTCCCTTCCCTTCCCTTCCCTTCCCTTCCCTTCCCTTCCCTTCCCTTTCCCTTCCCTCTCTCTCTTTCTCTCTTTGTCTTTCCTTCCTTCCCTCATGATCTAATTCCTCTGCACACTTTTCTCCTTGTAGAAACTTCACACACACACATACATATGCAAACACAGACACATGATCACAACAATATCAACATATATACTGATAGGCTACAAACGTGCTTCCCACCTCTCTCTGCGCATCAGAGAGGTCCATGAGTAGAAATATTTGATGTCTAGGAGACTCAATCATCCCAAGCTGGCAGCTGAAGTCTGGGTGAGGGAGGTTTTTTTGTCAGAACTCAAAATTACAGAATCACAGAATCACAGAATCTTAGTGGTTGGAAGGGACCTCTGAGATCATCGAGTCCAACCACAAAAAAAAAAAAAAAAAGCACCCACCTACTAAACTCCACACCCACAACCCCACACACAACACCCCACCACTAACCAATAATCTTGGGCACTAGAGCATGCCCTGAAGAGCCATGTCTACACGTTTCTTAAATACCTCCAGGGATGCTGACTCCACCACCTCCCTGGGCAGGCAGTTCCAGTGCCTGACCACTCTTTCAGTAAAGTAATTCTTCCTAATATCTAATCTAAATCTCCCTTGCCGCAGCTTCATACCATTTCCTCTGGTCCTGTCGTTATTCCCTTGGGAGAAGAGGCCAACCCCTGCCTCTCTACAGTTTCCTTTCAGGTAGTTGTAGAGGGCAATGAGGTCTCCCCTCAGCCTCCTCTTCTCCAAACTAAACATGCCCAGCTCCCTCAGCCTCTCCTCATAGGACTTGTTGTCCAGACCCCTCACCAGCTTGGTGGCTCTCCTCTGGACACGCTCATTTTTCATAGGTGGTGAAATCAAAACCACTTAAGTCTGAGCTCCTCTCAATTTGTTTTATGTTTTTGGAGGGAAAAAACACTCCTCAAAAACCATTTTTGGAAAGGACTAGAATTACATATGGGAGTTTAACACTGGTGAAATTTAATTTTAAAAGGTGCGCCATGACAATCAGCATTTTCAAAGGCTTGTACAGGGTATTCAAGTAAAATTTATTTGTTAACCTTAAGTGCCAATCACCTCAATTACAGCAACAATATTCCCACTTTAAGTAAAAGAAGTCAGATGAGTGGAAACTCACACTCAAAAGCATTTAACTCCTTTCCATCCCCCCAAAATTATCCTGTTTTATTGAACAAATTCCAATTCAGCCTGAATAACTGTGTCAGGATTGCAGACAAAGATCAGAACTAATCCTTGCCAACCTTAGTATGTGTTGGCTGTAGAATTCCTCCTTCATCATTACAAAATATAGGCAGATCTTAATTGCAACTTAGTCCACATAAAATCAGACTTGGTTATGGAAGGTGTCTCTTTCCATCCATTGACTAGAAAGGGAGCCAGACTTGACTAGCTCCCAACTTAGGCACCTCAGTTAATTGCCTAAATTTAGCTAGGAAAAATCTAGGCCAGAGCAAATCCTGCAAGGTCACACAGCATGTTTATGACAGAGCTGGGATTCAGTTCACAGGGGTCCTAGTCCCAGGCAAATGCTATTACAAGACAGTCTTTCCTCCAAGTAATTAATTCTCATTTTGAAGGTTTCAGATGAGGTAGTGGGACACAGCCACTATTTGTTCTGGGTAATTATTCACACTACTATCCATAAAAGTACTAGAAATCAGATATGACTATGTTTATGAGCCTTTGTATTCTTAAATTTTTTGAATTTAAGCCTTTTTTGCTATTTTATTCCCATATACATGTGTGTGTACACTTGTATGTGTATATACATCTGTATGTATTTTCACATGGATGTGTCTGAACAGTTTCTATTCAACTTCCAGTACTGTGTTTATAGTTTATTTTGATTTTATAAGATTTACTTTGTTTCAGTAATGGTGAAAACTTGTTTTTTTCTTTTTGTCTTTTTTTTCTCTATTGCGTTCTCACACACTCTCTCTCTCTCTCCCTTTTTTTTTTTTTTTTTTTTTTACAGCAGGCACATCTGCCCTATGGATGAATTTATTTCCTCAATCTCATGGTGCAATATTGCATTTCAGTTGTCACTTTTGATTTATCGTTACTTTAAACATTAAATCTTCCTTTGCATTTTTATTGGTTTCATTAAAAACATTCTGCTCGTCTTTTCATTTATAACCTATATCAAGGGAAAAAAAAAGAAGAACAAAAAACCATCCCAGCTTCTGCCTCTGCTTTCCTTCCTCTGTCATATTCAGGATGTTTCCTTTCAATTTCACCCATTTTTCCAGGTGATAAAGTCAAAGCAATCCACTAGCCACATGTGAATAAAATAAAAAAAATTTGAAACTTAGATCTTTTGTTACAAACAGAGTTTGTAAAAACATTTATTAAATCTAATAACTTTTGTGTTTAATGAGGCACAGAGCATATGTCAGAAGTATGGTGTCCAAAAGGCAGAAGCACTGAATAGTTTATCTGGCAAATGTGTTACACAAGGTTTGACCCTTAAATTGAGCACTGGGAGAGATAAATAGGGTAATCAAAAGCACTCCCTTACAGTCACATGAACTTGGAGCCATCTGGTCAAGGCAAAAATAAATCAGTAATGCAACTGGAAATTATCTGTAAAGACCTTTGGGGATTGGTTGAAGCATTACTACAGTCTCTTTCATATCAGAGAATAGAAAGAAAAGAAAAAGAAAAAAAAAAATAAAACAAAGCCCTCAAAACCCAAAACAAGCAAACTGCTTGTAAAGATGATGAAAGTGACCATAGTTAACACAAAAGCTAAGAAACCAACAAGGTTCTTTCTTTTTTTTATTTTTTCCCCCTCTTTTTTCTTTAAGCTGGAAGGAAAGGTTTTGATCCAACAAGTTTATTCAGAATTCCAACAAAACAAAAAAATATTTTTATGTTTTACTTTTTGTTGTTACCTATCAAGGCTAAGTTCAATAGAGAAAATTTTTCTTAGCTTATGAGATATCAACAGATAAAAAGTTAGTTATCTTTCAATTCCATTTTTTTTCACAAAAGGTTAAACTTGTGAAAAAAAAATAGGTCCTCATATCTTGCTGAAGTAGATTATTTAAATAGATAAATAAATAAATAAATAAATAAATACTTCTCTGGTATAGGCTTTCAGCTTTTCTGTGATCAAATCCATGCTAAATTAAACTCTGTAAATCCTGATTTTGATTCTGAGGTTTGAAAAATGGTGAACTGTTGTGTCCTGTGGGGGAGAGCGTCTGTCATCTCGTCATTGGCCAATGCAGCCTAGACCACGACATACTGACTATTTAAATTTTTCTTACCTATATTTTGTTTTCCCTTTCCATAGCTGTACTTAGAAATATACCCTGTCCCATATAAGGCACAGCAGCCTACAGCTCACATTAGTCTCTCAAGAATATGTTCAGCATACCAGAATAGTTTGTGATTCACTCTGGTCTTCTCACTGTCTCAGCTGCAAAACTACATCGCCTCAGCAAATATGTTTAAAGCTGTTGTGTCTACAGTGGCTGTGGAAACTAAAGTGCAGACGTCTTCTGAAAGACAGAGTATGTCCTAGTTTCCATTTTTAACTCTTTCTGGGACCTCCATGGTGACCCAGTTGGTGACCCAACTACCTCTGTTACATACTGCACCATTTGTCTATGTATACTGCAGTTTCCTTGAATGGGGAGTGTCTCAGACTTTGTTTCTGTACAGACTTTAGCACAGTCTCTTTTGTATCTTTCTTAGATACAAAAATTGTGGGAATAAAACTATGAAAAAGAAAGCAAAACCTATGACCATAAAAAGAATCACATATCCTTCCTTCATGTATAATGAACACGAGCTTCTACTGGGGATTTTCTTTCCATTGCTCTGCAATACTTTATTCTTCTGAAAAAGCCTATTATGTGCAGATTGAAACATTAGGATTAATTACACCAAATGCTGGTGTAAATCCTAATGAAAAACATACATCTCTCCCACAGCCTGAATTCCCTGGAGAAATCTTGAAAATATTGACTTTGACAGTTTTTGCTGTGTGACTGATTGCATAAGTAATATAAAATACTTTAATAAGTAACATTTTGTATATGTGTATAAGTGTACACATGTGTATGTGTATGCATGTATATATGCCTTCCTAGATAAGACAAAAGGATTTCCTGAGGCTAAATTAGAGCTCATAATTCCAAAGAGCTTGGTTCTTTCATCATGATGCTTTTGTCTCGATTATCTCTGGATTCTCTCCCTCCCTCCTCCCACACCCATTCTCTTTTTGCAATAAGGCTTGTGTTTGATCTCTGTGTAAATAAACCAAGCATCAGGAAGTAGCTAATGGATCCATCATGGGAGTTTGAAAATAAAGTTGAAAAAATTGCTTACACGGTTCATTCACCCAGAAGGTGTGTGCATTTTGGTGCTGAAGGTTATGGAAATTTAGCTGGTGATAGACAAAACTTCTTAGACTATAGCAGGTGATTTTCAGTCACAAAGGGAAGAGAGACGCCCTGCTCTCTTTGACTGTCCATGGGGGTTGAGTGCCTGGTTTCCATCTGACTTTGAAACTTGTTCTGTAGATTTAAGGCCTGAAGGAACCATTACATTCAGCTTGCCTGATTGCTGCATGAAATAGGCCAGAGGATTTCTCCTAATAATGCCTGCATAGAGGAGACAAATTGTGGTGGAACAAGACAACCTAGAGTGCTGCTCACGTTTCATACATAATCTCATTAATCTGTAAATGGGCATGGTAAACGTATCTTCCTTTTCCATCCCACCCCGTGGCCCAAATAGTCTTTGCACTAATAAGTGCAGTTCCTTTCATTGACCAGGTCCCAATATCCGATAGAAAAATATCTCAATACCTGTTCATCTCACATCACTTTTAATCAGCTATTTAGATGTAAAAAGATCCATGGATTCTTGGTAGTCAGTTGAATCATTCAGACTTTCTTTTTCCTAACTTCCATTAACATGCACATTCTGAATGGATGAAGTACCAAGAGGCACTAAAAACATAACTCTGAATGTATACAATTAAGAACTGTAAAATAATCTACTTTCTGTCTTGGTATTCAGAGGTCCAGAGAGCATCAGAGAGGATAAAAGATGTGCTTTGAAAAGTTAAGTTAATTTTGTATGAACAGTATGCAAAATAGGTCTCTGTATACAATTTCATATCTCTGTTATCATCATGGCATAAAAATGCTCATATACATGGATTGTTTTCTTTCCTGAATGATCAATAGATTTATGTATCCACCTATCTAACTATCTATCTAGTGTGACACCGATTGGTGTCACTATATATACACCATATTGGGTTTTTTTCATGTTAAAATGTATTTCTATGTTCCAGAATCTCTCTGTTTTATTTGGGTATATTCAAAGGCATTTTTCTCCTGCCTCATTAGAGAATAATTTCTGGAAAGGTACCATTCTTCAGACAAAGAGTAATACTCTGGAGTCTAAAAATGGGGAAGAGGAAAACAAGCTGATTTATGTTAAGGGATACAGGACTTGAAAATATACCCCAGGGTGAAATAAATATTACAATACCACAATAATATCCTTGCTTTGCCTTGATGTGCAGTACAGTAACATTATGAATCTCTCTGTATAGTTCTGTAGTCCTTGGAGAATCCTGCCAGGGACAGATTCCCATAGGGCTTGATACACTCAAAATGGGACCATCTCCGCCCTGGGGATGGGTGGGAAAGAAAATAGACTATCACTAGCAGTTTAAGGTCACTCTGAAAAAAAAAAAATAAAGCAACCAAAAAAACCCACCAAAACCAAGTACACTAGGAGGGTAGTGCAGACCTTCTAAATTCCAATCACATTGATTAGATTAATTATGATATTTTACTCATGAGGCTGTTCTTCAGACCACCAAGCATATGCAAAAGATGCATGAAAGAAGTTTTCAATGACAGAAATACAGCCAAACATCAGACTAGCTGTTGACACAGTTGTCTTGTCTAATAACAGCTAATGAATACTGCAAGTGAATGTGTGGGGCTGGGGGATGGTAAAGGAAAAGGAAGAGAGGGAGCTACATTATGAGAAGGAAGGACTTTCATGGGAGCAATATGTCTTACAATCTAATTGCTCTGTGTTTTATAGAACTTGATCATTAGGGTATCCTGCTTATGGTACCACAGAGATGTAATGGTGAAATAAAGCAAGAGGCTATTAAACAGAAAGTTTAAATATAGCTACAGGGACAGATACTTCATGACAACTTGACAGATGTCTTGGAGTGATCACTGGTTCCTTCATCACTAATTACAAAATCATTTGTCTTAAGGAAAGGACAAAAGAGAAGTAATTATGAAAAACATGATTCTTAGGGGATAAAAAAGATAACATCAGTTTAAAACATTGAAGCGATCATAACCATTTAGAATCATTATTAGTTTGCTTGAGCCAATGACAGCTTGGTTTTCGAAGCCAGTGGGAACAGAGCTTCCTATGCCGAAGAGAAGAAAACATTCAATTTCTTGTTATGCTAAACTTATCCTCAGACTCCAGAGATTTCTTTGATGAACAGTTCATTAAAATTTCCGACCGCAGATGAATTTGAGCTAAAATACACAAATGTTTTAATTATACATTCCTTTTTAATTACACTAACGACTTGTAATGTGTTTATGTTGGTTTAGAGTTTAATTTCTTCTCTTAGATTAGGTGGTTGACTTAAGGATTGTGCTTTTCAGTAAAATACCATGATTCATCAATGTTTGATCATGAGTTAATCCAAAAATATTAAAGCGTTGCAATCCTTGGAGGAATAGTAATGCACACACATACACAAGCACAATTGCATTTTCCTTTCTTTTGCTTAGGGGCAGCTAAACCTTTGCAACATTGCATAGCAAGGCACAAGTGTCAAGAGACAGAAGCAACATTCAGGAGATCTGCTGCTGTTAGGATTGCAGTTGGGAGAGGCACAAGATGCAAAAACCAGTACCTCTACGATTCAAGATTAGTTGGATGATTGGTCGTCAGAAAGAAATGCAGTAGAGGGGGCAAGATTCACCTTTTACACAGTTTTGGGCAATTGATTCCTAATCACAGCCAGTCTCTGTGTTGCACATAGAGTACAAGAATGACCTTTAGGTGCTTGCTAAGGCAGCTATGATGTTTAAAGTTAGGAATCTAAACTAAACTCTTTGTGCGGGCTTCTTCTAGTCACTGGAAACACATGGCACCTCCAGAGAGTGGTTCGCATCTATTTTAGACACCTGTATAAATCCTGGTTAATCTGCCACAGACATGTATTTTACCTTGTGTCTATAGAAGATGACTAAATGACTAGTTTAGAGAACATGCACTACCTGTGGGTGACTAAAGTTAGGTTTTACACTTCAAGAAAATGCATCATGAGTTTTGTGAAAGAAATTAAAAAATGTTGCTTCCTAGGAAAATGTTAGGGCAAAAAAGGTAGGGAAATTGCTTGCCTGCCTTTATGGCCAAGTGACTGAACCAGGTAGGATGCAGAGTTTGGATGGAGAGAAAACATATGGTTGATAGGCAAGACCACTAGGACATATGGATGCCCCCCCCCGACAAATGCAAAATACATATATTTCTACAATTGTTTCTGGCTGTGTTTATGGGAAAACTGGACCATGTGTAACTGCACCAATACGTTCATCCTCACTTTACCGATACATTGTTTTGATCCACTGATACATGTGTTCACTTTACCATTAGATTGCATCCGCTCCTGTTATTTCAGAAAAGGACTATTTGTCTTAGTTCTGGGACATCTGTACTGATTAAGTATCCACATCAAAAAGCAGGTTCCAAATTTAGGTAGTAATTGGGCCCACTGGCTCAGCAAGCTTTCACCATTGAAGATATTACAACCTTCTTAAATGGCATTCACTGCTGTTGGGGACTTCCTTTAAATAAGTCTGCCTCCTTATCCTCTTTCAAATCCTCCACTATTCTTCTTCCTTGGCTATAAATAAGTAAGCATGACAATAGTCAAACTGCCCAAGGGCTGCAAGTATATTGCCCATTATGGAAATTGCTATACTCTCATCATTTTCTTACATTTTGCTTTGCTTGCCTGTCTGCTGTCTGTAATATCTTACAAACAGGGAGACTTTTTTTTTTTTTTTTTTTTGTATGTGAATATACAATCCTCAGGGTGATGGAAATCTTGCCTATGGCTCTTGATCATAATTACTTTATTTAAATAATAAAGGCATTGTCTGGTCAAATCTGGGATGGGCTGATTTCTAACTGCTTTGATGAAGATACCTCAAAATCAAGCAATGGTTTTGAGAAGCACCAAAAGCTACTGTCACCCGGGTTACCTATCTGTCACACATTTTAAGCAGAAGAGAACGTAAAAGTGATTCAGGAGACACTGAAGGGGAGAATGTGGAAGGGGAAAAAAAAAAAAAAAAAAAAAGGAAAAAAATGTTTTAGCAGAGACTGACTTCAAATAGGAGGTATTTGTTTGTGACCTGGCTTATAAAACATCTATCATACTTTCTGTAATTCAACTGTATGGAGTTGTCTGTTGTCCACAAAATCCTTGCCACTCACTAGCAACTAAGAAAACAGTTGATGTGCTTATGTGCTTGCACGAGATCTGCCTGGCACTTGGACACGCAGCAGCACAGATCCCACTGGAGAATATCACATTCCCCTTTCAGCAAGATAGAATAAGGCCTGTTAATTAGAGAAAAATCTCACAGCTGAATTAGTAACATGATCAGGTGCTCACACTGGGACAGCATGTAGTTGAGGAAGGTGAAATTGCTTTGTTTCTGGGATGGGATTCAGCTCACTAAATGTAGGCATTGCAGAAGTTCCTATTAAAACTCCATCTTCACCAATTGTCACTAGAAGAATTAGTGCTAGGGTGCAATTCATTTATCTCAGAATAGATCTGTGAAACGGGTCAAATAAACTATTCCTTAAAAAGTTCTTCTATCTCTGGGATCAGCTATGTCTGTACTGAAGATAACTGCAGTTAGATGAGATGAAAGCCACACAAAAAGTTGTACTGTTGTCAGATGATAAAACCAAATGGTATCTCTACCCATTTGTGTTATAATCATCATTGATAATTATGGTGATTTCAGAGATTTATGTCAGGCTAGGATACTGCTGTGGTGGATATTTTAAAACCAGAAAGGGATGAAAAGACAGGAGTTATTGAATTGAATATGGATTTATATACATAGATTCAGGCTTTAGAGGTGTACAGACAGACAGACACAGTTTGCTGTGTTGACTCTTCAACTTGGCCAGACTTCATTTAGTGAATGCTTAGCCATGAAGAGGATTTGCATTTCCTAATTCAAGCACAACTAGGTTACATTAAAGACTTAAATTTCTGAAAAATGATACATAAAATCTTACATCTTAAAAACAATACTGCAAGTCTTCCTCTGTCCTGCCATGTAGAAAGTGTTCTTATTCCTTCCCCTGCTTCAGACTTCTTGCAGGATCTTTACAAACTACTTCATACCTGCATACCCTACCAGCTTCATCCATGAACTGGGCTGTTGGTGCTTTTTCACAACAATATTGTGAAGAGAAATACATTCAAGGCTTTGGGTTTCCTGCAAGCTCTAGAAATGAAATCTGTATGACTAGACTAGGAACACACACTAAATGGCAGGTTTTGTATGGCTTCATGTTTCATATGACACCTAATCAGGGTGGAGAAAACAAAATCTATTGTATTCAGTTGAATTCAAAGTTACTAGTTAGTTGTTAGCTGTTTTAGACCATTCTATATGATTTATTTATTTTTTACACTTAATTTTTCCTCCCTCTTACCCCCCTTTTAGGTGGGTTATTAGGTTGCTCTGTGTGAAGGAAGATAAAAATGTTCTCCAGCATGTATACGAAGCACAGCATTCTAATCCCCACCGTCACCTTTCCATGAAGCTACAGTAAGATAAATAGAGCAATATCCATATTTTACAGTCTATAAAATCCAGATCCTCTTTAAAAAATACCTTATGTGTAATGCATACACTTGCTAGCTTATTTATCAACATACACTTATGCAAAATGTATATAGATAGGACATTTTGTTTTAGGGCTAAACCAATATTTACTTGTGGAAAGCACTCAAGTGTATGTCTGCAGAATGGAGGAGAGCTTGAAAAGACTCAGATGCTCTAGGAAACAGTAAGCAATAAAAATACAATATATCAAACTTGTAACTAACCTCACACCTCCCTGAAAAGAATAAGGGTTGGATTGTGGTTGGAAATGCTTGCTTGCAGGAGGTCAGCTGCAGAAGGTCGGGGGCAGGGGGGTGTGGTGGGGAGGGGAGAAGAGAGGGTTGACCACTGACGAAAGACATTTCACAGTAATGTTTCCTTTCTTTTGTTGTGATGTTTTGCAGTAATTAATGCATTTTGGGGCTGTAGTTGAGCAGGACTAAACCAATAATATTTTTCACAATGAGAACAGTCAGACAGTGGGGGTGGTGGATTCCCCAACATTGGACACTTTTAAGATTTAGCTGAACAGAGTACCGGGCCAGCTTGTCTAAACTGTGCTTTGCCAAGAAAGGTTGGATCAGATGATTCCTGAGGTCCCTTTCAACCTGGTATTCTATGATTCTATTCTATGATTCAATAGAGTCCTGTATCTTCATTAAGATTGGGTAATAAGATTGTATTAGAATGCTATTCTTTTTGAAATATTTTTATTACATCACAATTCCTTATAGACTGCTGGCCGTTTCAACCCTGTTCAAGAGCTAAAGCAGGTCTCAACTCCCTCACATGCGAAAAAATGCAAAAACAAAGGTCCCAGCTGCTTCTCTCCTTCTGCCCCCAGTTCCAGGCAATGTAGGTTTTAGATATAATACTGGAACTGAGAAATAGGAGCTGGCAATGAGAAGTTTAAGATGAAGCCTGGACCTGAACATATGAAGCTACGGGTCATTACGCATGGCTTCAAAGTTTGTGTTACGAGTCAGCTTTTCAACAGAATTTTTGGTAGCAGAACTTAAGTTTAAATTTTACTTAAAAGGAAAAAAAAAAAGAAAAAAAAAAGAAAAAAAAAAAACAAAGAAAGAAAGAAAGAAAAAAAACCAAAAAAGATAAAATAGAGGAAAAAAACAGTTGAAAGAATCTAAGATAAGAAGTTTTGACATTAATAAATCCCTTCTTTTTTCATTATTTTTTCCTTACATTCTTTCTGGTGCCCATTTCACCAAATACAAGAGCTGTGAGTGCAAAAAACCACACATGTCCAAAACCAACTTTCTTCTTCCTATCTTTGATACAGTATACTTACTGTACTAACTTTTACCTTACTGAGATCTATTTATGTGACTTACATCTACTCATTTTATGAAAGGTGTGGAGAAGAGTTTGAGTTCTTGTTAGAGCTCAGAATTGCAATGTCTAATATTGAATTGTCTTTGGGTGAGTTTCACAGTTGCACAACACAAAAGATTTCAAGCAATTCTCAAGACTTTTATGTTGTCGTGGGTGCTGGGAGATCCATTTTTGTGAGTCATTTATTGATATTATTGTCCCATTTTTCTCCCTTCTGGGAGTTACACTAATCAGTTCTGGGGTTCTGTCAATGGAATAAAAAGAAAAGAACCACATCAATTTGTATAGCTTCTCCAATGGTAGTGAAATGCTTCCCTTACTTTCCACATATTTTCCTCTCCTCATCATCGCTGCTTCTAATATTTCTGTGTATTGTCTCAACTGCCTGGATAAACAGAGGGAGACAGTGAGCTGAAAGTCTCCCATAGCATAGGAAGACATTGATTTGGAGACCCATAGATTTAAAGAGCATCTTTGTGAACTGGTAATAACACACATGCATTTTTCAAAGATTCTGGAAGTAGGTGGTATATGCAAGTGATTTATAAATTAGACCCTTAATCTCTAAATTGATTGTACTAAACACCAGATTAGGTTGATTGTTATTTTGAATTAGTCTTGTTATGTGATTACAGCAGGGCTTAAGTATTCACATTAAAATAGCTTCAGTTTAGAAAGGATTCTGTATCACACCAGGAACAATAGAATCTTTCAACTAGTTTTGGATTTATTCTGCAAGCCTGTATTCTCATCATCAGTGCTACAAATTCTTCTTTGAGACTATGTATTCTATTTAGCCACTAATGTTTGGACTTCCAGCTGCACTGAACACTATTGCAGACAGTTCCTTATCTTTCATATCCCACTGCATCATGCAAATTGTTTGGCTCCCAGGATGTTCTGCATTTGTCATCATGGCATACTAGACAGACAGACAATTAAGTGATGAAAAACTTTAATTCAGCTTCCCAAACTGTACTTTGGAATTAAAGGGTAAAGCAGAGAAGAAGTCTACAGATTTGGGGGCTTTATCTAAATTCAGGATATTCCCTTGTAATTTGTTAGCTCCAAAATGCCTGTAGACACAGGCAAAAAGAAAACCTCAGCAAAAACCTGTCTTACTAATTAAAACACCCCTGAAGCATAGCCAGTAGGTAAGATATTTAACAAACATTAAAGAAATTGCAAAAGATGTATTTCTCAGATAAACTTCCCCAAAGAACTCCGAGGTTTCAAAATTGTTTTCTGGAAAACAGACATCAGACACAAACTTGTGAGTTTCAAGCAGGTCTCTTGGCAATTATTTGCACTTACACTGAATATGCTGCCTCACAGATCATTGTGCTCACCAGTCTCAGTGCCCTGAGTGCGCTCCCCTCTCCTTTCAGTTTGGTTGCCTGCGCTTAAGGCCAGCTCTCTGATATGGCTCAGGTGCCTAATTTCAGTTCAGACATTGTGGGAAAAAAAAAAAATATGGGTGAAGCATCAGGGTGGGCTCCCTGCTCTTGGGAGCTGCTTTTAGTCCAGGGCTCTCAACATTGGTTTTAGCTGTCGGAACTGGGCTATGCTGTATTGCAGCCATGTCCATGCCTAGTTGTGTACCCTGTTAATGCAGGCCCTTGCCTGGATGCTGACCAACAAACTTGATTTTCCAGGCTGATGTCAGACATGACTCATTGTGCTAGACTTTCATGGCAACCACAGAACACAATTTTGACTCAGGTTGCTATGTCCAGATCTGATCCTGACCCTGGATTGTTTATTCCCCTTGGATTTCTATCACCACTAGGAAGCTGTTCTGTGGCCACTGGATGGTCACCTCAGCCTGGTTACCCTCCCTGGACCCTCTCTGGTTGGGTACTGAGGGATGTGCCCTTTGTTGGTGAGGCCACTGCCCTGCTTGGCAGCGTGCCCTTGCACAGATTAAACTGACTGCCTACAGGGTTTCATTAGTAAGAGTGAAGCTTGCAGGCCTTGGGAGGTGATTATTCCCCTCCATTTACCACATGAGAGACCTCTCTTGAAGTACTGCTCCCCCATACATGAAAGACACTGACATAGTGGAGTCAGTCCAGCAGAGCAGCTCCAAAGTGGTGAAGAGACTGCAGCATACCATGTATGACATGGCTCTCGTAAACCTGTAGAAGAGAAGGCTCAGGGAGATCTTATTGTTGCCTTTGGAGGTACCAAACAAGAGGTATCAAGCACAAGTTGTAACATAGGAAATTCTAATTAGATACAAGGAAGGAAACTGTTACCATGAGAGTGGTCAAACACTGGATCGAACACTGGCTGTGGGATATCTGTCCTTCGAGATATTCAGTACTTACCTATATATGCCTTGAACAACCTGAACCAGTAAGACATGCTTTGAAGAGGAGCTTGGACTAGATGACCTCTGGAGGGCCCTTCCAAACTAGTCGATCATTCTCAGACAAGAACTTCATGGCCAGCTAAGATCACACATTTATCAAGATCACTTGTTCAGAATCGGGCAGTGAAATCACAGGTTTGTTTTGAGAAGGACATGCATGAACACCATGAACCACTGTCTGGGTGAAAATCCCTCAAAGTGGCCTCAAGTGAGTTAACTTGGCTTCTTTTGCGAGCACAGCTGATTGAAGACCTCATAATTTATAAGCCAGGACATTCACAAAGGTATTTAAACCATTCCCTTCAAGTTCATGTTTCAGTTAATTCTGATTAACACTCTTAAACTTTCCTTGATTAACTAAAGGCCCCTTGTGGGACAGGAAAGATGCACACTTGAACTCTGCTCTTTTACTTCTTGAGAAAGTGCTATAATTATTGTCCTCCTCTGCTGTTCAAGGCCCAGAATGTGAATAATTCTGGCTGTTATGCCCAAAGTTAAAATCACAGAGATGTAGAACACGCAAACCTGACCTCCCTGGAATTCTGAAACTTCTTTGACTTTTGTGGGATAGAGATCTTTCACAAGTGTTTAGGCATCTGTCAGTTACCATTGTAACTTTGAAATTAAAAATTCAGATAGATTTAATTCATCTGTGTTTTGAATTATGTGACTAGAAATTAAGTATTCTGTAGACTTGAAATTAAGTACCCTGTACTGCCTTCTCAGATTTCAGCATATAAACTGACATTTGGTATCCTTTTGTTTTAGGTAACATAGCTAATCTACAATAAAAGATGAGATGTATGACTCCATATTTTGACACAAACACTGACTTCTGAAACGTATCACCTTATTTCTCCTTAAAGGTAGGAGCAAACTCCTAAACCTTTATTTATTTGAGTCTTAATTTTCAAATAAAAGCATAGAAAATCCAAGATTGCCTGTAGTAAGAGGCTATTTCTGCCATTCCTTCTATGTTTTAAAGAATGTGGACTTCAGCTGGTTTTGTGTTGGGTGTAAATTAACTGCCAGATGGATTCAGGGAGAGAATCTTCCTTACTGCAATATTGTCCAATTAGATGACATACTGCAACTGCAATTAAAAAGTCAACACTTGCCACAGCACAATATGAAAGATATGCCATAGAAAAATAAAGCAGTATATCAGATACTATGGTTTAGTGACTGTAACTGATGGCATTTTAATAACTCTTATGTTGTGGTTTTAAACCTTCACTGGTAATATCTAGTAGAGCTAGCGAAAACTAGCAGTCACAGTTCCACAGATATTACATTATTCTGACTTATTCATTTAGCTGCATAATTATTGTTGAGTGTTGGATCTGAAGTCAACCCATAATATTTCAAAATGGCTTGCAGGACGATGATTTTTTTTGACAAACAGTAAAAAAATTGAGTTAAACTGAACTCTCTATGTTAAGATATCAAGATGTTTCAATTTTTTTGTGATGCTATGGCCATAATCTATTTTTTTCCCCTAGTAAGCTAAAATTTCATGACACCTGATGTTGTTCCATGGGAAATTTTTGTTCCTGATATAGGAAAATGTTTAACCTATTATGGAAACTCTAATTTAATTGTACCCTCTGTAGGAGACACAGAGGTGTATCACTTCTTGGGTTTTCTGTTTGATTGTTTTTTGTTTGGTTGTTTTTTTATGGTTGTTCCTATGTTTGTTTTTAAGTCATTATGTGACAAGGAAAATTCTGCAAAGACTATTTCACTCCATCATAAATAATCCTTTTTGTAAATAGGTCTATCTAATCTTGCAAGTTTCAGGATGGTTCCCATTGTCTCTTTTCCCTAGCTACAATTCATTACAAAATATGGCAACTACCAAGCCTCATTTTTCATTATTTATTATGTCCAAACCCAGTGGTGGATTCTACATGCATTTTCAGGCATCCAGCCACAGAGATTTATGAGTCAGTGCAGCTCTATTTATGGGTGGAGTTTGGCTCAGAAGACATTCAGGATAATGAATGAGTTGCTATGTTTGGTATCAACCAGATATTGATACATTGCTGCAGAAAAGGAAGAAAAAGGAAAAAAAAAATAAAAATCAACACCTACTCAGTGATAAAAGATAGGACTAAAACCTGAAGATCTTCTTTCTTTTCTTTTTCTGATTGTTTCATTTTTCCTCAGACACAAGCCTCCAGGAATGCTGAGCTTTTCTGCTTGTTTCTTTGTTTTTCAGGGTGAATGAAAAGTGAATCAGAACTCAGATTTACCTGAATATGCTATGATTTCTGACCACAAGGTGAAGACCAGTGCCATGCTTCATGGAAAGGACTAGGAATTAAGCCTCTTAGATTGTATCCATTTCTCCATGAATGATTGGTGAATGTTTCAGTGCCTCAGTTTTCCTTGACTAAAGCAGATTCTTACTGCAAATGCAACATAAGACTATTCATTGTGTTTGATTAGTTGGAATTTGAAAATAGCAATAAGAAACTTAGATTAAGATATGATTATCAACTGCGAAGTAACTTCTAGCTGGCTAACTGTTACATTGCACTACTCTAAAAGGGACCTTTGCACTACTCTAAAAGTGTAGTACCCTTTAGGGTATCTTGGATTTCCACCTGTCACAACGGTGTGGCATAGAATAACAGGACAAAGCAAAATTCTGAGCACATAGGGCACAGAACAGTATATAACACATGCATTAAAATCTTAGGCTCCCATCTTGAACATAGGAGCATCAACTTGTCAAATCCACTTCCCAGAAATGCTTCCAGTGAGATGTGAAGTAGAAATCAGAATTGTGACTTGAAGGGCAAAATAATAAATTACTATCTTCCTATTGGGAACACTGGTGGCTATTTCCTAGTGTGGGCCTCAGAACTTATGTTTTTGGTGCTCTGGTCAAAAAAGAGTTCAGGTAGTTCTAGATCAGTATTTTAACATCTGATGGCCATTTCCTCTGATCCTTACAGGAGCAATTTTTAAAGAATGTTGGTTGAATTATACCACATAGTTTCACAGCAACTTATCTTTTCCTAAAATATCCCTCTATTGCTTCACTTGTTTGGGAACACTAGTTATACAGTTCCTAACCTGGGGGTAAGTTTCCACTACAAAGTGGTGAAAACAGGACAGGATATGAGTCAACCTATGGCCTAAAAGACCTTTGTATAAATTTAAAGTAAGAATTAACAAGCAGGTATACCAAATAGAAAAAAACAAACAAACAAAAGAAAAAAAAAAACAAAAACAAAAAAACCCAAACCAAACAAAAAAACACAAACAAACAAAAAAAAAAAGTGAAACCCAAAGTGGCTCTTGGTGTGACCAGGAATTGACCATATCTTCTGATTTTGCTCCAGGAGGGATAATCATCTTGTGGAAAAGAAGTATAGAGTTGGAGAACAGTAATACTTCGACCCCTTCTGCTATTCAGTCGATGACTTTAACTCTGATCTCTTTCCTTTGTTTAAAAAAGGAAGACTTAACACTGACTGAGGCTCTTAGTTGAGCTGCCTGAAGACACACAATGTCAATACACTTTCTTCCTTCAGTTTCCTCCCCACTGGACAGGGACATTTGCAAAACCCTTCAAGTCAATTAAGCACCAAACTGCTTTTGATTCAAATAACAGTCCCATACCAAACACTTTTTCCTTTTTTTCCAAACCACACAGAACACCCTGCTTCATTTTTTAGAATTCTTTAGATAACACTGAAATTTAAAGTAGCTAATTAAAGTTGATTGTAGGTGCACATGGAGGACAGAGTGGTAGATAGATAGGGTAGACCCTAGTGCAGATGTGTCAACATCAATAGGAAACTGGGGCTCCTAGTTCACCTCCTTTGTCCCCTTAAAATTAGTGAATGCCCAGGGAGTCGGCAGGGGAAAAGAGAGAAGATAAATCACCTGGCTACAGACCTTGTGAAATGCAAGCACGTTCCACACTTCTGTTTCTTAATAAAATACACGCTAGTCCCCAGGAGACATTGGTAGGGAGCTGGGGAGAGAGTCATTTTTAATGGGTTCATTTCATTTATGAATGGAACACTTTCTCCATTCTTCCTCCCCTCCACCCCCCCCTTTTTGACAAAACTCTCAGCTTCTTGAGATGTGAAATAGGTGAAAGAAAATACAGTTTGGGACCATTAATTATGCTTTCTTATTGAGTATATAAATTTGATGTCAAGCAGGCCAGGCTGAATGGTATATATTTATTTCAAAAATATCATCTCTGTGAGGCATTGCTGCATCATCCTATTGATTTAGGTATTTTTTTGTTATTGTGCTTGATGCTTTTATGAAAGGCAGGCTATTAACAAACTAAATTGAAAAACTAGTGAGTCAGACTTTTCTTGGATGATCCTGAGTGCTACTTGCATGCAGCTTTAAATTGGAAAATACTGTAAAAGACTTATTTTTTTAATGGGGCAGTCTCCTCTTTGCAATCCATAAACCTTATTTGTTGTAAAGAGAAAAAAAAAAAAAGAAAAAAGAAAAAAACAAGATAGAATTCTCATGCTCCACTGCAAGTTGCCTATTTTCCTCTCCTATCTATAAAAATGTTAATCTTTTCATTTCAAAGGGTCACTATTTTTGACCTTGTTGGACGTTTGTATTAAAATCCTGTGTAAAACAAGGTCCTTTTAAAAGAGCGACATAGAATATTTTGTGCTCATGCAAACAGGAGCCAAGAAGTAGCTGTTTGCTGCTTTCCTCTCAAACACAAATCTACACCTGTAAAACTGGGTGGATTGGGGTCAGAGAAACCAAAGGAATGAGACTGACTCTTTTTGGTGCTGCCTGGGGCTCCTCCCTTCCTTTCTCCCTCACTCTCTCCCCTTTGCTGCTCACAGTTTTTCCTCTAAGTTTCATCATCAAGGAAAGGGAAAAATCTAAAAGGAAAATTAATGAAAAACCCTAAAATTACACTTGGTTACATTGGAAAGCCATAAATCACCACACAGAAGTAGGTCACCTGGAAGGCTTGAGCACCTTAGTAAACATCGAAGGTCCTGATCTTGTTGCCCTTTTTGTGTGACAAAGACAAATTGGTCAACAATACAGTTGTATTGACTTCATCAGTCTGTTAGCATGAGTCATGAGCAATGAGGGGTGGTCCTTGGCTTTGGAACATGGTTGCAGCTCAAAAAATCAAGGTTAACTTTCTACCCCAGTGTGTAAGCACAAGTGGAGTAATTTTTGTCTGTCTCTCTTCTTTTTTTTCTTCCCCCCCCCCCCCCCAACTTGGTCATAGAATCCTAGAATCATAGAATGGTTTGGGTTGGAAGGGACCTTAAAGAACATCTAGTTCCAATGCCCCTGCCATGGGCAGGGATGCCTTCCACTAGACCAGGTTGCTCAAAGACCCATCCAGCCTGGCCTTGAACACCTCCAGGGGTGGGGTATCCACAGCTTCTCTCGGCAACCTCTTCCAGTGTCTCATCACCCTCACAGTAAAGAATTTCTTCATAATATTTAATCTAAATCTCCTCTCTTTCAGTTTAAAACCATTAACCCTCGTCCTATCACTCCACTCCCTAATAAAGAGTTCTTCCTCATCTTTCCTGTAGGCCCCCTTTAGCAGAGAATCTTAGCAGAGATTCCGGGAGGATCTGCTCCATGATCTTTCTGGGTACAGAGGTGAGACTCACTGGGCTGTAGCTCCTCGAGTCTCTCTTATTTCCCTTTTTGAAAACAGGGGTTATGTTTCCCCTTCTCCAGTCAGTGGGAACATCACCAGACTGCCACTACTCTTCAAATGTAATGGAAAGCAGCTTAGCAACTCCATTGGCCAGCTCACTCAGGATCCATGGATGTATTTCATAAGGTCCCATGGTCTCATGTACCTTCAGGTACCTTAGATGGTCTTGAACCTAATCTTCTCCTATAGTGGGTGGTTCTTCATTCTTGTAGCCCCTGTTTTTGCCTTCTTCAGCTTGAGTGGTGTGGTCAAAGCCCTTACCAGTGAAGACCGAGGTAAAAAAAGTCATTCAGCACCTCAGCCTTCTTCATATCCTGGGTGACCAGGTCTCCTGTCTCCTTCCGGAGAGGGCCCACATCTTCCCTTGCCTTTATCTCTGACATACTTATAGAAGTTTTTCGTGTTGTCCTTGATGTCTCTGGCCAGATTTAATTCCACCTGGGCTTTCGTTTGCCTAATCTGGTTCCTGGGCACTCGGACAGTTTCCCTGAATTCCTCACAGTCTACCTGTCCTTGCTTCTACCTTCTGTAGGCTTCCTTTTTGCTTTTGAGCTCCTTGTTCATGTTGGTGATGCAAGTGCAGGAGAACTGACTTACTGGGTCAGATTGAAGTTCTGTCCATGACAGAGATCAATAAAGGAAACCTAAGAAAGAGTATAACAAATCAGATAGTGACTGATACTTCTTCCACATACTGTCTCAGACCTTAATAAGTTGCAGCTCTGGGACCCGTACAGTCAAATATGTAATCTCCATTTTTCACAGTCTTCAGTGGATTTTTCTTCCAGTATTTTTCCCTGTTGCATTTTGAAGTCATGAAAACTTTCAGTGTCTATAATACTTTGTGGTATTGAGTCCCACATTATAACTCTTCACTGTGGGAGGAACCACTCTCTGGTCTATGTTTTGGATCCATGTGCTCCAGCTAATGAGTCTCAGTTGGTGTCAGCTTTGAGAAGAACCAATAAGCAAAAAGCACTTCTGCCTTAAGACTCAAAATGAGAAATCTGATGAGTTTCACATAAAATGTCATGACTGTTTGCGGATTTTGACTGCTAACTACCAGATTGGATCAAAACAGAAAATACTGAAAAACATAAAAACATTTTAAAAAACCCTCTATTGGAAAATGAAATATCAGAAATTTCAGAAGACATGCTGGCCTTATTGTAAGGTTCCATACAAAAATTTGTAGATTTTTCAGTGGCCATCTCAGCAAACGTATTAAAGACTCACATTCTGCAGAAATCAAGTATATATTGAATCACCAGCTGTTCGGACTGATTTTGCCTTCACTCCAGATGCAAGATCAGATGGCACAAACCTAAGCACTGAACCTTGGTGACAAACTTAATTCTACCCAGACGCTGTATGGGGCCCTCATGCACATGTTATTCCAATGAACCATCTCAACATGGGCAGTCTTCTGAATTTTTCTTTACTTAGAAGTTTCTAATGGCAGTATACTTTGAAGATATTTATTCCAGCTGTTTAGTAGAGGACAGAGAGGCTTGAATTTTCTATTTGCCTGTTTCAAGTCCTCACTGATAATCAAGACATCATACCAAAAGGAGATGTGTATTTGTGATTTCGTTTAATATAAACCTCAAATGGAAGAGAAATGTTTGCTGTGTCTCAGGAAGGTGACTTAAACCAGTGTTTAGTGTATGCCTTGCCTCTCAGTGCTAGTGTCTTTGATAGTTGTAAATGTGATCCTCAGTGACATGTAAAAACATACTTGTTGTATCGGCACTACTGTGATGTCTTCATAAATTATAAACAGAACAACAAATTAAGCCTTCTTCCAGTTCTCCCTTTTTCCCAATATAAATAGAAACATTGCAAAGAAGAAGGTAATGTACACATGAAAGTCTGTCATTAGCTGGCAACTCTCAGGGCATCCCAGCTGCAGTCAGACCCACCTCCCTTACACTGAAGGAGGAGAACACTTATTGCACCACCAGCTCTGGGCAACTAGTGGACTCCTCACCTCCTGACCGCTGGGGATGATAATGAGTTTGCTACGCAGACCAGGAAGCTAATAGGAAGGAGAGTTAGGATTTAGAAATCTGGCTGGTTTCCAGGTAAACAGGATCTCAAGAGTGGTTCATTTCTGCTGATTTCCCAGGGCCTACACCGCAATGCTGTGAGAACATGTGATTTTTACAAAGAGAGGCAGAAAGAAAGGTAAGCAATACTTTTTTTTACCCTCATCTCACCTCTTGTCTCCTTAGAACGAGACTTTGTGATTTCATAGGACTCTTCAAAATTGCAGGATTTCTTATCCTCCAGTTGGAATAATATGTTGGCCTAGCCAAAAAAAGCAATAGAATGTAGGAACAGCAGAGCACTAAAAAATGCTGCAATGAAAAAACTGAGTCTGAGAAACAGAAACCCTGGCTGTTTAGCCAGGGTCTAAATAATAGACTCTAATACTAGCCTAAATAATAGACTCTTTTGGTTTTAACATGCCCATGCCAACCATTTAAGAAAATCTTAACAAAAGAAGAAAAGGGTCAACCCAGAAGAAGACAAATGAGATGCACTTGAGCTTTCAGGTAGATAGACAGAGAACAGTTTCATGTATGGAGTGTAGACACTTCAGAAACATTCCTTTTCCAACAAGTATTGAAATTCAGCAAAAAGTGATTATAAACACACCTTTTAAATTTGGTCTCAAGCTCCTTCTGGGATGCAAGGAATTCAGGGTTGTTGCTTCCATATCAAAAACCCTTCAGCATTCACAGACAGCACAAAACCCATCTCTGACCCAACCTTGCCTTCTTCCTACTGACAGATCATGCCCTCTCAGCCTCGACAAGCACCACCAGAGTCTGAAGTTAGTTTCCTCCACGGAGGCTTTGCCGAGGGTTACACTGTGGCAGCAGCAAGCTGTTTTTCAGAGCAGGGAAGGCAAGGAAAAATGAAGCTTGATGCCAGCACAGTGGGGTATATAGTCTCCCTGTTTGTCTTTAAAGGGGCACTAGCAACTTAAAAATCACTCTTCTGTCTGAAGCTTCCTTATCACCTGCTGTTACAAGTAGCACTGTCAAGTACCGTAGCTGAGAGAAAGCATGTACTTGGAGTTTTCTGGTGTATTTTTGTTTACTTGTTTGTTTGATTAGTGTCAGTTTGCACCTTTGTTTCATTATCAGTATTGGGTCTAAAAGCTGCTTAATTATGCTTCTGGCACAACCCAATTGGTTGTCAGTCTGTGTGGGTTTTCATCTCAACAGAAGAGATGTTTTTCGTGTATGACTGTGCATGAAGGGAGGGGTGAGAAGGAGACAGAGAATGTAATTCAAGAAAAGGTGAAGAGAAAATAAAAATAACAGTCACCTTCTAAAAATTAACTGGGTACGCTGAGAACATCTCTTTAAAGCAGTAGCAGACTCAGGAGAATAATCAGTGCTAGCGCACTGAAAGTGCAGCTTTTGCTTCAGACTACTAGGATACAGGCTACCTTCTTCTACTGTAAGGTAGTATTTAGGAGCAAATTCTTCCACAAAATAATATTAAGCTGTTTTATACAAGGGGAAGTTTTTCTTACTAGTAAATGGAAATTGGAACCTGGCTGTAGTAGAGCTCTTTTTTGACCTATAGCACTGTATTAGGGGAATTATACTGTACAAGTAAAAGAGAAGAAATAGCTTAAATGGCAGCCTACCCCCCAAGGGAAACCTGACTTCAGTAGTAAACTTTAACTCAATTTCAGTTCCTTTGAGGTCAAATCTACTTCAGTTTTGCTTGGCTTCTTGTTTCCTTTTTTTCCCCTTTCCCTTTCCTTTTTTTTTTTCTTTTTTTTTTTTTGACTTTCACACTGACATTTGTTTTGAATGGGATCCTTACCTCTTTTTTTTTTTTTTTTTATCATTAAAGGAAAAAAAAAGATCACTCTCTTTCCACTCTCCCCTTCTGCTTGAAGATGAAAGCTATGGGCTTCACTAGCCCTAGAAGGGAAATAATAATAATAATAGCGTCTTCTATTTAAATAGTGCCTTTCATCCCAAAGCAGATTACACGTTGGGCCAATTTGTGCTTCCAGTTACATGGCTATGCATCCAGAATAATTCTGTCAGAATCAATAGCGTCTCTCTGGACTTATCCCAGAATTAATTTCTATAGGATTTAGGTATGTAGAGGTCACTACATCACCCTTCCCTGTTTCAGCAGATGTTCAGCATTCAGCAGTAGCATGTTAGTCCCCAGTCCCCCGAGCCCCCACCCCTGTCCATAGATGTTCTCCATCACGGCTGCAGCATGAGCTCAACAGTTTATAGCTGCACAAACCTTCAGGTTCAGTCATCATCCAATGGCGTCAGAGGGTTCTGGAGACCCTAGACAAATTTTCTTTGATCTGAGGGAATGTGTGGCATAATAATGTGTGTGTGTTTTACAAATCACTCTGCACTCATCTATATCAGAGATAGGATCATTGCAGTCCTGACTGAAGAACCATGCTTCTGAGGTCCTGGGCACTCCCATCCCTCTGCATTACATAGTACTGCAGGTAGCAAAGAATAACATAGACAATATGCACAAATAGAGCTGTTGAATGATCTGGGCAAGATGCCAAGGTTAGGATACAAAACCACTTCCCACTGCTTCCATCTTAGTGTTATCCTTTTCTTATGTCCAGTTGAAATTCTGGGGGCACCGTTCTTTTTTCCCATGGTTTTATAGTGCCTAGCATGGGGACTATGCTTCTAAATGTTACTACAAGAAGCTAAAAGTTATGTTAAAGTGTTATTGCAATATCTCTATAACTGTAAGATGAAGGAACAACTGTGATGAAGTGCACACTTTGACCACACACTGACTGCTTGTCAGGATGAGGCTACAGCATGTGTCATCCCCACAAGTGCCTTAGTTTCCATGGACTAAAACCCCAGCACAGGCAGGAATAGATTGACTGTACAAATTCTGCAATATGTCACTCAGCGTGGACACTCAGGCACAGAATGGTGTGAAGCACATTGGAATGTCTTTGCTTAGCAATCTTGGCACAACTAGTGCCAATATCTGAAGTCTTTCAAATTAGATTAGCTTAGTCATGCTTTGCTTAAAAGGCCAATGTTTTATGTTTTCTGGTGTAACCTCTAATTGTTTTCTTGCCCAGACCTTTGTAGTTATCCCTTGAATTGATCCCTTGCATTTGTGGGCTTTCCCAGAAATCTGACGTGAATTTCATTCAAGAATTTCTCCAGGCAAGCTTGCCTAGAGATCAGTCTAGGACTGAGCTCTTTCATGGTATTTCTGGTACTTTCTACTTCAGGGTATGGTTGAAAATACCATAAGAACAACCTATTTCACAGCATTTTCACATGAAAATGAAACTTAAAAATGAATGAAGCTTTTTCTAAATTAGAAAAAAGGATGTTTGGATCAAGTTCAGTTTGAAGTTTGAAGGGTGAGGGTAAGGAGGATTTATTCTATCCAGAGAAATTGGTTTGGTCACCCTCAGCTACAGACTGTACAAAATTCACAATATTATGTAGCTGGTTCTTGTATAAATAGATTGTACATTTACAAAGAGAAGGATTAATACCATCTTCCTTAATTACATCCTATAATTCATAGCAGGATAACCTTGTAAAAGATCAAACAGTAATGGGGGCAGAAAGGGCTTAGTGTACAGTATAGCAAGAGTTTGCCCTTTCCAATATACAGTCTGCAAAGAGTTGTGCAGGAAATGACCGTTTAGAAACTCAAGAGCCAAGACGAGAGCCGGGGTATTACTGTTGCAGGGCCTGAAGCTGTAAATGTTTATTCATGTAGCAATCAATTCTAGCTAGCTACCTCTGATGCAGACACACATGCATATATGACCTCTCTGTATCAGAACAGATCTCAATAATTTATACACTTCTCTAAACAACATCTTTATGAAGTGGGGTGTTTTTTCTTATTCTACTCTTCTGAGTAAGAGGCAGAAGTGCAAGGACACTGGGTCTGAAATGTTTTCCAGTATCAGAACAGGATTTATGTCCTCAAGATAAAGAAAGGAATTCAGAATCATCCAGCATTGGCTTATTTCTAGAATCTGGGGGGGTTATAATTTGGGGAGTTTATAAACAGTGCAGCATAAAATAGAGTCAAGCTCACTCCAGATTGTCTTTTTGCTATCTCCATGTTTGTTTTCTTAATGAATGGACCAACACCTCTACCCCATAATTTTGAGGGGCCTACAGGAAGGATGGGGAGGAACTCTTTATCAGGGAGTGGAGTGACAGGACGAGGGGTAACGGCTTCAAACTGTAAGAGAGTAGGTTTAGATTGGATATCAGGAAGAAATTCTTTACTGTGAGGGTGGTGAGACACTGGAACAGGTTGCCCAGGGAAGCTGTCGATGCCCTATCCCTGGAAGTGTTCAAGGCCAGGCTGGATGAGGTTTTGAGCATCCTGGTCTGGTGGGAGGTGTCCCTGCCCACAGCAGAGTGGTTTGATCTAGATGTTCTTTAAGTCCTTTCCAACCTGAACCATTCTGTGATTCTGTGATAATTGACTTGACTGTATAATGTGGTGTTTAAGAAATTCTACACAGAGTGGATGATGAACACTTGCCTTCATTTTTGCTAAGGATCCTTACTCTGTGTGTGTTCATTAGCCAAAAGGTGAGCACGCCAAAGTTGTGTCATTTCCACCTCAAAAAAAATTACCTGTTTTCAGGCTGTAGTTCCACTGTCTTTAGTGTTTGTAACTCCTTCTTTATGCAGCAGTACAAGTTTGGTGTAGATCAGGTGAGAGCACATAACCCATTGGTTTCAAATTGGAGTAGACAAGTGACAGATTTATATTTTGAGGCTAGTTGTATCCCACCTGTAGAAGATCACAGATCTGGCCTGAAGTTAGAATTGTAGTCATCAGTTCATCCAGCATAAGGCTTAAGAGTGCAAAGGTAATTCATCAACACCCATTGAGCAGGATTTAACAGAAGTCTTTTCTTGGTCCGTGTGGTGCTTTGAGTTGACCAGCTGTGGGCTTTTGTCTTGTGGTAGGAGGTAGACTGTATCAATGCACCAGGTTCTCTATCAGCCATCATTATCAGGAGGTATCCCATTCTTTCAATCTTGGACATATTGCTGATACGAAGTGTTAATTCAGACATTTTTCACCTTAAGAAGGATGAGAGTTCAGATATGTTCCTGGAGTTAGTTTTGCCTGTCGACTAGGTCTGCACTGCAGCCTGCTCAACATATGGGTTTTGTAAGCTGCTACATGCAAAGTCCCTGCACTGGTGTCTGCAGACCTGACACTTGGCTTAACAAATCACTTTGCTGGAAAGAGGCATAAGATTTATCAAAGATAGTCCAGTGCTAAAGCTGGAGTGTCCAATGGGTTCACTTTGTACCTTACCTTCAGCAAGTTGCCTGGAGTCACAGAGAAAGGCTGAAAAAAACCCAGAAACATGAACCTGTGTGTTTGACTAGTTTCTTATCCCAAAAAACTTTGTAGTTTGAAATCACTGGCATTGAGATTATTCACTAAAGATTAAGGAAACCTTCATTCATCTTCTTTTTTTTTTTCCTCAGTTTGATGGGAAATATTTTTATTACTTTTTTTTTTTTCCCTGTCCCCTACAACCTCTACAGTGTCTGCGTGTATCTCCGTTTTATGCCTCAGCTTTACCATTTTATGTTTTTCTTTTGCTAACTGGTGACAATTATTCAAACCAAATGTAATTTTCTTGTGATTTCATTTCTTTGGAGTAGAACAGAGAAAAGGACTCCAGCTGTTTATATGCAGTATGTAACAGTTAGAAATTTAATTTCCAGAAGCTGGCTGCAGGTGTGGTAACAGTACCAGGAAAGCAAAGCCAGGTGGTTACAATGACTCATCTCAGAGTGAATTTTTATCTGTAAGCCCATATACACAGCTCTCAGAAGAAACACTGACCGTATACTAAGTTGGTAATGTGCTACTGTCCATCTTCTTTCCTGTGAGGGTCCACTAGCTACAAAACATTGAAGATGTAATGTACCAGCAAAGTAAGCTACAGGTAAGGGACAGATCATTTATCACCACAAGTTATCAGGGCTGTTCCTATGTTTGAGGTAGGAAACTTCAGTTTCATAATCCCACCTCTCTGCAGCCATTCATGATGGGGAATCTTGTTTCTCCTTCTGGAAAGCTAATCTTCAGCCTTAATGTTTATGAGTAAATTAATATAAACCTTTTATTTCAGCAACACTGTCTCTAGCTTGCATAACTTCTCCTTAAAAGCCACAATATTCTCACTTCAATGTATGTATAGAGAAAAATTGTACCTTTATTCAGCCCTTGTTTTCCCAGGTTAAACCCCACAAGTTATTTTACTCCTCTCTTAAATCAATATTCTAGTCCAATCAAAACTGATTTTTCCTAACACTATTTTCAAACCAGAAAGGGGGACACTACTTGATATACCAATTGACTTATAAAATCACAGTCATGCTTCCTTTGAATAGAATTATATTATTATTATTATTATTGTCACCTCACATTTCTGATCAACAGCTTCTGATTGGCTAATACATAGAGTTTATGTTCTCTTGTTTCTTCCCTTTTCTGTTATTCACAGTTCAAGAACTTTGAACACGGCACAAATGAGATTATTTGTGCCTCAGTAAGAGACACTATACTTTTCCTAATATATTCCTTTCTAGGTCTATTACTTAATTCCTCCGTCTGCTCCTTTTCTGCAGTCCCGATTCCCCTTTGTGTTGACAAAGTGTCTGGTTTTGTGTCATCAGCAGTCTGAAATAACGTACTCCCGTTTCCAAGTAATGAAAGGGAACAGTGGTTCTAGCCTATCTGATCAAGAATACTGTTCCCCTTGTCTAATAATTCACCAGCCAGCTCCTTACACATTTATAGTTCCTCAGCTAACTCCTCAAATAATCTCCATCCCCTCTAGCTTCAGTAATAATTTCTAGCATGGACCATATTAAATGGTTTCCTGAACTCCAGGCAGATTAGATCTATTAAATTTCACTTGTCTAGAAAATCAGTTATTTTATCATGGAATGGTATCAGTTCAGTTTGGCAGTCTATCTTTGGCAAACCTATTTTATCTTTCTTATCTTTCTGTCTTTAATATTTTTTTTCAAAGTATATTCTAAAACCTTGCTTACTATGGAGTCTAGACCAATTGGTCTATAGTTTCCTAGGCTAGCGATCTGATTTAAAAATAACAGGATGATTTTTGCTCTCAGAGAGAATGCAAGAAATGCCTCACAACCCAGCCCAGCTAAGGAGAAACAATATGTGCAAAGAATACGAAATGTATCTTCCTGAGACGAGTGATGACCTCCTCAAACATAGGTGGTTATGAAAAGCATTGTCTTCTGAGTACCAGGTGAGCATCCTTGGCTTAGGCAGTTCAAGCACTCACTTCATAGCGCTCCTCTCCTCACTGTCTCTGGGTTCTGCGTAGGACTGCTGCTGTCATGCCTGGTTCTGTCCAGGCTGGTCACAGATAGAGAAAGAAAGAAAAGAGAAAAAAAAAAAAAAAAAAAAAAAGAAAAAAGAAGGATTGACAAAATTTAATTGAACTGTATACTTGTCACTTTCAGGGAGCTTTATGAAATCATTTGCAACTTCTCCTCAGGACCACTCCTAAATAGCACAAATTATTTTTCTAGTTTTTCCTCCTGGGAGTTTTCATTTCTTATATTTGCAGCCACCCCAGTTTAGCTAGACTTTTAACCACTCAAAGAGAGCATCCTGAAAGATACTTTCCGCTGCCCAAAAGACAGCTTAACCTTCACTGCATCAGTCAAGGCTGTTTGGCCCTACTCAGAATATCCTTAATTGTGTCTGCATCAAATTGCAAAGTTCTCTTCTCCTTTACCATCTTCCTCTTGCTTTCCCTTTTTTTATAGCTGCTTTCTAAGTTGCCCCGGTTCCCATGACACTATGATGAGTTTAGGATCATTCACGGTGTTTAAACCTTTCAAGAACATTTTTCACATGGAGAATCCTCTTAAAGTGAATACATCATTGTACATGATTATCCATGCTTAAAGGAACAATCAGCAGAACAATATGTCCTGTTCTCAATGTTTCCTGTGAACTGTGCTTTCTTCTTGCTATTTCTTACCCCTCCTGGTTGGTTGCAATTAGTTTGTCTGAATAGTTTCTGGGTTGGAAAAGAGCTGCTGGTAAATTGTCCATCAACAAGCCATAAAATTTGGTTCTGATTAGAGCAAGTATGTTTCAAAAAGATTGCAATGTGAGTTTGAGGCTCTTTCTACCCCTCAAATCATGACTTGAAGCTGATCAGGAAATGTTCTGTTCTGTCAAAACTTAGCTTCCTCAAATCACTTTCCTGCCTTCTGTACTTTCTGAATTTCCTGCTCACTTTGCCCTTCTCTCTCTCAGATTTTTTGGACACCAAAAAAAACCCAAGGCTCCAAACTTTCACTTTTCTTCCTCTTCTACTTAGCCTTCGTCATACTTACCTGAATTTACTGTCAATAAGTCTGTTCAAAATGGGAAGAATGTCTGGGACGTGTGGTTCCCTCTCCATTGTTCCCCCTACAATCTGAGCAGGTCCCATCACCATTTCTCATACCAATGTCTTACATCAAGAGTTTTTCCTGAGTGACTTGACCCAGGTAAGGATTTAACCATGAGCTCTAATGATTCCCATTTCTGCTGCATTAGTAGAACAGTCCTAAATTCTAAGTTTACCATAGTAAATTAAACAGTGCCAGATTCACAAACTCTTGAACTTAATTAATGTGCATGGGGTGTTCCTCCACAGAATTCTCTCTCAGTCAGCATGGCACCTTGTGCTGAGGCATTGAAGAGTCTTTCACATGGTGATTGTTCCATTCCTGTTCATATCAGTGCCAAAGAGCAACCCTGGGTATTTTTACATGAGTAGTGTGGATGTACTATAAACATATTTTGAACTGTTACTCTTCTGGGATTACTGGGAGCTCACAGTAGAGATTTAGGTGGCCTATCTATGGTAGCCTCAAAAAGGCTGTCTCGGTTAAAATATATTAAATATACCTATTATATAAAAATATATATAATATATTATATTTTATGTAAATGTATCTAAATATACGAAAATATTTTAAATATAATATAAATATACCTATCATTACCACCCTACCCCTGGCTTCAGCCACACCATTCTCCATTCCTTCCCCCATCCTTGCTGTGAGTGTTTTGTGTTTTTTTAAAAATAAAGTCTTTCTTATTCACTGAAGAACTGCTTGTATGGGAATTTTTCACTGGCTCCTTGTAGTAACTATAGTGTATTTAGAAAACACTAAGTGGTGATTGTTAGCTGAGTTGGTTATTTCTTTTTTTGCTATGTGACTGTTAAGGATGTGTGTTTGTATGTCTATGTGTATCTATATACACAAAATAAATCTGGAAAATGGAAATTTCAATTGGAAGTGTTTTCTTGTAGTAAAAAAATCCAGAAGATTCAGCTTTCTGTTTTTGAAATACAACCTATTCAAGTTGCATGTGCTTTTAACAAAATAAGTACTTTCACCTCTGCTTATGCTTTCTTTTCTTTTTTTTTTTTTCTCCAAAGACAGAAAACCTACTATACATAGCCTGCCCTCTTCCCTCAGGCACAGAGGCATTCTCAGTGTCTTTCTCCATGTTCTAATACTTCTACAAAATGGGAAGTTCATATGACAACTACAGTCAAGTCAGTGTAAAACTTACATTCAACCTCAAGTTCACAGTTCCATGGAAACAGCACTCAGCTTCAAGATCCTTATTGCATTTGGATTTTTTCTTTCATAAAGCACATACTTTTCCTTGAGCAATAGCAACAGCTCTGATGAAGACAATAATCTCTGCAAAAGACTTCATTATAAAATATAAGTTCTGAAAAGGTTACACATTCATTTCAGCTGTTGATGTTTAATACTTCAGCCAATTATATCTAGATAACAAACAGATATCTATAATTACAAATATATATTTTTCTCTTCATGTTATAGTTTTGATGGGATTTTTGTTTGTTTTGCTGGGGTTTTTTTTGTGTTTGTTTGTTTGTTTGTTTGTTTCCATTAGTCATTGATTTGCATACATTTTTTCACTAGATAGGATACCTGTGACAAGTTTCAGGTTTCCTACATTTAGTCATCTCTGCAAAGTAATGTCCTAAATACTTTAGGCACAGACATTTGTAATCACTATACATCTCTGCATAAATAGATATAAACATATGTGTGTGTGTGTATCCATATAAAGTATCCTATATACAATCTGCAGTCAATAAACAGGGATTCTGAACATTACATTGTTAACTAAGGTAAGATCCAGTTCAACTAATTTTATACCTCTTAAAGTTGGGTGTTTGAATAATTCATTTTGCTTGGCTTCCTGTACGTTTATTGGAGAATGACTGCAGAGGGATCTTCATGACAGGTCTCTTAGGTATTGACCTCAGGCTGAGACTATGGATGTCCTGGAGAATCTCCCCTCGTTCCAAGACATGGAGAGGACACAGATGAACGACTTGACTAGACAGCTCATTTCTTGGTAGCAAAGCTTAAGTCAGATAGATGACTATTTAAGTACAAGCTAAACTTTTTAACAGGGGAGATACACTGTTGCTATCATGAAGTTTCTGAAATACTCCAAGTTAGACTGTGGTATTCCACCGCTTTGCAGCAAAGGTTGAAACTGAAGATTTTGCTCACAAGAGCAAATTGAATTGCACAAAATGTTTTAGTATTCATGGGATTTGTCTCCTTAGTTGCTGTGCAGCATCACAGGTCACAGATAAAAACCAAGGCTGCATCCCCATGATTAAGGAAGTGATTTTGGTGCCCAGGCACTGGGACCTTCTGAAACAAAAAGGCACTGTATAACTGTGAAGATATGACTGATAGTTATTATCAATAATAATGCTACTAAATAACAATCTGAAAAAATACAAGTACTCTGGTGATGAAAAAAATATTTAGCTACTGCTCATTTCATGTTAATGAGATTCGATTTTTCAATCAGTATGAAGGACATCACCTGTGCTCCTTGCCTCCAGGTTTATCTACATGGGTGGAATAGATTCTGAAAACTAGCACTTACAGAACTTTCTCAGAAAGATATTTCCAAATGTCAGCATTTTCTATTACTTTGTCATTGACTTCTAATATGTTTTCAGAATGATTTGGTCCTTTCTTGGGTAAAGAAGAAAAATGGAAATCGAAAAAAACTTATATCATTCATTATTATGCAGCTTTCGCATTGCAAAACACAATTTATAGCTAAAAACTCACTTTCCTTTCTGCTCTGCCACTTCAAATGCCCAATGCTAAACAGAAAGTGCTATAAAAATGTCTGCCCTCACTCGAAGAGATTCAAATGATTGACAATAAAGTGGAAAACTGTTAAACATGTGACCTTGGCATGAGTTCCATGGAATATTTATTCATCCACTGTTGTATTCTTTGGTTTGTTTTGTTGTTTTATTGGATTGTATTCTATTCAGTTGTGCCTTGCAGCACCTATACATGAGTTAAATGTCTGCAGTGGTACTCCTGGCAGAAAGAAAGCAACAGGAGACAGCTCCCAGACCCAGAACGTATGTGCTACGGGCTGGCTCAAAATTTTAGGGACCTGTAACTGTCTACTCTGAGGGTCAGCGTGCCAACACACTATGTAGGAAAAAACTACAGAAATCACTGAAGGCTGGATGGGCATGATCATTTCCAGTTGCCTACCACTCTGAGGCAGAAAGTCACCTCATAGAGCTATGTTACTGCTTTGTGCTTGGATGGCTTCTCTGGGTGATGAATAAGTTAAGGCTGAAGCCTAGACAGCTCCTCACTGGGTGCAATATTGGGTGAGTAGTTGCTGTAATCCCATATACAAGTGCAGCAACACTAAGTAGGGCAATGGGGAGGGCTTACTCCTTCTTCCCCCTAAAAACACTTTCCTGTGAATTTAAATACGGTTGTTGCAGCCTAATCCTATATAATTCAAAACATAGAGGTGACTATAAATTAAACCTGAAAGAATTATTACACTTGAAAGGTATTTTAAACATCCACCGTACTGCTGGCTGCCTGTTGTTTCTCTACCTTTGTGGGATTTTTTTCCTCTTTCCCTGGTAAGACAATGAATTATTATTTTCCACAGAAAAGAAATCTCAAAATGTAACACTCTCAGAAACAATATATGAAATAGGACATTTCCAAAACAGAATCTTTTCAGCTGTTATTGCAAAACTCCTCTGTGGTTCACGAGTAAAGGAGAAACAAACAAGAGAACAACAACAGCCGGGACTAAAATGCACACAAATAAAAATAATAAAAAAAATAAGGAATATAGAGGAATTTACTAAGTTTAGCTAGAATAAGCAAAGGGCCTAATGCACTGACTTCATTGATGCTGAGTGGACTAAGGTTTTGTGGGGCTGCAACACGGATGATTGTTTTTAACTTCACTTGAAACTGAGGGTTCTCATGTAAAAGGCTACAGCACTCTTAACCCCTTGGTAAATCTGCACCTGTGCACTGTCATTTCCTGATTGGGATCATTTTTTGCTTGAAGAGCTCAATCCCTCACTCTTGTAGGTTAGACTGGTTTTCATTTGTGGTTCACTATCTCACCATTTTCTGAGGTGTCACTGCACTCTGAGCAATGGCCTTCAGAACTAAAGAAAAACTTACTTTAGCCAGTATGTGCTCTACTTCACCAGGTGGTTCGACTGTGTTCTGTTGTGGTTGGGGTTTTTTGATGTTCTTGGGGCTTTTTTAATTATATTTTTTCCCCCTACTTCTCCTTTATCTTCCTTCACACACACACACACACCCCCCCACACACCCATTTTGGGAACAACATGGGTCATTCACATAGACTAATATGGTTAATGCCCGGCCTTCTTCTACAGTGATGGTGAGGAATACGTCTCTCTTTGGGACAATTCAGAGTCCAGACAGCATTCCAAATCATGCTCTGGGGGATCTTTTTCGACAGACTTTTCCAATGCCTGTTGAACAAAGACAGATGCCCATAAGACTAAAAGCAACCATTTTGTGGTTTATGTTTTCCAGCATGAAGTTTTTGTATCCTATTTAAACAGTGGTACTACAAATTATTTTGATAAACTAACTCAAGATGAAGAGGGAGCATGTTAGATGGCAAAAGTTCTCTTGTGGGAGAAAATTTTTGTTTCTGTTTAAAGGGTATGACTCTAATGTCAAAGGAAAATAACTGCTTTCCCTCAAGCAAGGGAAAATAAAGGAAGTAAAATAGTTTTGGGGAGAGGTTAATATGTGATGCAAATACTCAATGCAGCACTATAATTTTCATAGCTTGATTAATTTTCTATAACTATTTCTTCTCTTTCTTCTATTTCTTCTCTAGGAAAAAAAAAAAAAAAGGAATGTCAGTGAGATTTCCGTTGTCCGAGTTAGAGCTTTGATTTCACAGTTTCCTAAAATTTCTGAAGTGTTAGGTTCCCAGAAAAATATTAATCCAATTTCCTGATGACAGAAAGAGTACAAATAAGCAAGCTCATCTGTTTGTTTGTATTTGTTTCTCTGACCGGCATATTTGTGTCTGAGCATATAAGTATTAGTGCTACAAGGATCATCTTGCAACAGTAAATGCTAAAAAGGAGCAGGAGATTATCCACAGAAAGGGCAGTGGAACTGAAGGTCCTGAATGTTAGTTTTCTGGTTTAGTCTTGAGAAGATTTTTCTTACTCAAATCTTCCATGGTGAGGAGAACCACAGCATGTGGAGCTTTAATGCTGGGCAGGTTACAAACATGGGCTGAGTAGCTCCCTCTGCTAACACACAGAATCACAGTATGGTAGGGGTTGGAAGGGACCTTCAGAGATCATCTAGTCCAACCCCTCTGGCAAAACAGGTTCACCTAGAGCAGGTTGCACAGGAACTCATCTAGACGGGTTTTGAATACCACCTGAGATGGAGACTCCACAAACTGTCTGGACAGCCTGTCCCTGTGCTCTGTCATCCTTAAAGTAAACAAGTTTTTCCTCATGTTCAGATGTAATTTCATGTGTTCCAGTTTGTTCCCTTGCCCCTTGTCTTGTCACCAAGCAACGCTGAAAAGAGTTTGGCGCCATCCTCTAGACACCCCACCATCAGATCTTTATAAGAATTGATGAGATGTCCCATGCTGCCCACTTGTTCTCTTATGAGGTAATGATGATTCTATCAGCAGTAAAAAAAATCCTTATGGTACTGAAATTTTTTTTAGCAACCCTTGAGTTAGGGTGTGCCTTACTCTGTCCCCGTGATCCATTTCTTTTCTGTTGATAGGTGAATTTCAGAGGAATGACAATATGTCAGGGTCACAGATAAGAACAGTTTATCTACTGCACATTTCACAGTTTGACTGAACTAGACCTCAGTAACCAAGTCACTTGGTATAACTCTATCAGGGAATGAAATTATATTCTTGGCACACTGCCTTCATTTTTAAAGGCTGCCTTCTATTTCGTTTGTGCATGGCTTCTTCTTCCTGGGATGCAGCATGAGATATTTTGACTGAATGACTTGCATATGTAATGCTCTGCTCTTGTTTAGGTTTATCGATCACTGAATCACACTATCCCAATTGAAACATACAGCCTACATTAATGTCCTTTTCTTTAAATAAGGATAGATTATACAGTTTATGAAAAGGAATGGCAAAAAGGCAATAATATTAACAATTTCTAAAATTATGCTTCTTTTGGCTGCCTTCTTACTCAATTAGGAAGTGATGTTTCTCTGATAAGTTAGAGAAGCCAGTAATATGATAGGAAGTCATTAATACAATATAATCACAGCATAAGATCAAACTCATCTCCTGTCTCTTTACCTTGTCAAGAGTTTCAATATTTTATGTTGTAATGTGATGACCAGAACTGATCGCTGTAATCTAAGTGTGGATCTGACTAATGCATTGTATAATCAAAGATTTTCATCTGACTTAAATTCATTTGCATTTTCTTGGTCTTATTGTAGAAAGGGACCCCTAAGATTTAATGTGGTTAAAGATCAAATTTCTTCATAGTTTCTCTTCTGAAAAGCTGTTAAATTCCTTTTTGGCCTTGAAAGTCTGCATCAAATGTTTAGGCATATTTGCTTTCTCTCTCTCTCTCTCTTTCTCACTCTCATGGATTTTCTTGCTTTCTCTTGCTCTTATTTCAGACATTCATTAAAATTTGTCTATTTATTACCCACAGGGCATGAAGAAAACATAAGCATATCTCTTTCTCTCCCCCTTTTTTAAAAAGATCTTAATTGTGATTATTTTTTTTTTATTTTATAATTATTATCTACTGTTTCTTTTGATTCATATCAAGAAGGGTTAATTACAGCTAATGATGAAAAAGAATAAAAGGTTGTGACCTATACCGTCTCCCTTTTCTGCACATGACGTATGAGGTCTTTAGGCAAGGCAGTGCTCAGAGCGAGCCTAGACAGTCCCCTTCATATTGGTGCTACCCTGCAGATCAGCAAAGGATTCTGTTCCTAGCATTGGGGTAGATGTATCATATTCTACTAAATCGCCCAGACACCCACAATCCTTTTACAAACCTGAAGATGACTTTTCCACCCTTTCTTGAAATATTTTTCTACTTGTATCTGAGTTTAACATGGTTGTGACACTTGTTAAATCAAAACTCATGCCAATGGCACTCGAGCTTCTTTTTAGGCATTCTCACGCTGTGCATAATAGCTGAACAACATGTTGTGAAGGCTCTCTAACTATCAGCCTTTTTCTCTGTTGTACATGTAGGTTGCAAAGGCAGGAAGGACTTATACCCTTAAGCCCTCTAAACCTAATGGATAGAGTTGGGTAAGAAATAGCCTTGCAAATATTTTTGAGCTACCATTCCCAAACCTTTGTCATGTCGAGTTTCAAGAAAACGTGCAACTCACAAAGACAGATTATTCTGCACTTTTAGAATCAATCAAAATATTTAACTGGATAATTTGGAAAGGTTTCATTTCTAGATCAACATTTTCCTTGAGGTTTTTCCTGTTCCTGTCATTTTTAATTTTAAATATGCATCTAGAACCATAATAAAAATGTGTCCCTTGTCCCTTAGAAATCATGAAAATGCCACATTTTTTCGGAAAAAAAATAATATAGTTCTGTTACTCTAACTGAGATAACTTTTAGCTAACTTGGCAAAACACAGCTCTAATGGGAGTCTGCCTCTGATTTGGGCATCTACAGTGCTATTCTTATAACATGTGCTTTTGAATTTTTATCATAATACAACAGATGGAAGGTGAATATTTTTCATAACTACCTTGGCAGAAGAGCTAAATTTCCATAGGTGAATTTCAGAGTATTGACAAAAATTGCAAGTCAGAATTGTCAATTGGCTTGAGTTATAGCTCTGAGCTATTGATTTGAGTGGAACAGCTGAAAGCACATAAAGTTGAACACAAGCATGAGTGCCTACAGTAGGACCTCAGCCATATGACTTAGTAGAAGGCATTTATCTAAATCCTCAAGGGGAATCTGAAAATACTAACCATGTACATTAAATCAACAATACTTTACAGTTTCCGGAGTTAACATCAGGACAACATTTTCGCTTAGAGATTGTAAGACCTTCATGACAAGGATATAACAATAAAGCAATAATAATAGTTTTATATAAAGGCTAAAAAATACATAAACATATCAGAAATTAACTCCAAACTTTTACAACATTTAATTGAAAATTATAACCTTCCTATAGCTTGTTTTTGTCCACCTTTCTGTGTTTTATAGCAAAGATATAATTTTCTGTTTAATGCTCTAAAAAACAAACCAAAAACAAATGAAATGTTTTCATCCTCTGTTACATTCTCTAGGACTTTTTCATTCTGAAGTGGCAATTTCTGTGATTCTCAGTGCTAACCTAATGGACTTAATAGCTGAGCTCCAATAAAATGACCAAGAACCCTGATATTTCTCTACTTAGTCACAATGGCACTTTAGGTTAAACAATCATTGGCTCAGTTGTGAAAAATGAGATAAATTAAAATTATTTTCTTCACAAGGACCGAAGACTTGGCAAGTAATATATTGAAGAAATTTCCTGGACATAATGGGTTACATTAATTTTCAACCGCAAAGCAATTCCTTCAGCATTATTTTTCAAGCAAGGAAAACAAAACAAAACAAAACAAAACAAAACCCAACTTGCTATTTATGCTATTTATTTCTTACTGAGAAGTGAAAACATGTTTCATAAAAGGGATTAAGAAAGGCATATCAGGTAATATTACAAAAAATACTGTAAAGGATTTCAGCTAATTGGTTACCCATTTGCCTTTATCCAAATGTGGTCAGTTTTGGTTATAATGGAATAAAAGAAAATAGTCTCTTACTTTGTTATTTTCATCTGAGAACAGTTTTCTTATTTAAAAAAAAAAAAATTACAGAAAACTGTCTGTTCTTCATGGAACTCTTTTCTCACTTACATTGATAGTTGTGTGTCATTTGAGTAAGCTGAAGAGAATACCGTTTCTGCTCAAGGGGGCAGCCCTCAACCTCTTCTGCACAACTGATAACAAATGCTGTTGTTCTCTGATCCCAATGGCCTCCTGCTACCTTATTTAAAATGAATGTAGTGATTACGGACCTGTTTCAATAACTCAGGGCTTTACTCATTCCTAGTATAAATTGGCATTGCTGTATTGTAGTTAATGGAGTAATGACGACTATGATCAGTAGAGAATTCAGCCATCAGGGAGCCCATCACTCAAGTTATCATTGAAATTGCCATTAATTGAGACCTCTGTGGGCAGTCACAGCAGAGAGGCCAAGGTGTGAACGAGCAACGGTCTGATTTCTGATCCTTTCAAGTAGACAGAAGAAGAACGAACAAAGGAGAAGCCAGAGCAGGTCACAACAAGGTATATCTAGCCCAGTGTCCTGTTTCCAATGCTGGCTGCTTCGGTTGCCTGGAGAAGCAAATAAGATTAGGACAAACATTTTCCTGATACTTTCTCCCAGACATCAATGACTTGCGCTCACAGGAACTTTCTGAGACATAAATGGTCTCTTTGTTGTATAAGGCTCATTAGAATTTTCTTTCTTCCATTTCTTCTTTTCCATTTTGAACTTATGCATGCTTTTTACACACACTACATCCTACAGCACTAAATCCCACAGCTTAACTGTGGGTTTTGCAAAAAATCGTGATGTGCTATCCATAGCCAGATATATGTAGCTTGCCACAGATCATCATGTCAATTTTTTTGTGGATAAACTGAAAGTTAAGTGTCTAGTTGTGCACTTAAAAGAACAAAAGTGCACTTTTACAAGGAAAAACAACAGCAACAACAACAACAGCAACAACAACAACAACAAGAAGACGAAGCAGGTGTATCAGTAACTTGTGGGGACCCTCAAAAATATTGAAGTTTGCCAACCTCTAAATTAATTGTTACAAATGGGTCCACCATCTCTGATATAGACCAGCAATTACTAAAGGTCTTATATATTTTTACTGGCAAAATGAATCACAATCTTCCTTGAAATGTACTGCTCCAGGAGCTGCTCTGATTGCTTAGCAATTATGACATTTAAAAAATAAATAAAATTAAAAAAAATAAATCTGAAACAGACTTGAAAACATATGTATTTGCATTAGTAATATTAGAAATGGTATCACAACTGTATTGATCACATCATCCTTTAACCTTATGCATTAACAGAGAAAAATGTGAACATCTTGGATGACTCGGCTGAATGGTCAACATCAAAGGCAATCTTTACTGTGGTAGAGCATGCTTCAAGTCTCAGTAGTTTATGTCAGGACATAAGAGAAACCCTAGTTTGCTATACATAACTTAGCCTCCCATTTCATCCATTTCTCCTTTGAACATTATTAAAAAAAAAAAAAAAAGTTTGGTTTTTTCACTTTTATGCAAAAATGCCAACATTGAAAAATGAATCTCCATTCCAAGTGATAGCACAAGTTAAATATTATCACTGATGAATAAACATTGAATGATTCAGACTGGAATTGTAAAAGTAAAAATGTCAAAAATATCTTAAAATTAAACAACCCAATAGGAATAAACATCAACATTTATACAACCTTTTTTATTGTGTTTGAAAAATACATGCTTTTTCTTGAAGGTCATTTTGAAATGGAAATATCAGTGTAATTTGACTGTTTCATTTCAGTTCTTTGAATCAGGGTATTATTTAAAATAAATAATATTGATCAGAACACACTTCCATCAAGAAACATCTTCCTTCAGAATTTTTTAATATGTTGATTATTTTCCCTTTCTTGGTATATTTATTCTTGTAGGTATCTGTACAACATCACTCTCTACCATTTCTTATTAGATTTTTTAATACGGATGTATTTATTGAATTTATTCTAAAAAAGGGATATAACAGTATATTTAGTGATGTTCATTTGTTTTTGACTTATTTATATTGTAGACTACTATGGCATTTCTCAAAGCAGCCAGTATCATATGGAAAAACTCTCTTCATGGCTTTAAATACAGTTCAGTCTCGGTTACTGAGTAATCCAACATAACTTAAACAGCAGAGTCAATAGAACAATGTAAGGAAAGGAAACCACAGCAGAACTTAACAGAAGTGTGGGGTTTTTTTTTGGGTTGTTTCCATCCTCAGCTCTGCCACACATTTCTTAGACACGTCATCTAGGTCCAGAAACATACAAACTATTGCAGAGGGGCCTAATTCAGATTGTAATTAATCCACACCCCTAGTAGCTGATGGAGAAAAAGGCACTTCCAGAGGGTGATTCACCCCATCTCTGAGCTAAATAACTGTTTGGAGACACATATCCATGTTTTGTCGTGAAGACAGAGCTCAAGGTGACTAGCCTTTTATTTAGTCTCTCAACAAAATACATAAAATTAGGTAGAATAAATCTAGGCCACAGTTTCTCGGAGCCTCTTGGAACTGTTGTGGGGATGAATATCTACAACTATACACTAATGGAAGCTATCTAATTACTTTAGATGGTAGCTAAATGCCATATGAATAAGTTAATTAATGTCTGTGACAAAATAAGATCTTTATTTTCTTCGAAGTGTTTGACATGCAAGACAACATTGCCTTAGCTAAGTTATTGAGAATTCAGATATGATTAAACTTCCATGTTCATTTTGATCCCAGAGAGTGCATGGGAAGCAGATAGATTAGAATCCGCACGATTAGAATTTGGTAGAGATAAGGTGTTGCGTGATGGATGCTGTAAGAAAATACTCCCTGACAGATTCAACAATGAGCCATGCTTAAGGTAGTTTAGCATAAATGTTTCAGATATGCAAATATGTGTCCAGGCAGGTCTTGGGAGGCAAATGATAGCACAAAAGGGAAGTGTGGATGGTATTTAAATATCATGCCAAGTTCTGAAGCCTCAAAACTGTACATATTCCATCGAACATGAATGTTTGATTTACAGCAAGTTAATGGCTAGAAATTCAGTGGCATTTATATAAAAATGAGGAAATTTGAAAGGCCAAAAAATCCAAGGTTTTTAAGGCTCCAAGAACATAATAATGGAAAGGCTATTTCAAGATTTTGGATTCAATTCAAGGATACTTTGTTTGGAGTAACATCATCCTGTTAAACTTTTAATCAGGATCATAAGGCTAATCCTAATGGATCAAATCTATACAGAGTTAAAAGGCTGAACTAAATCCAAATATTTGAGCCAAGAATGTCAGAAACTATTCCTTGCAAAACATGCTGATAGTTTCATATTTTTTCCTCTGAAAATTGACTTTCTGATAATTTTGCGACATTTCTCTCCTGATTTGGAAAGAATTAAATTTGTCAATTAGTTTGGAAAGTTTTAAAACACATTTTTGTATGATTTCACTAGAGTTAATACTTATTATCACAAAACAATTGGATTCTCTGCTGATTTGCTATCACTATCTGCAGAACCTTAATAGCAAGAGAAAAAAAAACATATTTTCAACTAGTTACCATCATGCCTGGTCCAAGATGCATAAAAAATACCCAGACTGGATTATAGCTTCATCTAAGCTAAAGCTTGAAGCTACACCCCACTTTGTGTGTAGGAAGAGGTAGAAGTTTTTCTTTCAATTATAATTAATGTTTGCAGTTCATGCACTCTACAGTAGCAAACCAGTTGCTAATCCATATTATAAACTAGAAAAAACTGACTTTTAAAGGGACATGAGTTAAGAAAAAAGCTCGGTTTGGACAAATGATTTTATATTGTTTGGGTCAACAATATAAGATTTAAACTGTTTCTTACCGTTGCCTATTTTCAAATACAGTTTTGCTATGCTCTTCCTCTCCTCTCTTTGTTTCTCTTTTTACAAGTAACTAATAACATCATTGATATTTTTAACAATGTATCCAACTCCAAAGCTCCTCAGAGCAGGATTTGATGCCATTTGGGGCTGATATCGAAAACATCAAGATCTCTAATCTCAGCTAAGGGGACTTTGATCTCTACTCATTGATGTAAAATTAACCGACCTGAATGTGTTTTGGTTGAATTGAGGTTTCTTTGAGATGTGGGATTTTCAAAGAATTTTAAGGTCACTTCACATGGAGCTACCACTGACAGTTTCTAGGTTTGGGCAAACATGGGTTTTTGGCACCTTGCTTCCTTAAGCTTTATTGGAGTTCTGGCCTCCCTTTCTCCAGGTACTAGCATGGCATTGGGTACTGCTAAAACTTCCCGTCTCTCAGGTCTTGAAATGGAGATTAAAAGGTAAGTGACAACAAAGGGTTTAAAATTCATGCTGCATTGCACAGCAGAAACATCACAAGTGGACTGACTGTGGGTCCAAACTTCAGCCTCATTCCAATACGAACTGCAACTGCAAAACTGGCATTTGTGCAGAAAATCTGCGTTCCTTCTTTCAAAGGCTGTGTGATCCAGGCACTGACCCTGCAGTGCATCACAGGCAGATATTTATCTCTGAAGACCTAAAGATGCGTCAGTTCCATATTTTCCTGCTGACATAATTTTGACATTTGCTTTATTGGGTCTGACCTCGCACTAGCCTTCATTTTATTACTTCGGCCCAACTTAACAGAGAGCCTAATTTACAGTAGGGTCTGTCAACCTGTTTTGGAACACTTTTCATAAGCGTAGACAGCCATTGGGATTTATAGAACTAAACGGCTTGGTGAAATACAAAGATCCACGCCACGCAAGCTGAGAAAGAGTGATTCTTCATCCATGAGCTGAGCCTGCTTTCTCTGAGACCCGAAATACGTTGCTGGAGCTGTGGCTCCAGTACAAGCTAACATCTGCGAAAGGATATGGAGTAAAGTATGTCCCCTTATGTCACTGCCACAGCTGGGCTTCCTGCAGCTTAATTTGCCCTCTCAGCATGTTGCACTGATTATAAATACAATGCTGGTCTTGTTGCCAGAGGCCATGACATATCACTTGGCACTCTGCAACCCTCAGAACAAATTTTTCCCTTTCCCTGTTCACCTCAGTCAATCACGGCTTCAGAAAGCAGCCCTCTGCCACCCAGCATAGGATTACATGTCATTTATAATTTTATTCGCTTCAAAAAGCTAATGCTTAAGTTAATAAAGTGGAAAGATAGTGAGTGTGGTGTCCCGACCAGGAAGAGGCAGATTGAAGTTTTTGTTGTTATTATTTGGGTTGTGGGGCACGGTAGGGGTGAGAAAAAGGGAGACATAAAAATAAAGCGCTAATAGCTTCTCTGGTGTCAAGAAGAAAGAGAAAAGGAAGCAGCTTTTCAGCAAGACATAAAATATTAATAGCTCTCATTGGAAAACGATGCTTTTTTTTTTCTTTTATTCATTTAAAAATATATATGCATTTCTAAGCATAAAGTTTATGCAAGTGAAAGGTTTCTGCTGGGTGTTTTAATCACATGAGAATTCAGAGAATTTCCTGCACTTGCTGTAATTTACCTAAAGGATCAAATGGTTTCATAAAGTTTAAAAAGAAGAGACACTTTTCTAATTTCAATCTGATTGAACTGAGAAACTTACAGTTTGTCTGCGCATATGTTGTAGGGGCTGGGGTTTCAGTAAATTTGCTGAAATATCCTTTCTTCACAAATTAGGTTAACAGAGATAAGATGCTGTAATTCAATCACTGACAATACTTGAAATTCAAATATTTGGAGGATTTGCTTTCAGGAATTGCAAACAATTTGCAACAGGAATTGCTTTCAGTCGTACAAGAAAAGAAAAAGTCTATTCCAAACCCAACTGATTTAAATATCATTGGATCAGGTTCACAATAAACTAAAAATTAGCGAAACTATAAATCTTATATCAAAACAAATACCTTATTGGAGTAGTAAACTGTACTGGGCGACTCAGATATGATCTTAAATACAGCAGTAGAAGCTGCAAATAGCATTGATAAGCAAACAAAACAAAACAAAACAAACCCAAAACAATTAACCATGGAAAACAAGTTCTTATTTTGCCTGCTAGAGGAGAATACAGAATAACTTACTGGGTTGGGTTTTTTTATTTATTTATTATTCTTTTAAAAAATATATATATTTGTGTATATGCTTTATTTCATAGTGGACCTAAATACCTGAATGTTAATGTACTGTAAATATTTGGTTAGAGTAGGTATGTACTTCAGTGGTTTTAACATCAAGATTTATGCTTAAGTGCATTGCTGATTTGACATACCTGATAATGTCAACATATCATTTATCTGCTGATGCAGATGCAGCAAAACTACAAAACAAATTGTGTTCTCACTAACTTACCAAAAGAACAGAAAGAAAATAACTACACATTCTCTCCACAGTGAATCTCCTTATTCACATATATTATTGAGCATTGTGTTCAGCTCTGGGGCCAAATCAGAGGTCTGGAGCACCTCTCCTATGAAGACAGGCTGAGAGAGTTGTGGTGGTTCAGCCTGGAGAAGAGAGGGCTCTGGGGAGACCCAGTACCTAAAGGGAGCCTTTAGGAAAGATTGGGGGAACCCTTTGTCAGGGAGCGTAGTGATAGGATTAGGTGTTACTGTTTTAAACTAGAAGAGGGTAGATTCAGATTAGATATTAGGAAGAAATTCTTTACTGTGAGGGTGGTGAGACACTGGAACAGGTTGCCCAGGGAAGCTGTCGATGCCCCATCCCTGGAGGAGTTTCAAGACCAGGTTGGACGTGTCTTTGAGCATCCTGGTCTAGTGGGAGGTGTCCTTGCCCATGGCAAGGGGGTTGGAACAAGATGATCTTTAAGGTCCCTTCCAACTCTAACTATTCTATGATTCTATGATTATTTTAGTCTGATGAATAAAAGATATGTGAACATATGCTTGGAAATTTGTAAAGGCTCCATACCGAGTTCATAAATGTTATACAAAAGGTTGATTCAATGGTAACACCTATCTCGATTTAAATATATATCTTCATATGCAAGATGTAGTAACAAGTTATAATTCGTTCTGTACACCTATTGACAAAAATGCTATGTGACTAAAGTTGTGGCATTCGCAACTTGAATGTGAAGTCACAACTTGCTATGTGACTAAACTTGTGGCATTCAGAAGGGACGGATAGTTGATATGGTAGGCAAATGTCACCAGAATTCCATTCTGTTATTGGCTACTACAATAGAAACCTCAGAGACACTAGTAGCCTATTCTTCATCTAGATATTTGGTGTGAATAAATCAGAGTAACTAAACAGACTTTAGTCCATTCATGTCATTGTGTAAATTTTGACTATCCGTCATTGACTTGTAGCGTTACAAAACTTGGAGAATTATAATCCATAGTTACATGTCCTGTAGAGGTAGCTAACGGTTTCAGTTTGAACATTTCAGATTTAGTTAACTGATTGATTGTCCTTCTAATTTAGTAGCATATTTCAAATTCATAAATAAACCTGTGCTTCTCAGTAGGTATTGTAATGGTGAAATATGCTCTTTTCCTCAGAAAATATCATCTCCCTGCAGCCAAAGTACTTGCAGAGTGCACTTCGGCAGACTGCACAGTGCCTCAGTTTTACTAGGTTTTGTCAAGAAATAATCTCTACAGAAACTTCTTGAGAGGAATGGGCTTTGTGTAGCCCCAAGCCCTGATTTCTCTGTTTTTTGAGTAGCTATGACCTGTTGCATAACAACTCTAGCCATCATATTAACATTGCCAAAGACTAAAGTACTTATAGGCAATTGAACAACTTCAACAGGAGAGAGAGCAGTTTATTCTACTGACAAGCGATGGTTAGAGAACATGGTCTGAGAGCTCCATGTCTCTCATGTATGTAACTGCCCTTAGTCCTGGGTTATTGCATAGTCCATGACCACATACTTTTTCTTTTATTTTTGTTTGATAGCATTTTGGTCGTTTGCTTGTTGGTTGGGGTATTTTTTTTTTTTTTTTTTGCGGTAACATAAAAGAGTTTTATTTTGCATCTATAGTAGAAAGAAAAAAAATGCAGAACTTTTTTTTTCTTTTTATTTTAAACAGAATTCTTGTTTCCAATTACTTGTATCATGGCCAGTTTATTCTCTTATTTGAGTGAGAGCTATACTTGAGCAAATCTTCATCTCATATAAATTTTGCCATTTCTGTTAATTTTGCCTGGGTCTGTCCCAAAGGATAGGAAGTTGTGATGTCCTTAAAAACCTCTCATAGAGAAAACAAAATAGATTTTGAATCAGTCTTTCACTGATATTTACTTTTCTACTTTTATTTTCTGAAACAAAGACTGTCACACTTTAAAAAATCTTGTGTACTGTACTTTTTGCACCTCACTTATCTCATTTGATCAAAGTAGACAGGTTAGTTTCACTTTCTGGTTCCCAGTGATGAAGGATATAGAAAGCATTTTTATTTTCTTCAACTTATGTAAAAATCACTGACCTATGAATTCTAATTTTAAATTAGTAGTACTACTTTAACCTTACCTGAACTTAGAAATACAAATAACTGTATAGGAGCAGACAAACAACCGCTTACCTTGGTATCCCATCTCACACATTTACAACAGTCAAGTCTCAGGAAAGACTCCAAATATAAAATAAATATATTGCAATACTGTGCAGAATAATTTTATAGCTGCAATGATTTTCAGAAAAAAAAACAACAAAAAAACCAAAAACCCAAAAAACTTTCTTCCCTAGAGCTTGTGTCTTTGCATCTAACAAATTTCAGTAAATTTCTCTTCCATGACCACATCCAATCATTTTTGTAATACATATAAAATTGCAATAACCGTTGCATCCTGAAGCAAGGAGTTTCACAATGTTATTGTTTAGCCCGCTTTCAGATTCTTAGGCATATAGGCTTCAACAGAGGAAAGAAATTGCATTATATGTTATTAGGAAAGTCATAATTGTTGGAGATGGGGTTGATCTTATCCAATTTTAGCCATCCAAGAGGAAGAAGCTGGTTCAAACTATCTAAGTTCCTGTTATGAACAATGATGAAAGGGAACTGCACAGGACAACTCCTTAGACACACCTCTATCTTACCACTGAACAAATGAACTTATACAAATGTCTATTTCTCTCAATTAACTGAAATTGGAGCCAGGACAACTAACTTTGGTGAGATGTCAGAAATTTTAATCAAGTGAATATAAATGGAGTGAATCATTTCCCATATGACTTTGAACAGGATGCGTCTTTATTTGCCTCAAAAACATCTAAAACTCCAAACATTACGTGAACTATTATTTATGCTACATAATCTATATATACCATCTAATGCATGACTGTATTCTCAGGTGTTTCAGAATGGATCAGGAAAGCATCACATCTTTTTGCCAGAGGAGTATACAGGAGCTAGATTATTGGCAATGGACAAATTTTGTATTCAAATCTTGGTAGACGGGCATATCTTAAACCTTTAATTCATCTTGAAAGAGGGAGATATTGATGTGCCAAAATTAGTTTAAATAAAGATTGTCCTATGTTAGTCAAAACTGGCTTGATTACCTTGAATTGGGGAAATCTTAAATTTACTGGAACAGGTTTGGGACTACCATCTGAGACATATTTTTGAAACCTTTTTTGTTGCCTCTTATTCTTTCAAAACACTTCTTAGGGTAATCTCATTATACAGGATAGCATTCACAATTAATAGATTTTCTAGGATTATCAAGAGAGTTTTAAAGCAACATAAATGAGGAAAAATGGTACTACGACAATCAAGTTTTGCATACTTACATATTAAAACCAGCCTGTAGGCTCCTCACTATGACAAATCCCTTCACAAACAGTAAAATGTAATTTGTTGACCTGAATTTTAGCAGTCATCTAGGTCCTAAAGTTATAATCTTTCTACATTGTTTTTTTTTTTTTGTAATATCTTTCTAGTTATCTTTAAAGCTACCCTGAAATCAAGAAAAAGAAATACCTTTTCAAATAATTCTTCACAAAAGTTTCAAATCTGAAATAGAAATAAAAACATTGAAACTATTTAAACATATTCCACATCGTCCATCAGTAGTCAGATTCCAAAATATAGAAACTGAAAAGAGAGAGATATATGATGATAAGTCATCCAATTTAAATCAAGGCGTGAAAGTATGTTTGTTTTTTCTTTTTTTTTTTTTTAAATCAGTATTAAAAATATGGAAATAAGGAAATATATGATAAAAAATATGGATTGTTAGTTAAATAATATAGACATCAGATAGGGAATTTAAAGAAAAAAAATCTTGTTGACTGATAGAGGTTATGAAAGAAAAAAGTATTTTAAAATTTAATATGAACCAAAAAGAACTTGCTGCAGATGGTAAAAATATAAATAGGTACTTAGAAAAATCAGAAATATACAGTATATATTTCTGTTCTGTATTTGGAATGTAGTAGGTGGATGTAGCCATCCCATATGATACTGTAGATAAAATATAAAGTTTACCATCTGTAACAAAGGGAGGTATGAGGCAGCATCTAAAAGCTGAGAAATAGCTTTACAGGCTGAGGCATAAACAGATCAGTTTAGTCGTCTTGCCAAAAGGAAGAAAGAGAGGGACTTCACCTTTATCTGAAATCACTTTCACAAGGAAAAGTGTAAGTTACTCAGGGGACTTTCATTCTTACCAACTAAAGCATAACAAAAGTCAACTAGACACAGAAATTAACAAAGTTCAGAGCTGGAAAAGAATCTAATTTCTCAGAAGGGAGAATAATTAAACAGAGAATTGCATGCAATGGGATGGTTAGTCTTTAAAAGCCAAGGAATTTAATTCTAACAAGCAATTTAATTCTTGTTGCCAGGAGTGAATGAGAGCACCTGGCCAAACCGGTTTCAGAACAAAAAATGTGAGATGCAAGGAGTTGTCATTCGACTCAGCACCATCTTGCCTTGTCAGATGCTTATTGATCCCCATCTATGCAGAGATAACTTGCCAGGAGCTGTGGAAATGGCTCAGCCTGGGGTGGTGTCAACACTGCATTACAATAAGAATCCAGAACTGAAACCCGAATGGTGCCTTTAACAAACAAAATGCCCTGAGTCACATCCCACCACTATTCAGTGAGTGTGAGACCAGACATCACAAAATAAACATTGCTATCTGAGGGGCCATCAAATCACCAGAGATAACCATCCCAGATAGTGCAATCCATTCAGGCACAGTCCTGAAACAGGATATTTAAGTCCAAAGTTTTGGGGAGCAAAAAGGGGAGTCTTCCAAAGATACAGCTGGCCTGTAGGATATTCTTGCCCACCTTGTCCAGGACACTGTGCAAGGTAACTTCCCGGGATTGAGTGGCCTTACCTGAGAGAGAAGGTAAGTGATCTAACGTGCTGGTAGTTTGTGTTGTTACTTTTCAGGATCACTTCTTAGGTGGTAATAGTGTATTCTGTGAATTGTTTTTGTTCTTTATCCTTAAATTGCAATAGTGCATTCTTCCATTGTATCCATAAGAACTTGCAATAGTGGCATATTGCACCTATGAGTGAAGTCCAAATAAATTGTTAATTTGAACCTCTCAGTGAAGTCTTTTTCTCTCTGTCAACAGGAGAAATACCTTGAACCATATGCTCTGGGATAAGGGACAGATGTGATCCTGGACAGATCTGGCAGACCTTCCTGTTTTGACATCTCTCAAGTCTCTTATCTTCAGAGATTTGCCTCTTCAGTCTTCATTGACTGCCCTCAGTGAATGTTATGTGTTACTTGGGAGTTTGTTACTTGAGAGTTGAAGTCCAATGTGGAAGAAGTGTGAGATATACTGGGAACCATAAGTTGGTGACCTAATGGTCCCTTCTGGTAAAACACAGGGTGCGTATGCATTTCTAGTTTGGGAATTCTTCAGGATGTTAAACGGAAAACAGAGTCCCCCTTTCTGGACCAGTAAGATGTACATAGTGATGCCTCTCTGGGGACTACAGAGAAGGGGTTAGGTTTGGTTCTAGATAGTTCTTCACATCCAGACAAGTAACAACTATATACCTCTTTAGAGTGACTCTCTATTAATGTATACACACCCGAGGGTTACTATTGAAAATATTAGTTAGGGATAAGCATTCATAGCCTATGTTAATGTTAAGAGAATTGTTGTAATATTAGAAGAGATCCATCATTTTATTTTTAAAATATGGGGGGAAAAAGAAGTAAAAGAAAATGAAAAACCACAAAACACTTATCAAAGTCACTGTGCTGGTTGGATTCTTTCAAATCCCTTAAGGCTTTGGATGTATTAGTCTGGTGTTGGTGTTGCTTTCTGGGCCTGCATTAATTTGATCCATTCTTTTAGAACATGTGTATAACACTACAAAAAAGTATTATTGGTTTATAAATTACACTTGTTGTTTCAGGGCGATAGAATGATGAATGCAGTCTTTTTTCAATCACCTTTTTATTCATGAAAGGCAAAACCATGGGTTCTAAAAACATTTATCTACATCAGAAGTAAGGCATAAACCCTTCAAAAATGCTCCCAGTAATCCAGGAAGGAGCTGCTGATTACTGTCATAACAAAGAAGATTCAATAATGCTAAAGACTTTTCTTATGATAATCAATAACCTGGTGGAAGCCTCTTGAATCTTAACGAATATCCCAGATCTTACCCCCTTCTTGCAAAAATAGAAACGGTTAGTGTGTGTTCATGAGAATAGTTGAGCCTATCAGATAAATCATGGAGAGATGGACATGTTTCCATGAATGAGAGCTTCCTGCTAGTGGCAGATGAGTCTGAAAAAAAAATTTCTAAATTCAAAGTTGGAAGTCAGCCTGCTGTTTACCTAAGCAGTTTTTTGCTTAATGTCTCCTGGACTTCTGAGGGCAGACTCAGAAATCAATCACATCTAGAAAAATTTAAGGTTACGTACCTGATCTCTAGACCCTAGGATAAGTGTGACAGTATCTGGCCTTAGCTCCTTGTTTTGCTGTAAATTATCGTATGACTTGGGATTCACATGTTCCTAACTCTAATATTTTCTCCCTGGCTGCATGACCATGATGAGATACATTTTGGTTAACTTCAGCTGTATCCAACTGGGCACTTCAAGTGAATGAAAAGGGAGGGGGGGTGTGCCTTCCAGGGACAATTTGTCCACCTGTCTTGGATAAATATTTTAGGAAGTAACGAGTAATCTTCCTGAGGGTCCTTACTGATGAACGGTGTAACAAATTACTAGTTTATGATAGATACCTTTTAGATGGTGAAAGTTATGCAGTATTAATCCTGTTCATGGTGCGCATGCTGTGGCCTCAACAGCATTCAGATAAAAAGAACTTTCTCCTAAGACACCCAACTTATATATCCAGTGAGATACTGCAGGGGTTTAAACATATCTATATTTATACCAAAGCCATGGAGTTTCAATTCAGCAATGCTAAAATATCAAAAGAAAAGTGATTTCTGAATGCAAGTTATCTTAACTTTCTGATTAATCTGTATTTATTTAGATAGAGAGATAAAATCAGTCTGAGGTAAAACATACATTGAAATATTGAAATTTCCACTCCATATAGAAACCTTCACTTTCTCTCATATATCTGATTATACAAACTAGTATTGTCTCTGGGTATAACATGTATCCTGATATTTAGCTCCTGTTCCCCATTTGGTTCATTCCAGGGTTGGGTTTTTTTTCCAATTTCTTTTTTTTTTTTTTTTAATTATTGTAATTCTGAATTGCAAAATGGTCATGAAAATACCACAAATCTGAACAAAACCCACCCTTTTCCAGGTAGTATTTGTGATAATAAATGTCCCTAGCCAACATAATACATGCTATCATCATAAATGCCACCACATCATCACTCTGAATTTAATCAAAGTCCAAGGGCAAAATTGTATTTTTTCTTACATCCCTCCAACATTTCTACATTATGGCCCTCCTCTGTTTTTCTTTGGTTCAAATGGGATCGTTATTTAGCTTTGCGGAATCTGCCTAAATACAAACAGCCTGCATTTTCTTACATGGAAGACAGGGAGGTGATTTGAGACAGCCAGCATGGCTTCACCAGGGGCAAGTCCTGCCTGACCAACCTAGTGGCTTTCTACAATGGAGTTACTGCATCAGTGGACAAGGGAAGACCAACAGATATCATCTATCTGGACTACTGTAAAGCCTTTGACACTGTCCCCCACAATATCCTTCTATCCAAGTTGGAGAGATACAGATTTGATGGGTAGGCTGTTTGGTGGATAAGGAACTGGTTGGATGGTTGCATCCAGCGGGTGGTGATCAATGGCTCGATGTCCAGATGGAGAGGGTGACAAGTGGTGTTCCTCAGGGATCGGTACTGGGACCGGTGCTGTTCAGTATCTTCATCAATGACATAGACAGTGGGATCAAGTGCACCCTTAGCAAGTTAGCCGATGACACCAAGCTGAGTGGTGTCATTGACAGGCCAGAGGGAAGGGATGTCATCCAGAGGGACCAGGACAAGCTAGAGAGGCGGGCCCGAGCAAACCTTATGAAGTTCAACAAGGCCAAGTGCAAGGTCCTACACTTGGGTCAGGACAATCCTCATTATCAATACAGGCTGGGGGATGATGTGATAGGGAGCAGCCATGTGGAAAAGGACTTGAGGGTACTCATGGATCAAAACCTGGAAACGAGCCAACAATGTGTGCTTGAAGCCCAGAAGGCCAATCGCATCCTGGGCTGCATCAAAACAACCGTGGCCAGCAGATCCAGAGAGGTGATTCTCCCCCTCTACTCTGCTCTTGTGAGGCCTCACCTGGAGTACTGCATCCAGGTCTGGAGTCCTCAGCACAAGAAGGACATGGACCTGTTGGAGCAGGTCCAGAGGAGGGCCAGGAAGAAGATCAAACATCTGGAGCACCTATGATATGAGGACAGGCTGAGAGTGTTGTGGTTGCTCAGCCTGGAGAAGAGAAGGCGCCGGGGACACCTTATAGCAGCCTTCCAGCACCTGAAGGGGGCCTATAAAAAAGCTGGGGAGGGGTTGTTTGCAAGAGTATGTAGTGATAGGATGAGGGGCAATGGTTTTAAACTAGAGCAGGGTAAGTTAAGACTAGATGTTAGGAAGAAGTTCTTTACAATTAAGGTGGTGAGATGCTGGAACAGGTTGCCCAGAGAGGTGGTGGAGGCCCCATCCCTGGAGACATTCAAGGCCAGGCTGGATGAGGCTCTGAGCAATCTGATCTAGTTGAAGATGTCCCTGCTTCCTGCAGGGGGTTGGACTAGATGACCTTTAAAGGTCCCTTCCAACCCAACACATTCTATTATTCTATGATTCTATGGAAATTTAAATTAATAGATGTAACTCATGGGCTGTCAAATGGATCCACAAAAGTTGAGGACTCAACTTCATGTCTATTTTACATAAAGGAATACATTATTAGTATGAAAGAGACTGAACTTGGGGAATAAGCCTGGTTTTTGCATTTCTCTGAAGAGTCACAACTTGACTGATTATTTGATTAATTGGTTGTTTTGTTTTGCTTTGTTTTTCTAAGAAAGGTGTCATTACTGATGGTATCTTTTACACCTCTGTGCCTGAGGCATCTCTCTGCAAACTTTGTGCTTGTTTTTAAACATTTGAAGAAGAAAGTAACCTCTTCAGTTCTTATGTTTATTTTGGGGTTGTTTGTTTTTCCTAATTAACTATATGCTTACTAGCCAAGTGAGCATCTAAGAATCATTACACCATTCTCCCCGTATCTGAAAAACTGTATGTATCTTATAACACTTGTATAAGTAGAGAATTGTTGATAATGCTATACTACACATAGGGAACAGAAAGGACATAAATGCCTTGTCAACGTCCGCTCAGTGGTAGAGACTAAATAAGCAAAAAAAAAGACCACAAAAGACAGTCCATTAATAAACTACCCCCCCAAAAAAAAAAACCAACAAAAAAAAACATTCAACAAACAAATAAACAAAAGAAGAGAAAACCAAAAACAACTGAGACTCAGGGTTGGCTATGATTTTGGGTTTATATTGAACCATAATTCTCTTCCATTAAAAAACCAAAAACCATCCCAAACAAAAAGCAAACACAAAAAAAACCCCCAAAAAACAAACATAAAAAAGAAACGTCTTGGACATGCCAAAACCCTACATTTATTAAAAATTATTAAGAAACAGTGAAATTGAAATGAATATTAATTTTGTAGAGGAACCAGAGTGGTAAATTGGAGTCCCCATCTCTAGGATAGATGAAGCACAGACAAAATTCCCTCTAAATCCTGCTTTGGGCTTTGATGATGGGCAAAGAACATGAGGTATTCTGGAAACAAAAAATTAGCAAAAAAACTCCCACCTTTGTCCACTATTTTTTTAATAAGGCCATGAAGAAATTAAGCTGATTCAGCTGAAGCCCATAGTTAAAAACCTAACCACTGTATCAGAATTATGGAAGTCACAGAGCCACATCTAGAGTTCTGCCTGACTGCATCTTGCCAGACTTCATAATGTGATATATCCCACGACCCTACATTCTCACCAATCTCCTTGCATGTAGAGGAGCAGCTGCTATACTTTCCCTCTTTGAAGGTGGTACAGAGCTGGTAGTGAGACCTTGCTTTTTATTCCCCACTAAATTTCCCATCAGACTTCAGCAAAAAAACACACCCAAACAAACAAACAAACTAACTAACAAACAAATAAATAAATAAATAAGACCTTGTAGTAGGCCATTAAACCAAATCTAGTTGGGATGTCAAGCATATGTCTCCCATTTTTCTAGAAAGGTTAGTATAGCTCTAGAGTAAGGACCTTACATGGTCTCATTACTTACTCTTTAGCAGTAAATAAATTATCACCAATATGAAACTGAATGCTAGACTGGTTAGTTATTCCATTCTGTCCATCATGTATCTAATAATGCCCATTCAATGTAGCTTGTGCACAATATATTTTCTGTGCTCTTAAAGGTGATAGTATAACAATAAATTGGATGGTTTTCTGAATTAAGCTGTCTTTGAAATTAGCTGTTTCATCCACTTGAATATACCAAAGCAAATTTGTGATGATTAATTGTATTACAATGAACACCAAAGCACGTAATAATGATTTGCTACTTATTATAAAGCTTTGCCAATATTTTGTAAGCCCAAGCGACATGATATGCAAGAAATCCAATGAAACCCTCTTAAACAAACAAAGGGGAAAGGGAAGAAAGGACAGGTCTTGCAATGCTAAACATTTCTAAGGACAAACAGAGGCCACAGGAACTCTTTTTTTCCATGTCAAAACTTTGCCAGGTTAGCTCCCATTAAATTTAAGCAAGGGAGAAAAGGAGAGCTGACAAGAATTGACGTACACTTTCACTCAATATTCAAGCTCTTATTCAAATGGAATCTTACAAAATTACTACATTACTCTGCTTTTTTTGACTCTCTGTTATTGTTTTTGTTCTTGCCAGCATTAGGGCTATTTTCTTTTTAATCTTCTCCTGTTTGAACTTCCCTTTAAATTATTTATCAAAAACGTATTAAAGCATGAGAAGCCAAATCAGTACCGACTGCAATAAAACAACTTCAGTAAGATTCAGTAAATTACTCTCATATTCAGCTCAATAGCTAATACATAACTGGGGAAAAAAAAAATCACCCAAAAATATGCTGCCCTCAGTTGGAGACTACTCAGTTGAGTAGTTACTCAGTTGGAGTTACTACTGAAAAATCTTTTCTTTCTGATTCAACAGGTATAAGGCTTTTGAACTATAGTGAACTTCCTTTCCTGCCCTTATGAGATAAATATGTAAGAGCAAGGAGTTTAGCAAAATTTTGAGCCCATGCTCTAAAAACTTACAGTTTGGAAAACACCTTGCTGGAGGTCTACTTTTGCAGCTGAGAACCTGTGCCATTTCAAAGATTTATTCAGATTCATAATGCATGATTACAAAGGATACATTCCAGTTCCTTAGGTAAAGCATACTGTTATATTTCAGGGAAGTAAGGTGGGCCAGGAAATCATTACGGTCTAAAAGGAACACATCATGCTGTAACTTTTCTGGCTGGCTGGCTATCATATCTATAGAGCATTTATCACCTCAGCTGTTCAGACGGGGTGAATACCTTCAGGTGATGAAATTTCTATATTGTTCCCCTAGTTTTCCTAGTAGTCTTAGACTTGTACTACTGATTTGACTGTGCAATCTATGCTAAAGTAATATAATGTCAACTTCTTGCAGTACAGGAAATAATCAGAAACTATTTTTAACTAATAGAATCTCTAGAGTTATATATTTATTGCTCATATGTAACACATTGAAGACTGGGGAGTAAGAGAACAAGGAAGGGAGGAAGGAAGGGAGGAAGGGAGGAAGGAAGGGAGGGGGGGAGGGAGGAAGGAAGGAAGGAAGGAAGGAAGGAAGGAAGGAAGGAAGGAAGGAAGGAAGGAAGGAAGGAAGGAAGGAAGGAAGGAAGGAAGGAAGGAAGGAAGGAAGGAAGGAAGGAAGGAAGGAAGGAAGGAAGGAAGGAAGGAAGGAAGGAAGGAAGGAAGGAAGGAAGGAAGGAAGGAAGGAAGGAAGGAAGGAAGGAAGGAAGGAAAGAAAGGGATGGGGGAGAGAGAAAGGACATTTTTTACAGTTGATAGTAGCTAGCACGTCAAGGGAACAAAAACAAAGGTCAAACCAGAATAAATAAGCCAATTTATTACCACTGAAGAGAGAAAAAAAAAGTGGGGGCGGGGGGGGGAGGCGGAAGGGGGCAGGGAATAAGGAAAACCTCTATCTTGTTCCCCATGGAACCTAATGAAAAAACTATCCCGCCATAGCTGCAGATTGTAGGCTAGTGAATTCTGCTGTACCCTACCTTTTGTCAGCCTGCGCACTTGAGATAAAGCCTTCTGAACAGAAAGACAGGTCAGTCTCACAGGCTTGGGAATACTGGCTTTCTGTGGCAGTGTCTGGTCTTGATCAAACAAAAACGTATTGCTGTTTAGAGAGAGAATGATTATGATAATGCAGAGTCACTTTGTGTGTGTGAAGTACGGAACCCCCAGAAAGATTAAAAGAGAGGGAAAGAGAGAAAGGGGGACAGAGATTACTTGTGGATGAAGTAGAATGAATTGGACGTTCATAACCTGCCCCTGGAATGCGATTCCTACGAACCATAGTCAGTCCAGTCATGTCTGGAACACCCACCTGAGGAAATATTTAGCCTATTAGTCTCTGATCCATACCTTTGTATTATCACGTCAGCTCCAGGAATGTCACATCAGTCCTTAGTGCAACACTTCTCCGGGAAAAATCTCCCACTATTTCTTATTTATGTTATTTTCATTTACAAATACAAACACTTACAAATAAAGGAATAAATGAGCATTCTTTCTTTTAAACTGGATACCTCTAGCTGAAATTAGAGATGTCAAAGAACTGAAGTGGAGCAACCAGTAAAATACATAACTAGATTTTACTTTATTTAAAACAACAAAATTCTTTTGATTCCCCAAATCAAATTCATTTACACAAGGATGGGTTTGGTTTGTGATTTAATGCTGACAAACTATTTTCTTTCACCTTTTTATTCCGTTATACGCCCACACTCTCTAAATGTGAAGCAAAGACTAAAGATTAAGCAACCTTTAACAAGCTTGATCTCTATTGCCCATTTATCTATTTATTTTATGAAATACATAATAACTTATTTCAAATTATTTAGCATTCATTCTGGGCAGAGAAGAACCTAATGAGGTTCAACAAAAGCAAGTGCAAGGTCCTTCACCTGGGGAGTAAGAATGCTAAGCACCAGTATAGGTTAGGGGTGGACCTGCTGGGAAGTAGTTCTGAGGAGAAGGATCTGGGGGTCCTGCTAGACAGTAAATTATCCATGAGCCAGCAATGTGCCCTTGTTGCCAAAAAGGCCAATGGAATCCTGGGCTGCATAGGAAAGAGTGTGGCCAGTAGGTCGAAGGAGGTCATTCTCCCCCTCTACTCTGCACTGATGAGGCCACAACTGGAATACTGCATTCAGTTTTGGGTTCCCCAGTTCAAGAGGGACAGGGAACTACTGGAGCGGGTCCAGCGTAGGGCAACTAAGATGACTGAGGGACTGGAGCATCTCCCTTATGAGGAAAGGCTGAGAGAGCTGGGACTCTTTAGTCTGGAGAAGAGAAGGCTGAGGGGAGACCTTATTATGGCATATAAGTATCTAAAGGGTGGGTTGAAGGGGGATGCTGCCAGAATCTTTTCATTGGTTCCCAGTGACAGGACGAGGGGCAATGGGCACAAGTTAGAACATAGGAAGTTCCGTTCAAATACATGGAAAAACTTCTTTACAGTGAGGGTGACAGAGCACTGGAACAGGCTGCCCAGGGAGGTTGTGGAGTCCCCTTCTCTGGAGATTTTCAAGACCCGCCTGGATGCAGCCCTGAGGGATGTGCTTTAGGCAATCCTGCTCTAGCAGGGGAGTTGGACTAGATGATCTCTAGAGGTCCCTTCCAACTCTGAAATTTCTGTGATTCTGTGATTCTGTGATTCCCCCTGTCTCTTCTCCTGTGGAAATCCCCTGGACAATGGCTACTCTCTACCTTAGCCATAAAGAAGAAAACTTGGCAGTCAGATCTATATTTTGTTTCTTATATTTTCAAAAATTGTCTGCATTGTATTACAGACATAATTTATTCGTGGTTCTCTTTCATCAGCTATGTATTGATACTAGCCTGCTCAAAAACTATGTGACAACATTAATTCTTTAATCACTGTAAATTACTTTGAGAACCTACTTTGAAGGTATGTCCACGTGTATCTAAGATTCAGAATATGTGCAGATGCTCATAAACAATCAGGTTTCAAGGGATTAATGAATTACCGTTTATCAGCAGAGGTGGAACGACTGGATATACTCTGCAACTACAACACAAACATGTTTCCTGTAGGTAGCCTAAAGGAAAAAAAAAAGCAAACATAAAATCTAAACTTTGGTTGGATGATAGTAAAAAATACTTAGAAAAAAAAGCAAAAAAGCATAAAGACTAGGATTTTGAATACATTGATTTGAGGTTTGGCTCTGACAAAGATATTTTAAAGACTAGGATTTTGAATACATTGATTCGAGGTTTGGCTCTGCCAAAGATATTTTTTTCATATTTTGGACAAGTTAATGTGTCTTTTAGCTTTCTACCCAGAGAGAGCTAAGCTTTTTGCAAGGTAAATCAATTAATGCGTGAAGAATGCTCAGGTAGTATAATCAACATATGAAAAGAGATAAGTTTTTCTAGTCTTGCTGGACAGAGAAAAATGTCAGTTTATCTTTCTGTTGACTTTTGATTGACTTTGGAGCAGGTCGATAATCAGCTCTGTTCAAATAATGAAAATGCTTCCTATAGATAATTAGAAAGTAGAACAACCCTGCACAAATGTAGAAAAAACTCCAAATTACGTTCACCTTGGCTGTTAATAGTTTTTGTGTTGTTTTTTTTTCTCCCAATATTTTTTGCAAATTTTTGGTAGGATGCCTCAAAAATTGCAGATAAGGCAATCAGATAGGAAAGTCTCCCTCTACTCCAAATTCCTGCTGGCAAATGTTATCTTGAGTTTATTCTATTTTAAGTTAATCTTCTATTATTCAGTCCTTAACTCTTCCTTACATTTTGTAGATACTTTGCTATCTTCAAACAGCTGCAAATTTCTAAATATCCCTAGCTAATAATAGAATGTTAATAATTTGATTTACTGACATTTTACAGCCCACTACCTCTAAGTGCTGGAGTCCAACAAATTTTTTTATCATAGATTCAAGGCAGGTGGTGTCTGTTTCCTGAGTAACAGCTATTATTGGCAAAAGATTGTCCGTCCCAGAGTAAGTAATGGCCTCCTTATATCACTCCCTCTATATGCTGATGCTATAAAACTCCACATCCACACTGCCTCAACAGAGCCCATAAGTCTCTCTGTCCTGTGTCTAGATAATAACATTTTAAATTAGACAACTTTAATTTAATCATTTAACTGTTGAAACCTTTGTGGAGTTGACTGCCTGCCATTCCTCTGATAGGAAGGAGAGATCTTACATATATCCTTTATCACAAGAGAAAAATAAAGACAAAATTAAAGAATATAGCAAAAATTAACAGGAAAAATCATCCATCCTTTCCCAAAAAAGGCATCTACTTTTTCTAAGTAAATATGTTCAATACCTTCTGCACCAGGAAATTATTGCAAGTTATAAGGTGGTATTGTTGTTGTTGCTATTATTATTATTATTATTACTACTACTATTATTTAGTATTTGTCCTCCAACATGGTCTTCATGCCCCAAGAATGTAATAGATCCAGAAAATGAGCTATGTGCTGTAAAAAATCATCCCTGAAAAGACTATCTATTCTCTCATGGAATTACTATTTACATATCAAGAATTTCCATGAAGATGACAATTCAGACTACAGCCCAGGCTGGAAAGATTCAATTCCTCTTAAAAGATAAGGCTAAGAAAACTGCAGTATTCAGCCCAGCACATCATGGCCCAAAAGACAATGAGAAAACTTGAGTAAGTCACCGTGTGGGATTTGATACCAGATTCAAGTATCTGTGAGAATCGTGTTAGACTGGTATTCAAGCTTCCGGTGTCGACATTTAGTCATGAAGGTACAGTTCAACCACTGTAAATGACTAGTGACATTTTAGAAGCCCTACTGATACTTCATAAATAATGGGTCTTCAAGGGGGCCTGCATTATATCTTTTAATCTGAACTGATGTCTCAGATAGTATGGAGTTATGACACTAAATCATAGAATCATAGAATAGTTTGGGTTGGAAGAGACCTTAAAGATCATCTTGTTCCAACACGTCTGCTATGGGTAGGGACACCACCCACTAGACCAGGTTGCTCAAAGCTCCATCCAACTTGGTCTTGAACACTTGCAGGGATGGGGCAGCCACAACTTCTCTGCTTGTATATGAACTATATCATTTGCAGAACTAACTGCTCAATGAACTTGTTGTCCATCCAGATCTCTGGAAGTAGATTCTCTGGGATGTCTGCATAGCTGTGTAGACTATACTGTGTCTTTGGTACTGGACTCAATGGTGGAGTCTCTAATGGGGTCTAGATAACTAGGACATGTATAGACATCTATAATGCAGAAACTTAAATTTAAGTCTTTGAATCTGAATCGGAATGTTACCCGAGAAATATTTTATTTTCTACCAAGGTTCAATTAGGTTGGCTAGTTAAATTAGACAAAGATTTTTTGGAGAAAAATTATTTTCAAAGGGAATTTTTTTAGGGCTTGTTTATTTTGATATATCCCTCTCTGCAGCATGGAAGAAGCTTATTTCCATCTCTGAGTGCTTCTGAATATTAAAGAAAAAAAGCTCATTAACTGCTAATGCAGTATCTCTATTTCTATGGCAGAAATTATTACAGAATTACATAATAAATCATCTGTCCTTAGCCAGTCAATATTAATTCTTAAGTAAAGACATGGCTATTGCAAATCCAGCTGAAAGGCCTGTCAGTCTGAGCTCCTTCATGCCAAGAACAAAGTAAATTCCAGATAAGTCATTCAGATAAAAAGATTAAATTTGTGAAAATGCTTTTTGCTGAGACTCAAATAAAAGGAAGTTATCTCTCTGTAATGGTCTGTAATGGAACCTATCCTGCATAAGTTAGGTACCTAATTTGTACCTAACTTTCAGGTGCTTTATGTGTCTTTGAAGACTTGCAGGAAAAGTTCTTAAGTGTCTGACATAGATATCTGAATGTAGCCATGCAGAATCTCTTTTTTGGATTTTTTCAAATACCTGTCTTCCTGTACTGCTAAGCAGCAAGCTTGGGAAATATTTTTCTGTCCTTTGGGCAGAGAAGTTTCATTTTTAAAGGATTTCCAGAAACAGGGTTTGGATAAGACACAGATATGTCCAGCTTACAAAACATGAGTTAAAGAGGATTCAGAACAAAACCACCATTCTCAATTGTTGAATATTTGATGACTGTCTAGACCTTTGAACAAGACATTGTTAACAAAAAGAGCACAAGCTGGCTTTAAAAATATATGGGATGGTATCATGCTAGCTACGAAATATAGGCCCTCCTTAGAAGTTCTGACACTTGGAGAGTGGGTGATTTTGCCAAATCCCATAAAACTCAGTGTTAGTATTTCAAAAAACTTCATCAACTCTGGAGCTATAATAATTTGGCAGCATAGTTTGGCAATCTGAGCATTAAAACCAGTTAAAAGTCAATTACTTTCTGAACAAAATGGATGTGATGCCTTCATTTCAGATTTGGAATGACTAATCCTCTGTATTTCACCCTGGCTGCAGAGGACATGGTGCTTCTAGGCCACTAGTCTGAATGTCTATATGTTTGATGCATCAATAAATTAAATGTGTTTCTTTACTTTAAGCCATTGCCAAGCATTCTATGGGGACACATTTATTAAATAAATCCAGATCAAATAGATACAGACTGTTCAGGGACTTCAGGAAAGTCTGAATCTAGACCTTGTTTGTTGCCTACATTTCCTATCAATGGCATGTCTGTATGGTTTTAGTCATTGAAAAGGTAGAGGGCAAAACAGGAGCTTTGCTCCCTGCCTAAAGCCTGCCTTCATATCGTCAGGTATCAAAACTGTTCTTCAGGGATCATTTTGCAAAGCAAGTGGGCAGATCCTCCACCACTCAGCTGGGACTGCCGACCAGGGTACCAGGTAGTGCCAGCTGTGTGATGCGCACTTTGATGTGCTCACTGGTCTGAGACTACCAGTTCAGTGGAGAATCACTGACAGCCATCACATTAGAAAGTGAAAAAACTAGGTACAACTAAGCACAAGATTTTAAGTGGAGAGGTAGTGTGCTGTGAAGCAAAAGAAAGGGGAGGTAGGGAACAGCACATCTAGGCTCCTATACTTTGTTACATGTTGTCATTCAGCTGGCTTCTTTAAGATATTTCAATGGATATCTGGCTTGTAAAAAGTTAAGGCATTAGTGCTTTGGAATGTATCTTTATTTAAAATTTGATGTGAAGCAAATAATTACTATGCCTTTTTGCACCCTTTTTTTGCTAACAAAGAGCAGTAAAACACACGTAAGAGTAAAGGATCATTTTCTGTAGGGAGTTAAACAGTCCCCTGAGTTGTCCACTCCTGTTAAAATCTAAGAGAAGTGCTAGGAGAACCATAAGCAAGCATGTTTCCTGAAAGTTAAAATGTCCTTATTTTCCAAGGTCCTTCCATCATTTCTGAAAGTTTCCAGTGTCATTGTGGATCTTTAATTAACTGGTGTTCTGATTAATTGTCTCGTTTCCTTAAGAACCTGTTCAATGACATTATATGGATGGAGGTTGAAAGGGATCAATAAAGTTACATCAGGATCAACAGAGATTCCTGTAATCACCAGTTTTTGTGCTAGAAATGGCATGAAACTGAAAAGCGGTGATGGGTGGTAGAGGACTGGGGGTGGACTTGACAGAGTCAATCAGAAATGTCCATGAACTTGAGTGCATTCATCTACCCCAATGTTACGTGCCTTCACATGCACACACACTCGCATGCGTGCACACACACAGAGGCTGATCATACAGATACTCACATCTGCTGCTTACACATATGACAGTGATAAACAGGTTTCTACTAGGAACAATTTAGCTGGTAATAAATCACTCTGGTAGGGGCTAGTGTGCACAGGTGAATAGCCATGATGCAAGGATATAATTGCGCATAATCAATGCAAACATGCTCTAGTGGAATGTGACAAAGACTTATTTAAACACGTTTAGCTAGAGCCTAAAGGTTAAGGCAGAAGCAAGGTGATGGGGGTCTCTCAGATACCAGCAGGATATCTTGCTAGTGTCATAACAAAGGGAAGCATAAGACAAGCTTTGGCTGAACTGGTATAAGGAAAAATATGAAGAAATAGTCTTTGTAAACCCCAAGAAGCAGCCTGTCAGCATTCCTCAGGATTCCCCACCATCGCAGGAGCCAGGAAAATAAAAAGTACAATACAGAGTACCTAGGGTAACTAGAAATTATGACCAACTCCTGCAGAATGGAGAATAGCCTCCTAAGAAACTGCTTAGGACTGAGTTTTCATGCTGTCTCCCTTCACTGCCCCCAGTTGAAAACAGATTCTTTAATGAGAAAATGTTTTGTTAGAGTCATAAATTTCCGACAGAGGCATATTTGTTTCAACTAAACTGTCATTAGAAAAACATCTCAGATTCTCAGTGGAATTTTTGGGCAAAGCTCAAACTCTAGAAAAGATCCCACATCATAATAAAATAGTTAAGGTATTATGTTATGAAAGTTCAAGCTAAAAATCTGGTTCTGATTACATCAGATCAAGGACAAAAACCATTAATGTTCTAGATGAGTATTCTAATAAACAACGGTCATTATGCTAGTTCTTTTATTCTTTTCTGTAAGTGTTATTGTCATAGATTCAATCCAGTTAGCCTACCCTGCAGTCAGAGGAGAGACATTTTTTTCTCTAGAAGTAGCTTCAGCCCATCCAAAGTTTGACTGACCTTTGTAGTTGCTTCTCTCACGTTTAACTCTCCAGGGATGACAGAGCAACTAAGCATCCTGTATTAAGGCCTAAAAATACATGAGATTACCTTAAGACTATTCCATTTTAGGAAACTATATCAACACACAGTGGACTGAGTGACTGATAGACATTCACCTGTGTGAGTGATTAGAAAGCTCACTTGAGAGGTGGGTGACCCAATGTCAAACCTCTGTAAATAAATCAGAAGTTCTGATCAGTCTTACAGGCTCTGGATAAATCTCCTTAGAGCTGTCCTAATGCAATAGTGCTTTTCCTGGTTTTGACTGCCTTTTTTTTTTTTTATTTTATTTTTTTGGCGCATGGGCGGGGAAACTCTTGGTTTCATTTGAGGACAGGACATGAACATCTTTGGAAATCTCAGTAAAATAATTATTACAGTAAAGGAAAATCATCTCTTCCTTGGATCTATATACAAAGAAATAGACATATCTTTGCTCTTTCTGGTCAGTAAGATAAAAAGGTATTAAAAGAACTGTTCTGGTGCAAAATGCTGTATAGATTTCTTTTTAAAAAATGCAAGCTATGATCTGCAACTGGCAAATTGCCCTATTAGTGCAAGTTTAAAGAAAAGGGTTGAAAGGTGCAAATTGGAAGGAAACTTGCTCCTAGGAATCAATAAGTCCAAAAGAGTCTATTATAATAACATCATGTCCCTGAGAGGGCATCAGGGATAAGTATGTTATTGTTAAATTAGGTGGCGCCACCTTTGCAAGGAAAACAGAAATGTAATGTTTGCTAATTGAACTATAAAAATAATAATTACCTTTGATGTAGGGGAAGGCAAAGTCACTCAGCAATGGCTCTGATTGTATAAATTGAAGCCGTTATCATCAGAGCCCAAACTAGATTAGAAGTGAGCTTCTCAAATTACATTTGGATGATACCAAACACACACAAGGCTTTGAATGTTTTCAGTACGTGAGAAACAGCTTACTCTTCCCTCCTCCCTCACTAAAGAGCCACATGTTCTTAACTGTAGCAGCATCTCCTTCGCAGTAGTGTACATTTCTTTAATCAGCTTCATTCTATCTGCAATTTTTTTCCTGCAGAAAAAGTGGTTTACAAACCATTATTAACTTAGGGGACATTCTACTTTTGTGAAACTGTATTGGTTATGATTCTTTCCTGGTTCAGGATTTGTTTAAGGGGTATTGCTGTGATTTGAAATGGGTGGTGGGTGTGGAGGTAGTTTTTATTCAGAATGCTGGGTCCTAATTTCACTTGAGATGCTATCAATCAGTTATTAATTCTCCACTGTTAATAAAGGGGTAGAGCTAAGGATTGAGTGTTACTGAATAAGCCAGTTATAAAGGGAATTTATGAGGAAACAAGATTTTGCAAAGGATTATGATTTTTTTTTTTGTGTGTGTTCTGTGTTATGCACACACTGTGTTAAGTTGTGGTGAAAGATTAGTTCTGACTTGGAAAAATGAATGAATTAATTTATTCATTTTTATTTATTAATTTTCTTCTCAAAAATATAAAGAACTGATATTTGAACTGTATTCAAAACCAAGAGAATTTACATTGGAAGACTAAATACCAGAGCTCTGATTTTATGAAGAATCATAGAGTATAACAATTCTTGGGCAAACAAGGACTATGCTCTTTGATTCTAGGAAGGAAAATACACTAAAACAAGAGAGGGTGAGGGAAGCATTGGAGTGGGAGGCTAGCAGCTGTTGGAGTGGGAGGCTAGCAGCTACTGTCCAGCATAAGCAACACATTTAATTACCATTCCGTATGACTTGAGACAAGGTGGTGAGCAGATTTACTGTCAGAAAGAAAAGGATGAGCAAGCACTCTGCATGCCTGGCCATTTCTGTTATCAACAGATCTTCAATATGGAAAATGAGGAAAACAGTCTAAAGGCACAGTTGAGAAATAAACTGGAAATATGTAACGTACAGTTGTGGGTAGTGGTTCCACTCAAATCCTAGTAAAATGAGGTGTCCATCTGAATGAGACAGCCAAAGCTTCTGAGATATTTTTTACTATCAGGAATAGAAACAATATTCTGAAACACAAAGAGTAGGACAGCCTCAAGTCTTCCCAAGCCAAGGCACTAGAGACATGGATAAAAACTTGTAGAAAATCCTAAAGTTAGCGTGCAAAGGTCTTTTAGCTGTTATTAATAGTGTATATTCTCTTTAATGGCAATGCTTCTGAAATGTCATACAACCTATATAAGACATTTCGGGGATCTTAAAAGAACACTACAAGAGAAGATTATCCATCCAATTTTCTCGGAGATCCTTTCTGTCTTGTAAAGGCAAAACACATGAAGTGAAAAACAGTGTAAATATGGTCCCCCTAAAATTATAACACATTTGTCAATGAAATCTGTGCGGTTTCTGTCTTAAATGAGAGCTCTTAGATTTTTGGATCACTTCTCTTTCAGAAATTAGAAAAAAGCTTCTGGACCAGCAAGCTGTCTAGAAAAGCCCAGAGTGCAAAATTATTTTCCCATATGACAAAATACTCATTTAAAAACACTTCCCTGTGCCATATTTGGCTGAAAGTTTCATATTTAAGTGTATGTGGATCGGTGTATATTTAAATGAGGGTAAGTAAGTGAAGTGTGCCAAAAGGACATGCCAAAATTATATTGGCTCAAATATTTTTCTTATACCATATAGAATATCAAATCATACTTTAAATTATTACTTAATTTGTAGATCCACAACTAACACATATGTAAACAAACATGCCCACTGGAAAAATCATAATTAGAAAGGCTGAAAGTTGATTACTTGAAAAAAAAAAAAATCCTGCAGATTAGAACACTCTTGTGGGAAATTGTATTTAAAACTGAATAAATGTCCAGCTAGTGGCTACTCTAGACTTGTGCTTCTGAACAGAAATTATCCTGGGAATTAAAATCTTTTTAGATGAGAGTTTAATTGAAACTTGTATATTCTTGTGTAAAGTTTTAGGTTTGGCCAATTAGTTTATTCTGATTAAAACTAAATTACTGCAAAGAAATAATTGTAAATAATTGTAGTCAGGCAGGTGTTAAGCTAAGAAAAAAAAAAAAAGAAGGTGAAAAACAGGAACAAACATGTACTCACTTAGAACAAAATCAGAATGTTGAGAACCAAATTAATCAAGATACTGAAGGACATGAGGAGAAGAAATTATTTAATTGCCTGTACACCACTGCTTGGAGCCTGGATAATAAACACAGGGAATTGGAATTGCTCATTTATGAGCATAAATTTGACCTAGTTGGTATTACTGAAACCTGGTGGGAAGAGTTGCATGACTAGAATTTTAAAATAAGTGGATATAAGGATAAAACCTTTTAAACAAGGATACAGTGGACAAGGGAGAAAGGAGAATGGCAACCCATCTTAAAAAAAAAAAAATTAAAAAAAAAAAAGAAATTTTAATTGATTAGTACTTATGAATCAATGTATTTCTGCCCTGTACTTGGGGAAAAGATAGAAATTGTTTTCAGATCACTGAGTGATGGAACTGAAACACTTTGTATTCAAACACTAATTGTAAAGAAAGTGAAGGAGGACATCCACAAAACCCTAGTATTTACACACAAGTTTCAAAAGACCCGGGTGAGGTTTCTTCTGGAATGTAATGGATAGCAGGGACTCTTGTAACACAGAAAAATCCCTAAAGATCTGGAAAAATTCAAGGTACAGACACATTTAGAAAAGAAAATGGGATGACCCTGATAAATGTCCTTTTGTCAGTTTAAAGTTAACCTAAGGCAAACAATAAAATGTCTAATATGAGATTTAATTAACATAGAATTAAAGGAAGGTAATATAACTTATCAAATAAAATTGGTAAAGATAGACCTACAGTAATTTGATGATTTTTTTGTAAAATACAAGTGAAGAGTGATGATGCCAATTCTTATTATCTAATGTTTAAACTTCCAAAGATTCAATCTGATATCAGCAATAGTTTTGTCAAGAAATTTGAGCACTACGAAGTCAACATGTTATCTTCAAAATAGGTTAGGTCTCAAACTGCTATGAAATTGAGGAATACCCATAAATGCTTTTGAGCAGAACATCGTCCCTGGATATGTTTTCTTAATGGGGACCGTTAAAAAATGAAGAGCAAAAGCCTTTGGAACTGATCCTTTGACAAGTGAACAGCACAAACACACACACAAATATATGCATCTATATGGATTTGAATGTACATATATGTATAAATATACATAATGAAATATAAAACTATACTTTCAGAAATTAGGAACATAAGCTATTCTTAGAGAGCAGGGAAACAACTTTGAGAATGGGTGATTCTGGAAAGGAGTTCATCAGAGTGGTCAAAAGAGTTAATGTGAAAACTGAACATGCAGAGAGGGCAAATTAGACCAAGCCAGTTGCAATATTTCTTTATTTAACACTGGTATAGCTGTGATTGGAATACTGTGTTCATTTCTTACCTCTGCAGATCAATAAGGAGATCTGCAAACTGGAAAGAAAGCAGAGAAGAACCTCAAAATTGAGTGAAAGCCTGCTTTTATTGCTAGACTCAAGGAGCTCCATCTCATTAGGTAAACAGAAAAAGGTTAAAGGTATGACTGGGCCTAAGACAGTCATTCACCTTTTCATCTACACTTCTAACTGTTATCAAAGTCTAAGACTGTTTGCTTTATCATAGAGCTGTCTCTAGCAGTGATTCACTAGGCTCTACAACAGCTGAAATGTATCACCCTCCGGAGGAGTCTGTTTCTCACTGCACTGACTACAACAGGAGCTGAGCCAATTAGCTTTGGCTAAGCCAACACTTAAAGTTAACTGACATGAATCCTGCTTTAAATGTCCTTGCAAGGAGCAGAAGTTTGCTAATAGAAGGCTCTTCAGCTTTGTGAACAGATGTGTGAAATTCAGACGCTGAATGCTGAGCAAATGTATTTTCCATCCACCTGGTACCTTAACCATTCTTGCTAAATCTTTCTTCTCCAACTACTGAGGAAAACTGAGGTGATTACACCTGGAAGTATTTCATTTTGGTACTTCAAGTTAGATCAGATCACTTTAAGCTATTTAGACTAGAAGTTGTGTGGTTTTTTTCCTTCCTTTTTGTTCTATAAAAGCAGTCTTCCACTGTTCAACAAATTTACAATGCATTGTTATGTGTGTTCCCTTACTAAGAGCTTCTAAGTGAAAGCAGTAAGGTTTCAATTTGTTTCTCCTACCTAAAATAAATCACTTAATTTAAATGATTGTTGATTTAGTGAATTTCTATAGATTGTGTTTTTCAGCAAGCCTTACTACAATGGTTGCACCTGACTTGAGAACTCATTTTGAGACTATTTCTCCGGGGATGCAGGCAGTAGAATATAACACAAAAGTATCTGATGTTGTGGTGATTAGATCTGTTATGTCCACATAGCTCAGTGCCAGTGATCTACCAGCTTTACCTCAGGTACAGACTAGCCACATGGGTACAATTACTTTTTAATCTTCATAGGTCTTGTTAGATGAGATCTCACCCTAGGATAATCTCCCCTTGTCTCATTCTGTTATGTCCTATGAATTGTAACGTATTAACCATCTTAAAATCTGTATGTGGGTAGACCTGGGATTTAAGGTCAATCTGGAAGGTTTCACAGTTACTTTAGTCCAACCTACTACACCACCCTTCCATACCAAGGGATACTATGAGCTGCCATTAAGTGGAACACCTCTCCCAGAAGCAAAGAGAAAGGATGCTTCACCTTTTAGGGGAACTCTTTTATTGTCTGTACAGAGAACCTGTAATCATACTCAATATATCTCAGAAAGTAAATGGGATGAGTTTGGCCTCTGTGCCAGGCTGGAAGCCATTAGAAGCACTCCTCAGCCTCCTGGTCTTGCTCCTCACTGGTCGGAAAGACTGGCAGACCTTACTTGTAAGCCCTTCAGATTCAGCCCAAACAATAGTATTAAATGACTTCCACCAGTTGCCCCACAAGAACTCTCTTCTTTACCATTTTTATATTATATTACTTATGTAATTTTTGTGCTGAAAAGAATCCCTTGTGCAAAATGGTACTCAAAGAACACACGTCCTGTGAACAAAAGATTGAGTGAGGGTGGGTTATGTACGATTTTGTATCTCATATATATATTCATGGGCGTTAGATGAGGGCTAATGTTGAAATGAAGCTTTGTTTTTCTTTTCAGGTCTCATGACATCTGTCTTTCCCTCCTTTTCCGTGTCTCTCTCACTCAGATTCCTGGAATGAATATGGAAGGGACCTTCGATATGGAGTGAATTCACATTACGCCCTTCTTTCAGTAACTAATAAGGAAAAAAACCTGTTTTATACTCATTGCCTTTCCTCATAGTATTTTTATGAACTGAAATATCTCTCAGACTTCTAAGTTTTCTGTCAAATTTGATTGAAGTTGGCCAGAGGGTTCAGTGATATTGTGGAGACATGGACCAATTCAGTATCACATGGACAGTGTGACCATGTAAGCCATAATGCCTTAGGAAAAAAGCAAGAAAGGCATTTTTCTGACACAACATGAGGAAAATCATTGATATAAAAACAAAACAGTAATTAGATATTCAGACTAAATTTCACAGTGTTTTATTCTCTTATAACTCTTTCAATGTCCATTCCAAAAATGATGTCCGCCATCAGGAACTTTCCACTGACTTAAAAGCAGTTTGAGGAAGGCTTCTAACAAAAGGCAGAGAAGGGCTTAGAAACTGAAAATGCAAAATACAATGATGTTGACTTACTGCACGTGCTGGATAAGTACCCTGGGTAAAACCACCATTTTCTTAATCTTCTTATTTTTTGTTTCTAAAGATTTTTCATCCTGGACCTAATGACATGTTAAATTGCCATACAATGGTTTCTCATACTGACTCAAAAATGATGCAACAGCATAATGCAGTAGAAGGATAATTAGCATGTGGCTCTATTCAGTGATGAAGTGGCACTCCAGTTCTCCAAGGTTGAGAACGACTGCTGTAGATATTCTTGTTCTAACACAAGAGAAACTTTTCAGTTTCATCTGCAGGAATGTTTTCTTGGAATTACTCAAGGCCTCACTTGCAAAAACATCTGTTTGCCCCATGTGCCAGAAGTATTGCTTCAGGGTCCCAGCACCTGGGAGTCATTGATTAGGGGAAAAAAAAAAAACAAAAAAAACCCCAAAAAACAAACCAAACCAGCAGCCTTGAAGAGTTTATTTTCTATTACAGTCTATTACAGAAGAAATTAAGGGAAAAAAATGGGATATTAGTGTGGGGAGGTTGTAGTGGGGAAGAACACATAGGTAGTGAAAAGATTGGAATTGTAGTGTTTCCTATTTTAAACAACTTAAGCTGAAGATATTGAATGGGAAAGAGTGAGTTCTGTCATCAGCTGCCGATGGGACAAAGGTGCCTGTTTTGATCATAGTGTTTTAAAAAGTCAAATAACATATTAAAAAAATTATGCATATTCTTTTGAAGCACTGATTTTAAAGTGTATGAATTTTAAGTAGGAACGTCCTTCTGAATGTGAAATAACTAGCCACCTCCTTTTGTGAGACAGTTCTGCTCATTCCACAGAGAAGCACAGCTGCAACTGTAGTCCATTAGGGCATTTCCAGTTTAATAGTTCTGTCTTCCTTAATAAAATTCAAATACCTGTCCTTGATGGCTGCCGTTCACAGACTCTTTGGTGTGTAGATAGAACTTCCTCACAAGACGTAAACTCCTATATGGTGCTATAGCAAAGCTGTAGCAATTTTGGATTTCAGTGTCACCTCTGAATTGCACACCTGCAGCTGCTCAGGCCTCCATGCTGTGAGCAGGGCTGCCACTGCTGTTTTAAAGGCTAATGTCTGCTTCTCTGTTATATACACTGCAGGTTAAGTATTTTTCAGTTTAGTAGAATACTGCCAATATCACATACAGGACCAATAAAACAGGGTGAGTAGCTTATGGGTCAACCGCTGTGTCTGTGGGACAGATACGTGTTTGACTACGTCCCTCAGTAAGCATTAGGAAAATTAACTTGTTTTCTTCTAGTTCCTTCTTACATAGATAAATATGTATGGTTATACTGTTTAGCAATTCTATGTTTCTCTCTGCTGCCTGCCCAACGCTGTTCAATTCTTTCTGAAATTACTGGTTAGCTTGAACCCCAAGTGACAAAACAAGGTCCCTTCCAACGTAGACAATTCTATGCTCCTATGATTCAAAATATGAATCAGTTTCTATAAAGTTCAAGCATATTATGAAATGACACTTTAAAAAAAAAATCCAGTAAACAGAAAGCCTTTTCCGTTTGTTTGCCTCAAGACAAATAACATTGTTACTGCAACAGTTATTTTTAAAGGACATCTTGTATTTTTACTCCAAATTTCTCTCAGAGTCTCAAGCTGTAATTAGTGCTAATCATCCTCTATTCCTGGTAAAATAACTGAGCAAAATTCCACTACCTTTCCAGCCAAAAAGTGTTGTTGCTTGCCAGCTTCTTTATATTAATGCTTGCAGCCTTGTAAATAGAATGGAAGCCACATAAATAAAGTGGAAATCTGAAGAGAGCACTTCTGGAAATTAAAGATGGTTTGAAGCAGTTCCATAAATGTGGGGCACGTCTCCATGGGCAGACCCCTTGCTTGAAACTTAAAAGACATAAACCATCGCAGGTACAGAAGCTGTGTAGTTACATTAACACACTGCAGTAACCAAGATAATATGTAATTTTCTAGGTACCAAGCTATTGCAGTGAGGAGCTTTTGGGTCAGATTTGGCTCAGAGGCAGTCAGTTGGGAGCATTACCAGCTGCTGCACAAGACTTTCTCCAGCAAGCCATGGAACCAGGGTCTTTGTGGTTGTTTGTTTTCATGAGAATGTGCAGGGAAAATAAGGAAAACCTATAATGAATGTGAAGATAAAGCAAGTAAATCATCATAGACAGTTGCTTCGCTTTGCAAAGATGCTGCAATTCACATGAAGCCTCCATTTCCAGTGATATCTTACCCTGTTAATAGAGAGTTCTTTTAGCAAAGTAGAACCTTCTAAACTTGTTTCCATGTCTGCCTGGCAGTTCAGTTCAACACAAATTGCAGCAATTGTTAAGGCCATTAAAATGTCTGATGATCATCACAGTTCTGAGTGCTGTATCTTAGTTTGAATCCTTCCATTTTCTTTAATCTCCCTTACAGCCTTTTGATTTCTAGGAAATGCCATTGATTTAAAACCACATAAAGCAAGTGGAAAAGTTAAAGTACACTTGCATAACATTTGGATTAGGTGCTTATTTTAAATTTACCAGCAACATTCTGCAAGTTTGCATTAGAGAATGAGAATATATCTCTTTGGGTAGCTCCATGAACAATGCTGCAAATTTATCTGAATGGAAAATGTTAGATTTTGTCCAAGGCAGGACTCAACACCCCTTTTTTCTAAACCAGTTTGCAAATTCCCATGTTCCAACGAGCTTGAAAAATTCCTTAAACATACAAAAAAATTTCTATTTTCTTTTTTCCTTATAAATACTATCCTTCCTGAGATCAAATATTCACTGCTGTAGAATCCTGGAAATCAAAATCTACATTGCCACCTCTGTGTCCTTTTATAAATCTCCATTCAAAACTCTACCTTTTCTGTGATGCTTACAAATCACTGTGATCTAGTATTGTTTAGAGATCAATAGAACTGTGTCAGTTTCAGAAGTTATTGCTTGTCAGCTGAGCAATGTAACTGTTTGCTTATGTATTCTTAGCCTAATCCAAATGAAAAGTTAGGTAACATAACTTTCTTTTGTGAAGTGAAAATTAAGTGACTTTAGCACTTTTGTGTGCTATTTGTGTGCAAATTTGAGTGCACAAAGAATACAAATTTTAGGTATTTTACCAGATATAACCATGTTACTTTACATTTGGCAACCCAAGCTGCTAGTATAAATCTACTTATATTGGATTCCTAAATCTGGTGCTACTTACAACCACTTAGACAAGCAAAGGATTTAAATTAGGAAAATCCTTTTTCTTATTGTAATGTATTTTCCTCTCTCTGAACCTCATTTGATGCTTTACTTACTTGTCTGATATTTCTGAAATCTTAGTTTAAGAATTTTAACAGAGCAAGAATTGGTTTTGTGTTTGGTGGTTTTTTGATAATTATGTTTCAAATTATAGAATGGTAAGGGTTGGAAGGCACCTTAAAGATCATCCAGTTCCAATCCCCTGCCACGGGCAGGGACGCCACATAGTAGACCAGTTCGTTCAAAGTCACATACAACCTGGCCTTGTACACTTCCAGGGATGGGCATCCACAGCTTCTCTGGGCAACCTGTCCCAGTGCCTCACCACCCTCACTGTAAAGAATTTCTTCCTAATATCTAATCTAAATCTACCCTCTTTCAGTTCGAAAACATTACCCCTTGTCTTGTTGCTCCACTCCCTGATAAAGAGCCCCTCCCCATCTTTCCTGTAGGCTCCCTTTATGTACTGGAAGCCCTCTATAAGGTCTCCCCAGATCCTTCTGTTTTCCAGGCTGAACAACCCCAGCTCTCTCAGCCTGTCTTCAAAGGAGAGGTGCTCCAGCCCTCTGATCATCTTTGTGGCCCTCCTCAGGACTCACTTCAACAGGTCCATGTCCTTCTTATGTTGGGGACACCAGGGCTGGATGCGATACTCCAAGTGAGGTCTTACAAGAGCAGAATAGAAGACCAGAATCATCTCCCTCAACCTGCTGGCCATGCTTCTTTTGATACAGCCCAGGATGAAGTTGGCTTTCAGGGCTCCAAGCACACGTTACCAGGTCATGTTGAGCTTCTTATCAACCACCAGCACCCCCAACTCCTGCCCCTCAGGGCTGCTCTCAAGCCATTCTCCACCCAGCCTGTATCTGTGCTTGGGAATGACCTGACCCCCGTGCAGAACCTTGCATGGCCAGCAAAGTAAATGATCATCAAGGTAAAGAAATTTCCTAGTAATACACAATTAAGAGGGAATGCTAAAGAAGAAAAGTTGCTATTTACCATCCAAAATAAAAGAGATAGCCTCAGAAACTGAAGTAATAGAAGTAACATTGGATATAAGACAGTGTGCTGAAGAATTAAAAAATTAAAACTTTACAAAAAGCCAGGAATTTATTTATTTGGTAAAGTCCAAAGGAAAAGAAAGGCTTGCTTGTCTTATTTGATTACAACTTGACTTTGAAGCATCCATGTGCCTATGGAAAAAGCAAATGCAGTCCTAACAGATGTGAAATAAATATTCTCTAGTAGTGGTAAGGAAGAGCTAATGTTATCAAAGTGAGTTATGTGATCTCCCCTAGAATATTGAATTCCATCCTTGCCACTTTCACTCAGAAAAAGACTTTGATAGAGAAAGAGCATCACCAGAGCCGTAGAAAGACAGTTTAAATAAGGAGAGAGATATTTTTGATATCAGAAAGGAAATCTCTGGAAGAACCACAGAACATAATGAGCATCACTAAAGGCTCTGTATCTTTCCTGTTAGTTCCTAGGTTTAAAAATTAACATGTTAATTCCATCCTGGATATTCAGCACCCATGTAGGTACTTCAGCTCTCTGCAGATGCTTAAATCTATGGGAGCATGCTTTGATGGAGTCTACAAGGCCAATGGTTTTCCAGCAGACACTGCCCAAACATACCTCTCCTTTAGTCTGGATTCTGGCTTCAATTCCAAAATACTATGCAGCATGGCTGAATGTTATTAATGTTGAGTAGCTGTAATATTAACCTTTCAGAATGCTCAGCCTATTCACTAGGTGTATAAAGAGGTGCACGCATAAACTAGAAATATTTCCACAGAAAGCAATTAAATTACATCAGTGCAAGACCAGGAGAGAGGCATCTTGAGTCTTTGTGCACCCTCTTTGTATGCCATATTGCAAATATAGACTAAAGGGAATGTGATTAATCTGGTACTGTGATACAAATCTAGAAGCCGGGACCTCAATCATAAACCAGCATTCTTTGTACCTGTGTCTAACTGAAAACTCAATGCAAGGGAAAGCTCCAGAAGTACTCTCCTGAGGTGAGAGGCTCTTCTTACCCTCAGCTGTGACAGTGTTAATAGCCATGCAGCTAATCCTTTCCTGAACCGCCACAGCACAGACCCTGACTTCACACTTGCCTCTTTCTTCCTTTGTCTTTTTTAATTAATAATCATCAAAATGTGTCCGGATGGTTCTCCTCTCTCTTTGCCACTCTCCCAACACCCACACTCACTCAGTCGGCAAGGAGGAGGGAAGAAAGAAAAGCAGGGTGGGGGTGGGGGAGATGCCAGCTTGAAATTAACGGAGACAATTGCAGTTGACATAATGATACCACATAATCCTAGCAATTAAGTCACAGAGCAGCACAGCAAGTTCATTCTCAATGCTTGCGGCGTTGCTTCCCTCTTCCCCTCTGTGCCTTCCGCTGCACGTAGGAAACAAGGGATTACAGAAGGCACCGTTCTCTTTAAGGAGCCCGTTCTTAAAGACTTTACCCATCCTGGCTGTCATGTATGGATGTGGAAGCTAGACGCAGCCATCCATCCATTCAGTCCATTGGCTGACAGCGGATGAGTTTGCACAGGAGTGGCACTTGGATTTACCCCGGGGGGGAGGGCTGAGGCTGAAGCTGCACACAGCTGTGCCATCTGTTCGAATAATACCACATTACTCTCTAAACTCAGTAATGAAGGCTCTTGAGTAATCTTTCATCAGAATGACTTCACGGCATTAAAAATGCATTTCAATACACAGCTTGTTTAAATATTTAACCCTCTTTGGCTTTGAGAGATTGATTCGGATCCGCAGTGTTTATACGTGTAAGAAACATTGATTTTCATATGTAGGTCTGCATTAATTCATGAAGACATGAGCATACACAGAGAAAGACTGAGCTGTGATAAATGGACTCTCAAACTTTGGAATGTGATTGGGGACAATTGGTCTTCTGGCTTTGATTTTCCTCAGTGTGAACTTTGCCTTTGGAATAGATTTAGGTTGGACTAAATAAGCCAAGCACACCATGGGCTGGTATCCAATTAGCTTTAATGGCAGTTGTATCATTCTCATTTACCTGCCACTCTCTTTTTCTTTCATTCACTGTCTGTCCCTTGTCCTGATTTTTGACCTATCTGGCATTGTCAGTTCAAGCGGTGTAGTTTTATGAATACTTTTTTTTTTCTTTCCTTTTTTTGAAGTGCTTTCCTGAAAAAAAAAAGGGGGTGGGGTGGGGTAGGGAGTGGTTTGGGTTTTATTTTTTGGCTTTGGTTTGATTTGTTTTTTTCCCTAGCAATTTCCTTTTAGGTTTTTGACATATTTACCCAGCAGAAATGCACGTTGTTCTAAAACTGTCAGGCCATGGAGGACCTGATGCATGCAGGGCTGTCAGATCTGCTTTTGCTGTAGAACGTTTTGATGCTTTGCACAATGCTAAGACTTCCCCTACTTATTGGTAAGTCGAGGGTGAGAGATCCTTGGTACTGTCCATGGCTAGCAGTGATTATGAATGGCACATTTCTCTAATCATCCCTTTGGCTCTTTGGCAAACAAGTTTTGTAATGGTAAAACACCAACAGTTGTGGGAAACACCATAACAAGGACCCAGTGGGAACACGAGCTGTGACACAGATGAGATATTCTCTAGGATATGCTCTTATTAAATAGCCATTATAAGGATCGAAGAATCATAGAATAGTTTAGGTTGGAAGTGACCTTAAAGGTCATTTAGTTCCAACCCCCCTGCCATGGGCACGCAGGCCTCCCGCTAGACCAGGTTGTTCAAAGCCCCATCCAACCTGGCCTTGAACACCTCCAGGGATGGGGCAGCCACAATTTCCCTGGGCAACCTTTTCCAGTGTCACACCGTCCTCACAGTGAAAATTTTCTTCCTGTGAATCAGTGAAGAGAAAACTGGTCAAAATTACAGAAGTGCTTGACATATAGATACTTAAGACTAAACGTGAGCTACCCAAAATAATTTTACTTAGATATCATCATCAGTGTCCCTCACCACTTAGAAGTTACACTTAAAAGTAGTGGTACATTGTGCTGGTTTATACTGGGATTGAGTTATTTTTTTCTGTAGCAGCTGGTATGGGGCTATGTTTTGGCTTTGTACTAAAACCAGTGTTGATAATACAGGGATGTTTAAGTTAGTGCTGAGCAGTGCTTACACAGCTTCAAGGCTTTTTTTGCTTCTCACACCACCCCACCAGTGCGCAGAGTTTGGGAGGAGACACAGCTGGGACAGCTAACCCCAACTGACCAAAGAGATATTCCAGACCATATGATGATGTGCAGAACAATAAAAGCTGAGGGGAAAAAAAGGAAGTAGTGACACTCTGAGTTATGGCATTTTGTCTTCTCAAGTAATCTTATGCATGATGCAACCCTATTTTCCTGGAGATGGTTCTAAACACCTGCTTGCCAATGGGAAATGGCAAATGAACTCCTTATTTTCCTTTACTTGTACATGCGGCTTTTGCTTTACCTGTTAAACTCTCTTTATCTCAACACACAAGTTTTCTCACTTTTACCCTTCTGATTCTCTTTCCCATCCCACTGGGTTACAGTGAGTAAGCGGCTCTGTGGTGCTTAGTTGCCAGCTGGGGTTAAACCAACACATACTTTCATTGTATTTGTAGGAAACTGTATGAACTATTTGTTCACAGAATCTGCAGGTGTGAGTTTGTGTACCAATTATTTATCGTTACACTTTGCATGAACTCAAAGCAGAATGTGAGCTTTATGTTCTCTGTTTTTTTCAAATGTGATCCAGTTCCAGAAAGGGAGCTAGGAGCTACGTTTAGTATGACTTTAAGTCCAAAACCCTGAAGGTTCGTTAAGAAGAGTCTGCAAAAGCCTACCTAAAGGCAACGATAAGTTTGGAGAGGTAGACATATTTCTGTGTTAGATATGTAGTTGTCTTGTAACAGCTTCCACCACCTACTTTATCTATAGACATAATGATTGTACAGAGTTCTCTTTTCATTGCTACCTGTCATGGTTTAACCCCAGAAGGCAACTAGGACCATGCAGCCACTTCCTCACTTTCCCCCCTCCACCTCAGTGGGATGGGGAGAAGAAATGGAAAAAATAAGGAAAATTTGTGGGTTGAGATAAAGACAGTTTAATAAGTAAAGCAAAATCTGCTCACAAAAGAAAAACAAAAAAAGGAATTCGTTCACCACTTCCTATTGGCAGGCAGGTATTCAGCCACCTCCAGGAAAGCAGAACTCCATCATGTGTAATGGTTACTGGAGAACACAAAATGTCGTACCTCCAAAAGTCCCACCCTTCCGTCTTCTTCCCCCAGCTTTATATACTGATCTTGATGTCATATGGCATGGAATATCCCTTTGGTCACTTTGGGTCAGCTGTCCTGGATGTGTCTCCTCCCAACTTTTTGTGCATTCCCAGCCTACTTCCTGGTGGGGCAGTGTGAGAAGTAGAAAAGGCCTTGGCTGCTTAGCAACAACCAAACACATCAGTATGCCATCAATATTTCTCCCATCCCAAATCAAAAATACAGCACCACACCAGCTGCCAACAAGAATGTCAACTCTGTCCCAGACAAAACCATGACCCTGCCCCATCAATCCTTTGCCATGATATGCAATTTAGAATGTTGTCTTCTGGTGCACATGCTAGTAAGGTTCATCAAAGCCATTGTGAATAGTAGATCCCTTCCTTTGCCTCTTCTTCATTTGAAACATAAGTGATAAAAAAAAAAAACCATCAAAAAGACACAAATCACGGACCAAACAGCTCAAACTGCAGAGTAAAAAAGATGTGGGAAATGACAAGAAACATCTAATATCTTAAGGTTAGTGCATGACTGCATTTCTGATAGAAACAGTGGGATTGCTATTTAATAGCATGCATTTATCCTTTAACAAATCCAAGCAGAGCTGTTCTTTCCTGAATATATATTTATATATTTCCTCCTATGTGCTCACATACACGCACAATCACATATATATGTATACATATATACACACACACATGTGCTCAGAGACACTTATAGGAAATATTTATTTATTTATTTATATAAATCTAGATGTAGCATTATCTATCTCCATAAACTGGCTAGCATAATTGCCCTATATCAGCAAGTGCCTGCTGACTCCCACTGAAGATAGTGTTGCTCCCAGCTACAAGGGGTTAAGGAGGCATTTGTGGGAAGGCAGGTAACCAGCACCAATTTTAAGATATTATTAACAGATATTAAGGAACAGTCTGAAGAAGGTATGAAGATTATCTGGCATGCTGGTGTTTTCTTCAACTTTATTTTTTAAACGTACATTACATATATATTTATAATTACACAGTATTAGCAGTTTTCTTGCAATACTTTCTGTGCAACATTTTAATTTCACTTTTGCTCATGTGTATTTTTTCTCTTCTTTTCGTCATCCATTTCGTATGTTGTACAAGTGCTAATAATAATAATTCAATTTAATAACATCAATCCTTGCAGAGCACTCGAGCCCATCCGCTCCTCAAGGGCACCTAACCCTTCACATCCTCAACTTGCAGCTTCTTTATCGCACTTGAACCACCCTCATAAACTACATCTTCTTCAGACCTTGTCACAGAGGGCGAGTCCAACATCATGGAAATGAACTGAGAAAAACACAACCTTCAAATATGTCATCTCTTGATATTACAATTTCCCTTCCTTTTTGCTGTGGGGACTGAAACAGGTGTTCTTGTCTTTCCAGTCAGGCTTTTAGGATCTCAATTTTACTGTCACTCTTCTATCACAGTTTGAGCTAGAAAAATGTCCTCTGGAGTTAGGGGAATTCTTTGAAAACATTTCACTTTGCCCAAACTTCTGATATGAATCTGATCAAGTTACTGATATGACTTATGTGACTTTAGTGATTTTAGATCAGAGAAGGTGCTAAGGGGTTTTATTGTTATTGTTTGGGGTTTTGTCTCTATTTTGTCTTCATGTGAGAGAAACTTGCATGCAGACAAACACTGGCACTGTCCATGGAACAGAATCCCCTAAAGGAATTAATTTTTTTGCCAAGCCTTACACTTTTTCCAGTTCACTCAACACAAAACTTTTATGTACCTAATTAATACAGGCCGTATATGAATCTACTAAGTCTGGAGAAGAAGAAAACTGATTGATCCCAATTTGTCCTCCATTTTTTAGTCTGTCTGGTTTGTTTTTGGATAATGTGTGAAATAAACTTATGGTGTAAAGTTAAAGATAAACAAGTTTGACTGTAGTAGCAATTTGGGCAGCTTTCATTTTGCCCAACAATGCTATGCTGCCAGAAAAGAAGCATTTGCTTTCCCATTATCACTAGTCTCTTTTAAAGAACCCCATCTTCTCCATTAAGAAAAATAATCATTCAAAGGCTCTAATTTATTTCCAAAATCCTGTTCTGAGGAAGGTCCTTATTATTTATGGTCAATTGGGATACTAAGGTATGGAAACTATGACTCAGGTAGTGTTGTACCACTATTAAAACCTGCTGTTGCAGCATGGTTGGACCATTTCTGAGGATAGCAAGTATGTAATCCCACAATAAATTGTGTTCAGTCTGGACAATGATATTGGGAAAAAAAGGCTTGAGATAAAGGGGGAACATCAAAATCTGTTGGAGTAACCACAGCAAACTGAAGACAAAATATTTATTTTAAATTATATATAGATCTACCTGTCTGTTGTATAAAAGGAAGGGTGAGAAACTGTTCCAAACCCCAAATTTTCTCCATGTCTGTGGTTGGTAATGTTATGTATCATTCATTTTATCTGATGGATGATATTCCAGATAGAGTTCTTGACTTTGGTATTACTCTCTGCTTTGCTTTTCTTTGGACTTCCCTGGGGATTTTTTCTTATTTGGTTGAATGTCTAAATTTTCTCTTTTTTTTTTTTTTTTTTTTCAAATTAGACACTATTCACACTGCAGGATTTGAGGTTATGAATTACTGCTTCTTAACACAAATATCCCTTTTGAAATATACAGCCAGCATTATTGATCTAATTTAAGTGTCTAAAAGTTAGATGTGTAAGTCTGACCAGCAGTCTATGCTCCTGTTATATCTAATGGAGAGAAACCAGCACCTTTCAAGGGTAAGAGTGGCTGGATGCACATGACAGCTGTCATCCACCTATACCACAGAATAAGCCATAGTTATGCAAGTTCTCATTGTAAGAGAGTGACTTGTTCAAAAATTGTGCATTGAATTAATGACGGAATAAAACCCAGGTTCCTTGAATTCTACATCTGTATCATAGTCATTAGGGCAGGCAGCCTAATGACTACTTAGTAGAATAGAATGCATTGCTAAATAGTCATACGCAGACAAATCTGTTGTTCAACTAAATTATTAAGATATGTTCAAGAGTGAGGATCTGGAGCAGAAAATTCAGATAAAATTCATAAGCACCATTTTGCTTGCCTGAATGAACCCAAGGTTCTGCTATATATAGTTGATTTAACCAGGTAAAAGGTACTGCAGTGTTGTTAATTGTGTACATTTGGATATGTCTCATCTGCAAATTTTTTGACTGTATTAGCTACTTCAGAATAGGTAAATATATATCCATTCTATCAAGGACATGTTTAGGTTTTTCGTTTGTTTGTTGTAATGGTATATACCATTATAATGCATAAGAACACACACAATGGAAAGGGAATTCAGAGAATTCCCTTTCACAGAAGGGATTCAGTCACACTCACAGAATTCAGTCCCCTGTTGACATAGGAAACTAAGGTATATAATGTCAGTAACGAACTGATTCCAGTCGTAATCTTAAAAAAAAAAAAAAAAGCCAGCAAGCAAAAAATAGCAAAGAAATCTCTGATTACCTAGGTCTTTTGCACTCAGTATTCCTGCTAGAAGGCTCTTCCAGAATAATACTTCTCTGATGGTTAGCAATTTCTTTAACTTCTAACAGAAATATCTTTGGTTAGTTGTTTGTATTAAATACCTCAGCTTACCAGGACATCAGTAAAACTAACTGAACTACTATGGTAGTGTTTATTTCTTTAACAGGGAACAGTTTACTCCCTCTGTCTTCATTCTGCTGATCTAACAATTAATATTAATTTAATAAAATAAGTTCTCCTTTTCTAGATCATTCCTGGAGCCTTTCAGCAACTTGATCCAATTTGGCATTTATGTTCCTTGGACAAGTCTTGTCATGTGTGTGGGCAATTCTCCCAAATGCTCTCTGAATTGCATTAATACTCTACTTTGATTTCACTTTTTTGATTACAAAAGCGTTAGCTCAGCCTCTCTCTTTCTCTTTTCAGAGTTGCCTAAGGTTAGTTGGGGATTGTTGTAGATATCTTCTCAACCCCTGGATGGATGCAGCCTTAGACTATACTAGTCCTTCCTTCTTCCCTAAAAGAAGCCTATTTTAGCCCATATGTGATGCAATTCAATAAAAGAAAACCATTGAGATCTCAGAGAAGGAGATAAGTTTACTGGGAATCTGTGGTAAATTTTTAGAACTGAGCAGAAGGATATTAATGAGTTTCAGTAAGAGGGTTTGGGCCTTTTCAGAACACGAGTTGAAAGCTAGAGAGGGATTTGTGACTTGAGAGGCAGTTCCTCCAGCACTGGTGGATCCAGCACGAAGTTCCTAAGGCCACCTAAAACTTTGTGCCCATCACCAACACGGTTATCACTTCCTCCTTCAGTTTAAGCATTTGCAGACTCATATGAGTGAAGCCGACATCATCTGACTGGAGCCAATACCCTCCTGCCCTATAATCATGAGCTATTTTTGGCTGGTTCTAAAGGACATTAAAAATAAAGTTTTGTCAAAAAAAAAAAGAAAAAAGAAAAAAAAAAAAGGTAAGTTTTGATTCCCTTATTAGAAACTAAGACCTAAGACACACAAACTTCACAATAGGATGAAGTAGTGTGAAAAAGGGAAAAAGCAGGCCCTTTAAAGTTTCCTTGTGCCTTAGACAAGCTTGAAATCTTGACAGGCCTCCTCCACTCCTGACTGCACAGGGATGGAACACCTGAACACTAAGTGAAACCCTACACATGTTGGATTTTTGCAGGGGATGTCTGCTATTTGCAGGTACCTGATTGAATTTCCAGCGGATGCCTAGTAGGTCATTTCAGTTGTCAACCCGAAGAAGGTAATGAGAATTTATCAGCTCCTCGCTCACATTCACAGCTGATGTCTCACCAGTGCATTTCTATAGATATTGCTCTTATTTATCTGAATGTATCTGGAATTAGCAGCTTGTTGTTATTTCATAGTGTTTGTATTTATTTATTTGGTTTATACAGGCAGGCTAAATAACAAGATAGTGTTTATAACTCTGTCCTTACAAGTAACACCATGGATGGAGACCTCAGCGTAGTCAATGCTTCCATTGACGTCAACAGCAATAACTGCATTAATAGCAAGTCATGGCAGTCTCATTGGAAATTTGCCTGGGAAATATAGCATGGGAGCTGTGAGCCATTGTTTCATAAAAAATAAAGAAACCTATAATTTTATTGAAAGCAGAAGGGCACGAAAATGATATTGTTTAGAAACTACTCGAAATAATAGCCGTTATGTCACCAGGATTGTCAACCTTTATGTCAGCTCAAGAAAGCCGCAAAGAAAAAAAATCTAAGTGCTCAGACAATTATAAAATTGGACTTGAGAGGTTACACGGGGTCTTAGGAAGAATTTTAAAGCTGCTGTGCTTTTGTAACACTTCTTCCAACTAACTTTAAATTCAGAGCTCAGGTAGGGAGGCAATAAGAAGGTTGTTAAAGGATTATAAAGTAAAATTAAATAAAATTAAATATTTTACATTGGTGTTTCCATGCTAAGGAATAATTTTAATTCTCAAGCCTGCAATTCTGTTTCTCAGCCAATCTGGAACTACATTTGGTTTGCCAAAAGAAGGATCATTTCATTTAATTCTGCTCAGTGAGAATTTACTTCCAATAAGAGAGACAAGGCTTTCAGGCTACTTCATGTGAAAAAAAAAAACAATGAAACAAACAAACAAACAAAAAAGGCTTCTACACAATGAATTCTCCAAACATTTCAAAGGTCACATTTGATTCTGTTCTTCAGAGTATGATATAAAAGGCCTGGGATATCTAACAGATTTTGCCACTCTCCTGTGTGTTGCACTGGTACAGTGAAACGAGAGATTAAGAGAAAGGAAGCACCTACTTTCAAATGAGTGTAGAAACAGAATAGGAGGAAAGGTAGGTAGGAAGAATTGGAAGGATTTCTTGGTTTTAATTCAAATATTGTTGGAAATGAAGAAATTATGCCACAATCTTCATGCTCATTTGTTTTGTTTCTTTGTTGGCATTAAATACATTTTAATCTGAAGCTTTGGAATCCTGTCTGTTGACATGGATACCAGACACAGTCTTTGTCTCCATCAACACAACCTTTACCTGTTTCTTAGCTGCTGCAATGACTGGATGGGTGTTTACTTTGTGTTGGAGAAATGAAATCAGTGTTTGTACTGTTTCTATCTAAGCCAAAAGGTTAACTAAAGCTCACTTAAGGTTGACTAGGAACTTGGCCTTGATTTGTGTCAAGAAAGTATTTTATTGTGACACTAAGTTTGATAGATTTTATGGTTTGGGACTTAAAAAAAAAAAAAAAGCCAACAAAAAACGACATAGAGGATCAGCTCAATTTCTAATACTTCCTATTGTCAAAAAAAAAAAAAAGAGGAAATAAAGAACTAAGAGGGTCAGTTTATAACTGACACAGTTAAACAAAGAAGAAATGAAAGTGTGGCATGTCTTTCTTCTCAGAAACACAGAAACTTTTCTTTTAAAAGTGTTAAGGTTTTTTGTCATTCTTTTCTATCCTCAGTTCTCCCATTTGAAAGCTGATTGTCAAAAACCTTCTTTCTAATGTCCAGTTTCAGTGCATTATTGCCTTCTCAAAATGATGGATCTATCTCCATGACCCACCAGTGCATCCCAAAGCCTTGGTAACATTTACATGCCCAGAAATACTTGCCAGGAAATCAGCATAAAACTGAATGATAGCTGCCATGGAACCGTTGCATTGATGTAAATCAACAGCAACACCAACAGTAATTGTGACATGTCATTCTCAGCCCCTGTTATTAGGGTGGTGTAGCCGTATCCGCTAAAACCACCCCCAGGCTACTGTGGCTCCATGAATTGCTGTTAATTCCGTTTTGTAATGATACTGGGACAAATTTAATCACTTCAGAGGCTGAGGATGACAAAACTTTATTTAACCTAGAGGCACAAGGATCTGCATGTCTCAACCTCTAGCTCTCAGAAGAAGCCACATAGCTTTTCCCCAGCTTTGAAGCATCCATCTGCTTGCATGCCTTGCTTTTGTGTGCAAAGAAGAATCAGCACCCAAGGGTCCTACTCTCCTACTGCCCTCTCGTCAGTGATGGTCAGTGTTTGATAGTCAGTGTTTGATACTTGAGAGCAACAGGCTCTGACATGCAGCCAGAAGAACCAATTGTTCGGTATTATACTTCAAGGAAAAAGGGGTGAAAATGCGTTTCATCTTTCTTAAACAATTCATGCCCTGAAGCAGGAGGGTTGAGATCCCCTGTTGTTTTATCCTTGCTAGTGTCACTCATTCATAACTACTGGATTTTTCATGATGCTTCACCCTGTGAGATTACACTTTGACTTCCTAGAATACACATCCTATTCTGGCAGAGTCAAGTGTTTATTTTGAGCACTCAGGCAATGGCTTTACTGCAGATGACCCAGGCTCTCACTCAAGTATTGATCCAAATATTTCCAATCACACACAGATATTTCTCATGCAACTTAAACTAATACAATTTTATTCTTTCAACCTTACTGTAAGTATTAGTTTGGTCTATGGCTTGGTTCAACTTGCATGTTAGATGTTGGAAAATTCACACATTCTCATCTCTCAAACTTGTAGAATTGTTTCTTTATGTATATTCCAGCCTGGTTTTCTAAGTAAACAAACCTGATAAAATAATATTCTGTATTTATGTCAATGTATGCAAGTTTGCTGGTTTTTTTCCTCCATGTGTCAATGCTCCCTCTTCAACAGCTTGCGAACCTGTTACTCCGTTTTGTGCGCAACTAATACAGAAGGCATTTACAACTGTTAAGTTCTAATATGTTCCATGAAAATAATGTTTGAAAAAATAAAAGATTTTATTAATTCACATCATCATCTGAGGGGTAGGATCATGAAATCTATCCTTAATAGTCACACTAGAGCTCACATGGGGAACAGGAGCTATAAGAATTTCAATTTCAAATAGTTTTCTTGCAACCCTTAGGAACAACATACAGGAAGTACTGCAATCAATATTCATACTTTACAAGACATCAGAAAGTCCAGCCATGAAATAAAGCCATACTGCACAAGGTTCTATTACTTATGCTACTTACGTGTTTCTTCTGTATCAGTTGGTGCAGGATTTAGGGCCAGATCTTTTTAACCTTTCTTCAGAGATCAAGAAACAGGAGTGCATTTGGTATTTTCATAACCATGTAAAGGGAGAGGAGCAAGTTATCTGAGCTGTCACCCTTCTTTAGCCTGGTTGGGATCAGACCCATCATAGTAATTCTTGGCCTTCATATAGCACTTTTCACTCTTAGATTACATAGCACTTTTCAAGGAAGCAGAAGAGTCTTTGACAGAACTATATTCCCATCAGGAATGTACAGTTCACTCAGAAATGAAACACTTCACAAAATTGGGTCAGATTCAATGTAATATTGTTCTGAAGAAAAATGGAATAAAAGCTCTCACAATTCAAAATACTACATTTGACATTGTTGAAATAAGCTATTTCTTTCTTTTTGTCTTTTTATTCTGAAATTACTTTCCATTTCTGTGTTTTAATATTGCATAACACACCATACAGTACTGTTCCATAACATACTACATCATAATACAAATGATAAAAAGTCAATTGAAATGTTTCAAATGTGTCATAACTATCTAAATCAGATTTTTTTCTTGATGAGAAATTAACAATTTCAGTTCTCCTTTCAAGCCATATCCAGCTGAAATTGGCAATTCTGTCAGTTTTCATTAAGTTGTAATTACATCTTCTGTATAATCAGAACAAGTATACTTATTCCTCTTTTACAAATGAGAAATTTTAGTCATGGAGAAGAAAAGAACTGAAGCTCAGAAAACATATGTCATCAGAGCTGCAGGTAGAAGTTCTAATTCTGAATAGAACTAAACATACAGGGGTTATTTGTGCAGACAGATTTTTTTCCGAATTTCAAATATTTTTCTTGCAACCCATAGCAATAAAAGCAAAATTTTTTTATTTGTTTATTACTCACTAAACTGAACAAATTCAGAACCTCTACCAGCCCCAAATTTGGACAATTGTTCTACTCTGCTAAAGAATGAAAGTCCATAGAAACTCTGACTAGAACAAAGACAATTTGCACAAAAGAAACTTTATGAGAACTCCAAGGTTTTCAAGTCAATGTATCAGCATTTTCAAGTGAAAAATAATTTAATCTGAATATTTCCAGCTATATTCCTAAATCTTAGTACTTTTTTTTCCCTGTAAAATTTAAAATCTTGACTTCTCTACACTTTAAAGGAAAGAAACAAGACCATTGAGTGAAATATGCAGTAGAAGCTGATTTGAGGGTGGTACAGCAGTTTCCAAGAGCAGAATTCTGATACATGACAATCTGATATGGTAAATTAAGTATATTTGAAGAAAATCCAGGAGAGCAAATCAAGAACAATAAAGAAGGGTCTTCTATATTCAAGAGGTGTGGCTGAAAAGCCTGATGCTTACACCCTAGAGAACTTTTTGATCTCATACGTTAAGAAGAGTATTCAGACTGTCAGCAGTAAACTGCATTGCCATCTTTTTACTTAGGCTTCCCTGTTTTGTAATTTCTGTTTTGGAGAAAATAAAAATTTTTATCTTGAAGGTTTTTGTTTATATAAAACTTTTGGATTTTCCTTTTCAGAAAGCCTACTCAAACAAAAATCATATTTCAAAATTTCTTTGTTTCAAATTTTGTTGTTGAAAAGGGTTGAAAAAGTGGATAAAAAGCAACATTTACTTCAAATCAAAAATGTATTTTTAAAATTCCAATTTGTCAAAATTTTCAGATAAAAGCTATGTCTGGCTCATCAAATATATTTTCTTTTTCACAAGCTTTGTGGAAATATTATCTAAGCGAAAAATAAATCCATTACTTCCACTCATTTTTCAATAAGTTCATTCCATCTTTCTGTACTTGAATGTCCTCTAGAATGTCTAAACTGAAAAGAACAAATCTCTCACTTTTTAAAATTTAAATGATATATAACCCATGCTCTTTAAGCATGATTCCGTAATGTGAGTCTATGTGGAATAAATGCGGCAAAGTTTATGTGCATGTTTTACTGAATGTCTCGGACCGTGTGTAGAGTCTTAGCGTAAGGGTGCAGAAGTGGATCTGAGGTTGTTTTTTTTGACCAGTACATATCTAAATGTAGTTTCTAAGGTGGAAGCTGCTGTGTGTTTACACAATGTGTGGAGAAGTACCTCTGAGAGGCTAAGGGTAGTGTGTCAGCATGTGTAATTTCTGGTGAATAGACTGTGGAGGCCTTTGGAAGTGAGGGGACAGGTTTCATTTTGAATTCTGTGTATGTGTGTAGAAGATTTTCCAGCAATTATTTATTTTTAATTCATCTACACGTGATGTGTAAAGGCTGTTGGCACAGTATTGCTTTACACCTACATTTTTCATTGCAGCATAAAAAAAAGGAAAAAAAAAAGAGAGAAAAAAAAGAAATGTTGTCCTTTAGATGATAATAAACTCCCTGTGTTAGAAAGGAGCATTATATCTGTCCATTTTAAAACCTATCCTTACATCACATGTAGGTGGTATTTACAGACTAAAGAATGGTGACATTTACAGAAGGGAGATGTTTTAGCCACAGATCAAAGCCTTATGTTGGAAGACAGTCCCCCATTCTGAAGTCACTACAGGCTATATCCAGGCCGTACACATCCAATTTTAGTTCCAATCCTCTTCTTTTCCCCACAATAGGCATACAACCTTGGAAACACTTCTAGCCTTCTGAATACTGAAAAGATAGTGATGCCCACAGGGAAGACTTAATTCACCCCTGGTTCAGACACTCACAGGCCTTAAGTATCTTCCTATGCAATGTTCAGGAGCCTAGAAGTGTTTGCACTCCTTACATAGTCAATACAAAGAAGCAAATGTCTCAGCCAAGGGTTCTCAAATTACTTTTATGATGCCTGCTTTTTAAGGGCTGCAGAGTCTGAATAGGCTGCTAATATTTTTCCTTCTAATCATAACTTATCTTGCAGACTCCCTGATGAAAACAAGATTTTTTTCATGTCAAAATGTCTATACAAAGTAAAACAGTCCCATATATTAAGCCAGTAATTACTTCTAATACATGGTCTAGGAGTACAATTGAAATTTCATTTTTGGCATCTGTCACATTTTTCTCCTTCTTCTGCCCAGCCCCTGGAAACAAGTTTCATTCAACACAGATTAATACAGAGGCTTAATTTTCAAGGTTTCCTGCAATGCCACCCCTACTCTGTTTAGCTTGTAAGAGCTGAGTAATATGTAAACTTCAGCTGGGTGCACACAATCTTGGAATTGTTGAGTTCTCTGAAGTCTGAAAATCCACATTGTGCCAGGTCTCTGGGGCTGTTTACCACTGGACATTAATGTGTTTAGGAGAAAACACCTGCTTTATCTTTATACTAAACTATTTTATTGCATGGTTGCATCGCTATTTGGGAGCATGAGGCACCCTCTCTATGCAATCTGCCAAAGCAAAGGGCTGACCTTGAGTGAGAATTTCCTCACTGAACACTGTTCTAAGGTACGAAAAGCCACTGCTGACAGGGTCCTAAATTTAAGTGTATTAAGAAAGGAGGATGGGATCAATCTGTGTCATTCTTCAAAACATTTCTAAAATGGTGTATAGAACAAGATGAACCTCCATGATCTTTCACTAAGGCAATTCCTCATCATTGCCTTGTTACTTTGTCATCCTTTCTTAGCTAGCCATATGGTCTTTCTTACCAAAGATCTGTCATATAAAACATTACAAACTGAAAGCTAGGTGAGTAGAACAAGCTGAAAGTCTTTCAATTGTTGGAGTACAGAAATAGTGACATCCAGAAAATCATCCATCCACTTTAAAATAAATTTCTAAATTAAATTAAAGCAGCTGGTTAGCTTCATTGACCACATGCAGAAATGGTCTTCTATATAACTTTGATGACTAAATTTAGGTGAGATGAAACATGCCTTCAAGAAACTCTATGATAATTCTGTAAACCATATCCTTTTGTTCTCCCTCTCTCCCCTGCTGTTTCTTTTGTTCACTTGTCACTTCTTATTTCCATGTCATGTACCTACACTTAGACAGTAAGCTCTCTGAAGCAGAAACCAGGCCTGGATGTTGTCTCAACACCAAATAACAAGCTTAATCTACTAGGAGGATAGGTGCCTGCAGAGTGCCTAAGACATTCTAAACAAATTAACCACGTATGATTAGAGTTTTATTAGAAAATCTGATCCCCCTTTCCAATACACTAGAGGAAATTCAACAATTTAGGATGTACTGAGTTTTAGTTTTTAAAATTGACTACAGTTTTAACTTTTAAGTTTTTTAAACAAGTTTAGTTATAAACCCATAGTTTTACATAGATTTATTACTGCAATAAACAGCAAAAGACTCCTGATCTTGACAACTCACCATAACACCCCACTACAACAGGATGAAGCCAGCGACCTTGGGTCTATGAGGAACAATAGAAGAGTTAACATACCACCAAAAAAAGTAAACCCTAAGTGCTTCATAACTTCATAACTCTATTGTCATTATTGTCGAAACTTTTTCTGCACAGAATTATTCTTTTTCTAAAATAATTAGATTTGAACTAACAATTATAAGACTGGTAAGATTTCAATTATACTAACAATAAATACTTGGCTTTATATACAGATAGATACAAAAAAGACGTGACCTTCTCATTGTTCAGATTTTCTTTAGATTAACTGAAAGTATTGCGATAAACAAAACTTGACTCTAACTTAGCTGGAGGAAAATTTCAGAACATCCAACAGGTATAATACAAAAATGTTGAACTGGACCTATGTGCAAGGTCTCACAGCATCTTTAGGGATTCCCCATCCCCCATATAATTTATATTGTAAAATTTATCAGAGACCTGTAAGGACCTGCCCTTTGTTCAGGTAACATCTGAATATAGAATCATAGAATCACAGAATGGTTCAGGTTGGAAGGGACCTTAAAGATCATCTTGTTCCAACCTCCCTGCTGTGGCCAGTGACACCTCCCACTAGACCAGATTGCTCGAAGACCCATCCAACCTGGCCTTGTACACTTCCAGGGATGGAGCATCCACAACTTCTCTGGGCAACCTGGGCCAGTGTCTCACCACCTACACAGTAAAGAATTTCTTCCCTATATCTAATCTAAATATACCCTCTTTCATTTTAAAAACATTACCCCTTGTCCTATCGCTCCAAGCCCTGATAAAGAGTCCCTCCCCATTTTTTCTGTAGGTTCCCTTTAGGTACTGGAAGGCTGCTAGAAGGTCTCCCTGGAGCCTTCTCCTCTCCAGGCTGAACAACCCCAACCCCACTCATAGCAGAGGTGCTCCAGCCCTCTGATCATCTCTGTGGCCCTCCGCTGGACCCGTTCCAAGAGGTCCATGTCCTTCCTGTGCTGAGGTCTCCAGAGCTGGACACAGTACTCCAGGTGGGGTCTCATCAGAGCAGAGTAGAGGTGCAGAATCACCTCCCTCGACCTGCTGGCCACGCTTCTTTTGATGCAGCCCAGGATGAATGTAAATGTCTTGGTTTAATCTGTCAAGTATCTTTATGTCAATATTTTATACCAAGAAAATATCTTCAGGACATATACTTTGTTTGAAGAGCAAATGAAGACTCAACACTACCTATCTAGAGAAGGCTTTGCCATTTTTCCCTTGAATACAGAAATTTTAAATCATAAAGATTGATATTTCTCTGATAAACTGTTGTAATATTTTTATTCATGGGAAAGAATTCCTACAAAATCGTCTAAATTCACCCTCACATACCGTAATTTGCTCCAGGCAATGTATGTTATGACATGATTAGAAAGGGAGTCTAGTTCAGCTTTAGCCACCATGTTTTACATGCCTATATTTAGTTCAAAGGAATTCTAACTGAAGTTTTCAAGACTTTTTCACGTTGTTCCATCTGTCCTGGATTCTCAGTTGGACTAGAGGGGCAAGGAAAAACTACTTCATCAATAAACAGGCCCAGGTAACAGCTCTAGAGATCAGGAAGAATATTTCCACCAGAGCACAGAAGCTTTGTGACCTTCTGAGAGGTTTAAATTACAGACATAATTCAGGTAAGTACTTAAACTTTGTGTGTATATTGTAAATAGGTACATGTTTCTTCCTCCATAAATGTGTGTATGATTTCTCTCTCAAAGTATCCTCTTGGCATTTCTTGCTGCCAGGGACCACAGACAAATGGTTAGAGAGATAATTTGTAAAGGCTCAAAAAGCCCATAATAAGCATCCAATCTGACCTCCTAAGTAACATAAGCAAAAAAATTTTACCAAGTAATTCTTGCATGAGGACTTTTTCCTGGATGAGCTAGAGGCAGTCTTTTAGAAAGACATCCAGGTCACATTGTCGCTAGTATTCCCTGAGGCTCCTCACTGAGTTTCACATATCTGACTCCCCAGAACATCAGCAGGGGCTTTGGAAAATCATCAGAGAGTGCTTTCAAACCTATATGCTTGCAGTATGATTATAGCTTCCAAAAACAGTGACACAGACAGCAAGCAAAGGGAACAGATCCACCCTTAGTGTCTGAAAGTCTTGCAACAGAAATACCAAGTCTTACAGAGTCTCTTTATCGAAAAACAAAGGATGTAGTTTAGCATATAGCACTCTCAGGCAGGAAAATGACTGAAAAATAATTGTTTTTCCCATTACAGAGAACATCAGTGATTGTACCACTGTCAGTCACTTTCAGAAAAGATTCTCGACAAACATTATTTGTAATGTGCAGCAATAATAATAGTAATGATACATTGTATTTGTACATTGACATCCATCTTGATGGATACCAGAGTGCTCTAAAATCTTGGTAATCTGTTTCTTTCATATGGCTGACCCAGACCTTGGATATTTGGTTAATAAATCGTGATAACGGCCAGCAAAGAACTGAGCAAATCTTCCTAACTTTGCTGATTTGTGTCCAAAACCTTCTTTCCAAGGTGTTACAGAGGCACACCAAAATAACTTCACAAGGATAACAAACTTAAACAAACTTTAATTTGTAACTAAATACAAACAGACAAAATCAATGAGACAACAGGGGTAGCAGAAATAATGTTCAGAAAACATTTAACAAATTTTAGGTTCGACGTACCAGCTGTGGAAGTTATTACCATAGTACAACACATATGAACAATGGCACATAAGAATGGTGATTCTGAAGTGTGCACACACTCACCCATGCATGAAGGAAGGTCTCTTACTCAAGGGAACCCAGAACATGTAATAGCTCACCCAAAGGGGTGAGGGCTCACTCAAGGATATCCAGAAGTATTCATTCACCAAGTGGTGGTAAGGACACTCAATCTTGGGAAATCACTTTAGACAACATCTTGACCCAAAGGGAGGGCTTCTGACCACAGACCTGTTGCTCTAAGGGGAACCACTGAAAGGGTGCCTCCAGCAGGGGCCCCAATTTATAGCCTGGTCAGATCTGAAGTGTGGTCATCTATTGGTCATGTTCCCAAGGCTCCTCCATGGTTGGGAACCCTATCTGTTGACCAGGTGTTCCACCTCCTTTTTCCCACTGATGAAGGAGGGGTGGTATGTGCTGGTTTGCACCCAATCAGGGTTCATACAAACAGAAGCTGCAGTGCACTGCCAGTAGCGCAAAAGCAAGGGCACAAAAGTGTTGGTGGCTGCTATGTTAAGACCCTTAGCCCTTGTGGCGCTGTGGGTGCTCCTGCCACACAAGGCTCACTTGTTTGTCTTCTTCAGTCCAGTATTTCCTTTGGTGAACATTAAGGACATTTAGCATCTAAATCTTCTAGGATTGCAGAAGAGACAGTTTGCTCAGTACCACCTTGGTTCAGCTCTAAGTTTTATTATAGTACAATTATTTTAATTACTGCTGTCAGTGGTTATTCACAGTTTTGCTAGTATGATATACAATGATCATTATTATTTTGACAATGATTATTGCTACTATTCAACATAGTGTTTTAATTCTTGTTGCTGTAGTGTGAATGTTAAAATTAAAATTATAATAAAACTAATGGTAACATTAAAGACAATAATAAGATTCTACGGAGGAGCATACTTCATTAAAGAATCCTAACGTAGGCTATTTTAATAAGGGGTCCTAACAATCCAAGAGGCAAGCATACCCTCAACTCATGATAGAGATACCTAGATTTGGGCAGAATATATTAAGTTTTCAAATGCCAGTGACAAACTCCCATTAATTTCAACTGTGTAACACTATTCTTTAATAATGACAATCATCAACTATGTTTGGAAAGGAAAAGGATTAACAATTGAGTTAATACATAAGGAGTTAAGTACCGCCTATAGGTGAACCAAGGAAGTCAATTATGTGTTTCACCTCACCTACTTAAGTGGGTAAATGCTAGATGTGAAGTCTAAGTTGGTAACATAGGCTCTCTCTCTTTGCCATGGAGACATCCCGTCCTAAGAAAGCTCCTTAAGATACATGACCTGAAGTATCTCTGAAGGCTTCTTCCTCTATCAATTTGATAGAGACAGAGCCTAGGTATACACGCCTCATTTCTTCAGAAGGGAAGTTACCAAAATACCAAGTTAATATGAGAAGGTACATGTTCCTTGTGCATCTCAGAGGTCCGAATTATTTTATGGGATGAAGCAATGGAATGGTTTCCAGCTAAAGCCAGTGGAGTCACTAATCAGGGAACAGATCTCTAGGGGTAATTATCATCTGAAACATCCTTCTCCAACACCACCTGGGTTCTTAATTTTTTTTTATTAAAGTATTGCTCCAGCCCACATTTGAGAGTGAAAAGGACCAGAGAATGTAGCAATATGAACTCAGTTCAAGGAGTAAGAACATTTCAGACTTTGGAACATTTGATCTTAGAGGGTACTATCAAGGCAAGAACACCCTTGAAATACATTTTATACATGCACATTGATATATCTGCATCAGACAATGTGAAACAGAACACAAATTGTTGAGTTAAAACTCAGTGGGTCTCTCAGGTGTCGTGACATAGAATGGAATCACAGAGTTTCATAAGACTGTGTCCAGATGCAAACCTGCTGGGTTCATTTGATGCTGCAGTCTTTCTTTTCAACCTAAAATGCTTAATAAAGACCCAGTTTTGTTATACGTTCAGTGGCCTTTCAGATCCCCGAAGGACTGTACCTAATTTTGTTAAGGAACAGCTATACCCAGTTTGCAGGTTTGAAGCACATAGGAACCCATCCTACCAGGAGCACCAAACAGAATGAACCAGCATCTACCAATGACTTTGCCAACAATTAATCTTCTGCTTCACTTGCTCCATGTGCTTAAATTTAAAGGTTTTCAGGATCACAATAGAAATCACTTCTTCACAGACAGTTGAGAAGCCTGTAGCTGAAATGGAGGCTGAAATTTGCCTATATGTCAATTCCAGCCACAGACCTTCTGCCATGCATTCAAAAAAAATGGGCAAGAAGAAAGATAAAAGTTTCAAAATGGGCAAAGGAGAAGGAAGAATAACTTTTTCAGGTTTAAAAATGACAAAAATATGAAAGACAGAGAAGAAATATTGTGGGATTTATATACAATACTAACTGGGTTTTAGAAACAGTGGATAACAAAAAAAACCCCAAAATTACAAAACAAAAATAAATTCATTAGTCAATCTTTCCTTTTCTGATAACTTTTCTGGTTTCTAAATTTTAGTTAAATGTGTTACTGTTTTGGTTTAAGTCTTGAATGTGAAATTAAAGTATTGAAGTATACAATTTGGGTTAGTTAAATGCACTGAAGCCACTGAAACATCACTGACAGAGCTTTGAATGGAATTAACAAGTGCATGTACAAGTTACATCTTATTATTCAGCAGATGAATTTTTGCAAGGTTGAATTTTCAGTTATCAAGGTTATCCATCTTTCTGCCCAGATTATTTGTGAGGGAGATACAGAGCCCCTGTTCTCCAGGGATTAAAACTTTTCTGATGAAAGGAACATCACCTCTAAACTCAGCTAACATAAGAATGTCGTGGTCTCAGGTTATCTTGATGCACAGATGAGACTGAGATAACAAAACAGAATATGATTAGGAAAATCTCTTTTTCTGGCTGCACAAAAGCACAAGGAATAAACCAATGCTGTCTGAAACTCATGACTCTATTTCAGACGAAGATATGATTAAAAAAAAAAAAAAGTCTATATGTTGGTTTGAAGGAAAAGAATTTCAGCACTTCCTGTAGAAAGAACTCTTCTACTTTTGCAATCAGTACCCTGTCCTCCTAAGGTGGATTGCTTAAAACTAGAAGCTTAAAAGTTTTGGTACCTCTGGATTGATTTGGGGGTTACAGACACATAGTTACTTAATGGGAAGCCTTGAAAAACTGAAAAGCTATCCAAAATTGTCATGGAGAAACAATCACAATACCCTACACCTAATTTAGTTTTCTGTTATGTTTATGTGTTATGAATTCTTAAGGAGAAATTGAATTGAGTGATATTACTGTGATTTTATGCAATTATCTTTAAACTACATAATTGGTACAACTAGATAAACTGAACTGTGGATTGTTTTAGGAGGCACCGGAGAGATTGGAGGAATCAAACCTTTCAATTAGAGTATAAGAATCAAAGAAATAACTCAAGCTAATATACTTGCATAGCCACTGAGTTCTTTGAGTAAACAGGTTCTTGGCTTTCTTTGATGATTAGTTTTAATTAGATAAATTTGAAATCTAACTATCGTGAGTTCCACTAAAGTTATCAGCGAAATAGAAAACAGAGGGGCATTTTTTGGTTACTCAGCCCTGAGAGGAAAGGAAGTTGTATGTTAGAAAGTCCTATTTAGAGTTCTGATGCATGTAAGCAAGGCACTAAGGGGTGTAGTGAACATGATAGAGTTTAGAAAAGCATGCTTCTGACAGAAGTAGCAGTTGTTAGCACTGCCCTCAAATTTAATGGATGAAACACACTTTTAAGACGCAGGCTCAGTTGTCATCCTCCAAACAGAAGTCTGTCCTGTGCGGCATAGCAACAAAATTTGGAGAAGCTTTGTGAATGGAGTTTGTGTCTTGTGCTGGGTGACATCCCACTGAACAAGCTGGTCTCTGACAAAAATGTTATGAAGGAGACTGAGTTGTTCCTCAGTGAGAGGGGTCTTAAAGAAATAACTGGAAACATGTCTCACTAATGTTGTGCATTCAGTGTAATTATCAGATTTACTTCTGCAATGTTCTCACCAAACATTAAAATCTTCCTTTAACCTCTACTGCAGAGAGATTAAAATGAATTAATCATTTTTTAACCATGTCCGGTCATATGCATGAACTTACACAAAACCGACACACAAGAGATATTAGGTAGCAGGCAGTCTGATATCCTTCCTGTGTGCCTTCCCCACAGCAAAGTTCATTAGGATTGGGCAGACATTTTAGATACCACTACTCTTTTAGGGGACTGATGCCACAAGAATTTCTGTGTAGACTGGTCTTCATGATTGAATCATCTAACACATCCTTGAGTGGACACCGAGAAGACTATGAAACCGCCTATAACTTAAAAATTAATTTTTCCTCTCATACCTGTGTCCTTTGCTCCTGCAAAACCTATTTAAGAACACAGATAACAAAACAGGTCTGCATGAGGTAAAAGTTTGACGAAGAGTGGTGTTTCCATGAGAAAACATTCTGGAATGACATGGTTCAGCACACTGATAGAGCTAAGAGCAACACTTAGCTTTAAACATTCCCTAAAAGCTGTAGATAATCCAGACCAGTTGTACTCTGAATCGTGTCACATAAACATGTAGTAATATAGACTTCAAAAGATAGTAAGGTCTTCAACGAAATAGATTTGTTCAGAGAGATCCAGAGCTGCTTATCACTGAGCTACGTAAAAAGTAATGTCCTAGCAAATAGAGTGAGGGCCTAGGTCTAAGAAACTATTGCTTTCTTTGACTGCTAAGGGAAGGGTATTAACAGAGAAAATTGATGCATTCTTTGCTGAAAGAATCCTGCACATTGGAAGTTAATCTGAAGAAAATACTCTTGGCTTTTCCTTCAAAAGAGGATTCAAATGCATACCCATTTTGCCCCAGATTCATTTTTATGCATGTAACTTACGTGTTTAGTGAAGTACGCAATCATCTATGTTCCTTTAAAAAGAAGATATTTAAGCCAAAGTTTAGTGTACCGAATCATCTTCCACAATTCTTTTCTGTCTCTGTAGAAAGAGCTTAGATGACTTATTTAGATTAGACACCACTAGACAGGTCTTGTTCAGACTTGACTAAACAAAGTCATCAGTCTACAACATTAAATACAGACAGAGGCCAGAGTAACAGTGTGTCTCTGCTAAACACTTAAATTCAAACTCCGAACTTGATGTTGATTGAAAAAGTCAGCTCAGGGACCAATGTAAAAACAGATATCCCCCTAACTGGCAAAACATGTCCATCAAAATTGTAGTGCAGGTACCAGCATATTGGTCATTCCCACATATTAATATGTTTATACACATGTAGGTAGTAGGAAATGAGGGTTATGAGCATGGGATGTAATCATACCCAGGTGCACTTATAACACTCTTCCTCCTATTCAGTGGGCATACATATTGGTTAGAAATGTGCCTTTTGTTTCTCCACTAAATTGGTGGTTTTATCTGTATCTATACAAGCATAATGACTTCATAGGAGTTATCGTGAGTGTAGAGGAGTGAGTGTGTGAAAAGATAAAGTGTGTTGTATTGTGACTCTGCATGTGTCAATCATATCAACGCTTGTAAAACAGAAAGTTTTTGTGTGTCAGGGGAGAGGGATAGGTAGTTCCTATAACTACGTATGTGCAAGGAAGCTTGTGATGAGCTAATGCGTAAAAACCGAAGGGCAAGTTACCTGTGTATGACAGTTTGCTCATTCACAAAAGACCAGTTTTTTAGGGTGTTTCTTGTTGCCAAAAAAAAGCAAGAGCATCTGTGAGCACAAGACACTGTGATCATGCATGTGTACCCTACAGAAGAAGGAAGAAACAGTGCACGTGATGAAAGGAGATTCTGTATATTAGCGTGTGTTCACATGCTCATCTTTGCCCTAGGCAAGTTCAGCTCTTAGTTGGAAACTTGAGAAATTGACTTTACTGGGATTTGAAAGAGATCTCAGGTGAACTAAATTTGTCTGCTTTCTTTTCCCACTAGTGCAGCTGAAATGGATTCTTAGTCTAATAAGGTTTGACAAGACCTGGCACTGGAGGCAGGTGCCAAGGAATCCAACTAGTCGAAAGCATTAGAGACACCATGGGCACCAGAGGATAGAGGTGTTGCCATGGGAACAGAGTGAAAGATGCTCCATGGTGGCTGGTTAGGAGGTTTGTTTAAGAGGGATCCAAGCAGCTGCAGCCTTGCTATCACCCTATGCTTGAACAATGGTAGGTAAATTCCACCCTCCTCCCTGCTCCGCGAGGATCCAAGGAATTTAATTCGGCCTCCTTATGTGAATAATGTTGAAATTGCTGACATCGCTGGCACCTCTTGAGAGATATTTGCTGTAAAAGAAGATGGCTGGTTTGGTACTCAAGTCTGCAAACGTCTGATCTGCAATGGGCACTTGAGGGCATGGAAGATTTTTTTTTAAAGGATTTGAAGACATCATTTTTAGTTACAAAGCTATCAGCATCCCTTCCTCTGCCTTCCTCTCCCTCTCTCCCCTGCAACCTCTCCCCCTAGTCCCTGAAACACGTGTGGCCCCTTGTGAGGAGCATTGCCAGAGAAAGAAAAACTTATTACAAAATCAAATACTGCTTCAAGTGAGATTTATAAAAGTATTGTCCCTTCCAGAAAAAAAATCACAAAGGCTTTTTATTGTTGTTTTCCTCCCTTTACATCTGCAAATCTATAAAAATGGAAATAGGGTGTGAGGAAAGGAGAGGGGAACTTCTTTGGCTCCACACTAAAATACCAGCTGAGCAGCTGCAATACTGTAATTATCATAATTTGAGTTTCAGTAATGTCTAGAATCCCCTGATAATACCACATCTCCACAGTGGTAGGTGCAGTACATAATGTATACAGGAGACAATGGGTAGCCTGCAGTGCTTGAAAGGAAGATTAAAAAGAAAACAGCAACATAAAACTAAAAACTAAATCTGAAAAAATGCATCCTTAGACAACCTCAGAAAAGGGAGGGAAGGAATTAAACAGGAAGGGATTGAAATTATTTATTAAAGAGCACTTAAAGATCATGTAGCAACATTAAGCAAAAAACAGGCTCTGGATAGAACCTCTCATCCAAGTTTTCTCTGTTTGTCAGCAGCTAGAAGTTTCTCAGGTTAATGATCGAGATACACATACATATATATCCATTCCTCTATCCATCTGTGAATGTGTGTGTCTTTCCGTCTATCTGCCTATTTAGTTTCTGATAAATGCTGCCTCAGCACTGACAACTGCCAGAGACAAGATACCTTTAGTCCAAACCAATGAATATGTTCTTAATTAAATGGTTGCAGCTTCTGTTTATGAATCCCTACTAAGTACATCACGTTGCTGACCTCATTTAAACAGATGTTTGTAAGTGAGCATAGTACTTGGACAGGCATGACTTCAGTAACAAGTAGACCATACAATAAAAGCATGATGCTGAGCTATCTATACAGCTAAACGTAAAACTAAAGAGTTTCTCTGAAGAGAAAAGACTAGATGCACTCATAAATGAAAAACATTTTCTCCTCAATACAGTTAATCCGGTTGAGATGTTTAAGCATGTTTTTGGGATTTTTAACCATATTTAGGTCCTTAAAGCCTTATGTGATTTCTGTTTCCTGGTTCTCTGTAGGTCTGCTATTAATGGACTTTACAAACTTAGCGCTCTCATGGGTTTCAAATGACTGAACATAGGGAGGATTTTTTGGATTAATGTTACCTTTAGGGATGACATTTCCAATGCTGTTTAAAGCAGGTAAGTGCCAGTATTTCTTAAGCATCACAGAAAATAAATAATTTATTTTTTTTTAGCCTGAATGATAAACTGTAAATTAAACTCTACTAATATAGGCAGCCAAGGTTGCATATGTTGGCCAGATCAAATAAGTTGCTTCTGTAGTGCCAGTACATACAAGACAGACTAAACAAAACCATGGGTGACATCAAGAAGGTGAATAGAAAACAATTTCTCATAGTCTTTACCAACTTATCACACCTTAAATTAAATTATTCTTCACTTCAATTAATTTTTTCTTCACATGATATGCATGTAAAAAGGAATTAATGAATGTTAAAATTTTATGTGGTTTCAAAAGACAAAGAAATTAATGAAAGAATAATATCTTTCAGGGCACTAAATAAAAAGATACCACCTCTCTCAAAAAAAAATCCTCTAGTCCCTGATTTCTGGAGGCCAGAAGAGTACTGTGTTAAAGTGCCATTCAATGGCTGACATATTGTTATATTCCTTATCAGCCATCTACTGTTGACTGCTGTTGGAGGCAGGATAAATGGATGCTCTGACTTGGTAGAGCTGTCTTTATGCTCCTTTCGATTGTATGACCCACTAATATACATCAATTCAGAATTTAAATACAGTTAATGCAGTTATGTATGGCTGCAAGGAAGTAATAGATCTCACTGCAGACCCATGTTTATGAGCTTGGCAGTGGACAGCAATTTCAGAAGTTTCTAAAGATTGATTCTTCCACAGGAAAGGCAGACAGATTCAGTCCCTTTTCTTGAATAGAGTCCGGGCTACTGTCTTTTTTTCTTGCAGAAACCTAAGTGTAATCCATTTGCTGACATAGGATAGTGTCATTTTTGATCCTTGAAGTCCTCTCCATAAACATTAGGAGACATCTACCTAAAGGGAAAATGTCTCAGGCTCGTCTCTTATGTCTCTGAGTGACCTCGTTTGACTAAATTAAAAGTTGGCAAAATAAAGAAAACCTCCCCTGCATCAAAACTTGTAAAATAGTTTTGAAGTAAAAGCAAGCTATCTGCAAGTCATTTCCTACACGTGTTTGGGGAGAACGGGTGGGAAGAGTGATTCAGAATTAGGTTTATAATGAACCACCAGTTGCACTTTGGTAGTGGAGTCACTATTTCTTCTCCATCCTAATGTGGTGACTCAATGTCTGGGTTACATTATTTACTGCTAAATAATGAATATGTCTGTAGCTGTGATAACATGTAAAGGGTCTGGTTTCCATTTGTATTTTTTTTTTTGTTTGTTTTGGAAACCTGATTCATTAAAATTTCATATGCCCTTTATGTATCCAATATTCCATAAATAACAGGGAGTTCATATCTCTAAAAAAAACCCAAAAACAAAACAACAAAGAAAACAAAAGCTGATGCACTACAGTAACACTTTAAATTCACTTTTGTTTCAGAACATATTCCAGCTCATTCATACACCACCTTTACCCTTTTCCCGTTATTAGTCACTAAGGCTCAGTGCAGGATGGTACAGGGCTACATGCAAGCTTTGAACTTCAATGATGGGTGCCTTTTAGTCGTCAGACTGCAAAGACTATGAAAGGGAGGTAAGCACATCATTTGCAGGAATAGAACACAGGTAACATTGCCTAAAGAGTAGTTCAAACAACTTGCCAATGGACCCTAACACTCAGAAAAGAAGTTAAGGGATAAGTCTGGGATTTTTTATGAAGTTCTTGGTTGAAGAGAGAGATACTGTACAGTTGCGGTTATTTCCCATTTGAAATAAGTGAAATATAACCACTGACATCAATATCTATCCTATTTATCCATTATACCCAGTCTATCTGTTTCAGAGAAGTAATTAAAGAGTACATTTAAATTAACCCACCACAAATATTTAAATATTTTCTCAAAATCCCTTTTCTGAGTATTTTTTTCATAGAATCATAGGATGGTTAGAGTTGGAAGGGACCTTAAAGATGATCTAGTTTCAGCCCACCTGCCATAGGCAGGGACACCTTCCACTAGGCCAGGTTGCTCAAAGACCCATCCAACCTGGCCTTGAACATCTCCAGGGATGGGGCATCCACAACTTCTCTGGGCAACCTAAGCCAGTGCCTCATGACCCTCACAGGAAAGAATTTCTTCCTAATATCTAATCTAAATCTAGCCTCTTTCAGTTTAAAACCATTACCGCTCTTCGTGTCACTCCACTCCTTGATAAAGAGTCCCTCTCCATGTTTTCTGTAGCCCCTTTGGGTACTGCAAGGGACTGTAATGTCTCCCTGGAGTCTTCCCTTCTCCAGGCTGAACAACCCCAGCTCTGCAGGCTGTCTTTATAGGAGTTTGTGGTCCTCCTCTGGACCCGCTCCAACAGGTCCATGTCCTTCTTATGTGGGGCTCCCCAGAGCAGCATGCAGTAGTCCAGGTGGGGTCTCATGAGAGCAGAGTAGAGGGGCAGAATCACCTCCCTCAACCTGCTGACCATGCTTTTTTTGATGCAGCCCAGGATGTGGTTGGCTCTCTGAGCCGCAAGCGCACATTGCCATCTGATGTTGAGCTTTTCATCAACAAACATCCTCAAGTCTTCTTCCTTAGGGCTGCTCTCAATCCATTCTCCGCTCAGCCTGTATTTGTGCTTGGAATCACCCCGACCTAGGTGCAGAGCCTTGCATTTGTCCTTGCTGAACTTCATGAGGTTTGCACCTGTGCACCTCTCTAGCCTGTCCAGGTCCCTCTGGGTGGCATCCCTCCCCTCCAGTGTGCTGACTGCACCACTTGGTGTCATCAGCCAACTTGCTGAGGGTGCACTCAATCCCACTGTCCAGGTCACTGACAAAGATATTAAACAATATCGGTTCCAATACTGACCTCTCACAAATGCCACTTGACACTGGTCTCCACTTGGACATCGATCCATTGATGGCACCTCTTTGAGTGTGACCATCCAGACAATTCCTTATCCACTAGTGGTCACTCCATCAAATCCATATCTCTCCAATTTAAGGACAAGGATGTTGTGTGGGACAGTGTCAAATGCTTTGCACAAGTCCAGGTAGATTATGTCAGTTGCTCTTGCCTATTCACAAAGCTGTAACCCTGTTGTAGAAGGCTACCAAATTTGTCAGGCACAATTACCCCTTAGTGAAGCCATGTTGGCTGTTGCCGATCACCTTCTTATTTTCCGTGTACCTCAGCAGAGTTTCCAGGAGGATCTGCTCCATGATCTTGCCGGGCACAGAGGTGAGACTGACTGGCCTGTAGTTCCCTGGATCTTCCTTTTTTACCTTTTTAAAAATGGGGTTTTTGTTTCCCCTTTTCCAGCCAGTGGGAACTTCACCAGACTGCCATGACTTTTCAAATATGATGTGTAGTGGCTTAGCAACTTCATCTGCCAGTTCTCTCAGGACCCACAGATGTATCTCATCAGGTCCCATGAACTTGTGCACCTTCAGATTCCTTAGATGGTCTCAAACCTGATCTTCTCGTGCAGTGGGCAATTCCTCATTCTCCTGGTCTTTGCCTTCTGTGACTTGGGTGGTGTGGCTAGAGCACTTGCCGGTGAAGACTGAAAGAAAAAAGTTGTTGAGGATCTCAGCCTGCTCCATATCCTGCATAACCAGGTCTCCTGTTTCCTTCCAGAGAGGGCACACATTTCCCTTAGTATTCCTTTTATCACTGACATACCTGTAGAAGCTTTTCTTGTTGCCCTTGAGGTCCCTGGCCAGATTTAGTTCCATTAGGGCTTTAGTTTGCCTGATCTGATTCCTGGCTGCTTGGACAATTTCTCTGTATTCCTCCCAGGCTACCTGTTCTCGCATACCCCCTGTGTAGGCTTTCTTTTCCTGTTTGAGTTTGTCCAAGAGCCCCTTGTTCATCCATGCAGGCCTCCTGGCATTTTTGCCTGACTTCCTCTTTGTTGGAATGCATCACTCCTGAGCTTGGAGGAGGTGATCCTTGAGTATTAGCCAGCTTTCTTGGGCCCCTCTTCCCTCCAGGGCTTTATCCCACGGTACTCTGCCAAGTAGATCCCTGAAGAGGCCAAAGGCTGCTCTCCTGAAGTCCAGGGTAGTGAGCTTACTATGTGCCTTCCTCACTGCCCTAAGGATCTTGAACTCCACCATTTCATGGTCACTGCAGCCAAGGGTGCCCTTGAGCTTCACATTCCCCGCCAGCCCCTACTTGTCTGTGAAAACAAGGTCAAGCATAGCACTTCTCCTGGGTTGTTCTCTATTACTTGGAGAAGGAATTTATCATTGATGCATTCCAGGAACCTCCTGGATTGCTTACGTCCTGCAGTGTTGTCCCTTCAACTTCAGGGTGATTAAAGTTCCCCATGAGGACCAGGGCTGCCTGTAGCAAATCCCCACTATAGATCCTTTTTAAAGGACCTATGATTTCTTACCTGTAAACCAGTATTGATAATATTTTTTTGCACATCTCGATCTATTTATGAATATATAAATACAGTCTATTTTCAGGTTGAGCAGGTAGTTATAATAATCGCCACTATGTCATCTCTCCTGGCTCTTCTGTAGCTACAGTTACCACCATACTGGACACCCTCTCAGATGTTATTTCATCACCATCTTTCTGGCCTTAAAACCCAAGGAATTTGCATTATTTTATGAAGCTGAGGTATGAAAAGATGAAAGATAATTGCTGCAGAACACACAAAATCCAGGAAGAGCTGTAAATTGAATTCTTATTATCAATGCTCACCTTTGTGCCTTTATCCCCAAATGGTTCTTCACAGGATCACAGACAAACAGTCTCAAAGAAATGTCAAGAGGTGAGATGGGCTGACTCTGTGTGCCAGGTATGTGCCAAACCTGACACCACCCCTATTGTTTTCACAGTTGTCTAAATTATTCTGAAAGTCTTTCAAAGTTGGACCCCCACCTTTTCCCTATGAAACTATATTCCGGGCCCTACCTCGCCTCACGACTGGGAAAGTTTCTTAATTCATAGTTGATATTTCTCTTGCAGCAATTTAAATGAACTGTCTGTCATAACAGGAAGAAGGGATTATTTCCATCTTTTGCAGGACTTGATAGTGCTATTGCAACCCAAAGACATATTTCTAAACTCTCCAATAATTTCTTCTTCCAAAGTCTCTACAGATGGTGGACATTTTTCCTGAAGTATATTACTGAAAACAAAGTGAAAGATTCAGCTAAACTGCAAACTCTGGCCTTACAGAGAGAAAATTGTCTACCTATCTGATGTTTCCCTGACACATTGCATTATGAGCAGGTGTGGAAATCATGAGATTCATATATTCTTTTTCACAGCATTGGCACAAGCATTAATTCTAATACATTTTCTGTTCTTTTTATATAGTTTTGTTTTTCATATTACATACAATTTATTGCCAGATTGCTAACTACAAATGAGGTGCATTTTCCTACATGAAACTCATTAAGTATTTTGACTTCCTATTAAGGAAAAAAAAAGAAGATTTGAGCAATAAAATCTTATAGTTAAACTTTTATCAAGGCATAACAATTAGGTAGATGGAAAGGATGGTAACCTCCTTAACATTTTGTTTCATTGTGGTTTTCTTTTCTTTTTTTTTTTTTCCTACTAGAAAAAGTGGTTCACTGAAAATATTATTGCAAACTCTTTAACACTAAAAGAGAAAAGAACTACTTCATAATAAACAAAATGCTTAACTAGATCCTTCAATTTTTAATGGTTACAGTATTTTGCCTTTCCATAAATGTATGCTTTAGTTAAAAAAGTTTATCATTTTCAACAGTATATTTTAAAATGTGATTAAAATATTTTGTAATAATACAGATTTCTGAGAACAAAACTTACAACTGTCTTTGTTTCATATACTGTTTACCTTGTTTATTTCTGTTTTTAAAAGAAAAAAACAAAACAAACAACAACAACAAAAAAACTAAACAAGAAATACAAGGTTTTCTGGTGTTAATTTTTGTGTGTTTCAATGAAATCCTGTGAGCGAATTGAGTATTCAAGGAACTTCTTGTGCAGTAGTTCAGGGTCATCACAGACAAATTCATTTGAAAGTAAATTCCAGACATCCATTCATAGCAACACCATAAAATGTATACAAAATTTCTTAGTCCTGTCCATCAGCCACCATCCATCACAGAGATGGTCCATCAAACCCAGAAAGGCTCTCTTCAGAGCCAGCTGCACTCTAGGGACACATTGCAGACGTTATTTCTGGAGCTAAACACTGTGCATTTTCTCCTTGTTTTCAGCATTCTCCACGCAGAATAGCTGGAGTGCTCCAAAGGAAGTGCACACGGAAGGAAGGCTCCTGGTTTATGTGGTTATCAGAGGGGACAATAGAGTCAAGGAGGAGAGAGGGGGACGCCGGGATATTTTTTTTTTTTTCTTTCCAGAAGACTAACATAGATTTTGCTGTTGGTATTGATTTTGGCTTGGATTCATCCTAGCTACCTATGGGAACCTAACTGAGATGACTAAGTTAGAAGCACAGCCACAGTAGGCTCTCTCCATAATCAATGCAAAGAAATAGGTGCCTCTGGAAGGTGGACTGGCTCACCCAGGAACTGAGAACAACTTATTTCTCTCTAGTGACAGTGGGAAGAACCTAAAGTAATCGCATTCCTAGTTTAAGTGCCTCAGATATTTTATGTTACATCAGTCAAATCTGGGTCTTTTTATACAAGTTGCTCAGACAGCAAAATAATGATGAGTTAAATAAGGTTCAAGACAGTATTTGAAGCGCATTTTAACATAGAACTGTGGAACTTTGAGCTGCACTTTCAAGCTGCACTTTCCTCTGTTTTGTGTTTGGTTCTTTTTCTTTGAAGGTTATATTTCTTACACTGAAATGATCAATTTTTTGCTGTTCTGTCATAGCTTGAATAAAAAATTGGGCAACTTCTTAAATTCTATTTGTATGTCAATTGCAATTAAAAGCTAAAAAACTAACATGCCCAACCTCATCTTGGGTCTGGTGGGCTTCATTTGCCTACTCTAGCACATATTAGGTGGCAAATGAAAGCCAATGAAGTTCACAGAATCACAGAATGGTTCAGGTTGGAAAGGACCTTAAAAATCATCTCGTTCCAAGCCCTCTGACCTGGACAGGGACACCTCCCACTAGACCAGGTTGCTCAGAGCCTCATCCAGCCTGGCCTTGATCACTTCCAGGGATGGGGCATCCTCAGCTTCTCTGGGCAACCTGTTCCAGTGCCTCACCACCCTCACAGTAAAGAATTTCTTCCTGATATCCAATCTAAATCTACCCTCTTTCAGTTTGAAGCTGTTACCCCATGTCCTTTCATTACACTCTCTGATAAAAAGTCCCTCCCCATCTTTTCTGTAGGCCCCCTTTAGGTACTGGAAGGCTGCTAGAAGGTCTCCTCGGAGCCTTCTCTTCACCAGGCTGAACAACCCCAACTCTCTCAGCCTGTCCTCATAGAAGAAGTGCTCCAGCCCTCTGATCATCTTTGTGGCCCTCCTCTGGACCCATTCTAACAGGTCCATAGAATCATAGAATCATAGAATTGCTGAGGTTGGAAGGGACCTTTAAGATCATCAAGTCCAACCTTTAACCTACCCTGACAAAAGCCACTTCTAAACCATGTCCCTAAGTGCCCCATCTACCCTTTTTTTAAACACCTCCAGAGATGGTGAATCCACCACCTCCCTGGCAAGCCTATTCCAATGTTTAATAACCCTTTCAGTGAAAATATGTTTCCCAATACCCAATCTAAACCTCCCCTGACGTAACTTGAACCCGTTTCCTCTCGTCCTATCACTTGTCACCAGGGAGAAGAGGTCAGCCCCCATCTCTCTACAACCTCCTTTCAGGTAGTTGTAGAGGGTGATGAGGTCTCCCCTCAGCCTCCTCTTCTCCAGGCTAAACAACCCCAGCTCCCTCAGTTGTTCCTCATGAGGTTTGTCCTCCAGACCTCTCACCAGCTTTGTAGCCCTTCTCTGGACACGCTCCAACACCTCAATGTCCCTCTTGTAGCGAGGGGCCCAAAACTGAACGCAGTACTCGAGGTGGGGCCTCACCAGTGCCGAGTACAGGGGGATGATCACTTCCCTAGTCCAGCTCACCACACTATTCCTGATACAGGCCAGGATGCTATTTGCCTTCTTGGCCACCTGGGCACACTGCTGGCTCATATTCAGCCGGCTGTCAACCAACACCCCCAGGTCCTTTTCTGCCGGGCTGCTTTTGAGCCACTCTGCCCCAAGCCTGTAGCGCTGCATGGGGTTGTTGTGACCCAAGTGCAGGACCCGGCACTTGGCCTTGTTGAACCTCATACCATTGGTCTCAGCCCATCGGTCCAGCCTGTCCAGATCCCTCTGCAGAGCCAACCTACCCTCAAGCAGATCAACACTCCCACCCAGTTTAGTGTCATCTGTGAACTTACTGAGGGTGCATTCGATCCCTTCATCCAGATCATTGATAAAGATATTAAAGAGAACCGGCCCCAGCACCAAGCCCTGGGGGACACCACTTGTGACTGGACACCAACTGGATTTAACTTGTCCTTTAACCATGTCCTTCTTATGCTGACAACTCCAAAGCTGGACGCAGTGCTCCAGGTGAGGTCTTACTAGAGTGTAGAGGGGGAGAATCACCTGCCTCAACCTGCTGCCCATGCTTCTTTTGATAAACCCCAGAATGCAGTCGGCTTTCAGGGCTTCAAGAGGTCATTGACAACTCATGTTGAGCTTCTTATCCACCAACAACCCCAAGTCCTTCTCCTCAGGGCTGCTCTCAAGCCATTCTCCACCCAGCCTGTACTTGTGCCTGGGATTGCTGTGACCCAGGTGCAGGATATTGCACTGAGCCTTGTTGAACTTCATGAGGTTCGCACAGACACAACTCTCAAGCCTGTCAAGGTTCCTCTGGATGGCATCCCATCCCTCTGGCATGTTGACCATGCCACACAGCTTGGTGTCGTCGGCAGACTTCCTGATGGTGCACTTAATCCCACTACCCATGTCACCGACAAAAATGTTAAACAGCACCAGACTCAGTACTGAACCCTGAGGAACACCACTTGTCACTGGTTTCCACGTGGACATTGAGCCATTGACAGCAAACCTTTGAGTGCAGACATCTAGCCAGTTCCTTATTCACTGAGTGGTCCATCCATCACATGCATGCTTTTCCAATTTAGAGACCAGGACGTCCTGCGGGACAGTGTCAAATGCTTTGCATAAGCCCAGGTAGATGACATTGGTTGCTCTCCCCTTATCTACCAATGATGTGGCAACATCATAGAAGGCCACCAAATTCGTCTGGTACGATTTGCCTTTGGTGAAGCCATGTTGGCTGTCACCAATCACCTCCTCATTTTCCATGTGCCTTAGCAGAGTTTCCAGGAGGATCTGCTCCATGATCTTGCCAGGCACGGAGGTGAGACTGACCAGTCTGTAGTTCTCTGGGTCATCTTTTTTTCCCTTTCTGAAAATGGGGTTTATGTTTCCCCTTTTCCAATCAGCAGGAACTTCACCAGACTGCCATGACTTTTCAAATATAATGGACTTCATCTGCCAGCACCCTCAGGACCTGTGGATGGATTTCATCAGGTCCCATGGACTTGCACACCTTCAGGTTCCTCAAGTTCCCCACATACACAAAAAAAAATAATAAATGCAATTTTCAATATGAACTTACAGGAATCCAAGTGACCTCCTCAGGCCTTTGCTGGCCAAACATGTGATGAAATATAAACCTCCCACTTAATATTTTACTTTTCTAATTTCGTACTCGTCATCACATAGTCCCAAGCTTCTTCAGGATTTTGGACATCGTGAAAACTATGACTGAAATAGTGAAAACAAATGACTGAAAAAATTGTCATAAAATTTTGCTACAGGATTCTGGGGGAAGGAAGTCAACCAAAGAAAACGAACCACAGAAAGCATATCTTTTATTTTTCCTTCTCAAACCTTTATACTTTTATAAAATTTAGATAATTTTGCTTCTGTGTTTTTGTTTGGGTTTTTTTCTGCCAATTCCCTCCTTTTGTTGAAAGGAGCAAAAAAAGGCATTGAAAATTATGTTTTAAGAGATTTTTGATTTCTACATAAAGTTCAATAATGAAAAAATACATACTCATTGCAAAGCTGACTTTAAAGAAAGCCCATTGAATTCTGCGTCCTGAAACTTCTGCAAATGAAGTTTGCAAACATGATCGCAAGAAACACAGTATACCAAAGACTTGTTATCTTTCTGGAGAGCCACATGCCTCAGTGCAAGCCATACTGTACTCGGGCTGCATTCACACATTGTAACGACAGACAGTGCAGATCGAAAAAAATGAGAGAGGAAGGGGCGAGAGAGGAGCTCAAGGTGGGAGGGAGGCTTTGTCATTTGTTTCACATACTCTAGGCTCAATTAACACATCTTGAGGATTCTTATGACACTGACAACAAGAATTAATGCAGAAGTTATGCATTTTACCTTTTATCTCAATTGTGTTGCACGAATCTGGCAAAGTTGAAAAGCTGCTAATTTAGTAGTCAGCAGTGTCAAATAAAATATCTAAACTGTATGTCTATAAAAGAACATCTTTGCAATAAGGCATAGCAAATATGCTTGCAAAACAGTTCAGTCAGCAAACCTGTTTTAGGTTTTGAAATATCTGGCAATGACATTTATTAGAACGAAACTATAATATATCAGTGATATAAAGAGCTGTCTCTTCATCACTGGTGCTTTATTATAGGCACTAATTTTGTGCAAAATCCTTTAGATTCTTTGCAAAACACCTGCTGAACTTAAAGAAATATGGTTACTGCTTGTGCTGAGACAGATGTAGCTTAATCACATAATACTGAATTTGACTTTTCAGCGCCTCACAATAAATGAATTGAACATACCAGTGCACCAGATTTAAATCTTGTTCCAATTTGAATATTGTGTTCACTGACTGGAGGGCCTGAGCTACAGCCAGCTTCCCCAGCTCTCCAACACTACATGTAGCAATTTTGTTTAAGCCATTATATCTCTACTTTAAGTTAAAAAAAAATAATAAATAAATAAAATTAAATTAGCTCAAACAATATACTGAATGTTAAACTTCTCCTTTGCATATTATTTTGCCTTTCTTCTCTGTTATTTCTTTGCCTGTTTCAATCTAGCCAGGTAATGAGCTTTCCTCTGGCCCTATTGTTTCCTTTAGGCACTGTTTTCAGCATATTTTTATTTTTCCAGGATTTTTGAATATTCCATGTTTAAAAAGGATTTTACTCTGGAGGCACCTATGATGAACATCTTGAGATGAGAATGGAATAAAACAGGCCATTTTCTTACTCTGTCATCAACTACACATGATTAGTTTTATATGTTGATTGATTTTTGGTGGAAGAATAAGTCGATTTCTATGAATTTCAGTCATCAGGCAGTGCCCAGGTTGAGATCCAGGTATGCTTATTCTTTCCTAATTCTCTGTTGTATTTATGGATGATGGAGATTCTGGATGGCGTTTTGAGCAACCTGGCCTAGTGGAAGGTGTCCCTGCCCATGGCAGGGGGGTTGGAACTACGTGATCTTTAAGGTCCCTTCCAACCCACACCATTCGATGATTCTATGATTCTGGGAATATGTGTACACGTGCTTTTGAGTGTGACAGTTTCATATGTTGTGATTCTGAATATGCTTGTAAGAGTGTGTAATAATGCAGCTATATAATGTCTGTACATAATATACAGTACATAACACAGCATACAGCACACACATTTAAATGCACAAATACCCATAAACATATTTACAGAATATGTATGTTACATATTACTGTGCATATATTTTTGTCTCTATTGAGTCTTATTTGCACTGTAATGTTAAATAATAGTACTTTAATTTTACTTCAGATAAGCTGTATGCTTCATAAAAAAACGTAAAACAATGAAACCTCATGAATATTTATATCAATGGCTACATAGCATTATAGTCATAATCTCTGGAACTGGTTCTCACCGGTTCAGAATTAATTATCAAGTTCAGTTTTAATTGCATTCTTCTAAATTACAACCAAAAAAAAAAAAAAAAAAAAAAGAAAAAGGAAAAACCACCCATAATGAATTAGCTCACAAGTACTCTGCTGGGCCTGGTGTGTCCGAGAGAGCTTTCTGCAATTCCATTCTTAATGTGTAGTGATGAGCCAAAGACATGTGATTCAGTGGCTCCTCTTGATAGCAACTTACTTAAATGTTAAAGCTTCTCTCACCTTAAAAATAAAATAAAAATAGTATTTCTAGTTGCTGCAGCAAACATGTTGAACTGACTGTTCTTTTAGATAGCCTTTTTTTTTTTAGCTAGTTTTGATATATGATTGCATGCTACCTACACACAAAATATATTTCAGTAGTGTTGGCTGAAAAAATCTGGAGGAAAAGCATCTTTCCAGAGACAATCAGCTTGAGGTCCGTGCGTCACTTTTCTTCTACATTAAACTCCACAGGATCTCTTCAATCAAATATCTGAGATGCTTGATTTTCTTTAAATTTAACCTATAATGAAAGAGCGAGCAAAAATCTCTATTGAATCCTGTGGTATGAAAGACAAAATCTACTGACTTACCAAGATTTTGGGGGGATTCCCAGGCAGGGAAGGAATACATAAACACACCACAGACAGACCCCTTTAGCTCCTGGCCACCTCTCCAGAGCGTATTCTACATGATAAACCTGGGAGTCACGTTTCCCACGACTCCTTTTTCTGTCCCTCTCCCTGTACACCCACAACCATAGCCAGGATCACTGATTACCCCATCATCAAACAAGACTACTAAGCAGCCTATAGCAATGTCACACCATGAATTAGCTGAGTTTTAGCACTGTACTTTATCTCCTCATCTTCCTCCTGTCCAGCAAAGGAATACAGAGTCCTTGTTCCTTTAATTTACCAGCTCCAGTGTGCATACATGTAGCATCAGTAAAAATCAAATGCTTTTTTTAGTTCTCCGTGGATCAGTCATCCAAAGATCCTGTGGCCTGTTCCCCAGCTGTGTAATCACAGAAAGTTTGCTACTCTCATCATTTCTTGCAGATGAAGGTCCTGACAGCACCTCAAGCTATTACCCTGTTCAGGCAGAGTGTGAAATGGAAGATTCAAGATTCATACTCTTTGTGTATAGTTGCTGATCTGTATCAAAAAGTCTTGCAAATGATCTGAGCTCAAGTCCATCATTTAAAGAAAAGAATGGGAAAAAAAATAGTATAAAATAAATGCAGGAAACATTCTGGATCTTTCCTCTCAAGTGTCTATTTACTTTCTAAAGTCATACCCTGCCCAGGAGGAGTCACACTGCCTCCTGACTGAATACAGGGAAACTGTATTTTTAAAGCACTAGCAACTATTTTTGGAGATAAATCTGGAGATTTGTTCTCAGGATGTTCACGAGCCGTTTCACTCACTCACTTGCTCACTAGGCAGACAGTGTAACCAGATGCCTAACTCTAACCATATGAGTAATAGGCTAATTTGATCAGGATTTCTCTGTCACCTAGGATACCTGTTCAATCCCTGCATGCAAAAAGGATGTAAATTATAAACTGTGGATCAAGCACTAGCCAGTTTTTAGTTTTAAGAAAATTTGAAAGAAGCTGAACACGAGTTTATATATTAAAACTCAGATCCATATAGGGATACCCAAAATAGAACTAATGCTGAAAGTAATATCACTACTGAATTTGTTAGAGATGAGTAAGAACAAAAGCAAATCAGAGAAATAACTGAGTAATTGTTCCCAGATTCTGCTGTTCAGAAAAAGAAACCTAGAGAAAAGTCTCAAATCATTGGTCTAAATGTCTCAAGTACCATAACAGAAAGCCAAAAGACTCTTCCTGGAAGTAGTATGGGAAAAGACAGGTAGAAATAGCATTGATATCTGGTTTCTCGAGTAATCTAATGATTCAAAACAAAATGGGCTATGATCTTACTTACTTATCCTCACCAAAAACACAGCAACACTTGTTTCAAACTACCCTTTAATAAATTCATTTCTCCTCACTAGAATAATTTGTATTTTTTTCCCTAAATTTAGATTACTCAGGCTGCTTTTTCTTTTCCGATTTACTGGCTGTTATTACAACGTAAGGTACTCTTCAGAGCAAGACAGAGGTATTCTTTACGTTCTTGAAGAAACACTTCTTGCACATATAGCATAGCAAGACTTTTTCCTAACTGCCTGAAATTCCCAGCCACTACCAGAGTAAAAAGAATAATCATAAAAATGGAAGGAAAGAAAAAGAACATATCAGAGAAAGAGTGGAAGAAAAGTCCAGAGTAAAACTATATATGAAGCTGGATACAGGCAAGTTGTGTCCCAGGAAGAATCAATAAAGGCAATCATGTACAATCAACACTTATGTGGATTTAAGTCACGTGACTCTAAAGCTTAAAATAGAGATGCATTACAGCAGATGGCAGCTTGTGGAGGAAAAACATAGGTGCAACAGGAGATTTCACAGAGGTGTTACTGGCAGGGAGAATTTTCTTTTCCTCTCTTCCAGAAGTGAAAGAGGCAGGTTTCTGAGAAATCATAGTCCAAGACAGAAGTTGTAGGGGGTTGTATGAGCAAGGCATTTGAGAGATGTTTAAGTGCATTTGTATGCAGTGTGGCGGAATGAGGAGAAAAAGAAAAAGGGGGTTGAAGGCCTTCTGTCAAGCAGTTCTCCTTCTTTCTCTTTATTCTTTTTTTTTCCTCCTTCCTTTCACAGTCAATTTGCTGCAAGTTGGGTCTTGAAAAGAATGCGCTGACATCTAGCAGTGTGGCTAACCTGTTAGGGAGCTTTTCAATATTTATATACTGTAACCCCTGATAAGACTGCCTTCTTCTGAATAAAGTCCTGCATCCCTCCTTGGGGACCTTTTAGAACGTTTTTATAACTTAAATCTGCATTTATCTTCACGTTTTTGTTTCTATTCAGTAGCCACTTTCTCTTGCTTTCTTTCTCCTTTTTTAATGCTTGATATTTTATCCCCTCCATGGAGTTTGATCTGCCCTAATAGATGTAGTCTGTTGTCTTGCATTTTAAACTTGAAGAAAATAACAAAATAGCTTCATTATGGTGGGGGAAACCTCAGGGAAGTGAGTGTGTGTATCAGCCACCTCCTCTTGGAGCTAAATGAGGGAACAATTAAACAGACCTTTGTTTAGAAGCAGCTGAAACAATGGGAGCCACTGCCCCAAATACAGGCCACACATTAAAATAAATCAGGGATCTGGACTACATGGGTGGAAAAAGTCACAGTGGTCTGAATCAGAATACAGCGGTGGTAGGGAAGGAGGGAGAGTGGATTTGTTTGCAGCTGTGCAGAGAAGGGGCAGGAAGAAAAGGGGGAAGGGGTAGAAGCAGAAATAGAAGTAATAGAGAAGGGCCAGAGAGCCAGAAAAGGACTGGAAATATGTCTAAGAAAAAAGAGGAAACAATGGCAGAGGGAGGAATAATATGACCATTCCCTGGCAAAGAGAAGAGCTATTAGTTCCTTCTGTAACTCAAGTCTTCCTGTGTTCAGAAATCAAGCTTGTGCAGGTGTTGAAGTCAATAAACAGGAAAAAAATAATTAACAACTTATTCCTTTTCCTCTCTGGAGTTAAGCAAGATCCAGACTCACCCTGGCTTTCCACGCATATCCTCATGTATTGCTTAGGTAAGAGGAATTACCTTTTTCATATCTTTGTAGAGGATGGATATGTGGGTTTCTGTCTATTCTGTAGTTCAGTAACCTGCAGAGACTGAGTATAGGCAGATAGGTTGGGCTCTTTCTATCCCTGAGATGTCTCTGAAGGAAAACCAAGCATCAGCATTTACATGGTAAAATTCTCATCCCAGGTAGGTCTGTCTGAGTTTGCCTGTTAACAACAGACATTGAAAGATTTACCCCAAAATACTTTAACAAAAGCAGCCTTTTCTTCATTAAAGACATAAAATTGGAGAAGACCTTCTCGGCCACTAAGGTCAATTCTTTACTTTCCTTTCTTGTTTTCTTAATTAAATTGTTAAAAATCCTCATGACCTGCTAAACATGGTTGTCTGCGCTTGTTTGCTGTGCTGGTCTGATTGTGGCATAAGTTCTCTGCTTTGATGGTTTGATACTCTTCATTTTTGAACATTGTTACATTTTCAAGCATTTTCAAGGAGCAAAACTTCTTATTCATCCTACCTTCAACTTGAGTTGCTTGGTTTTTCTGTGATATTTTTAATTAAGATTTTTACTCCTCAAATGGAAAAAAAAAACCCAAAACAAACCCTCTGTGCTCTTTCAGTCTTTTTTCTTCTTGTTTCCTACTTTCCTATTAACTATATTGCTATGGGAGATGAAAAGTGAGGAAGAGTCAATATTAGGAAAGCACCAGCAGAAAGAAATACAGGTAAGTGGTTCATATCCTTGTTTATTTGTCTTTCAGCAACACCTCAGAGATGTCACACTCTTCACGTTACATAGCTCAAAACGACAAGCAAGCCCCAAACGATTATTTTTAACACAAAAGAGACACCAAAGGTGAAGAACAGGGGCAGTATTTCATTTAATCATCACAAAATGCTCAAATACTGGAGAGTTGTGGGTTAACAACAGTGTGTCTGGTAGAGGTGATGCTGCATGCTGAGCACCAGCTCAGGACACTCTCTGGCTGGGGCTTTCAGGGTAGAGTGGATATGCGTGAGGAAGGGCCCTTGCAGGAGGGTTGCTTCTTTTACATTTAAACAGCTACTTCTTAATAGCCCTCTCTGCGTAATGTGGAATCAATGCCTCCAACTCCTTTGAACCTTCGGGCAAGCACTCCTGGTACTACATTGGGCATCCTCGCTTTCAGAGGAGCAGGAGAGAAGGGCACAGTGAGTCCTGAGGGATATGCTTGCTCCCCAAAGTAAGTATTTTCCACTAGACCTAGCCCTCTGCAACAAGCAGGAGCTGTGTTTCTATTTCACTGACTACTTGACTGTACTAATTTGAATGCATTAATTCATAATACTTTCCCTTTCCCCACTCACTCCTTTATCCAGATCATGATAGATTTATTGGACCACATCTTCATCTGGTGTAAATTGGCATTGCTGCATTGATTCCTGTGGGTCTGTGTTGATTTATGCCAGCTGAGGATCTGGTCCATTTTCATGATATTTGAACATCAATCCTTGCATCCCCTTTTCCCATCCGTAGGCTTTTTCTACCATGCCTCTGAGAAGAAAACGCAAATGAGTTAAAGGGCTGTCACCAGCCCAAGGAAGAATTTGCTTTTCTTTCTTTGTGACTAAGGGTCTCTCCTGTTAATTTCCATGTCAGATACCTCACAAGTTTCTCCAAAACTTGTTACCATGTCCTGCTGAGGATGTCAGCTCCCATTGCAGACTGAAACATTAACAGGGGAAGTTATTAGCTATTCTCTTTATATACTGTCTTTCTTTATATCTGGATTATTAGAAGGATGAATGCTGGTCATCAAAAGAAATAACGAGTTCTAGAAAGTGAAAATGAAACTGCCAAAAACAAGAAATCTGATCTTGGCAGAGGGGTCCACAGAGAAGAGGAACAAAGAGGTAGAAGATAAAAAAGAAAAATTGAGAACCTAAAAGGAAAAGAAAAGAAAAGAAGGGGGGGGGAGGTGTAGAAAAAGAAAAAAAAAAAAAAGAAGAAGAAGAAAATAGAAGAAAAAGGAGGTTTGGACTGAGAAAGAGCAAATTATTTCCTAAGCAGAATCGAAAGCAGTCATGGTGCAGGCAGACGGAAGAGAACTTAATGTCAGACCTTGAAAGACTTTTTTTTCCTCCCCTTTAGATGAGTAATATTAATAGCTGTCACTAGATCTCAGTACTGGAGGGTCTCTGCACGTGTGACTTTGATGGTTCCAGACTGGACATAGGACAATGCACTCATTGGCAAAAGGCCACAGAAGCATAATGTCCTACACCCTGTCAGAGCCTAGACAGCCCCCTTCCTTTCTTCCCACCCGCCTTGCCCCACCAAAGAGACCTGCAGAGAGTAGCTGTCAAAATTGTCTAACCATGAACCAGTGAACCAGTGCTGTACATCAGGCGTGCATTCGCTGTGGCAGAACTGCTCCTGGTTGAGGAAGGAGAACAAGAGCAAAGAGAGTGAAGGGAGAGAAGGAAAGGGAAAAAAAAAAAAAAAAGGCAAAAAACCAACCTGCCAAGTGTTCTTCTTGCCCCTGTCTTTCTTGGTTTATAATTGATGAAGCCTTGTTGCAGCTTTTCTTGAAAAAAAAAATCTTTTTGATCACTCCTTATACAGAGATTTTTTTTTATTATTATTTTTTTCTTCTCCCTTTTCCTCCATTCTGCTGATAAAATAAAAAGCTGAAAGGAATTAATAATTAATGTGAAGATTTTATCTCTACTTATCCATCTGCTTTCAACAGCTTAAGTAATTGATTTCCTCAGCTTGAGTCCATGCAGACTCCTCTTCATACATTGTGTCTCTAGTTTGCCTGGTTGATACCTTTCTGTTTGCTATTTTAGGAAGTAGAGGTAGGTAGATTAGCAATGCTGGAATGGTGAGATGCTCATTCAAGTTCCTGCTTTGCCATTTATATTCTGTATGGTCATGACTATGCCACTTATTCTGTTTTGAGTTTCTTTTTATCAGAAACATCATGGTACTTTGCTACCTTCTAGGGAAGTGCTATGAATATGGTCTAGGAGGATACATGTACCACAGCGGCATTTGAGTTAAGATTGCTTTGTAGAACCAGCAAAGACCATTGGACTTCTGAGGATCAGATGTAGTTTGATATTCTTCTGATGACTTTTTCTTTCTCCTCTATTTCTGCAGTATTCACAGAGGACATCTCTAACCCATATCACAGTATATGACTAATAACGTTTGAATAGTTAATGCGGAGCCCAAATATGATAATGGAAGACTCTCAATGAAGATAGCAAAGCAAAACTAAAAAAAAGTGTATTATTTTTCATGAACTTGTGGCGTTACACTCCCTGTCTTAAAGTTTTATACCCTTACGCACTTTAGATTGGCACTAGGGACATTTCTAGCAGTGGAGCATGAAATTTCTTGTTTTTCCATACTGGGATGACAAAAATTCCTCCTTGAGGACTCTCCATTTGTGGCTCTGTCTCTGTCTATGCAACCTTTGACTGTCTCTACCCAATCTTCAGCTTAAAATGTGCCATACTATTGAACTGTAAAACACAGACTATACATTTTTAAAACTTGGGAGGATTGTTTGCCTTGAAGAGATAGGAATAAATTGCACTTTGTCTAAATACATGAACCTTCAACCAAGCTTATGGAAATATGCCTGAGTGGCATCAGAGACACTCAGAGGCAGCAGTACCACCTCTTCCATGGTCATGGTTCTCCATTACAGCTTCATAGTCCTGCAGAGTAATTCAAAAAGAACAGTAATGAACCTTGAGGAGGAGGGGGGTTTTTGCCTTTTTTGTTTCTTTTTTTTTTAGTCCCCTTCACAAGCTACCAAATATTCCTGGTGTCTGAACATACTAATTGATGTAAATTTCTGTGACATCCTCCTGGGAGTCACTTACCTTATATCACAGATGGCCTCCTGGGAGATGTGGATCTCAGCTGCAGTCCTGTGAAGAAAAGCTAAGTGATCCTCTACCTTAGATGAACTGTGATCAAGACACTCCATAATACAAAGAGAAAGAATCTCAGGACACCTGATACAAGCTGAATAATGAAATATGGAATTGCAAAGTAACTAATGTAAATGGTAAGAAATACACTCTTAAGACTGTTTGATACCTCCCTTTGAAGGTTTCAAATGAATAGAGATAAAAGCTTCTTGGGAAGTCTGCATTTCAGTATGACTGATTTTGAAAAATAGATATTTTATTATACTTTACAGCAAAAATCTTCTTCAGAATTGTTCTCTGCCCTATGTTATGGAAAAAATCCATAAACCTGCAGTCTTTTTGAATGATCAGGAACTGAATAGGTAAAAATAGCTGGGGTTTTGGCAACAAAAAGTCATTATTTTGATAAAAAAAGAACTAGTGTTCTTTTTATAAGTATTTGTAAATAACATTTTCAGAATTTTAATATTTTAGAAAAAATAGTTTTGACAGAAAGGAATTTTTATTCATTACATTCATCTCAATAACCCTAAATAATATTGTGAATAAAGAAAAAGAAAGTTTCTGTCTCTTGTTTGTTCTATTTCAAATCATAGCAAACATATTTGCATAATCATAGATCAGTATGGCAACCTCCTTCCCATGATAAGGCAATGACCATCACCAAATGGGAATTCAGACCTTATGAGTCTATGTTACCCTCTTCTGTCTCCAAGTTAAATGACCTGTATGCAAAGCCTATCATTACATTTCAGAGCAATGTATACTTCACACACAAGAATTATGTTGATGGCTACATAGTTCTTCCTTGCCTTTCATAGGGCTATTTCCATTTAATTTTAGTTATTACTGAAGAAGCCTTTCATTGGATATCTTGGTGATATGTTGGCTCTTAGCTCGCAAACAGTGTTTAACTTTTTTCATGTTTGTTAGGAGCTGAGATGATCAAATGAGGCCAGCACTGACTTCTGACTTACTTCAAGATATATGATAAGTTATTATGATGTGTCACTTACTTAATCACACTCAAGGGTGCTAATATTTTGTGACGTGTCATGAATGATAAGATGCTGTAACTCAGAAGTTACCTGCTGTCACAACTGTCAAGCAGGACATGAAATCTGGTTCCACTGGTAAAATTTACTTATCTACCTACCTAATATAGGACCAAGGCTTCAATATACCATTGCCATACTGTCCCAGGGAAGTATTGTGTTAATGGAGTAGAAGTTAAAGAAATCTTGTTTGATTTCTTTACACATCACTTGTGAGTAGCCACTGAATTTTAGTGTGCTGTTCTATGCACCGAATTCTATTCCTTCACCATTTAGAGGAAAAATCCATTTATCAGAGGAAGAAAGGTCTGCTCCCATATCTCCTCTTGAACTCAATGAATTACAGATTTCAGTGACCCCAAGAATGTCAATGTGGCAGAGAAGTACAACCAAGTGCAATAATATTAGATCTCCACAGATAAGGGAGAAGAAGCAGAGGTCTTTAAAATAAAACTGCTAGAGAGGGGTATAAGAAAATGATTATTCTTCCCCTCAGTATGTGAACCACAGAACAAACAAGGAAATTATTAGGCACTGGGGTAAATATCTATTTTTTTCCCATGATTACTATACCAATCTTGTGTTAATCTGCCACAGATAATCAAAAAGTATACATTAGCTACAAAATAACTGTATTAATTTCTAAAAATTACATTTTTTGATAATTTTAAATTGTTGATGAATATTATAAAACCTATCAACAAGACCTAATATCTACAATATTTTAAGGCACCTTCAGAAAATGCCAATGGCTGATCTAACCATTGGGTTCTAATCCAATACGAGGAATACAGAAGTACCTTTTCCTCTAAAATCTTCATATTTGCTGAATGGGAGGACTGAGGGTACCTGACATGCTAATGCTATGCATTAAGAGATTACTAAAGTTTCTATGATCTCCAGGTCATAACTATCAGTAGAGCTCATGGCATTGGAAAATAGCATCAAGTACATGCCAGTTTGTATGGAACAGAAATTATAAACTCTGTGGGAAAGAAATGGACTCTTCTGACCATCTTTCCAAGATTCGTGCTAGTGACAACATATATAATAAAAGTGGAAAATTATTTCATGAAAAATGACTCTTCTAAATAGTCAGTTGTCACTACTGAGACCAATGTCTGCCATAGAAAAGACAAATGTTTTGAATCTGAACAAACCTTAATCTCAGAAATTAAGGGATCCAATAAAACTACCTGTGACTCTGGTGAAGATCTTGACTCCTAAACTCATTAGATAAGTTTCAGAGGGAGGGGAAGGGTGTGATTAACATAAAAATTTGTATCTCAGAGAGTCATGGATTCAGTTTCTCTACCAAAACCAGCAAGAATATCTCCTCAAATATCTTTGGGCATCTAACCTGATCTTCACTGTTGTTCCTCCATAAAGCAGTTGGTGACAAATCCCAGCCTTCTTGGATGGATCTGCTAATATTTGGCAGCGTTCAAGTACTATGGCAGTGAATTCCAGGCAAGCTCCTCTGATGGAAATCTGTGTACCGCTCTAAGCTACTAGTGTCTCACTATTACCTTTGTGGCTGAGTAAGGGGAGACCTGACTTGAGTAACCAAATAGTTGTGGCCATGTAAGTTCAGTTCAGCTCAGCAACCCCTTTTTGGCTTCCTAATATGAACAATCTGATCAGCCTACATAAAAACTCTAGTACAAGGGAGCTTCTTTAAAGATGCTGTTCTAAATTTTACATGTGGCTTTTAACCTTCCTGTAGGTCAAACAGAAGTCCCAAGGCTGTATGTTTTCCTAAGGCTGTCAAGGCATTAGGATATGGTTCCGCACTTTCTGGTCTACACCCATCTTTCTTCCAAATATATAAAGAATAATAGAAGGAGGTCAGGGGCCAATTATTCTAATTAGTCACCAAGGTCAGAACAAGAAGTAATGGGATGAAGCTGCAACAAAGGGGAAATTTAAGTTAATGATTAAGACAAACTTTATAACTATTAGGATAGCTAGAGCCATGGAACAAACTGCCAAGGGAGGTCACAAAACCAGTTTCACTTAGAAGCTTTCAAGGGCGGACTTATAATCAGTCTAACAGTAATGGCTTAAGGAAAATGAATTCAGTCTTGCTGTGAAGCTCAAGCACAAGATATGCCACCCACTAGGGTCCCTATTCCAGCCGTAATGATTCAGTACTGAATCTATGGAAAAAAAAATAATTCTCTCTTCTAATAGAAAAGAAGGTTGAGGAGAGAAAGGTGCGGATGTATATCTTGACTAATACTCTGCTAATGTTCTCAGCATGTCTAACTGGGTGCCACTATACCTGAGAGGTTTTAAAGAATATTAACAGTGATTTCACCCAACACTTACCACTTTTATCCAAGCATCTCAGACCCGGTTGCAAGCTTTTCCTGCACAACAGGAACATGTTGTGCCCAGCTGATTATTGTGACAAAAGCAGCTGTGTCATGAGACTTGAGGATTTATTTCTAAATCATAATAAATAGCTTGAAGCAGTGCCAAATTCAGGATTGAGCTGAAAAGATTGAGTGTATCAGGGAAAATAGGTGCTACCTTAAAGGCAGATAGACAATTAATAGTGCACCCTTCGTCCTCTGCGCCATGTCCACAGAGCTAGCTGAATTGGGCTTGGTGTAAAATACATGTGGGTGAATGCCTCACGGTCACTTTTCTAGTTGGTTAATTCTTGGGCCAAACAAGGCAATGCTGACAGTGTAATTTCTTTACCTCTCTGGACAAAGGAAAACCGCTTTCCACAAAAAAAGCCCTGGGAGTTCCTTATATTAACTCCTACACTGAGTCCAAAATCTATGTTTGAAGTAGGAAAAGAATTGCAAACCCATTTTAAGAACACCCAGAGATGCAAAGTCCATCATCATCTTTGGTAAATAGTTCCCATGGTTAATCATCTTACTGTTTAAATCTATGCTTTATTTTTAGTTTGAATTTTGTAGCTTTAACAACCAGCCTTTGAATATTGCTGCAACTTTGTCCACTATGTTCTTTACGTAGATACTTACAGACTAATCAAATCTCCACATATGTTTTACCTCTGCCAAGCCAAATCAAATGAAATACTGTATTCATAGGGGGCCATGTAAGAAAAAATTATGTCTGAACCCTGGTGCGAAACAGACTTTACAAATGGAATCTGGAAGAGCAGCAGTTACAGCCATGTTTAAAATTAGGTCACTACCTCCTTGCATTATATTTCTGTTTGTATAGTCAGCTTTAATTCTTTTCTTCCCTGGATTTGTAATGGCACACTTGGTCCCAATTGTTCACTTACACCCAGCTTACCAAGCAATCTAGAGAACTCCAAGCAAGTCATCTATTTTGCTCATTATTTACTGTTATACCCAAATTTATGTCATCTGAAAATATTCTCAGTAATGATTTTCTGTTTATTATTTTTTCCCAAGGTCCTTGTTAGAACTATTTAATAATGATAGTTATGAACCATGACCTATCTGGAATTCCACTGAAAGGAGTTTTTGAGGGTTTGATTGCTCATTTTATGTGATATTTTGGGATGCAATACTCAGTATTTTTTTCATCTGTGCAAAGTAAGCTATATTAATTATTAAAAACAGCACTACCAACTCCCTCTTCCCCTGTTTCCTAGAGAACTGTTCTAACTTCTTCTTGCAATAATGTTCTTATTATCAGCCAGACCTTGGCCACAACTTTGAAGTTTGCGGTTGCTCACCATAACATCAGTCTTTCCAAGCCATAATGACTGATGAAGTAAAAATGAATTTAGTTTATTTCACAATGTCTGATCATAAAAAATCAGCTGGTAGTCTCTTTTAGATGGAGAACAAAAATATCTATATGGCATCTATTTTGTACATTTTTCCAGCTTTCTTCAAATGCCTTTAGTTTTCCAGAACAAGTCAACTGCAGATGAGATTTTTGAAAAGTGTCAAAGGACACTTCTATCCTGGATATTTCATAGCAGTAGCAAAAAACAGGGAGGGAGTATCTAGAAACAATAGTTCTGGTAAGCATCAAGGGTGCCCATAGAAAGACAAGGTCTGGAAAATACAGGCCATCCTTAGACCAGAACAGGCAGAAGTTACTTCCTTCCCTGTCACTGTGAAAGTTCTTATCTTCTTACGGTCAGTTCAATTACACCAAAAACATGTGGCAGGTCAGGGAAAGGAAAAAAAAAAAGAAATCACATTAAAAGGATAGGTACAGCAACCCTTTGAACAGAACAATTATGTCAAACTTGAGAGACTGGACACCAATCAGCAATGTGACAATTGAATCCATTGCTGCAGACAAAATGCTGTAGTAAACGTTCAAGAGTCAGGGAAGGGAGAAGGGAGGAGGAAAAGAAAGAGGGAGATATTCAATTTGATCACATTAGGATTGATTTAAAGATTGTTGGGGAGCTACTTTCATTTTCATTTTAATATTATTAGGAGATAGCAGCATGTAACAGGCTTTGACACTGAATGCTATGCTTTGCATCGGTTGCAGAAGTTGCCTGGGGAAGCTGGGGGGAGGGGGGCGGGGAGGAATTGATCAGATTCTTTCTTTTTTCATATGGGAGGGAAAAAGTTGTGTGACATTTACAAAGTCATCTGTCACCTGAACAATGGGCTGGAAGACAAGTTCCTACATTTCATGCTTTATATCCTTTTTTAACCCATACACATCCATTTTCGTTGGCTTGAAGTTAAAGGAACAGTCTACTTCCAGTGATGAAAATCAGTTCCTTCTACTTATCCATCCACTGTTTGTCTCTCTCACCACTCATTCATTCATTCCTCTAAAGTAGTGTTCTCTCTCCATCTCGAACCCATTGTCTGTTGGTTTTCACATGAAAACATGGAGTTCATACCTGTTACTAACCACCAGTCTCTAATAAAACTTTGTCAATAGATGTTATAGCATTTTACAATTAATTCCAATAATGGGACTTGAGATTTATGACCTGTCTTGTTTTGGGGATTTGATTTTCCTTTTGATGAGGAGTCTGACAGAGAGAGACATGGAGTGTATTGACTGGTGTTAAATGGTGAAATAACAGTCAAACGGGAACTGCTGTATCCCAATTCCACGCTCTTCATCAGAGATTATGAACACGCCTGTAAAATATATCTAATAGTATTATGGTTTGACTATATGCTTCTAAGGAGGCTTACTTGAAATTCTTTTTTTTTTTTTTCCAGTTGTTGATCTTTTTTTCATTCATTTCACCTCAAATCTCAGGACAGACTATCCAGTGATTCAGCATTAAGGGTTATACTGCTGGAGAAGGAGAGGATGTGACTAAGGATGTTTGTGGATATCTCAGATGGGTCTGTCAGGGGGACCAGCCGGGGTGTGAGGCATGTGTCACTATGGAATACTTCAGGTTCACCAATATGTTTTAATTTGATATTCTTCGTGTCTTCTTAATGCAGGGGGTTGTCAAACTGTTCCTGATGATTCTGATTATTCACCTGGATATCAGCTTAGGCTTTACTGTTTGGATCGAGGAGTGAAAATTTTACTTCTTCCTCTATTTGGAGGCTACAGACAGTAGAGGTGCGATGAAGGAGAGAATCTGGGATGGAACAGCCCTTTCTCTGACTTCTTTTCATGGCTGACAAATAGCTGGGAGAGTGCATAGGATTGATGGACCCCACAAAAATTTTGAAATGAGTATAGCATAAGCAGCTGAAAGTTTCTGAAAGACATTAATCTCCTTTCCTTTCCTCAAATATGGCATATAGGATATCAGATACACTCATGACCCCCCACCAGAGCTGCTCTGCAGTGGCTTCTTGCTCTAAATGCGGAACAGCTTCTTCGATGATAACACTGTGCATGGCAAGCAGGATAAGAAATCAGTCAGTTTACGGATCGATGGTACATTGCCAGTCACATCCCAGCCTGGGGGAACATGCATGTTTCTGTTAAAGTCAAACACCTTCCCAGAGGGAACCTACATGTCTCATTTTCTCGTGGAAATCATAGGTCTCATCAGTGCAGTAATTCAGTATGTCTCAAATATTTCAGATTAGACAGGACAGCTATAATCTTTTTCTTTTTCTTCTTTCCCAGAGGAGAGAAATTGCTTGATTTGCTGAGCTGTGGCTGTGGCTGTTTCTCTATAGGTACTTATATGAAGAAATTATTGAGGTATAGTTGAGTTTTGCACTTGGCTTTGAATGTGGTTTGTCTGAAAGCATTGGCCAGCCTAGAAAAACTGTGTAATTTGAAGGAACTCACTGGTCAGACAAGATATGAATAGAGGAACCTTTCCTGTTATTATTGCAATGACTGATTGTTAGAAGGCTAACTTCTTATCTTAATTATTTCTTCATAAGCCAGATATCTGGGGATCATGGAGAACAGAACTCAAGACCCAACCTACTGCTTTCAGTTGCTGACAACTTATATTTTTCCTATTCGGACGGCATTGTTACCAGGTTGAATATTCATGTTTAGTTTGAATCTTTCTCCCACTTACCTTTGCTTAAATAAGAATAGTCAAGTAATTATCAATCTGGTAAACATTGTCAAGCCTGGTATAGCCAGCCAACTGATAGGTTGGACTTCTTCATATAGGTAGGATTTTCTTTGAACATATTACCTGTAGATGAAAGTACAGTTGGAGCCATGCAGGTCTAACCACTGCAACAGAAAGGAGTGCAGCCTACTCTGGTTGACTTTGGAATAAATAGGTTTTCCCCATTCTGACTTTGAAACAAAAGTGTTGTTGCCTTACCTGCCTGTCTATAGCAAAGATTAAGGCATTTCAGTCCTGGTTGGGTGGAGCCTTCTCCTTAGCAGTTTTTCAGGCAGTTTATGTGTTTTATTACTCTGGGTGCTGGAGGTACTTAGTTTTCTTTGCCAGATGTAATACCTGGGACCATATCTCTGGTTTGTGCTTCCACTGCAAAGGGCAGGCACTTAATCCTAATTCCATTGGATCAGTCAGGATAAACCATGTTGCCTTGCTAGCTACTGCAGTACTGCATTAGTTTGAAATCTCTGACCTTGGTACCTTGTCTAATTTGTTTTTAATAATGGTATCTTTAGAGCAGCTCTGTGATCAGTATTATACTAAGCGAGTGGTAAGAATCATGCCCTGGGCTTGAATGAGATCTAACATCCGACTGAGCCACAATGAGCTCTGATTCAAGCTTCACCAATGCAGAAATAGTTACATCAAGTTTATGCTTCTGTAACCCAAACTGCAGTCTATCCATCTGACTTTATTCTTACAAGAGTCAATCTTCTTTGCGTTTACAGTTCAGATGACATCTTTCTCATCTAATGCCTTTGTTTCTGCAATGAATTATTGCCTTTCAATAGAGCAGAATTAGCTAAGACTCTCTCCGTCAAAGCTCATTACAATTGTGTTACAAACCTTATCTGCAGACACATCCAAGTGAATGTAATCATTTATGGTTCTAACACCCTGAATTTAAAACCACTGTAAATAATTATCATTGTGCTAGATAACTAAAGCAAAGGCTGTTCAAGCTAAGTTTTTACAGCTCTGAATCAAATCTGTTGTAGGTGTAAATTGAGGAATAGAGTAAGAATTACACTAGCTAAATAGTGGAGCCAACCTTGCCAGTGAGCCTGGTTCCTAAGAGCAGCCAAAAAAGCCTCAAGCCAGCTGTTCTGTCTGGTTTATCATGAACCACTGACTTTGATCAGAAAAGAGGGGCTGAGATGTGCTGAGGTTTATTAACTGCAGGTGTAACATCCAAGTGTGCTCTCCCCAGAGGAACTTCACAGTCTGTGGTGACACCAGTGGGATTACAGAAGCAATACATGTGGCCCACCACCTTTCAAAGCCATCATGTAAATACCAAATTTCATTTCCAGGAATGACACTACAGGTAGATTGCTAAAATGGGTTACCCACACAGGAGGGCCAGGAGATGTTTATAGCTTCGCATGTCTGTTTCTTGCCCATGTTTTTCATGCTATTTTATCATGGCTACACACTTTCCATTTGCTGCTTCTCCCTGTAGTACAAATCTTTTCCCTCAATTTACTCCCTTGAACCTCATTTTCAGCTATTTTAACTTCTACTCTTAGCACTATCTATGCTTCATCAATAAATCTTTCCTACTCATTTATCTCCCTGAGAATCTCAGTTGCTATTTCTATCACTTTTGCTCTCTACCAAGAAGTCCTTTTGTAGTTTGACATCGCAGCACACTTAATCACAATGTGGAATAGGGAGATGCGTTCTTTCGGTGTGGTTGGCACAGCATAGAGAAAAAATTGTTGCCAGCAATGGCAATGAATAAACCTTTCCAATGATCATTATCATGATGAAGTGATATATTTAACACATCCCAGAGGCTTTAACCCACTTCAGAACATTATTAAGGAATTGGTGAAATTAGAGGTGGCACTTGGGTTGTAAGACTCAGGTTCTCTCTGTTCTGGAGGGAATGTTTTTAGAAAGGTAAACAGTTAAACCTGCAGATTTCTACGAAGTGCCAACCCTGTCTCCTTCCTTTTCGAGATATCGCTTCCCATTTGGACCCATAGGGAACACAAAAAGACAGGTACAGATTGAATAGCTCCTGAATTCCATTATATTCAGTACGTTGTTCAGTTTTCCTTATTGTTTTTAATTATACAGCTCTATCCAGCCCAGGCCCAGAGTAATTCCATTTTATACACAGTTTGAAACTCACTATACTTGGTTTTCCAAGAAAAAGGCAGCAAAGAGTCCGCCCTTATATTTACATACTTACATACATACACACACACAAAAAAAAAAAACCACAACCAAAACCAAACCAAACAAAACACAGATTTTCATGCATGTGTGTATAAAAGTATTTTCCTTATCATCTGCACTCTGGACTGGAAAGGCTTGGCCTATAACATGATGTTCTCCATTTAGGAAAAATATGCCATATATTGCCTTTTCAGTCAAAAGCTCCAGGAGATTTTACATGGGTAATGCACAGTATGCCCTCAGCTGAATTTGACCAGTATGTCACTCTCAACTGTTTACTGCACATGCATGAGAACCACTTTGGCATTTTCAGTGAACACAATCAATATTTATTAAAGACTTTTCATTCTTCAGATATATTTATTGAAGACTTTTCATTCTTTAGATGGCACATTCGTAAATAAATAGTGTGGGTTTGGGACAAACTTGGGACAAGCTGTTAAACCTACACAATAGCTACTATGTGGAGTCTCAGACTTGTTTTCATTTAATATAAAAAAAAAAAATAAAAAAAAATTACTTACTTACACGGTCAGGAAGTCACAAGAAGGAGGAGAAACATACCTGGATATTTTGTGATAAAAGGAAGTTTGTATATATAAAAACAGATATCGCTGTAATATGCAGGATCAGGGACGTTTTAAAAGGAGGATGTTTATCTAACACAGCAAATATATACGTCGAGATCTATATAAAAAGCCTTTCTCACCTCTTTAGACACACTTTTGTCTCCTTTGTTTACCAGAGACTGAAATGGCCTGAAACTGTGTGCAATAATCAGAGACATCTAGTGGCTGACTGATAAATTGCAAATAAACATGTAATTGCATGCAGTTCTTTCGTAGTCGCACAAGACATATAAACAGCTTCAGCTCTCTTGACGTTTTAAGAATCCGTTTCTCCCAGTCCTTTCAAGTGGGATATTAGGGATTCGTTTCGTTGAAAGAAACATTTCCCCACTCACTGAACTACGTGTGATGCTTCAGAGGTCCCTTTCTATAATTCGCTCCTGTGAGAAAGTTTAGGGCTCGTCTTTTGCCTCCTTGGTCTATGCTTTGCTTAATATATTCCTGTCTAATCACTCACAATGCATTTCAGCAAACAAACAATTAAAAATAAAAGGGCTACACTGAAGCAATTAATGCTTATTTTCTCTGACCCTGAAAAAAACAGTGGAAATTTCTCACTGTGGAGAATTCATAGGGCTAGGGTTACTCCCAAAACAATAAACATATCTATGGTTTCTTATTCTGTTTTACTTTGATTTCTATTACTTTGAAACTTCCTTGGTGTTTCACTGCAGATGAGACGAGCGAACAGAGATATTTTTTTTTCTTCTTCTTTTTCTTTCTGCTCCCTGCCCCCCACACCCAGCCCCTTGAAAATTGTCCAACTTATCTGTCCAGGTTTTGTTGAGTTCTCAGTTTTTGTTTGTTATTTTTTGTAGGTTCTTTTTTTGTTGTTTGTTTGTTTGTTTGTTTGTGTTTTTGTTGTTTTGGGGTGGTTTTTTGTTATGTTTTGTTTTGTGTTGTTTTGTTTTTTAAATAAGGAAATCTGCTTGTTCAAAACTAGGGTCTTACCTACCCTTGGCAGGCTAGTTGCTGATGTAAACTCTTAGACTATATATAATTAACCCTAAATATTCTGTTTGTCTAATTCACACATTCCTCACAGGAAATTAATTTGTGGCTGTTTGTTCAGTTTTAGAGGTACTGTCCTTATGTCTAAAAATGACGAATGTATCCACTTTGTTGTTTTGGAAAAATACATAAAGGATCTGTTTAGAAATGACCTTAAAGGGAATTTTCTCCTTCCTTCCTAAAAAAATTCCTTTTGCAATGGACCTGAAACGGAAAAATGTAGTGACCCCTTTCTGCATGAGATGCCCCTACTTGCATAGAGGAAACATGACAAAGCTCCAGAGAAAGTGATGCCTCAAGCGAAGAGAAACTCCTTGTGCAAAGCAGCTGGCACAGGCAGACTGCAAGTTTCAGTCTAGATAAATCCCCACTTTCCCTTAAAGCAAACAAACTCCAAAATCACTCAGAACAAACATGCTCACTCCAGTCCAAACCAAGTCAAGACAGCAAGCAAATACACTCCAGAAAACACCAGGCAATTAGACTCCTAAAGTCAGTTTAAACACAGGCACAGCAGATCAGCAAACACTCCCTTCCCCTTATGGAAAACAAACACAGGAGGCGGCCACGTCGCTCTTGCTGGCAGTCCTGGCCCCCGATTCCCCGGAGGAAGGAGGGCCATGTCTCTCCCCTGCTGGATTGCTCTCAGTGTGCCTGGCTTCCTGACTGGCAAAGGAAATATTGATATAACTTTGCTAATTAGAGTTGTCTGTATGCTTTTCCTATTATTAAAATTGTTATTTCATTTGAGTGGAGGATAGGAAGCAGCTTTGCAAAATAAGGAGCTGGGATCGTCCTGAGCTACTGGTTGACCATGAGACAACAATGTGCCCTTGCATCAAAGAGAGCAAAGCCTTTAGGCATAGTGTTGCCAGCAGGTTGAGGGAGGTGATCCTTCCCCTCTGCTCAGCACTGGTGAGACACATCTGGAGTGCTCTGCTCCCCAGGACGTGAGACGTGGATACACTGGAGAGAGTCTGGCGACAGACCATCAAGATGGTCAAGGAAGTGGAGAAGAAGATGAACAGACAGATGGATATGAGCCTGTTCACGCTGGAGAGAAGATGACTGAGGGGATATTTTTTTTTTGCGTGTCTTCGACTGTCTCGTAGGTACTTGCAAAAATATGGAGTCAGATTATTCTTGAAGGTGTCTAATGAAAAAATGAGAGGTAACAGACAGACATTAAACAGTACTGTCTCATTTTCTTCATCAGGGTAAAGCAGAGTACTCATCTTTACTTTTAGACTCTTTCCTTTCTCTGTGCTGAATAATTGCTGAGCTAAATAGATGGGGAAGGAAAGGGCCAGGAGCAAAAACTGGCAAGGGCCCCTAACTAGGAAATGCAGCATTAGCAGTGTGGGTTTCCTCAGTCTGTCTAGTCCTTTGTCTGCTATAATTCCTTCTTTGTGTTCCAGATAAAACTTTCTGAAGAAAAATGCTGTGCGCAGACACCACTAGCAACATGAGAGCTTCTGTGCCGGATGGAACAGGTTTCACTTTCTAATAGCATGTCATGAACGACAGTACCACTTATTTACAATGGAAACTTAAAAAAACCCTTGCATGAGCTAACCGAAATATTGCTGCTGTCCTGTAAGATGCAAAAGTGTCTCTCATAAGCAGGCAGGACAGGGCTCCATTTTACTTCACATGTTACAGTCCCAGACTTCTACTGAAGTTGCTAAAACCCTTTTTTCCAGAATGATCGCTCTATGGTCACCCATTAAGGCTGAGGATGAAACCTCATGTCTTTATTTTCCAAATTCATTTTCTCCAACCTCTTTACATGCTTCTAAAAATCCGTGCTGTGACAGAACTCAGTTAAGTGAACATTCACAGAGCTTTTATACCAAGTTTAGGCAATCCTTGTCTCATCTAAGGCTATTTGTAGGAATAATGTTGCTGATGTGAGTAAACATACAACAGGAAGTTTGCATTTGCAGGACTACTTCTAGAGATATTTCTTCATTATACGTTGGAAATTATATTCAAGCTAGAGGGCACAGGCCATCTCTAAACTAGGAGGAAAGAAACTAACTTAGCTATTACGCTCCTATAAAGGCCTTGTAAACCTGAGCTCAGAAGTGTGCAAGCTTATACAGCTCCCTGCCATCTCATCTTGCTTGTCTGTAACTTCCAGCAGACAGTTGTGTGGGTAAACCTATGATGCATTTTCATCCCAATCCAACCGGACAAGGTGCTTCACTCTGTTCAGCATCAAGCATGGAAGCAGACTTTGCACGTATGTTTTTTCCTTCAACATTGCAAAATCCTGTTTTCAGCAGAATAAAATTCACACACTTAATTTTATGCATGAGCCGAAGTATCTGTCTGAATAAAATCTCCCTTTACTTGTTCTGCATGGTGTGGTGGTTCTGATGGTAACAGACAGCAAATACAGAGACTCAAGTTGTATTGAAAATAGGCTGGTTTCCAGAGTGCAAACCTATAGTCTCAATTAATTTACTGGTTCCTTCTTGTCTTTTTTTTTTTTTTTTTGACAGAAAAATTAATTTCTCCAACAAAAATACCAAAGAAACTTTTTGAAGAGGTATTCTGCTGTGGTTTATGCAAGAGTAAACCTTTCATATTTGCCAACTATGGAGGGAAAAACAGTAGCAAATGTGAGTTGCAGTTATGATGCGCATTATTGCCTTAAACAAATTCAGATGACTTATGTGTACTAATTACTCTCAGGTACCAGCCTGATAACAATGTCCTTTTACCTGCCGTTTAACACACTTAATGTGGAAGGTGCTCAAAAAAAAAGAGGTGGTAACTTAACAGTCCTTGCCTCAAAGAATAGACTATTGGACCTCTAGGGCACCTCAGCTGTTCTGTGTGATGAAATAAAAGTAAAAGGCACCTCAAAGAGTTTTTTCAGAAAGAAAAGTCAAGGGTTAAGAAAGGAGAAAAAAGACCCACACTGAACACTGGGGTTTGTCAGAAAATCCTGGCCATATGTCGAGCTCAGACTCCTGATCAAGACTGCAGGTAGCTGCCTTCAATCATCTGGTATCTGGTAGCCAAGACCCCTCATCAGGGGCAGCCTCGTACATCTCTTCTTTGAGTTAAATGCGTATGTCTCACTTCCTCTAAGGAACGCGAGAGGTGTTTTACCACACACCTCTCTTCTGATCTCTCACTGGCTATGACATGATAAATAGGAGCCTAAAATCCCTGTTCTGTGAGGGTCTCCGGGTGGGAGGCAAGCACATGGGGAGTGTGGGATGCTTCTGAGGGGAGAGCTCTGGTGCCTAAGGCTGTATATGTATTTTGCAATTTGAATGGGAAACCAAGGCAATTCAGGGGTAGAGACTAGAACCAGAAACCACGATACGGTGAGCACCACCAGGGGAGTGACAGCACTACAGCTGTGTCCTTTGCAAGAGACCAGGATGTGGGAGAGGGGTCAGGTATTTCCAATATTGATTCAGAAGAATGAACGATCTCTCTGCCTACTGTCCTGGCTGTGTCTGTTGTGGCAGAGGAGAACACAACTATGGATGAACCTTCTGGTCAGACAGGAAGGTTCAGTGATTTTATGCATTTCCACCACTGGAGAACAGCACCAGTGCTTCTCCATCTCATCTGCACAAATTGCTCTATTTTGGTGAAGCTAATTGGCTTTAATGTATGGTCCAGAGGCTGAGGTTAATGTCAGAGTTTTCAATGACTTCAGGGATGTCTGGGGCAGAAACCAAGCCTAGATTCCCTCCTCTTTTCATCAGTCTCTTTTAGGGACCAATCCAGCATGCACTAAAGTCAATAGCAGGCGTTTCATTAATTTCAGTAGGGAGCAGTTTAAGCCTCACATGTTGCAAGAACATTAATTAGCGTTGTATCCATCACCCAGTGAAGCAAGTGGGGATGGTTTGGTGTTATACTGAAAGGCTATTTGCATAGAAAACTTCCGCTTTGAGTGAAAATGTTCACTTTTACATAACTTCCCTGGTTTTCTGTTGGGAAAAGGCGAGAAAAATAAAAAATATACTTTAAAAAAATAAACATTTTTGTGAAATTTAATGAGATTTATAACCCAAAACAATACAAGCAGATTAACCTACTTCATTCCTGTTAAAAAAAAAAAATAATTTTTTTTTTTTTTGAAAACTGTATGTTACTTGTATTTTAGGGTTAGGTGAAAGTTAAATGGGATTTTATTACATGAAACAATTTTACCAAGATCCAAAGGCACAAAGTAAAACACATTTATGCAGTTTGGTTTAAAAGGGAATGCCTATGTCAGGAATTTAGGGTGAAATTTTAAACAAAATCCCACGATAATCAAAGGTGGGTTTGATTAGCTTTAGCAGCAAGACAGATTTTTTTTTTTTTTTTGGTATAGTTTGTTAATGAACTCTGATTTTTGTCTTTGCTATCTGGAGGACATTTTGCTTAATGTTTCACTCTCTTTTTTTCTACCTGATGTGTCTGTGGTCTGCAGTGGCAGTGGCTTTCTTGGTTTGTCTGCAGTTGCTAGTACTGTTACTGTAATATTTCCAAGTGACGTATCAGCACCCCACTGTGCTACATGATGTACAGCTATTGAATCAAAATATGGCCCCTGAAATATGAGGCAGGAGAATACAGAGAGGGGAGCAGAAAAAGAAAACAAAAAAAGCCCAAATCAAAACAAAAAGAGCAACATACAACATTAGTTACCTGATATGATAGACTGCGGTCTTATTTAGCTCTCATGGCAATTCATCCCCAGTATTAAAAAATAATGTAAAGGACTAAGTTCTAGGAGATTTATACATGATGATAAAAGCAAATCGAAATACTGCTTGCCATGAACAAACACTTTTGGTGCATTTTGTGGGCTACATTCCTGCAAGGAATGGACTCATGTGGCACTAATGGGACAGCACCCATTTATGCCTAGGTACGATCTGGCTGTCAGGTGTTTCTATTAGAACACACATGAACCTCATGGAATGCTATTTAACTCAAACTTGGTGTTTGACAATCAGAATCACACAAATTTGATCCTCAGTGAGTACAAATAGCTTAAGCACCACTATCATAGTGAGCTTTGAGATAGACTTACACCAATCCATATCTAGTCCAACTTGTCTTCTTTTGGCAGACTGTAGCTAACTCTCCATGCCAAATTTATGGCTTCCTTTTCCCCTTCTTTTTGGTCTGATATTAAAATGCATTCAGAGCAGAAGTTCTACCTTAAACTTATAAAACAAAAGAACATCTAACAACGGATTCTGTGCTGATGTCTTTTATGTCTTACTGGGGGAAAAAAAGAAAGAAAAAAAAATATTTCTGGGCCTCTTTCTGTTTCATTATTCTCTTTCCTTCCTTTTCTTTTGCTTTGAGTATCAGCCCAAACCAATGATAGTGCTTTGCTTCCAGGGTCCAGAAGGGTTAAATTCCTCCCACTTCGCCTGGTCTCTCTTGAAGCTGGAGTTACACTCATCAAGGATCTAGCATGGGGAGGGATGGATTTCTTAAGACAGCCTGAGGGCTCCAACAGCAGCCTTCTCTTTCAATCAATGTCGAGAGGCACGAGTGGAAATTCATTCAGTGAACAGTCGGAGGTCTTCGCCTGTCCATACAGCCGCCTGGCACACAATCCCAAGCACAAACTGGTGGCGTCTCAGCTGGAGATCTGACATTTTGCCGAACCACTGTTTGCTTGAGAACTGATAATTAAACACTCCTTCTCCTTTAAAAAATAATAAAAAAGTAGATAAAAAACTAAGTCAACTCTGCTGGTAACCTTGGAGGCTTCCTTTTGTCAAGGTCTCAATACGTGCCAAAATGTATTCTGTTCAGGATCGGTTCTGGCTGTACAATTGCCTTTTCTGTTACCTGAGCGTATTATTCTGACTGTTTTCATTTGACTTGCCTCTGGGATGCTGTGCTGCTCTGGCAGAGAGATCTGCACGCTGGCAGAGTTCATGAACTCACGCTTGCAAGCTGATCTTTGCCCTGTGTGTTTCTAAATATTTTGGTGTGTATGTAACATGACAGAATGTGACTTTGCACTGAAAAGCCAAAAAGACACAAAGAGGAAGAAACATCTCACATCCCCTCCTTCCTCCACATCCCCCCTCTCCTTCAATCCTGTCAAGTTTTATTATGCTCAGAAGGCAACCAGGTGAGTCATAATATTTAACCAATGTTGGGGGAAGGGAGAGGTTTTAATTAATTTCATTACACATTAACAAAGTCCGGCTCATGACTCAGTGGAAGTCTATACAGTCTTTTGTAGACAGATGGGAGCTTACCCTCTCTGTCCTTTGAGCTTCCTGGATGAGGTGGAGATGCATTAACACAGCTTATTAGCTGTTCTGCAGTGCTGCTTAAAGTGTAATGCCACTGTAAAACAGTCAAGCAACCCATAGCTTGAAGTTGTCTTGGGCTTGGTCAACTCATATTGAAGGCATTTTTTTTTCACTTCTACCCACAGAAAAAAATAAATGAAAACTGTAAGCATACCTGGAAGTGTAACTTCAAGCATCAGAGAAACAGCCCTGGTGTTCTGTACGATCAGGTATCATCTAGTATTATTTAGCAATGGTCAGAGGTGGCATGGACTCTCACTCTGGTGTAGAAAAGAAATCAAGCCTAGGTACTAAAAAGTCAGGGGAGAACTGATATACTCCATAGCTTCACATCAGGAAAGGAATAGTTCATGGTCAGAGCAGAGTACTGATGAAGAGATTCTGCCCTCTGAATACACCTCTCATTTGTGTGATATTGGACATACTTACCTAAGGGTGGTCTTGGCCCACTCGTTCCAGCCTTTGTTCTATCATTGTTTTTTCTTTAGCTGTCTTGTTGTTTGTTTTTTGTTGTTTTTTGTTTGTTTGTTTGTTGGTGCATCTTTTTTCATTTCTTTCTTTAACTTGTGCAAAAAAGAAAAGAAAAAGAGCAAAAGGTCTATTTCCATCAACGTCAACTAATAAGGAGCAGGCTTTATACTTGTACTCCAGGTTTCTCAGAGGTGACAGGTGAGGGCTAGCTCAGTTTTCCTTTGTCATGATATGAAATTTTTATACAACGCATGTGCAGCTGAATCCCAGTTTGCAAGAAAGAAATGCACTGACATTGCTGTGCTATGTGAACGGAATCAAGGACAGCTCAGAATTTCTTGTGACTACCCAGAGAGGCTGGCCTAAAAGTTTTGAAATAAAAAAGTTTTAAGGTATATGTTCTGCTCCTCTTCTTTTATTTAAGAAAATATTTGTAGGTAAATGAGCACTGAACTGAGATTCCTGTTACTGTTTCCACATCTTGCCTAATATTCCTCTGCTGTTCAATGTCTTTTGCTGCATGAACAAGCCTAAGGCCAGGCTAAGCATTTCTGGAGCTCTGCGCTACCTCAGTTAAACTCGTTGCACAAAAAACTTTAGGGTCAAGCAATGGACTAGAGCTTCACAGTCCAATTCCATGCCAGGAGTCATATTTAAATAAATAACGAAATTAAAGTAAAAACATAAATAAAATAAAATAAAATAAAATAAAATAAAATAAAATAAAATAAAATAAAATAAAATAAAATAAAATAAAAATAAAACAAAACAAAATAAAATAAATCAAATGGAATAAAATATAATATTACATTACATTACATTACATTACATTCTGCTTAACGGTTCTTTTCTCCCTGTCTTGGTTGTGGAGTGTCAGGGAGAAAAGGAAGGAGCATGGCTTTAGATCTGTCCAACCCTTCAACTTCAGACTGCTGCAAAACCTCTGCTGTTCCTCTCCAAGACATCCAGAGGCAGCAGTTAAACTGAGAGAACAGAGAAACTGGAGTATTCATCCGCACTGTCAATTTGGGGCTGAACTAGATGGGTGCTGGACTTCTGTTTTCCAGATAGGAAGTTTCTCCTCTTCCATTTGCTTCTCCACTTGGCAGATCAAGAAAGAAGCATTGGAGAGACAGTGCTTCAGGGAAATGTCTCTGATGGTCGGTGCCTCCTGGGTCAGGAAAGCTTGTGCACGTAGCATTTTCAGGGCAGTGCCCTGAGGTGTTACTTAGTCATCAGTCAAATCCTCTCCCCCTTAGTTCTCCAAGACTGCAATCTGCTCCCTAATCCATTATTTGGGAGACCTGGAGGCTCTCATTAAGGAAAAAGAGGATAATGAGGATGAATGAATAAAGCCAAAGGCACATCACCAGAATAAAATAGAGACCAGTATTTATGAAAGACACAGTGACTTCAGAATTCACTGTCTCTATGTATTTTTGTTTTAAACCACCATTGGGTACCATCAGTATGTCACAAAGCACGAAGGGCAATTGAGTCCTTCCCCACTTCACCACCCTGTTGTTCTCTCTGTCCTTTGTGCATGTCAACAAGGTCCCCTGTTCAGTTCTCTTACACATCACATCCTCTGTGATGCTATGCACAGAACAAACAGCAGTGCACTAAGCCAAACACATCTTGTCAAGTGAGTGCCACTACAATGTAAGGATTGATTTGCTGGCGGAGGTCTTGCATATAAGCAGACATAGAAGCAATAGCCAGGGTTAACAATTTTCCACGTGGAAAATTTATTGAGAGCACAATAACAAAAGGACAAGCCCGTTGCTTCCTTTTAGATCCCAGCTACTGAAGATTTGTGTTAGCCTCAAAACTAAGCTTGAGGTTAGCCTCAAAACTTCCTGGGATGAGATAAGGAGAGGGTTATATTTATACAGGTGTTCCCCTCAGTCCCTGCACCTCCTTGCACCCAGGCAAGGGCTTCTAGCAGGTAGCTGTCTCTTTGGATATTAACGTTCACATACCCTTATTTTTATTGTCAGCTGGGGCCTCTAGCAACCTGCCTCTGGTGATAACCTTGCCAGTTCTCCTTGGATAAGCTGAAAGGGTCATTTTTTGAGTAAGAGCTACAGTGACATCCCCCAGGTTTGTGGGAAATGGTGCTGATGACACACAAGTGGCATCCACTTCTCCCCTGCCAAATATGTTTGGCACCAGCACCAGAATCTTGAGCTTTGAAGAAACACCAGTTCCTAGATAAGACATTGAATAATTACTTGTGTTAGCAACAGGTTTTCTGGCTCTGGCAAAAGTAGAATGGAGTTAGACGCTCGACCAGCCTCTTGTAATTCCATCTGAATGCAAAGCTGATTTGAGATCTTTGCCACATATTCCATATCTCTCAGTGTGGAGCCTGCCTTTCTTTTGCCCGTTCCAGAAGCAAATGGAGGTTCACATGAGTATTCGTCTGAGTTTGCATCAGGTGTTGCGTAACGGGCTCATATTGGACATTGACCGTACGTTTACAGGAAGATGAATTGGATTGACGTGACAGATCATTTGCAGGCTTAATATCTAGGATTCTAGAAGACACCTTAGGGTTAAGTGGAAGCTGAATTGACTCAACAGTGGGACAACCCCAAATATAGAATTTATTATTATTATTATTATTATTATTATTATTATTATTATTATTATTATTATTATTATTATTATTATTATTATTATTAAGAAAAAATAGGATCCTGAATTATTTTTTTTTTCTTTTTCTTTTTGTAAAAGGCACATGACCTTTTAATTCCACAGGGTTCCACAGCCTTGGGGAAACATTTCCAAATGGATATATTCAGTTTTAAACCAAAACCACAAAATAAAATTGTTGATTGCTACTCCTTAGCCCAAGTTTAATAAACTTTTTTATTTTCTGTTTGGCTCCTTTCATATAGGAAGCCTTCATATTAATGCCAATGTGGTAAGGAATATGACTTTTATCTGACACTGATCTTGATGCTGTAAAAAGGGGTAGGAGTAAAGCATTGTTACATAAAGCTTGAACTGGAGAAGCAGGCACATTTTGCTATTGGTGGCCGAAAGAGAAATGACATTTTTTAATGTAAAATCAGGATCTGAATTTTCTTGTCATGGCTACACTATTTTTTGGGGGGAATTCTGTACTTATTAGATAGAAATCGCTCCAATAGCTTCATCTACCTCTGCACAAATATGCTTCATAGCCATGCCCTGGGGTCTGTGGGTCAATATTTGTCACAGTCCATCTTAAAGCAGGCTTCTAATCAGAGCCAGGTTAAACAGCATTATTTGCTGTGGTCCAATTCTGCAAAATACTCAAAACAGAGTAAACATCCTTCCCTATTGAACACAGTGTTTAAACCTGGCTTACAATTTTATAGGTGCTCAAGACTCTTGAAGCTAAAGGTATCCCTGAATGTTTTGAGCATAAGTATAAGCTTGGATACTTCATTGAATAGGCAGTGCAAAAGAATTGCTGTCACAGTGGAGACATTAAACAATTAAACAATTGACAGTCATTACTTTGCGAACAAATTGTAGGTCAGTCATGGGGATTAAAGGTTATTTCAGAGATTTTTTTTCTTTGTATTTATTTATTTTTGTCATTTTTCTGAAAGCCTAAACTAACACTAGAGATCATTTAGTCTTCCAGGCCTGGGGGGAAATATTCAGAGGACACCCTTTTCAAAATATTAAGAGCAAAATTGCATGAAACCATTTTAATGCCAGGGAAAAATGATAATTTTTGAGTAGAACTATTGTTGAATGTTGAAAATTATAACAATGTTCATTATTCTGTTGAGTTTCAGAATGAGTAGCCCCTTCACGCATATATATGCCATTAAGAGTGATATAACCATATTGTTTGTTCTTTAATTAGTTTTCTAAACACATAACAAACTAAACAGAATAAATCAGAATGACCTTTAAATTCCCAGAATTACAGCTTACTTATATGGCCATAATAATAATGTAATAATAACCCAAGCTAATAGTAGTTCCACTTCCCATACTCTATGATTTGCCATGTGATATGTGACATTACTAATTTCAGTATGATTACAAATTATTCCCATAGTTCAGGTTTAATACAGTATTGATGTTGTTATTAATATAGATTTGTCAGTAAAGATACAAAGAAAAGCCAGTCCCACTTAATGTTGGTTGACAAAGTCAAAACAACTAAAATAAAATAAAAATAAAAAAACAAGGGGAAAAAAAACCCAACACACCACGTTACAGCTTAATTTACATAGGGAGAAGGAAGTACAAGTGAAAAATAATGATTTAATTTCATTAAAGGTGTACTTAATCGGAATTAGAAAAAATAAAGGGGAAGAAATGACACACACATAGCAAGGATCTGCTATCACTGTATTTCTAGAATGAAAGCAAGTATTTTCTGCTCCTGCTAAGCACTTGTGGTTGACGTTACACAATCAACCATTTTGTCGGTGTGAATCCAGTAAAATTTAATGTACTTCTCTAGATTTACATCATCTACTCAAAATGCAGAAGTATCTGAGATGATATGTTTACTTTGCTAATTATCAGGAAAACCATAGCAGTTGTGCATACTTTGGGTTTGTGCTGGGCTTGCCTGGCTCTTGTCTAACTAGTTATGTGCTATATCTACAGCACACACACCTCTGAGCTGAAACAGACCAAGCACCATAATCCCTGGAAAACAATGTTTTTGGTTGCTAGATCTCAGCTGAGCACTGTAGCTGGATGTAAAAGCTTGTCTCTTCTGCCCCGTTCTAATTTGAAGACAAACAAGTTAATGCAAAGCACAGATGGTTTGAGATAACCTGCTTGACTTCGCTCTGGATCAGAAGATAAATGAACACACATCTGTTTACCAGTGCAGAAAAGGTAGTCTTTGCACTGATTGTCAGCTCTTACTTCCCCAAATTTCTGCCTATTCTATTGACATTTAATTGATCAGAGAGCAAAAGCTCCTCTGGAGGAACTGAATTTCCTGCAATTTCCTTATCCCTGAAGTATCCCAGGGGCAATAACAGACATTGCCTAAGCGAGGGTAAGGAGTTGTAATTATCCTCCAAAGTCAAGTCTAGTACAACTAACATTGTGAACTTCCCTTACTGTACTAAGAGCATTATAGTCAGGTGTGTAAAGGCTAAAACATGTGGAAAAAAGGAATAATGAATGATCCTGTGTCAGATCCTCTGGGACAACTCACGTGTATTTAGCCTGTAGCAAATATGAGGTAATATTTTAAAAGAAAGGGAATTTGCTTACCATCTATTCATCCTGGACTAAGAATGTCTAAATGGATTTGTTATCACAGTTTAGCTCACGTTTTAACTAATTACATAAATAAATGATTTGTGCACCTGGCACACTAGGCCAGATGTTGTTCATATGCATAATAAAGAATCCTGTCTTGCCTGCAGAACTTGCTGTTTAAGCAAACAAGGGAAAGGGTAGTTGTTATTCCCTATTTTTTGCAACACGCAGAACAGAGATGCTATATGATTGGGAAGCTCACTTGTCCCAAGTAACACAACTAATCTCTGGGAAGACACAGGGCTGAACTCAGATATCAAACGAGCTAGCTGTGTAATCGTCTTTCTGATCAGTAGGTAGCTTTTCCCACCAGAGTAACCACCTGCAGTATTTTTCTCGCACGTCCCTCAGCCCATAGAAAGATCTCACTGCTGATGCCACACAACTGTCTTCTCTGAGATACATCATTCAAACTCAATTTAGGGATATAGCATTTGATGGGGTTTATGGACCCTCTCTTGCAAATTGTGGGACTTGTATCAAAGGGGAAGGAAGCTCGTTGCTAGCAGTGATCACAGCACAGCCCTCCTTACAGGTGTGCTCAGCACCTGCTAGGAAATCGCTTTAGGGACAACACTCTGAAGTGGCTCTTCTCAGATTGAGGCTTCTGCTCACACAGAATTCAGAAGAACTCAAGGAAAATGTCACAAAGGGATCTTGTTTTTATTGTACATAATAAAAATACCACTTTAAATGTCCTCTGCAAAGATCACCAACAAAACCTTTTCCAGTGAGGAGAATCCAGCTTGATTTACAGCATTCTGTGCTCACTGCTGTACAAGATCCACAGTTTATAAAACAACCTATGCATTAATGTGATTTTTATTTACACTCCTGTAAATGACTAACTAAGTAGAAAAAGCATGGGAGATATCAAGAATGCCCAGTCGTCAAGCATGTGTCATGTGACCGAGAAATTTTACTTAAGGCTGTTTGAATCTTCATCTTGTTTTGAAATAAATAAATAAATAAATAAATAAAATGTTCCAGCAGAGTTTAAGAGCAATACCAGGAGACGTCTGGAGATATCATGCTAATTAGCTTTGAACTTAAGGGAAGTTCTTTAAATTTATATTAGACATGCACCGTATTTAAAAGAAATAATGAGAAATATTGAAAGACATTTATTTTTCTCCCCCTCTCACCCCAATGCCACTCTTTTCCTTTATCCCACAGATGACAAATTCCTAGTAAACATGCACATGCATACAATACAGGCCAAACAAACTGCATGTCATCTTAATCTCACCACTGCTTCAAAGACTACAAATAAAAATACATTCAAGTTCCCTATACAAATATCCCAGAGGCAAAGTCATGAATATTGCTGCTACCTTATTCAAAGAGCATTGTAACGAATCAATAGAAGGAGTGTTTTTCCAGAGGGTTGGTTTTTGTGGGGTTTTGCCCTCCTTAACTGAATGTTTATTTGCATATAGGAACCTGTTCTGATTAATTTTATCCAGTAGAATAAAGTAAAGAAGGGAGTTAAATGGAGGGAGACAACACGGCCTAGTGAATAAAGCAGCAGACCTGAGGGGATCAGGAGACCTAGATGTTATTCCCAGCTCTTCCCTGGAGTGTGACTTTAGGCAAGCCTCTGAGCAATCTTTCCCTCCCCACTCTTGTCTATTTATATTGTAGACTCTTTAAAGTAAGTACCATCCCTTGCTGCATGTCTATACAGCCCTAAGTGCAAAGGGCTCTGTTCTTTGTTGGAATATCCTACAAATAATAATTGAAACAAACCTCCAAGATCCACGTTGGAGATAATGTTAATCTACGTTTCTGCAGCCAGTGTGGCTGCAGATGGTTCTGGGTTATATGCAGTATCTAGATCACAGAAATAAACAAAACTATCCCCTGGCAACATAAGATTTAAGTGCCATCAGCAATTCCAGTGCAATGCAGTACAGCAAAAACCTGTGCCCTGGATAAAATATCATATGGGCTTTAATAAGAGTACAAGCACATGGACTTTTATCTAGAGGTAAAATACATATGAGTTCCAATAAAAAAATAATAATTATAAATGGAACAACCTGGTGTTCAAAAAGCACAGTATGCCTGAAATACAGGAATGGATTTCTTCTCAGGAAAAGAGTTGGAGGGAAGGAGGGGACCAAGGTCCTTTCTGTTACTACCTCCCTGTGTACTGTGCGTGCTTTCGACTCAGATAATGCAGTGATAGCTGTGTTCACCCTAGTACTTCATCCTTCCCTAAAGGAAATTACTATAGCCAGAGAGTATGAAATTGTGTGTTTTATCTTCACAGAAAAGGGTGAAAGTAAAAGAAAATGGAGCCTGGACAGAGAGAGCTATCTACATAACTGTAACATCCAGCACTACGAGGACAGGAGGTTAGACTCTTCTGGGACAGCACTTTAAGTTGAAATGTGGGAGTTATCCTACAGAGGACACAGTTGTGGATGTTCTCTGAACTCTCAGAGAAGTGCAGGGCTTGAAATTCATGCTGCAGCACAGACAGAAAGTTAACTAATCCTGAAATACGGTCTTAAGGGTTTTTCTTTAATGCAGTCATTTTTGACATCTACCACTGTAGACATTTCTAGTTTTAAATTAAAAGTTAGGACTACATTGTAATTTAAGCACAGATCTGAGCTTATTCTTAATTCAGATTTCAATCACCACTGACATAGTAATTTTTCTCACCTCAGTGAGAGTGGGGCACCCCGGTATAAGTTTTGGAACTTGGGTGGAATGAATCCTAGATTATCTCAAACTCTAAAATTAGACCCATGCCTGCACCATGAACTCATATCATAGTTGATGTCCAGAGAGCTGACGTATGACAGTTTAGCCCTACATCAAGCATCGCCATCTTTGCTCTTCTTAGGAGCAATGTCAATTTATCAAGCCCAGGCTACAGACAGGTGACAGCCAGTGTGTGTCAGAAAACAAAAAGGTCTTGATACTCGATATATATAACTCAATGCTAATGCTGTAGGTAAATATAATCCCAATGGACTCAGGTACTTATAGTACTTTTACAACAGCATTGAGCTCAGCCCTGGCTAACCATGAAGCAATAACACCCTTCCCAGTTAAATTTTGCATCCCTTACTTCAACTGATTAAGATCTGTGGTGAGTGGACCATGGCCAGCAACAAAGCACCCACCCAGATTGTTGATCAATCCTGTCCCCCACAGGATGGGCAAGAAAATAAGAATAGCATCGTTCAAGAGAAGGAGAAGAGTAGTAAAAGCAAGAAAACTCATGATTCAAAAGATGAAAAGAAGGGAAAACCCAAGTGACACAAAGGCAATTGCCACCTCCCACAATCAGACTGGTGCCCTGCCAGTCTCCATGCAACAGCTAACTTGGAAGACAACCCACACTCACAAACACACCAGTTTTTATTGGTAAGCGCAATGTCATGTGGTATGGAATATCCCTTTGGTTAGTTTGGGTCAGCTGTCCCAGATGTGTCCTTCCCAACATTTTGCCCACCCCCAGCCTACTCATTGCAAAGGGGAAGAGTGAGAAACAGAGAAAACCTTGACACAGCAAACACTGTTCAGCAACAGCCAAAACATTGGTGTGTTACCAACACTGTTTTAGTCACAAATTCAAAACACAGCACTATACAGGCTGATGTGAAGAAAGTTATTTCCATCCCAGTCAGATCCAGTACAGCAGGTAAAGTTAAGTTTCAGTTTGATATATTTGCCCTCATCACCCATTCTCAGCCTGATCCTTCAAATACTTTGTGTTTGAGAGGGTCAAATACAATCTCGTGACTAACTCGTAGTGAGTTTATTATAATTGTTGAATTTCTCTGAGATGCTTTTAACAAAAGTGTGATTCAGAAAAAATACATAAAACAGTGACTTCCAGTCTAGGATCTAAGAATGGACTTCAGAGGAGTCAACAAAATCTGACTTTGCATAAACTATACAAAAATCTACCCATGCATCAAAAAAACTTAAGGAGCCTGTAAATGCGGAGTGGGGAGCAGGGAGAAACACTGACTTTAGGAATATTTCAGGATCATGCTGATAATGAAAACTATTTTGAATTAGGATAAGACTTTCAGTTTAATGTCAGAAAGAAAACAATCAAGAACATTAACAATGCAGATGCACAAAAAGTTCTTACATTCCCAGTAAAGCATCTTGTCATCTTCATTTAAAATTATTTCTTTCCACCCTTTGACATATTTATTTGTCTTTGCAATTTTTTTAATTTACTTCTTTAAAAGTTTTCTGTGTTCAATAGCAGCTGGAATCCCAAAATAAATTAAAACCATGTAGGTGCCAATATATATATTCAATAGATATGAGACTAAATTAAACTAATTGACATTTTATTAATATTCTGCTGTTTGTTCCCGCAGAGTTAAAACCATACTTGAGATCCTATTATGGGAAGATATACTCTGGACCATCTGGTAGCCAAACATTTCTAATTATAAATAAGTCATTTTTTGTTAATTATTTATTTGAGAGTTTTTGTTTATTATACAAAAATCTGGAAAGGGAAAAGAAATAGGAAAATGTGCTGAGTCTTATATTACATCTTTCATAAACAAAAATATTTTCTTTTCAGAAAAATCCTGGTTGAGACAGGAGAGAACCCTGAATATGAATTTGAATTAGAAAGCAATTTCTGAAGTGATTGTCGTTTACAGCCCTTTTGGCTTCACTTTGTGTGAAAATACAAACACTTTGTCTTAACAGAGAAGACACTCCAAAGTAGTAAAGGTTTAGCAGTAATTTTAAACTCTAAAAAGGAAGGAAATTATCTGTTCATCACAGAGAGAACACAAGAGGATGGAGACACTTTATGAAAAAGTAGTGGAAGAACAGAAATACCTGAGATAAAGATAGTGAAGTCCTGGGATGATTAGTAAAGGAAAGCTGTAGGCTTTTCATCACTGGAGGTCTTCAAAAAATTTTTAACATCTAAAAAGGAATGATGTGGATAGAATTGATCTTTTCTAAAGGAAGTAGATTTGAGTCCTTGAGGATGGATTACTTGGCTTCTCAACATATCTTCCAGCTGTGTTTTCTGTATTAGAGATTACCCTATGTACGTTATTCATAACTCCTATAATTTTTAGGTTTAGTCTTCAAGCAAAATCCTTAATACTGTGAGGCATAAAAAATCATGAGATTTGGCTAGTGATTGTTTTCAAAAGAAATTAGAAAGTAACTATCAAATAAAAGAAGACAAAAGTTCCTTGGGTTCATTTCAAACCCTGAATTGTTTTCTTTGCCTGATATCCGATATTCCCACCAACTTCAAAAATATCCATGTTGGAGGAATAGAAAAGACTACGATGTCCAAAAAGCCTTAATAAACTGGACAGTTATTTGTCATTAGTCTTTGAAGCAAAGGGAATAACCATTTCTGAGCATTTGACAAGACCTGGATCAAACATACTCATCCAGGTAGGGATGCTTTTGTTCCAGAGCCTTTGCATCTCAGTAAATCCCCAACTGACTGCAAATGGGCCAATATGTTACAGATTTAAAAAATCACCTAGTCATTGAAGCCAAGTCATTGAAAACGCTTTTAAAAGGAAAAACACAAGTTACAATGATAAAACTGAAGAGGACCTTTGTAGGCAGAGACAGAAAGCTTGGCAGGAGTGCTGTAAGGGTGGTAAAGTTTGAAAGATAACATTCCTTTTAGTGAGTAGGAATGGCAAGCAAATACAAAGAAGTAAAATTTCTTTAACAAAGGTTTCTGTTCACTACTTGGTAAAACACACTGCCAGAAATAACCCATGCTATCTCTGACAGTCCTAAACCACATAGACTAGTGGAAGAGAGTATCTGCTAAGTTGCTCCCAGTCCCTTGTCAGGGTGTTCTTCCCCTAGGCTGTTCCAGGCTTCTTCCTTCTCAGTTTTGAGCTCCCTAGATAAGAAAGACTTCATAGTATTGTTTGTCCGACTATTTTTAATCCTAATGGAGCTTACTATCAGGAAATTACCCTTCTTACTCCAAATGAAAGGATTTTCTTCCACTTATTTCTTGCATTGGTCATAGTTATTAGTGGCTTCTTTTGCTTCCGTGGGGTAGCATAAAAAACAGTGCCTGAGGGACCGGACTGTGTACTGTACTCTAGAAGTACACATATCTGACCCTGATGTATGACTGAGGTTCCCAACCAATATTGAAATATAACACTAATTAGCATTAATAGAACATTAATAAAAATAAAATTTAAGAGAAGTTGTCCCACTGTTTTAATTACATGAGATATCTTAGAAAAGAAGATACCATGCTCAGTAAAAAAAGGGAAAGAGAAAGAAAACTGCTTCATTTTAGTTTTTTTCTATTTGATCTGGCTTGTCAATGGACTTGGGGAAAGGTTATACTTTGCATGAGAGACACAAAGAATCTCACATCACTTCAGTAGGCCCCCCAGCTTCTATAGTCTTGTAGCAGTCAAAGAAACCATTCATGGCAGCCATTAAAATCACCCTCTGTTATAAACCTCTACATGATTTATAATGTCAGCAGGCTATCATAGTCATGCAGCACAATCTTCTATAGAACATAGAATCAGCTCATGAAGCTTTCAGTTAATGCTTCATGGAATTAAAATGGATATTAAACAAAGGGGAAGTAGAAGGAGAAGGAGAAGGAGAAGAAGGAAAACATCTTTTCAAATTGCCAGCACTACAGATTTTACCACTGCCACTACAATTTTATTTTTAATGGTTTTGTTTTTTTTCCTTTAAATTTGTTACTGTTCAAGTGATAACCACTGGATAGTGTCAGTCCTGTGTTTGTTAAATGGAAGAATCATCTATTTCCATTTTTCGTGTGAGCTCTTACAGGCTCAGTTTTATTCTTCTTGCTAGTATCATCTAAAATTGTTCATTATTTCCTATGGAGTTTAAAGATAAATAAAAATTGTGGTAGGGACCGGAAAAAAATTGGGAATGTAAACATGGAGCAATTTAGGGGCAATATGGATTGGTAGTGTGAGGACTGGGAAACTTGGCAGTGAGAAATATCTGCCCTCCCAAGGGCGATGAAAAGGAGAATGACTGATATGTACATTTTACCTGGGAAAAAGTAAAGGACAAGGGAGGTAAGCAAGTATAAGGGAACAGAGATTTGAAGTCATCTGAATGGCAGGCACAGAACACCCCTGCTTGAGGGGAAAATAGAAAAAAATGAGATGTGAGAGTGGAGAATAAAGGACACACAGAGACCTTGATGCAAGGGAGCAAGAAAAGAATTCCATGTACTAAAAGAGAAAGAGGAGCTGGTGCACTTCAATGGACTAAGCCAACAGAAGACACACCATACACAATGCTGGCTCCAATGGCAGACACATCCCAGTGGGCAAAAGTGAGTTACATGAGCCATGAAAAGTCAAAAACCTCCTAAACAAAGGAAAACCTGTGGAAATGCTCATTGTTTTGCACCATTGCACATTCCAAAAGTTTTTTAGAGCAGTCTGATAGCCCAGCTAACCTATTTCAAGGTGTTCATGCGTGTGTGTGCGTGCATATGTGTGTGTGTATGTGTGTGTAACATAAGGTGCTAGCTCTTCATTACAGGGGTTATAGTTTTCATAGCAAAATGCGCTAAGCACAGAACTGCAGGCAGCCAATATTACAGATCTCCCCCAAACAGCTAACAATAAAGTGATCTGCTCTTTATCCACCAGCCTAGAAGCTTTTTTAGATAACATTTCCATCTATTTCCTCTCAACATTTTTGCAAATTCTGAACTAGATCTACCAGTCCAGCCAATATCACAGAGAGGTATTGTTTAGGATTTAGGAGTATTATTCTTCTCCCACAGACTGCAGGGGTGGTTCTGCTTCCTCCCTACAGAGCTAAGAAACTAATTTGCATGTTGTTGAAAGAGAGAAACCTTTTCTGATGGCTTTTCCCTTGAATGCTTTATGTGTAGAGCTGTGTTCATTCCCTCCATGGGGGTGATTATTCAGGAAATCTGAGCGACTAACTGTGCCTAAGTATTTACATTTCAATATTTTATTAAATGATCACTTAGTATTATCCACTCAGTACCAACAGGAGCCAACTATGAGACTCCCTTAAGACTAGGAGAAGCAAATCCACAGAAAGCTGAATTTCTCTTTAGGATAAAGTCTAACCATTAAAGTGCATAACTAGAGGTGGGCCAGTTCTGTTACACCAGCCTTGGAGTGAAAACAAAGCTAATCTTCCTGCTTTAGCACAGCTGAAAGATAATGCTGCTGTTAACCCAAAGAAAGGAGAAATAACAGTTAGGAATTTGGAACCATTTTCATTTCACCATATTCATCTTTTTGCTGATCTGTTGACATTGTGAGCAGCTCGCTGCATCGCTGGTGTATTTTGGAGGGATCATGTTTACAGACAGCCAAAAGGCACTATATGTCTCAGTTTTTCAAACACTTTATGAGTCCAAACACATTTCCACCGTGTGCCTTCAGACACCTAATAGTTCGACTCATGGATTTCCTAATATTTGAGGTATGTACAATGCCAAATATACTATGGGGCTAGCCTTTGGCTGCAATACATATTCTAGAATCCCTAACACTTGTTTCTTCTAATTTTGTCCTGGTCATCAGGAAGAACTTTGCCTGTCCTTAAAAGGCCTGGACTGGTTTGGTGAGTTATTTTATGCTTTCAAAGAACTGTGCGCATAGTGGATGTCATTACAAAGACTGTATGCTTGATCATACAGAATAGGAAATAGTGACCAGAGCTAGACTGAAAACCTGTCCTTATCACTTCAAAGCAAAGAAGAAGTAAAGAAAAATAAAGTTACCTTCAGAGCAGCTTTTGTACCTGCACACTCTAAGGTTAATCAAATCTTATGCTTCAGAGTATATAGTTGATTAGCTTGTGTGTCTGGAAGCACTTCCCCTTATTTGCCATTCTACTCTTAGCTGCAAAAAGAACAGAGTTCATGTTGGTTCTGGGATATTTTTGTTATTTTTTCCATTACTCAATTGCCACAGAAACTTCGAAAACTAGTGGTAGTACTGAGAAGTGTTCTATGCAGAACAGCTCTATTTCTTCAGAGACATTGGGAAGCCTGCAAGTTTTGATATGCATTAGAAAATAAAATTATTTTCTCCTGATTACTGTGAAGCACCTGCCTTCTTATGATGCTTTATAACTGAAAACGGATTATTCTTCTATGAACCCTTGAGGTGGAGAAGTTCTCTCTTGCTTTCAACCTATGGAATGCAAATATTAAAGTATCTTTGCATTGTGATTTAACTCACGGAGAAACTAAACTGGGCAAGTGTTGTATGTTTTGGTTTGGTTTGCCTTTTAACCCTCATAGTTAAGTAACAATAGCCAGAAGGAAGTCTGGGTTCTTAAGACTCCCAACCCTGGACCCTTCTTCCGCCCCTCCTTCCCTGTCTTTTTGTCTTGTTTCCATGTAAGACCATATTCTTTCTGTTAATCTTCAAAGTCCTGTGTTAACCTATAGTTAAGTAACAACAGCCAGAAGGAAGTCTGAGTTCTTAAGACTCCCAACCCTGACCCTTCTCCCCGCCCTCCTTCCCTGTCTTTTTCTCGTGTTTCCATGTAAGACCATATTCTTTCTGTTAATCTTCAAAGTCCTGTGTTAACCTATATATTCCTTTCAGCATTCATTTATTTTCTTTTTAGTTATTTTTGACTTGCAGGCTCTGAGACGCACTAACTCTCTCTATTCAGTATAGCTCTATCAACTTCATTAGCATTATGGCAATTTACTCTTGGTGAAGACGTGGCCATGGGGCCTGTAAGAATTTATGATGGCAAGGTCATGGAATTACAGGCATTTATAATTTCATGAAGAGTTTAAGGCACAGGTAATTTGCAAGGTAATTATTAGGGATATGGCCTACTATACTGGCCTACCAGTATCTTAAGGAGGCCCACAGAAAAGCTGGTGAGGGACTTTTTAGGATGTTGGGTAATGGTAGGACTAGAGGGAATGGATTAAAACTAGAGATGGGAAGATTCAGACTGGACGTTAGGAAGAAGTTCTTCACCATAAGGGTGGTGAGACACTGGAACAGGTTGCCCAGAGAGGTGGTGGTAGCCCCATCCATGGAAGTTTTAAGGCCAGGCTGGATGGGGTTCTAAGCAACCTGATCTAGTGGGAGGTGTCCCTGCCCATGGCAGGGGGGTTGGAACGACATGATCTTTAACATCCCTTCCAACCCTGACAATTCTATGATTCTATATAAGCACCTGCGTGCATGCCTGGGCTTACTGACTGTCACACGGGTGAGGCATGTACACAAGTTGCCCCTCACGACAAACAACATGTCATTCAGCACCATCAACTGTGCATGGTCTGTTGAGACCACTTCTTTACTGTCTTTCTTGTGTTGTTACTTGGGTCCGGCCTATTTCACGTGATTCAAGTTTTGAGGAATTTTGGAAAGTGGATTTTTCACTCAAGAATAATATCAAATGGGAGACTGGGTTGTAACATAACCTTAAAAATTAAGTGGGAAAAACTCTGACCTTGAATTGAGGGTATGGGGAAAGTGATGTTCATCTGTTAGAAATGAATGCTGTCTGCATTTGTAGCTGTAGATATCAAGCAACCATGAACTTTACCATGGGTTAATTATTCTGCCCTGATAGTCTTGTGAAGGAAAATGTATTCTGACTTTCTGAAGACCACTGTGGGAAGTAGAGGGAGAAGCTTTAGGCAAGATATTGTTTTCCTCACTCATATAAACTTCTTTATTAAGCATCTTGAAGAAAGCAAGTTTTAGGTAATACCTGACCATTGATGGTCATGTGCTTTGTATCTGCTTAATAACAAGCAGAAATAAAATGTCACTTTGCAAAGGCCTAATCCTACTAAATTTAGAGGAAATTTTGGCAAAGGATTGCTTGATTTGTACGCTAAACTACTCACCTAAAAAAATCTGAGAGACCTATAGCCGGAAGTGACTTTGAACAAAAATTACACAAGTTAGGTACCTGCTGGATATGTTGCCATCACACAGAAAAAAAATAACATTCATTAGCTGTATATTTCTTGATGAAGTACCTAGCCAAAAACAAACAAACAAAACAAACGAACAAAAAACCCCAAACCCAACCAATACTGAAATTGTGAAGAAAAATAGTCAATGAAATGTAACATCTCAGACCGGAATACATCTGATCTCCTCAAGCTGACCTTACTGCTTTGATAAAAAATATATATGGATCATAGGGCTTTTTCTGGTCATGGATTGTCATGATTTTACAGGTTTACTCTTATACCTTGTGGAAGCGAGAACAACTATTTCGTCTAACTTGTACAAAACAGCACAGTGAACATTTTTAATTCATTTTCCTTAGTAAAAATTACAATCTTAGTTCTCTCCATTATGAAATATAGGTTTATTTGGAATAAAGAATTGTCCTTAATTAAATTACATTTCCAGGTTTTGATAAGTTTATATTTTAATTGCAGTGAAGAGAGCAGTGGTTCACTTTCAACTTATGTGTCTGCTTGCAACACTTTCTTAGCTACCAGAAATATGAAATTTGGTGGAGCATAAGCATTTATTTTATGTTACACCAGATTTTCAGAATAGCTTTTTGTATTTATTTATAATGTTTATCAGCACTCTAACGCTAATTTAATCTCTTTGAAAAAAATGTGTCATCAGGCTTGTAATGAATGATACACTGGGAAATAGGGAATTGATAATGTTTCGCCATTTCAATATGGTCTGAAATTCTAGTTTAGATCTACACTTAGGAATTATTTATATCCTCTTATGTCATATCAATTTAAATAATATTCCACTCATCGAGGCATAAAGAATAATGTTAATATTAAAGTTTCTATTTAAAATTTGCTAATTGCACATGAAGGGGTTATATCTGCTGCATTCAGGGTTTTTTAAATTTAATTTTATTGTATTAGAAAATCTATGAGGTTAAATCTACAGAAATTATTGCTTTTAAATGTTGTATAATAAGAATCTTGCTGCTGTTATGAGCACTGAAAAATGTGCCTTCATCTCAAATAAGCCTTGTTAAAGCTACAGTTCTGGAACTACCAGGATTTAATACTAAATTTGGGCCCAATCCAGCTCAGCTTTACTCATATGAGTACCTCCATCTCCTCTGAAGAAATCTGTGCCTGAGCAGGCACAGATGCTGTCAATCTCTCTACACAGTTATTGATCTGGGGAAAGGCTGTGAATGGGGAAGAGAAAGGGGTGAATGTACGATCTCCACCCATTTAGACACTGTCTCCCAAACATATTATGTTTCCAAGATACCCCTTTTAGAGGCGGTCTTGGTCAGGGGTGGAATAACAAACTGAAGTTTCTGCCAAGGTATTGAAGAAGGCTGAAGGCATATTTTGTCCCCTCTCCACAAACCTGGATCAAGCGGACAGTATTGCAGGCTTGCAAGAGGGGCAAGGACTCGGCAGCTCCCCACAGGCGAGAGGAGACTCCTCTGCCCTCCAGCTACTCTAACCTCCTGCTCCGTGCTGCTAAGGGCCAAAGTCAGGAAAACACATTGTCAATAATGGTTTGCTTGATTAGACCCCTTAGGGGAAGTCACTAGAAGTGGTTTGCTCCTGTGGGAACGAAAAATATTAAAGCAAATATGAGCCTATTGACTACTGAAATCATGTGGAAAACACTCATTGAATTCACCTCAGCAGGAAGTGGCCCAATATTACTGTAAAACTTATGGGTTTAAGTGAGTGACACTTTGCTTGTTGTAATGCCAAACAACAAATCAAATTATCTTGCTCTTTGCTTTAAGCCTGATTCTCAGTATCTGTGACATAAATCTGGAGGAAAGCTCTTGATGACAGCAGGATTACATCATCAGTGAACCTGATTAGAGAGCATAATCAGTTTTAATTTTTTGTGGCTAATATTTTAAAAATGCAGAAGTGGAAATGGACAGGTCCACCTTCTGACAACGTGTGCTTTAATTTTTAGTTCTAGATGATTCTGAACAATTTTAATACTCCATTTTAGACAAGCATCAAAAAGTTAGGATTCTTATCCTAATTTGAAGATCCCAAGTTTGAGCCATCTGGCCGGGAATCTTCCCAGGACAACCTACCACACTAGATCAGTTTTGGGTTTCAATTGTTGCCATTAAAAGAAACAATTCCTGTTTCTGAGCGAGGTTTTCTTAAAATATGAAGTGAGAACTTTTATATAGTTTCCAAACAATATGTACATTCTTGTGTATACATGCACATGTGCATGCACACACACGCACATAATTTAAGGTTCTCTTTAATGTTATTGCAATTATTTCTCTCCAGTCTTTAGTGGTCCTTAGGAAGGAATGCTACTGAGTTCCAACAACAACACTGATAGCTGAGAGGCATTCGTTTCGCACTGGTTAATTAAGCATGTGAAGGCCACGTAAAGGATTGGTTCTAGCAGCACACACTCACCATCAACAGCCTGTCCCCTGGAGGGTTAAGAAGAAGACGTTAAACAATCACCTGTCCCAAACACCAAATGACAGTTTCAAGGCAGTAAATGAAGCCTGAGGTTATTGAGGGATAGACTTAATTTTTAGCTTCACAATCAAAGGAAGAAAACAGTTGAGGAAAATCACCTTCTAAAAGCTTAGAGAGGTCTAAACAGAATTTTGCATTGCCCCTTTTTATGTGTTTGCCAGAGATGCTCCTTGGGAGAAATTCTCATTTCGATGAATGTTCAGGCTATGAAAATCTTGAGCTCACAGCTGACACCCCTTGCAAGCCCCGCCTGCCCTCCTCTAGGGATGAATTACCCCTCCGGTACAAATTACACATGCACACCAGATGGGGTGAATTGAATGCTCTAACTAGAAACAGAGGGAGGATGATCTTGTGTTTAATATGAAGGTCAGGGACTCAAGAGACTTTGATTCTATTCCTGGCTCTGCCCCAGACCTTGTATAACTTTGGGTGACTTGCTTAATCGTTCTGCCTTGGTTCTTCTCATCTATAAAATGGGAATGGTAATATTGTACAACGTTGTCAGGGTGTTACAAAACTAAATGACTGCTTATAAGATGTACTGCAATCTATAGCTGAAAGAGAATGCAGACAGGCCATTTGTTACTGCTAATAATAATTTGGGGCAGGAACTTTAACTTTATGTCTTCTAAATATATATATATATATTCAGGCTTATAAGTTTATTTTCAGGGGTACTTTGGAGTAATTTCTCTCTAAGAATCTGAAAATGACACAGAAAGTAAAGCTGTGAGAATATCTATGTGTATAAGTGCGTGGGTGTGCATATAAATATATACATAGAAGTGGATTAACTTTAAAAAGGTAGGTGGGGTAGTGAGAAGGGGAGAATTGCTTTGTGGTACTCGAAGTTATTTTTCTCTTCAAACTTTACCAAAAAAACCCAACAAAACAAGAAAGAAAAGATTTTATCTTTTGGAATATTTTGTTAGTGATGGTGGTATGGTTTTTACCTTTTGAAATCTATATTGTGTGTAGCTCACTTCCAGAAAGAAATATCCTACTGATGAAGCAAGAATATTCCATGCACACACACACACCCACACCTTTTTAAGACAATGTCTCAGCAAAGTATTTGACTGTTTCAGCATATTTATGTCACATTTTGTTTCTATACAGACCCATTGACCAATTTTTTTACTAGTTTCATTCCCTCCCCTGTTCCCAAACTGCTTCTTCTGTTGTTGATTACAGAATTTAAACCCTAAAAATACCTCTCTGCCCTAGTGGAAGGAAATGAGCAGATTTACTAAATTATAATGATTGAATTCTGGTATCAATGAATGTCAGCTCTCTAAATATCTCTCTGGATCACAATGCCACTTTGACATTATATAGGATCTCTACATCAGAGGATCTCAAAGTATTTTCTGGAAAGTAATTAATTAATTAACCCTAAGGATCCTGTTTTGTCTCTGCTGGAGTCAAAGGAAATTTTTTTTCACTGATTTCAATGGCAGCTGGAGGTCGGGCTGTATGATTAGTACTCTTGTAATTTGTCCACTGCCAACTCTCCCCAGAACAAAGAAGCGACACAGCTCTCTCTTTCATAGACTATGCTGTCTAACAGCCTTATCCAGGTAACTTTCTGCATACTGATCTGTTCCTGAATTCAGTAATACAACTCTGAGGGAGGTTTAGCAGGATCTGGCCCTGTGTAATCAAATGCCCTCTCTGATTTGCTCTTGTTGGTAAAGTTTCGATTATCAAATATTCTGATACAAATTCTCGCCTGGATTGAGAAGTGATTTATTTTAATGGAACAGTATCAAGGCCCCCTTTTGTTCCTCCCCCCGTACACCTAGGAAAGAAAGGACATCCTTTTTCTCCCTCAATGAGCCTGCAAATCACTATTCCCCCTGGAGTCTGAATATCTATTCAAAAAAAGTAGCTAACTCAGAATCTGTTCTCATCTTCTCGTTCCTATAATTAAAGTTTTAAATCCTCAACTGTAGAGGTCAAATAGCACATGTAGAACATTTGCACTCCAGCTTACTGACTGTCAGCACAGGGCCAAATCCTTAAGTTTTTATGCAGTCAGTGAAGCTGACAGAATTTTTCACAGAGTTAGGGTCAGATTCAGCCTATTCCCATTTTGCAGATCAGTAAACTAAGGCACAGAATGATTAGGTGCTTACCCGTGGCATAAGAACGAACTGACTAGACAGACCCTTTGAAACATTTGGGTGTCATATCTGGGTTTCACGTATTGAGACCACCATCATTGTTACCAAACTGATGAGTGCAAAGGTAAAATAATACACTTTGTGGCAGCAAAAACTGTGACTGAAGAGATCTGGGTTTACTTTGTTGATTCTGACAAAGATTTTTGATCCTCATGAGCTCAGTTACTTGTCTGGTGCTTTAGACTCTCAGTATGCAGCAGGATGAAAAATGGATCTCCATAACTATTTGCTGAAGAGAGGCTCTTCAGGACAAAATGAACTTGCCATGGAGAATTCCATTTATATGCATGCACACATATATATATACACATATATATTTGTACAGCCTCAGAGACAACTGGAATATATGCGAATTTACACGCTTGAGTTAGTTCAGCAAATTATGCCCCACTCATGCCTGCCCAGGTATGCACCCTGCAGATTATGAGTCTGCCATGTGATTGGGAGATGGTAGGGTTTTGTGTGTAAAACTGCTCCTACACCCCCCATCAGCTACAGTGTAGAGCCAGTCAGTCCTTCGCACCCTCTGCCTGTCATCTCTGTAGACCGTAAAACGTGAAAAAGTTTTTCATTCTGTATATTTACAGCTCAATGAGAGACAGAGGAGTTCTGAACATTGCATATAGTAAACTGCAGACAAAAGCAGATTGAAATAGAGTGCCGTTCAAACCTGGGTATCAGTGTAACGGGATGTGTCACAGTTTGGCCATTGTTACTCCTAAAAGTTCCCTTTTAAATCTAAAAGTTAAAAAACTGGAGAATCATAAATAAACCAGATTAAAACTTTTAGGTTAAAGCCCTCACACCACCTCAACTCTCATTTCTACTGACAGTAAGCACAACATATTTAATTATCATTGACATATATTAACTTGCTACTAAATGAAATTGACTTTGAAGTGTTATGTTAGATGATTTACTTTGTTGTGTTTCCCGTGGTCTACAGAGTTTCCACATCTACATAAACTTACTGTTCTAAAAACTAGCTTTCTACTTGCAGAGCCTTGTGGTGAACCAGATGTTGTACCTGTTGCACTATTTTCATTAATGTTGCACCTACTGAGAATAATCTGCTAGTTGATGTTGAACCTCACATTATCTTCCCAATGTTTCTTCTGCTGCTTCTCTCTTTCTCTCTTGAGTAGGGGTATGTGTTCTGGGCTAACAGCCTCTCCCTGGATATGTCCTGGGAACACTGGTCCAAATTCATTCCACCTGTCTTCATTTGACTACCTAGGGATATGAGTTAGGAATATCTGCTCTGTGGAGTCGACTGAGAGGAAGACAGGTAGCCTTGCAGGTGCCGAAGATTTTAAGTGGCTATCATTGTCTTATGCATATGATTATGCTTGTAACAAAGCTCTCCTGTGAGAAGATATATAACCTTGTATGTGATGAAGACAGGAGATTGCAGCCAGAGACAAAAAATAAACAATATGCCATCACCTCAGCTGAGTAGTATGGGAGTAATTTAACTTTACTCACATGAGAATGTAGACTAATGCATTTTGGGGTTTAGTTTCTTTTGCACTTAATTTTGACCTTCCATGACATTATTAACAAATACTGATGTTCTTGATCAGCATAAGATAAACATTATTTAGCAAATTTCTAAAAACAAAAAAAAAAAATAAAAAGAAAAAAAAAGGAGGGGTTTCTTTATTAGTATGGATGAAATCAGAAATACAATTTCTGTACTCTCCTGAGGAACAGGAACAGGTTTCAACAATTGTTCTATCTTTCGTATTACAGTTTATTTGAGTGCAAAAATGCAGGCAGGATTGTAGAGACAATCTACAATAAACCAGCCTGGGATTATACTAAGTCTTACTATTGAAAAAAAAGAAAAAAGACAACTAATTCCCCCCCACCACCACCACCTTATTGGGAATCAGAACACAAATCTCTGAAGAATAAAAGCCTTTCAGTTCACTGTTAAGTAAAATATGCAATGCTGAAATTCATTATACACATCCTTTTTTAGCCAAGTGATAACACTTGTGTTATACAAACAAGGGAATTTGTAAGGAGGAGGTTTCAGTCAATACAATCAATATCCATAAGTAAAATTTACTTTAGCCATATATTTTATTTGGAATTCATATGGAATAATCTATTTATTTTCACACAGATGCACAAAAAGCATCATAAATAGGACAATCCTGTCACCTTTCTGCTTTGTAAAGCCCCTGGAAAGGAAAAGAAATTTTCACTCATCACACACCAAAAAAAGCACATCAGGTCATTTTCCGTTTCTTCCTCCTTCAGAGCTCAGATATCGGCACTACTTACAAATGGCCAAAATAAATCTCAAAAGTTTCCCCATAAACAGAAGTCTCAGTTTCTACTACCTGCTTGAGTTCATCGATTAAACTGTTTTATAAGATAATAAAATAAAATAAAATATAAAAAAAAAAACGAAACACAAATAGAAAACATCGCTTGCCCTAAGGCATTCCAGTGCTTCACTCTCCTGCAGAAGTCCATAGGTCATAGCTAGAGGTTCATAAAAGGTGCTGGGATCAGGCTGCACTAGGATAAGCAAAGTCTGGCTGGGGTGAGAGGAGGAGGGTGTATGTGGCTCCATCCCATACAGGTCTGCATTTCATTAGCAGACATGGGAGCACCTTGCAGACCATAAGATACACTAACTGGACCATAACTTAGGTGTCGTATCTCCCATTGCACCTGCATTCAAGGCTGAGCTGTATCTCTGTTCCAACTATGGAAAGTGATAGTAGAAACCTGGTTTACTTCACCAGAACAGGCAACCTTTGACCCACTGGTGTACCCAACATCTGGCACCTGAGTACAACCCATTGAGGGCAGGCAAGTTACATTCATAAACATTTGGGAAAGCATCTGCACCTGTAGTGCCATCTGAGTTGGATAAAAAGAGCAAAATTCCCTCATCAGTTACGTTAAGAGCAAGAAGAGATCACTTACTGAGACAGACTGAAAGGACAGTGATGGTGTCTAAACCACAATCCACCCAACCATCCTGCACCAGGCTGTGTACTTATAAGTATCTCAGGGTGGATGCTAAGACTCAGGATCTCAGCAAAGGATGCTGGAAACATTTTGGGTTAAATCTCCCTTATATATAGGCACAATATAATCAACATCTAGAATTGCCTGCTTTCTTGTGCAAATCACTTCTTTCTTTTTTCTTTTTTTTTTTTTTTAATATCATTATCTTTTACACTTTGGCCTTTAAAAAGCATATAATGTCCCACAAAGATGAATATATGGCAAATGCCACACTGATCTCCAAATGTAACAGAAGGTACACTTAGAAATCAAAAAAGAAATACATACCTAGTTCTCAGAAATACCAAAGCTTACATGGACAAACTACTAAAAAGAACATACAGCTAAAATTAACCCCATTTATAGGTAGAGAGTAGATCAGAACCTCTTCTCAAAAATATTTTCCCGACTTATCACCAAAACCCACTCAGATATTGAAATTAAACATTTTAAGACGTCTGCTTATATTGATTTTTCATTCAAAAATTATGTGCCTATATGTACTGTACCTACATTACATTTAACTTTCATATATACAGCAGAATTAAAAATAAAAGTAAATAGCTTTTTGAACAGGGCAAAACACATTTGGTCTTAAAATTATTATTTTTTTAGATAAAAAAATGTATACTCACAATTATATATCTATTTTACCATTTTCTAGTAGTTAAAACTGAAGTAAAATTAATAAAGTCTTTTTGCTTTCATCCCACTAAGAATTCTAAGATCTCACAAGTGTTTACAGCAGGAGAATGTTTCCTACCCAGTGCTAGAACTGCAGTACAGAGAAATCTGGCAACTTTTCCAAGGTCGTTCATGAAATGCAAACACTTTGTTTTCCCATTATCTATTATGACTTTTGAATTGCTGTGAAAGCACAAAGAAGGAGATAGCCCAAGACAAATGATTTTTCTTATTTGCAAAAGGTGTGTGCATATGTTTGTACTTTTATTATCGCATAAACCAGTGTAATCAATAAGCTTAAGTATGTATTAGAACCTGAGACTTCTGCTTACTGAAAACCTTGGTATTCTATATTTTATTATCATAAATGATGGCCTGAAATCAGAGTAGCACAGCACTAATATTTTGCATTTGTATTAGTTAAACTTCTCTGCTGCATTAAGTATATTGAAATATTTGCCTAAAAAGGGCAGGGATGTCAGAAAAGAAAAAGGAAGAGGTTTTTTTCTCGGTTTTTACCCTCCTTGGCAAAGTTTTCACTGGTACCATGCTTTACATTTTTAACATTATTACATTTCCAACTGATGTGAGGACCACTAAGTATTTCTGATCAAATCTTGTTCTCTGATGCTGGTCCTTTTGTATTTGCATAGAAACCTTGCTTTGATGGATACATTTGCCATTCTCAGGGTGTAAATACAGTCAAGTCCCTGCAGCTCATCAGATAACTGAGCATCAGCTGAGATTCAGTTCTGTTCGATGTGCACATTATGAGTCTGTAACAGGTGAGTCATAATGAAAGTTATCTTAAAGCCCTTTCATTATCTCACCTTTGCTAAGGACTTCCATAAGCAGACATACAATGTGTGTTAACTTGTTAAACTTTGGTAACTTGATTATTGGGCCTACAAACATACAAGATGTATAGACATCAAGATTGCAGGCAAAACTGCTTCAAGTATGGAAAAGCGTATAAATAATTGACTGATATATGCTTACAGTGTCTCTATACAAAAGATTTTACTCAGATCATAATCAGGTTGTGGACTTACCCTGTTTGAAAGAGAGATTGACTGTAGTGGTGCAGGTCTAAACAAGGTGCAAGTCTCAATGCTGTTGGTTTTCTTCTACTGCTCTAGGAAGCTGCCTGACAGGCTGGTAAGCCTCTTAGCTATCCAACTCTAAAAAGATAGGGAGTCCAAGCAGAGGTAAAGACTAAAGATGTATTTTTAAAAGTAATTTTAACAATCAAAGAAGTTATGGTTACACAACTACATGATAGATAAGCTTTCCACATCCCTTTTGAAATTAGCATTTCAACTCATATATTCCATAGAATCATAGAATCTTCATGGTTGGAAGGGACCTTTGAGATCATCGAGTCCAATCAAACAACATACAACCTCTGCCACTAGAGCATGCCCTGAAGTGCCACATCTAGATGTTTCTCAAATACTTCTAGGGATGGTGACCCAACCACCTCCCTGGGCAGGCAATTCCAGTGCCTGACCACTCTTTCAGTAAAGTAATTCTTCCTAATATCTATTCTAAACCTCCCCTGCCGCAACTTCAGACCATTTTCTCCGGTCCTGTCATTATTCACCCGAGAGAAGAGGCCAACACCCACCTCTCTCCAACATCCTTTCAGGTAGTTGTAGAGGGCAGTGAGGTCTCCCCTCAGCCTCCTCTTCTCCAAGCTAAACATGCCCAGCTCCCTCAGCTTCTCCTCATATGACCTGGTCTCCAGACCCCTCACCAGCCTGGTAGCTCTCCTCTGGACAACACACTCCAGCACCTCAATGTCCCTCTTGTACAGAGGGGCCCAGAACTGAACCCAGTACTCGAGGTGAGGCCTCACCAGCGCCGAGTACAGAGGCACCATCGCTTCCCTACTCCTGCTGGCCACGCTATTCCCGATACAAGCCAGAATGCAGTTGGCCGCCTTGGCCACCTGGGCACACTGCTGGCTCATGTTAAGCTGGCCATCCACCAGCACCCCCAGGTCCCTTTCTGCTGGGCAGTTTTCCAGCCACTCTTCCCCAAGCCTGTAGCATTGCTTGGGGTTGTTGTGACCAAAATGCAGGACCCAGCACTTGGCCTTATTAAACCTCACACCATTGGCCTTGGCCCATGGATCCAGCCTGTCCAGGTCCCTCTGTAGAGCCTTCCTACCCTCAAGCAGATCAACACTCCCACCTAGTTTGGTGTCATCTGCAAATTTACTGAGGGTGCACTCAATCCCCTCATCCAGATCATTGATAAAGATATTAAACAAAACTGGCCCCAAAACTGAGCCCTGTGGGACACCACTGGTGACCGGCTGCCAAGAAGATTTCACCCCATTAACCACAACTCTCTGGGCACAGCCATCCAGCCAGTTTTTAACTCAGCGAAGAGTACACTTGTCTATGCCATGATTCACCAGCTTCTCCAGTAGAATACTATGGGGGACGGTGTCAAAAGCCTTACCAAAGTCCAGATAGACAATGTCCACAGCCTTCCCCACATCTAGAAGGCGAGTCACATGGTCATAGAAAGAGATCAGGTTGGTTAAGCAGGACCTCCCTTTCCTAAACCCATGCTGGCTGGCCTTGATCCCTTGGCTGCCCTGCACTTGCCATGAGAGCTCACTCAAGATAATCGTCTCCATGATCTTTCCTGGTACTGAGGCCAGGCTGACAAGCCTGTAGTTCCCTGGATCCTCCTTCCGACCCTTCTTGTAGATGGGCGTCACATTAGCCACCCTCCAGTCATCTGGTACCTCCCCTGTTGACCAAGATTGTTGACAAATGATGGTGAGAGGCTTGGTGAGCTCTTCCGCCAGCTCCCTGAGTACTCTTGGGTGAATCCCATCTGGCCTCATAGACTTATGTGAGTCTAGGTGCAGAAGCAGATCATTGACTACTTCCTCCTAGATTATGGGTGGATTGTTCTGCTCTCCATCCTTGACTTCCAGCTCAGGAAGCTGAACACCCTGGGGATAGCTGGTCTGACTGTTGAAGACAGAGGCAAAGAAGGCATGAAGTATCTCAGCCTTCTCCTCGTCCTTGGTTGCAACTTTCCCCCCCACATCCAGTAAGGGATGGAGATTCTCCCTGGCTCTCTTTTTGTTGATGTATTTATAAAAGCTTTTTTTGTTGTCCTTTATGTTAGTGGCCAAGTTGAGCTCCAGATGGGCTTTTGCCTTCCTAGTTTTCTCTCTGTATAACCTAACGAGATCTCTGTACTCCTCCTGAGTTGCCTGTCCCTTCTTCCAAAGGTGGTAAACCCTCCTTTTATTCCTAAATCCCATCAGAATTTCCTTCTTCATCCAGACTGGCCATTTTCCCTGCCCTTTAGACTTGTGATGCTTGGGGACAGCCTGCCCCTGGGCCTTTAAGATTTCCTTCTAGAAGAGCATCCAGCCTTCCTGGACCCCTTTGCTTCAGGACTGTCTCCCAAGGGACTCTCTCAACCAGTGTCCTGAACAAGCCAAAGTCCACCCTCTGGAAGTCCAAGATGGAGGTTTTGCTAACCCCCCTCGTTACATCACTAAGAATTGAAAACTTGACCATTTCACGATCACTAAACCCAAGACAACCTCCGACCACCACATCTCCCACTAGTCCTTCTCTGTTTGTGAACAGTAGGTCTAGCGAGGCACTTCCCCTGGTAGTCTCCCCTACCAGTTGTGTCAGGAAGTTATCTTCCATGCACTCGAGGAACCTCCTAGCCTGCCTGCTCTCTGCTGTGTTATATTTCCAGCAGATACCCGGCAGGTTGAAGTCCCCGAACCAGTACAAGGGCTGGTGATTGCGAGACTTCAGCCAGCCGCTTATAGAATACTTCAACTGTCTCCTCAACCTGGTCGGGTGGTCTATAGCATACTCCCAGCACAAGATCTCCCTTATTTGCCTTCCCCTTCATCCTTACCCATAAACACTTGACTTTATCATCACTGGAATCTAGCTCTATACAATCAAAACATTCCCTAATGTACAGAGCCACACCCCCGCCTCTCCTTCCTTGCCTATCCCTTCTGAAGAGCTTATAGCCATCCATCGCAGCATTCCAGTCATGACAGTCATCCCACCACGTTTCCATGATGGTGACTACATCATAGCTGTCCTGCTGCACAATGGCTTCCAGCTCATCCCATTTGTTGCCCATGCTACGTGCATTCGTGTAGCTGCACCTGAGCTGGGCTACCAATTTCACCCCCATCCTTGGCCCTTTATCCCTAAGCTCATTACTAGTGGGCCTGGTTTTATGCCCTTCCCCCTTCGCTTCTAGTTTAAAGCCCTGTCCATGCGCCTTGCTAACTCTTGGCCTAGTAATTTCAAGATACTTCTTTACATGTAACTTTATTCCAGAAGTTTTGCAGACTGGAGAGGTGTGTAAACTGCAGTGTTTCTGTTAATGTTATTTAGGGGCAGTCAACATATTGACTGATCAAACTGGTTCATCGTCTCCCCAGATTCCAATCACAGTGTTATGGGATCTTCAGATATTTCCCTGCTTTGAGGAGCCATGCCAGGGCTCATGGAATAAGGACCCAGACCAAACAGCAGTTTTTAACTGGACATGGGAAATCACATGGCTGTTGTTAATATCATTCTGCAACTATACACATAGTAGACCTCTTCTTTTTAAAAGACTGGCACACAGAAGAAGACTTGATCCTTTTATTCGAGCACCTTCCTCTATAATTCAGAAGACTTCAGTATTGGTGGAAAAACACCACAAGGAAACGCAGGAGGAGTATTTTGTCTCTGGAATCTTAGTGAGGAGGAAAGGAAGAAAGATGGTATGACAAGCATAAGAAAAGAAAAAACAACCAACCAATTAAATAAATCCTCTTCAGACTCAGACATTTAACTTATAGCTGCCTAAGTTCAGGCAGATAGCTTATGGACAGAGATAGCTCACTACTACTTTACTGACAGAGATGTCCTTTTTGTGAAGCAGTAAAAAAAAAAAATGTTCTTCAGGTTTGAAGGCTCATTATTCCCTGTTACTGCTGGGACATTCATGTGTGTATCAGAACAACATTCAAATAGCCATATCTGGAAAGGAGTGAGTTTTAAGCACGGGCCATAAGAGATCAAGGGCTGGCATGAAGGCCTTGTCCACTTGGTCCTACCCAGCCACATCCTTTCTGTCTTCTGTCAGAATTTTCTTCAATGACTTTCAACTCCCAAGTAAGTTTGACCTCATGTACATTTATGAATAAAATACTGGACCAATATTATCTGCTTAACATAGTTGACATAATTGGAGCTATGTTGATTTACACCAGAAACTGGGCCATTAAATCTGTGAGAAATGTTAGGGAGGCAAATGAATATTAAAATGGCCAAAAGAAGTTATCCAGATTTTGAAAGTGAATGGTATCTCTTTGTCTTCTTAAGTTATTAAATTAAAATTGATATTTCATATAGAAAGATCTTAACAAGTCAAAAAGATGTGTATTTGTCTTTATGTTAACTGCACCAATATTTCATAAAGGAAACATCCTTGCTTCATTTTACGGCATTTGTTCTTTTTGAGATCTATAAGTTACCCAGTGATATTCAGTGAGAGGAAAGATTTTGCAGACCTGGTGTGTCAATTTTTAATTTTTTCCTTTAGTTAGCTACCTTCACCTTTTCAACAAATTAGTGCCTTGGAATTTAACCTTCATCTCTAATCCATCTGAGGCTTCTTCTCATAACTCACTTCTGGAGGAACATTAGCGGATGCGAGTTTTCTCACAGGGAGGGATATGCCATCCTTCTATTTTAAATCAAAAACTGTTTTTGCAAATTAGCCAAAGGAGACTGGCTTTAAGTGTCCTGCAAAAATCCTTCACTACATTCTCTGGATCTATTTCTTTGCTTGCTTTAAAGTAGGTAGGGTACAATTGGACTTAAAGGGAAAAGAAATAGCAAAAGCAATAGAATACATGCATGTTTCAACTTTTCACTCACGACAGAGGCAGACAACTGGTATAGCCCACTCTTCACTGAAATAATTATTTTCACCTTACAATAAGGTGAGCTGGATATAGACAGCAGCAAAATGAATTGACCATTCTATTACCCAGAATGGTTCAACTAACTTGTATCAATAATGAGTAGTCACTCTACTACATATGGAAATATATATTGTCATCTTTCTATCATACCCAACTGAACTGAAAGTTGTAATTTCTGATTGTACATCCAGGTTAAGCCTATACAGACTGAATATATGGCCTGTCTTCAAGTTCTCAAAATTCCCTGGGGAAAAAAAAAAACAACAAACGTCTAACTATGTGTACGGGAAAAAAAGTTACAGAAGGAATGACTTGCCAGCAATTATAAGAGCAGAGTGTGACAGACTAGGATGTGAGCACCACGTTTGGAACATTTTCAGGTCCGTATCTACAAGTCACCATTGCTAAATTATCATTGCCAAATAAGGCTATCTTGCATTGCTATTACCAAGAATGTGCATTGGATATAAGTCACTTTTAGAAGAGCTGGAGAAGCTACAAAAATGGGAGATGAGGATGGTAGGATGCCTGGTAGGACTTTTCAGATGAGAATACAAGAAACCATGTGGGAATCTTCAGACTAAAGAATGGACAGATGGAAGGACATATATTTGTTCTTTACCATTCATGTGTAACCATGAATGGTAAAGAAACTGAAATCAGGAAGATAATTCCCCACATGAAAAATAATAACAGGCACCCAGTAAAATAAGCAGGCATCACAAACAACTTTCTCATACAAGATATCGTAGTGTGAAACTCATTGTGAGAATATCACGGTACATCCAAAATTGTAAATTATAAATCAGAAGTAGATTGGACAAGCGTATGGATGCTAGATCTCATCATTGACTATGGTGTCATGCAACTTGAGGTTCATGAGGGCTCTACACATTGATAGTGGGAAACTACAAGAGCACATCAAAAAGCAGATCAGTCCGTGTGTCTTTGGGTCTTGTATTCAAGCCTTAAGCATCTTTTTTCTGGAGGGAAAGTTGAGCCAACTGTTTGCGAGTGGCACGCATAGTACCAGCTGATAGTACACTTTCTTTTTCTCTACTTGCACTGTTAATTAAATAGAGGACTTTATTCTAAAAGACAATCAGATAAGTCCACAGGCTGATCAATATGACACTTTAAGCCACGCCAAAAATATCTGAAAACAAATATAATACAGATAAAAAATAAAACCAATTTAATAAAAAAATCACAACTAACATATGGAAATGGAGTTAAATGAATTGCATGAAATGTCTTGATTGTTTAGTCCTGTTGATAACCATTTAGAGAAAGTCCACTATATGCTATTGTGTGTAAATTATTTCTTCAATTTCTGCATAAAAAATAGTTGCTTTCAGTAACCAAATCACAGTTACAACAGAAAAAAAAATCTCCCTTTTTTACTTATTTAAATACCATCCTGACCATGAAATGAAGGCCTTTGCTTGAAAGTAGGTGAATATATCTCTTGAGGCTGAAGATTGGCTTCTTAACTTTGACAACATCCAAACTCTTTTGTGGATGTTTTACAATGGAAATAGATGTTATTTAACTTAGCTCTTTATTTACACAAGTGGAGAATCTGGAGGTTTATCTGAAGTTACTGACTGGACTTTCAATTTTGATGGGATATATTCTTTCCTATCATCTTACCTACGATACAGTGACAGTTCATATAGATACACAGAGTGACGGATAGGCTGATGACTAGATAAATACTTTAGGTAGATGAATTAAAGTGTTGAAAGTTAGGTACTGTAGATAATTTTTTTGAGTTTGTTTTAATTCTCTATCTTTTCTACATTCCATCAAATATTTTAGTGATGATAAGTGGATTTCTGCTAAATTTTAGGAGTGGAAATATATGAGACCAATACAGAAGAGGAGAGGGCCAACTCCTTAATTATACTGCAGAACTCCACAAAATATTATAATTGGAAAGGAAGGACTAACCACAGTCCCAAGTAAAACGTCCTGGATTTGATTGAATATTAAACAAAAAACTTCTTCACGAGACACTGCTGTCAGAGAAATGGGAGGTTGTTTTGCCTCCTAACTTTCAGCTGGTAATGACCGACTCTGTGAAAAGTGCTTTTCTAAGAACAGCATTAGTTATCAAAATTCTGATTATTACAATGTCCAAAAAGAAAATTGAATCAGCTTTTCATAGGGAAGAAACATGAACTGTAATGGTGGTGTTAAAGGCAAAAAGAATATTTGCCTGTAGGGGGTACTAAATAGAGAAATCCAGGTAAGGAAATGCAGTGGAAAAACAACCATGTCTCAAAGGTAACTTCTTTTCTTACTGCTTTCATGGGAGAAAAATAGCCAGGGACTTTCTTCCACACTGCAAATTTGTCAGTCTCTGTTCCCATTAAATAACTCTCAGTTTTGAATGAAGATATGATTTGGATCATAATATGAAGTGGGTTCATTTTCTCCAGAAACTGAGACTAGAGAAATTCTTTTTTTTATCTGCCACAGTTACACCTTGCACTGTTTGAAATCCCAGTATTCCTTTCTGTTTCTAACTCACAAGAAGTGAAACTTGTTCTTGCTGACCTCTGTTAATTATAAAGGATATCCCCAAGACCAGATCTGTTCTCTGCAGTATACCATGCTTAATGATGCTCCAAAACATGATCAGTAGCTGTCATATCCAGAATTAAAATGGAATACAGTCTTTTCTATTTTAAAACATATGCATATATAAATGATAGTGGGAAGTTCATATATGTTTAGTTGTAACTTCTAAAAGCTTCTAAAAGTTGTTATAACAAGCAAGGGTAGACTTAATCTGCAGTTTGTTTCTGGTGACTTGGGACTAGCTGTCCTTCAGTTTCAAGTCTCTCTTACCCCTTTTATTTTGTCTTCCTCCTAATAGGTAGTTAACAAATTGAGGAAGAAAGGAAAGAGAGACAAAATTAGATTTCATTTCTCTAACCAACACTCTTCCACTTTGTACAAACTGCTGGTGGCCATGTTATGCAGACTCTTGTAGCAGCTCTAGTGGACAGTATGTTAACGTTCAGAACTCTGCTCATTTAGTGTGTATTGCTGTTTATCCTTATTATTATGTATAGAAAAGATGCTTGCCATGGTGATGGTGGGGTTCAAAAAAAGAGAGAAAATAGGAAGGTAATTAATTTCAAGAGAGTAAATCTGTTCTTATTTCTCTCTGCTTGGGTAAATTTTTCACTTCCAACTTTGCACCATGCTTCTGGTTAAGTAGAAACTTGATCGGGGGAAAAAAAAAAGGGAAAGAAATTCATCATTAAAAAGTGTATATATAGGTAGCCTGAGTATGTAAGCTTATGTTTCAGCTGGCTCAATTTATAGTTGGTGGGAGTATACAGGCATTCAGTCTTCACTAGCTTGAATTCCAAGGTATCAATATAGATAAGTAGTAAATTTTTAATCTCCTGTAATAAACAGTGTTTGACTGTGTATTCATATCTTACCTAGACTCGAGGCCAGATGTTGGTATTAGGTTACTCAAATACTCAGGTGCTCAAAAGAGGATACAGAGATACAGGTTGTTCTACAAACCCAGAGACTCTACAGCATATTTCTGAGCATCTTTTCTATGAATCAGCTCTTTACAAACACGTATTAATTCAACAGTCACTTGCAATTTTTCCAATCATAGTAGAAACCGTATAGGAACAACATCCTGTATGCTGTATGTTGTGCATCTCTTGTATGACATCCTGGTCTCTAAATTGGAGAGACATAGATTTGATGGATGGACCACTTGGTGGATAAGGAACTGGCTAGATGGCTGTAGTCAATGGCTCAATGTCCAAGTGGAAATCCGTGACGAGTGGAATTCCTCAGGGGTCGGTACTGGGACTGGTGCTGTTTAACATCTTTGTTGGCAATATGGACAGCGGGATTGAGTGCACCCTCAGCAAGTTTGCCGATGATACCAAGCTGTGTGGTGCAGTCGACACACTGGAGAGAAGGTATGCCATCCAGAGGGACCTTGACAGGCTTGAGAGATGGACCTGTGCAAACCTCATGAAGTTCAACAAGGCTCAGTGCAATATCCTGCACCTGGGTCACAGCAATCCCAGGCACAAGTACAGGCTGGGTGGAGAATGGCTTGAGAGCAGCCCTGAGGAGAAGGACTTGGGGTTGTTGGTGGATGAGAAGCTCAACATGAGTTGTCAATGACCTCTTGCAGCCCTGAAAGCCGACTGCATTCTGGGGTTTATCAAAAGAAGCATGGGCAGCAGGTTGAGGCAGGTGATTCTCCCCCTCTACACTCTAGTAAGACCTCACCTGGAGCACTGCGTCCAGCTTTGGAGTTCTCAGCATAAGAAGGACATGGACCTGTTGGAGGTGGTCCAGAGGAGGGCCACAAATATGATCAGAGGGCTGGAGCACTTCTTCTATGAGGACAGGCTGAGAGAGTTGGGGTTGTTCAGCCTGGTGAAGAGAAGGCTTCGGGGAGATCTTCTAGCAGCCTTCCAGTGTCTGAAGGGGACCTACAAGAAAGCTGGAGAGGGACTTTTTATAAGATCATGTAGTGATAGGACAACGTGGTAATGGTTTTAAACTGGAAGAGGGCAGATTTAGATTAGATATCAGGAAGAAATTCTTTACTGTGAGGGTGGTGAGGCACTGGAACAGGTTGCCCAGAGAAGCTGTGGATGCCCCATCCCTGGAAGTGTTCAAGGCCAGTTGGGTGGGGCTTTGAGCAACCTGGTCTAGTGGGAGGTGTCCCTGGCCATGGCAGGGGGATTGAAACTAGAGAATCCTTAAGTTACCTTCTAACCTGAACCATTTTATGATTCTATGATCTTATGAGCAGAAATAGACAGAAATCTAGTAAAGAATGTTATTTCCTTTTTGGAAGGAAAGTCAGGTGACAGTGTACAAAAGAAATTGCAGCAGTTCCTCTGGCCAGGTGATTTCACAGACCAAGACTTATGGTCACCCCATGGGAAGAACCTGTCTCAAAGACAGATAAATCCAATAGTGTTATGCTATGTTGACCTAATTTTCAGAGAAACTTAGCTTTCATATACATTGCCCAGAACAAGATAAGATTTTGGCATATTTCATTTTCAGAATATAACTAAAGATGCATGCAGGGCACAAAACTCCAAATCCTGCCTGTACTGCTGCATTCTTTTGAGTGTCATTCAAACCCACCCCTGAAATATATGTTTGTATGGTGGTTTTGTTCTGTACAAGCATATTGTACATCAATTTTATTTCATTATCACACTACAACCTGTACTGACTGTAAAGTCACAGATGCTTGTCTATCCATATCAAAACTTTTTACTGTTCAGATTATGAGTACTTTGGTAGCTTTTTAAATTTCTCCACACTATCTAAGCCTCCTTTTTTATATAAACTCTGCCATTTTATTGTATATTACAGAAATCTTTCTCCAATTTGATGTCATTCATTTTTTAATTTTTTTTTTCCGTTTAACTATTGTGGCTAATTATACAGCAGATCCAAATCTGCATGAATTTTGCAGGCTGCTGCATGCCTCTTCAGTTCTTTAATTTTCTATTATCAGGCAAATTACTCTAGTGTTGATTGTTAGTCCCTTTCCCCCCTGCCTTGGCCTCATATGCAGATTACAATCAGTCAGGGTCCATCCACTGGGTCATTCTATAAATCCTTTCTCAAAATACATTTCTTTATGCTTGATGGCTTTCCATTTAACTCTTCCTTCAATGTCCACTGTGCCCCATGCTGCATAAATCATTAAGAACTGTCCAACTTCTTGCCCTAACTATCATGCAAGTCTGTACATATTCTGCAGGTTTAGAATTACTCAGCAGTCTAAACTGGGGAGACTGGATCTGCTCAGTAAAATTTCAATGTTGTCGTGCATCTGAATCACTTGGCATCTGAATCACAGCCATATGTTCTTCTGTCTTTATAGTTCTATATATTTATATATAGAGAGATAGATTGATTTGGTAGAGTGTAAATTTGCTGATCCACAAGACAACAAGAAAGCACTTTGTGTTTTGGAGAAGTGATTCAGCCTCTCTATAAACTCAGGCAAATATTACAAGTTATAACTATTTCACATTTTAAGATTTTTGTAGAAAAAAAAAATCTTGACAATTCTGCAGTATTAGTATACCTCAAAACCCACACGAACTCTCTCCTACACTCTCCCTCTGTCATTATTGCTTGGATCATAACTTTGAGTTCTTACAAAAACACATAACAGGAAAGAAGCAACCGCACTGTGAACAATTTGAGCACTACGTAAAGCTTTCATTAAGGTCTCTTCCTTTCACTGTTTGCTCCTTATGTCCGGTGGACTTGATTCTTCATAATCCAGAGTTCTCAGTGGAGATCCAGCAAAGGGCAAAACTCATCCTAACAGCTGTTCCACTCACTGTTCAGACTGCCCTCGCTTTGATCGTAGTCTTAAGTCAAAGTAGGTATGTTGTCTTACATGCTCTTGGAAACCTGACTCTCAGCTCTAGTGATGTGCTTAGAGCTGTGTATGCATTGCATGCTGAGTTTCCAGTCATCCTCTTACAACTGATAGAAACAATAGCTGATTCTTTGATGGATACACCTATCCAGCAGCATCAGGACTGGCATCTGCAATTAAAACTTTATTAAAAATCTGAATACTCATTTTTCTTATTCCAGTGAGGGAAATTCTTGAATAAACAAATTATAGCTTCTGGATCAATACAAGGATCTATTGTCCTTGAAGCCAGAGCAGTTGCTTACAGCCAATACATTTTGGACCCACTCAGAGCTCAAATTACTGTGAAACAATAGGAAAAAAACCAATCATGCTGGAATTTTATAGCTAATTTTTGGCTTGCCTATATAAAGTTTACAAAAGTTGAAATAAACCCAGTGTACAAAGTTAAAGTGAGTCATGCAGTGGTTCATTTTTCTTCCAACCCAAAATATATTATTGTCAAGGAAGCCAAATGTGTTTTGCTGTGCACGTGTTACACAAAGCCCTACAGGATGTAACTGCATCACGCTGAGAAAAATGAGAAGCATGTTATTCCCCCCCATAAAGTCATCACTGAAAGAAAATTGTCCAAAGTGCATATAATCAATCTGAAGGCATAGTTTACATTGTCTGTTAAACATGTCAAGCTCTATTAAAACTGATGCTTGTTTCTCAAAGTTAATGGAAAGAGCAACTCGCAGTGCCAGCCTTGAAAGAAGGAAAAAAATTAAAATAAACAAAGGAAAACATGGATTTAGGCAGGCTCTTTCCAGATCCATCTTGTCTTGGGGTAGCATCAGGCTTATGGGACACTGTGGACAGTGCTCTCCAGCATGAGGGAGTGCAGTGGATGCGCTTTGCCAGGCTGGGTTGTGTTCCAGCAGTGTTCCTGCTTAGTTAAAATTTACTGTGTTTCAGTTTTGTCATCACTGAAAGAAAGACAAAAACACCTAGTGCTGGGCAAATCTTGTTTGCTGCTGATCTCATCACTTGGGACTCCTTTGTATTCAGTGGAGGAAAACATGCACTACTGGGAGGTGATTTGCTAACTTTGCACTAGGTGCCTGAAACTGCTCGAATGAGTTTTGCCATAAAAAATGCTGTTTATTTCCACTATTGTCTTTGGATATGAGCTGTGATTTCATGAACAGGCTGATGCCTGTTTTATACTGTTTGAATGTAGCATCTAGACTGGGCTGAAATAGTTTGAAGAGGCATTACTGGGCCAAATCTCCATCTGGGGCAAGCTGGAAGGATCGCAAACTTTGGTGAATACCACTGCTTTCTTAGCAGAGGAGAATGTGTCCCTTTTTCTCAAAGTCACTCTAATTTTCACAGTAGAGTTGGTTTGAAGTACAAAGATACTGTTGGGCCTGTGTTTGTCTAAAGAGCACTCCAAACTGTTTTCAAACGATTTTAAGAGTTGCTAGTTTATGGCTGGAATATGAACTCCTTGGTTATGCAGTTTGCGTGACATATGTCTTCCTCTTCGCTAGATCTGCGAAAGTTTGGCTTCTCCGATCTGCAACCAGATATTGGAGAGGCTTAACCTGTAGCTCTGCTTTTGCACATTCGAGTTTCTTGCTCTTCCAGATTTGCCTGTTTCATTCTCTGTGGTACTGACAATGATGCTGACCACCTTAGCAGCGCAAAAGCACTTTATTCTTTGCCACACCTGTTTTGAATGCTAAATGCTGACAAGGTACGTGTTTTCAAGGGAGACTGGGAAAGTTCCTGGCAGAGAAATCCTTCTCAGAGCACTGAATATACTGAGACACTGCCCGAGTTCTTCAGCCTCAAGTGCTAAGGAGCTCAGAAAGGACTTAAAGACTCTTTCCTTCATCTACTTGTCCTGATCTTTTACCCTCCACAAGACATTTGCTTTACACCTCTGTCAGAGACAGGAGATTGAGCTGGACAGACCTCTAATCTCATTTATTTTAGCTACCCTGATGTTCGTAAGTATTCGGGTCACAGGTTGTGTTTGTGTGTAAACACTGACAAACATGAATATTGTCTCTGCAGTCTGGAAAGAATGATTCTAGACTTTTTGAGCTGCTTTGTCTTTTTAAAGAGGTTATAATTCTGTAAAAATATGGAGTATCCATGCCTACCTGCATTTTGACACTGCAGAAACATCAAACAAATAATTTGGTTGCTCTTACAAAAGTCGTCTGGATGCTATCAACTTCAAATCTTAATCGGAAGATTAAACTCAACTGTCCTAATGTAAAAATTCATGTTCATGGGTTATTGCCAATTACAGGTATTTGTTGGAAAGATAATACTTGAACACTGTTTTAAGATGGCATTTTCACTATCAGTATCTCTAGTGGATCTCCAAGGCCACTGGATTAAGGGGTCTGAATTTGCTTTTGTACACAATCTGGAGAGGAAAAGGATTGTCTCTGACACTGAGGGTTCAAGAGTCAGAACTCTGGACGACATGAGTCCATGAAGATCCACTGAAATCAAAGATGTTTCTCTGACTACCTCTAAGTAAGATTTCTTTCAGCAGTGTTAAAAATTTGATGAATCTAGATGTTGATTTTAAATAGCAAATTGCAAATAATTCTATGGGAAAATATTTCACCAGAGTGGTATGGAATTGGACTTCTGAAAGGGATTTTAGAGTGTTCAGAGTACACGGAAACTAGCATTACTCTACCCTCAGGGATCCAGTCAATATCCTGTTTCTGTAGAAATGAAACATAAGAATGTATGTAAAGCAATTAATGCAAAGTACCTATCCATATTTCTATGAATATCCCCTTTTTTCACTGACAAAAAAAAAAAAAAATCAATAGCAATGTTTCAGCAACAGAACATGTTGTATGTATATATCAGAAATATAAAGGAAGATTTACCCCAAATTCTTTCTCCCATCATCACTCCCTTGTCTTTGATTCCCCTCATCTCCAAAGCCTTATTTCAGCTCCCATAAAGACCAGCTTTTCCTGATTTCCATCTCCCTGCCTCATGTTTACTGGCGTTATTTTAAAACTTATTTACAAGATTCTCTATACCACTTAGAATCGTAGAATCATAGAATTGTTAGGATTGGAAGGGACCTTAAAGATCATCAAGTTCCAAAGCCCCTGCCATGGGCAGAGACATCTCCCACTAGATCAGGTTGCTTAGAGCCCCATCCAACCTGGGCTTTAAGACTTCCAGGGATGGGGCTTCCAACACCTCCCTGGGCAACCTGTTCCAGTGTCTCACCACCCTTATGGTGAAGAACTTTTCCTAACATCCGATCTGAATCTTCCCATCTCTAGTTTTAATCCATTCCCTCTAGTCCTACCATTACCCAACATCCTAAAAAGTCCCTCACCAGCTTTCTTGTGGGCCCCCTTAAGATATTGGTAGGCCACTAGAAGGTATCCTCAGAGGCTTCTTTTCTCCAGTCTGAATAACCCCAACTCTCTCAGCCTGTCCTCATAGAAGGAGGTGCTCCATCCCTCTGATCATCCTCGTGGCCCTTTTCTGGACACTTTCCACCATGTCCATATCTTTCTTGTAGTAGGGGCTCCAGAACTGGACGCAGTACTCCAGGTGGGGTCTCAAGAGAGTGAAGTAGAGGGGGAGAATCACCTCCCTCTACCTGTTGGCCGCCCTTCTCCTAATGCAGCCCAGGATACAATTGGCTTTCTGGGCTGCTAGAGCACACTGATGGCTCACGTTGAGCCTCTCGTCCACCAACACCCCCAAGTCCTTTTCTTCAGGGCTGCTTTCAAGCCAGTCACTGCCCAGCCTATATCGGTGCTTGGGATTGCCCCAACCCAGATGGAGGACCTTGCACTTGGTCTGGTTGAACTTCATGAGGTTGGCATAGGCCCACCTCTCCAGCCTGTCAAGGTCCCTTTGGATGGCATCCCTTCCCTCCATCCCACTCCATCCCTTCCCATCCCCTTCCCATTTCTTTTTATAAAGAAGTTTTATGTTTGTAAATACAGTGCTTTTGCTGAGAAATGTTGAGTATTTTCTCACTAACTCAAAGCAATTCTTTGAAATGAAAGTAATACTTTGGCACCAGAAATCATAGGATTAAAGGTCATTGTGGAACATGCCAAAGTATTCGGACTGTTCCAATATCTGTTATTGGGAAAGCAACCCTTCTTTGGACATATAAAAGAACAAAATATCCTGTTACTTTTACACACAGTGTCTCCTTTTCTTCTGTCATGTTCATTCAGATATGGATCTGCCTTTGCTTGCAAGATTTTTAGAATAGCTTCTATCAAGCAGAAGTGCAACAAATGCTTTTTTTTTTTTTTTTTTAAATTAGGGTTTCCGAATACCTCAAGTTTTTTATAGGGGTTTGACTCAATACATATAATCTTAAGTTTGCTTTTTATTATTTGCCCTAGTGTTTCTATATTTTTGACTGCACTGGTGAGGAAGAGAAGTTGTGCTGTGCATACCATGTAATACAGTTAGTGGTAAATTACAGAATAGTAGACTTCACTTATATGTAACAAGAGTGGGGTCATTGTGGTGACTTGACTGCTTTCCAGTGTTTGTTTGTTTGCTTCTTCCTGCTTCTTGAAATATTCCAGGGGACTTGTCTTTCAATACCACTGGATAACAACCAATTCTAGAGAAATAAACCCCAGAGGGGGAGATGTTCCGTATTGATTCTACTTGGAACTGAGACCTGAATCATATTCTTGCATATAGTTGCTATGAAACAATTCAAATATTCACTGTCTTAGAAACATTTAAGTAATAAGTGAGTAATAGTAAATTACTTCACTAAACCTAAGTCTGAGCTATTCATAACTTGCCTTGTAACTCATAGAGAAAATAAGGAATTTTTATTTCGAGATTATCTAGACCTATATGTATTGCCCATTACTGGATGAAAATTATGCACATGATAACTGAGGCAAATGTACTTTGTAAGAACTAATTTTCATTGTCCAGAATCCTCCATCCAACACAAATCATAAATATATGCTAGGGTCTTCACTATGGTGCACTTGACCCTATGGACTTATCTGTGTTAAGCTATTCAAGTAAGCATGATAATTTCTTTCAATATTTCTCTGGCCATCAAACACTTTAAGCACAGGGAGTTCCTGAGCAAGAAGCATTTATTGGGAACTTAGTAACCATCTCCTTTTTTCTTTTTAGATTTTCCTTATTTCTATTTTCTTTTCTCTTTTTTTCTTTTTCCTTTTTTCTTTCTTCTTTCTTCTTTCTTTTTCCTTTTTTCTATTTTCTTTTCTTCTTTCCTCTTTCTTTTTTCTCTTTTATCTTTTCTCCTTAAATATATTTTTTATTTTTCTTGTGACTTTTAATTTTTTATTTTTTTTTTTGTAAACTTGTCCAGCCTTCCTCATGAACTCACATCATTTTTTATCACCCAAAAAGCACAGAAATGTATTGCAGATCAGATGATGTATCCTTTAACTTTGACAATGAGACCATCAACTAAAGTCCTGATTCCTTGCCTCAGTGCCATGAACAACTGCTCTGGTTTGGTTAGAGGATATTTCAGACCCAATGCAATACACCTACCCAGATGCATCTCACCACCTACACTAGGTGAAGACCTCTAACACCTCTTTGTCTAATGTCCCTAGTTCTTCTTAGAAGCATGAAAACAATTGTACAATGTGCCAATAGTTCCTTTTATCAAGAAAGCACTTACTAGTTAATACTTTTCAGCAATTTTGAGTAGTGTCATTCCACCAAACCCAGTACAGTTATCACATTTTATTTTTGCCGAGGGTTCACCTGTATTTTAATCAGGAGATAGTTAAATCTGTTCACCCATATTCATATTGGTCTCTCAGGACCCAGAAGGTGAAAATCAATCTGGATCCTCAACAGGGTGAAGCAGCCAGAATGTTTTGTTGCCTAGTGTCCTTTATACTAGACATATTCAGCCCACTTAAAGCATCTATATCTAAATTTTTAGGTTGTCTGACTTTCTCACCTTGAGTAGAGGTTGCTTTTATCAACCACAGTCTGTGAACTTAATTTAGTTTCAGGTTCTGTTGACTCAATGTGAACTAGGTTCCAAAATACTTTTTGAAAAAATGGTTATACGTAGTAAATGGGACATGTCTTTAATTATATTTTTTTCCTAAAAGAAAGGAAATAGTACTTTTAAAAACAAAATTAAAGTCCAAGTGATCTCAGTGGAAAACTACTTGTGCTACTCTGAGGTGCAGCTGATCCATGTGTGATCACTGAGATTAGACTCCGTACAGTTATACAAATTTGTAAAATTCAAAATGGGAACAGCCTTTGAAGAAAGCTTTTTTGTGTTTGTAAACAAACATCCCTGTGAATTGAAAACAAATAAGTAAAAGTTACATGTGATTTTATGATTTTCATCTTATTTGAGCCTATCATTGAAACCTCACGGCTTCTTCCTTCTGGTATCCCATTAAAATCTTTCAAGTCCTGTTCACATTTTGGTTGTCCATTCTCTGTCTCCTAATGATCTTGCTTTAATATTTGCATGCAGCTGTTGTTCAGTCTTCATTTTATTAAGCTGATACTACATATTGACTTGTTATCACAGAGACAATAGCAGTAAGATCTTATGCAGAGTTCTAGGACCTTGTATGATAGCATCTATTAGCCAAAATGAAAGTTTTAGTCTTAAAGTAAGAAGGGACTTTTTTCTCTCTCATACTGTAACATCTCTAATTTGCCCTTGTGGCTACTTCACTTCTAAGGAAATCTGGAAAAGAAAAACCCTTTCAGTGTGGTGTATTTTTCTTTATAAATGCAAATAATTAGTTTCTATATTATTTCCTTTGTTCTGCTTTGCCTTGCCCTCTTGACTTTGATTGCTGTGGCACAAGCCACAGGAGCAAGGCCCTCACTTCCATTTGTCTGGAACTATTCTTGAATTTGAACAGCGTGGTTTTAAATTAGGAAGAAAATATGGTCAGTTTGAGGCGGTGGAAGTCTTGCACAACACATGAGTCCACCCAAGATATATAAACATTTTGGAAAATCAGCTTCAGCAATCTTGCCCCCTCCCATCCCCAGTTTTCTTGAAGAGTGCATTTAAATTTTCAGACTGTCCTAAAATAACTTATGCTATGTCTGCCTAATTTACTTCCTTCCATACACAAATAGACACACAGACACAAACATATCACTTTTTTTTTTTTTGTGCTCAGAGAAAACAAACCAGTGTAAGCTGTAATAGAACTGCTAATGAGCTGATGTTATCTACCAACCTATTTAAAATTCTGTTCTCTTTCTGTTTTGCATTTGGTGGGGTTGTAATTTTAATTTTCAAGTGCAGTCCTATTTCTCCTTAGTCTTCAGCTTTCCCTTACCACCATACACAGTCCACACACCCACATATGCACAAAAATCACAGAGCCCTGTCTGGAAAGAAGTATTTATGCTTCAGTGTTCTGTCTTGAGTTGCTTCCATTTGAAGGTACCTGTGTATTTTTCAGGGGACAGGGACTATAATGTGTCCTAGAAGCCTAGAGATGGCATGGGGGCATGAAAACCCAAGAGATTTGCTGAGGTGGATGTTGTAAGGATATATTATGTGGAGGAAGACAATGTGAAGGGGGCAGGTGAAATAACTCATCTATTGCACTTTGTGTATATATATGTATATAAAACACTCAGTATAAAGGTCATTGACACTGCTGAGTTATGTCATAATGTGGACAGTGAACCCATCATAGTATTCATTTAATAATTCTTAATTTAATATACAAAATATATCATCTACTGATAGATTTGAGATAAATCCACATATGTGCTATTTGTTCCATTTGGTAATGTCTTAAGAACATACAAACAAGTTACAAAGAATTATAGGGCATGTCAGGATCATAGCAATCAAATATTTAATATTTAATGAGGCACACTGCATCAGTTCATCTGTTCCAATGGCAATCTCATCCATCTTTTGAATGATTATTCACTGCACTTGCTTTCCTATTGCTTTTCTTAATCTCGTTTTAAATGTCTGAACAATGAAACATCTGCTGGAGAATATCCCAACATTCCCTGGGAGAATCATACATGCCAACCAAATATTTCCACAGTATACATTTCAGCTGATCATTTGCTCTATGGAATGCTCTGTGTCTTCCATCACGACTACACTCCTTTATCTATTTTTTTTTTTCCCCCACTTTTTTGGCACTGCCTTTACTTGGCCAAAAACTTTGTTCTTCAATAGTATGGATAAGCATTTTCTGTAAAAGTTTCCTTCTGGTTTTGGATTGGAGTAAAAAATTTAAAATTTTTCTATGATTCCTAATACCTGTAGTTCTAAAAGAAAAAAACAAAACTACCTTACTCTAAACAAAATGCTATTAGAAAGACTTTGGAAATCTTCCTCACCCTCATAGATACACAGTCTGTTTTTCCAGTCTTTAATAAAACAACAAGCAAAATTAATTCTCACGGTGATGGCGTTTGTTCGTGAGTATTTTGCAATAAAATTATAGATGTGCTTTCATGAGAGATTTCATGAGAGAGGGATCGTTTCATTGCATTACAACCAAAGTCAACGGCTGATGTCAGAATTCAGGAATCTGGCAGAGAGCAGTGCATAACTGCAAAAGGATTTACTTTTGAGTAATGGATTTGTTTTTTTAAGTAATTGGTTCTTTTCTGTAGGATACCAATAGGTAGCTGTGATGCAGAGGGCATTAATATGTTTGTGTGTCTGTTTATGTATATCACTTTGTTAAATTATGCCGGACAGGTGATTAAGAGATAGACTATAATCTCAATCTCATGCAAACATTTCAATGAAGTAACTGTAATGCACAGCCTAAAAGCTGAGAAGGTCAAACTAGGAGGAGAAAAAACAGGTGAGTGATGGTGGTGAAATAATCAATTTGCAGTGAAACATATGGAAAATTAAACCAAATGGCCTGACTAAATCTATCAGAAAGATAAATATTGAGTGGCACTCAATCTATAGTAACTTCAATAAGTCCTTATGGAAAAAACCTGTTTTTTAAGGAGACGGATGAAGATGAAAAGAAAGTCCATGTCAAGATAATGACCTTAATGGTTAAATATTCCCTTAAGCTGACAAATTTTCTGCTTAAATTCTTTCCTCAAAGAGTGAAGCCAGTCTGTTTACAGCAGTCGCCTCCACCGCAATGTCTCTTACATAAACATACTTCAAAATGTGGAATTTAGGTGATTTACCAACACAACAGTCTAGTCAGGCAACCACGGCTTCATTTCTGCCCTAAAACTCAGCATGCAGCACTGAATGCCTTGGTTTGTGAGCAGGCCATTTCTTTCCACTTAGTGGACAGTGAGGATGGGTAGAGTTTGGAAATTGAAGGCCATATTCAGGGTCGGTGCCTTAACTGCTGATTTACTGAGGGACCACTTGATCCTGGGAAAGCTCTTAATAGGAATGAGTAAGCTTCTTTCCAGCTAACCAAGGGATAAAACAAAAAAGAGAATTATTTTATGCAGAAAGTGAAGTAAGGTATTGTCTGGTTTTATTGCCTTTCCTGTTCTTATATTATTTTAGCACAAATGCATGTTCTTATCGAGGAAGTGTTGTTCCTACACACGCTCATTCCATCATATCCCAAGTGAGATTTAATTTACCTCAGTATTCGGGGTGGGATTCAACTCACAGACTGGAAACCTAAATGTAGATGTTTAGATGTAAAGGTCTTCCTCTGAACTAAATTTCTAAACTCCTATTACAGACAAAAGAAATCAGAGATTTGATTGAGATGTTTAAGACAGGTGTCTAATGCCATTCAATATGCTCTAGATAATTGTTTCTGGCTTCCAAATTCCAGCCCAGAGTAGGCATTGTGTAGTCCTGCCAGACCCGTGTGGAGGTTTCATACTCTCTCATCAACTCAAATAACAGTAGGTGTTTCATTTAGGCAGATGAATCAAATTGCTAGTTTACAAACATTATAAAGCCTAAGAGCTATTCAGTTTATGAAAATTAAATGTGGTTTAGGATTAAATATGTAGATTTTTGGACTACCTGTATTCAGATCAACATCTGTTAACTACTATGGAAACTTAAATGTGTGCTTTCTATGTGGACAGTTAATGTCTCCATAATTTGTGTGGCCCTTCACTTGACTTGATGCACTATACCCACATGTAGCTTGTACTGCAGAGCCCAGAAAGGAACACAGTACTTCAGATGTCTCCCCAGTGCCAAGTAGAGGGGAAGGATCATGTCCCTCAAACAGATGGCAATGTTCTTCCTAATAAAGCCCAGAATGCTCTTGGCTTTCTTTGCTGTAAGGGCACATAGCTGGCTCACACCCAATTTCTCGTCCCCCAAGACCCTTGGTTCCTTCTCTGCCTTCTTGGCCCCAAGCACATACTGACCAGTACCTGGGGTTATTTTCCCCCAAGTGCAAGACTACATTTTCCTCTGCTGGACTACTCATGCTGTCTCATGATGCCTTCTTCATATTCTGGAAACATTTACTTGTCTGGACTTCTAAGTGACTATCTTCCTAATTTGAATACCTTTATGAACAGCCTACGCTTCATCAGGCACATTTGAGGAATCAGAGTTCTCTCACTGTGTATGCCCAAAAATGCAACAGTCTGACAGGCTCTTTACCTTTTTCCTAGTTCATAGAAGGAATATTGCTTCCATAAGTCCTTTGAAGAGTTTCATTTGTTAGAAGTACTCTTATAGAGTCTACTGAATGCTGAAAGAATCAAACCTCCCAAAGCGTTATATTGCAGTTAGAGAATGCCAGTTTTATAGCACCGTAGTGACACAGAGGACTCATTCAAGTTATGGGAGACCTTGATAAAATTTAATCTTCACTTAGAAGCTCCCTCTTTCCAGAAAAGTGCTCCAGATGCTTTCATTTCAGGTCTCTGCATTCCCCGGGGTGGCCTTGTGGGGAAAAGCTGGGTGATGTGGCATCAAGTTACAGAGATTTTCATCTTTTATAAGCTTTCAGATGTTCATTCTCTGCCTTGGGAATAGCAAAAAAAATATTGAATAATGATGTATGCATTTCCTGTGTTCTGAACTGTGTATGTCCTCATCAATTTTCTTCTTATGACAATCCACAGATGTAGTCGGTAGATTGTTAAAACCTTTTCTTTTCTGCATTTTTCTCCCCTCATTCACTCTTGCCTTCTCCTGATGCCTCTGCACATGCTTGTCTCCTTCTCCCTGTCTTCTCTCAAGGCATCAGAGCCAAGAAAGTCTCAGATTTATAGCAACTGTGTGATACCTACTCTACCACCATGTCAATTTAATTTGAACCAATTTGACAACCCTGATACTAAGGCAGGATTGGAGACCACAATGATAGTACAACATCCGTCTCTTGTTAAGCTTCCTGCACCTGCTATTGCTTCTCTCTGTAATTGCCCTAGATCAAGAGACCGATTGTAAATGTGTTAAGTTTTGCTGACAACACAAAGCTGGGGAGACGCAAGAACTCAGGCTTAAGAGGCAAGGAAAATTCAACAAGATTTGCTGGGCTCTGAGCTGTTATGGACCAAATGAAATTCAGTATTGACAAACACACATTAATGTAATTGGCCAAGGGAAGTGTGGGACTAAAAGAGAAAACCTGCTGACTAGGAAAAGGAACAGTTTTAAAGGAACACTAAAATAGTGTTCATCTCAAGATCCTGCACCAAAATCGCTGTGCAAGTGCGGAGAAGTCTTTAAATGTAGAACAGCTCTTTACCTGCCTGAGATTTCTACATATTCCCTGTTTCTGAGGTATTTCACAGCATTTCAGTAGGTGAAGCTGTTGCCTAAATGGGAGATGGAGGCCACATCACCCAACTCTTATTAAAACTCACAGAATGTTTGCAACAAATAACTTTGGTCACTTGCAACCTAAGCACCAATGCTTTCTGTGGGATTTATAACTATCAAGTCAACTTCTATAATGGTAATTAATTATTAGATACTCTGCCAAACAGAAAAAATGCTCAAGATTTTTCTTTTTTTTATAGAGTAACGCCCATACCCTTGACTGTGCTATTACCTAAACAGGTTGTGTGCATCCTTTTGAGCTGGGTTATTTGAGGACTAGTTTATCACAAATAATTAAGGATGTGATTCACCTTCCCTAGCTTCAGCTGTCTAAAATTTAGAGGCCTAAGTCTGATTTCATTACCTAAAACTTTCTTCATGAGAGTCCAGAATAGAGAGAAGCAGACATTTCCAGAAAATGATTCATATTAATCTAGCTTTGATATATGTCTTAAAATGAGTCAATGACTCCTAGAAGCATTTTCTGATCAGTTCATCTATGTTCGGAGAAATGATTCCAACATAGTGATCCAAACTGTTCCATCAGAAACATAGCTTTTTAATTATTTCTTTCTACATCCCTTTTCTTTCTTCTTTCCCAGCCTTCATTCACAGCAAAATAGCCATTTTTCTTTTAACATGTGTGTTTCAGGTGAATTTCTTGTCATGAATCCTAACATGAAGCCATGCATGTCACCCAAAATGTAAGAAAAAGGACTTCTTTTCAACTGTGGGCTGCAGTTCATAAGGATCAATGACTCTCACTCTCTTTTTGAACTGGCTCACTTTTCTTGCCACTCTGAAAACCCCAAATTTTTGTACTTTGCTGCAGTATCACAAGCCCTAGTGTGTAGCTGATTGTAATTTCCTTTCTAGTCCAGTGGTCTCTGCATAAATCTTCTCCTGCCTGCACACATGGGTGTGTTGAGTTCACTCTGTGTTTTGCTAAGGGATTGTCTGTTTACTGCAATATTTCATAGTTGCTTGAAGTGATGATCATGCTCTCCTTTACATGTGTGTTTGCAGCATTGGTTCTGAGGTTTGCATGTTATTTCATTTCCCTCAGAGTCCTTGAAGCAGGGTGTGAATATAAAATGAAAAAGAGGTGATTATTATAACCTGAGTGCAGCACAGGGATATGAGAAAGTGTTGAAAAGTACAAAATAAGCTGTGATCCTACAGGCTATCAATGAAATTTCTTCCAACCAGGAAGGTTTTTGTTCTTTAAAATCAAATCTTAGTGACTGAATTTCGGCCATCATTACAAGTTGTCTGTGCAAGCCAACTCCTGTTACTTAATCAGGTTCACATGCTCAGAGGGTAGCTCTGCTTCTATGCTTTCTTGGTACTCAGGCTTACGCTCTAGACCACACTTATCAGTTATTCACACTGACAATGACTTGATTCACATGTAGAATGAGCTAGGAGATCAGCCAGATAGGAAAATTCAGGCACAAGAATCAACGCAGATGCTGAGTATCTGGATGCAAACTCTTCCGCTGTTGGAAGTATGGACATGACTGATGAGAGCTGAGTTAGTTTGCAGATCAAGCTCAAGCCTAGAATAGGCATTTTGATAGGGTAAGCTTAATGGAATCTGCTGCATCTCTCCACTAGCATTAACATCATGGTCTTAGTCATCTTACACTTCAGATCTTTTCTATAACACATGGAAAAAGACCCATGATATGAATGACAGGAGACCTGGCAATTCTTCCATCATATGAATAAGAGAGCACATAAGGATGATGTTAATAAAGGGAAAACAGACAAAAGTTTTCTCCCTCTCCTCACTGCTCATAATTGCTCCATAGTGGCAATACGTGTTTCAAACCTCAATGTTTTGTAAGACTTTGTTTAAGGGTGTGCAAAATAAGCTTTGCCTTCTTCAGGGAAAACTTAAACACACACACACACACACACAAAGTAATTTTAATAAGCATGAAACATTCATTGTTCATTAATGGTCATTTTTTACTGAAAACATTAGCAACTTATCAAGGCTGCAGATTCTCATTTTCTTGGCATTTTAGACGGGAATGATGAAGTTAACAGGGGAGGTGACAAAATATACTTCTATGTGCCTCTAACAATTAGACTCAATACTGATGGGTTGGTATAATTTGATGATAAATTCTTATATCATAATCTTTTTGAGAACTCTAATCGTAACTCTCCAAGGTTTTGTTAACCCTATCATGATATACTGGGAGAGTAACTGAAATGCACACATAAAATTAACACAAGGATTCTGTATGCTTGCATGCTATCCTCTGTTTTATAGTCTCAAATCCTTTTACAAAAAACACTCAAAATCTTCACTCACTCCTAATCCATTAATCAGGGTTTTGGTCCACTTACTAATATGATCAATTTTGGTTTCAGAATAAACAATAACAGCACAGGCAAGAGTTTAGGACAGGAAGTGCACTTCTTAGGACTTAGCAAGCTGTGAAAATCAACTTTTAGGCCTGGAGTAGGAGTTTACTTTTCTAATTCTCATTTTATATCACGGAGGGAGGTGAAGCAGCATTTCCCCCAGAACAGAAGAAGATAATTTATCAGCTGGATTCCTACCGACTCTTCAAACAGCCTATTGTGACCTTTGGTTATTAAACCTTTTGACTGTTAGTTAATTTCAGCAGTGGGGAGGCTATTAGCTGACCGGCTAGATTCCCTGCCCAGCATCTGCTAACCAATGACCTGTGATCTGGGCAATAAAACTGAAATTACATCTGGACAATAAATATATTTTGGCTTCTAACACAATGAGAGGTCCCATCCTGCCTTGATTTCTTGATTTTTTAAAGGTATGCCAGAAGACATTTTGCTGTGTTTTAATGAAATAACCTGATCTTGGCCTTTATCCATCCATGAAATATCTTTTTACATAAGCAATTGATGCCAGGGATTTGTGACGGTCTTGGGGATAGAAAGGATGGGAATAAATAAAGAGCAGCAACAACAAAATGTGCAAGTAAAAAGAATAAAAATTATCATTTCAAAGTTGTTACCAAAAGGAGAAGAAAACTGATCTTTGGAAACAGCTTGTGTTTATCAACAGCCATCTTAATAATTATGCCCTGGATGTGCACTTGTGTATAAAAAAATGGGTGTAACATGGTCATCAGAAGGGACTCAAACCATCTGTTCAACACTGAAAGAATGGTCCTTTAGCAGTAGAACTAGAAACTACTCCAGTAAACTGTAAGAAACTCATAAACTGTGCTGCTTCTTCTAGCAATGGTGGTGGCTATCAGGAAGGAGAATAGGGGTGAGATACAACCCCTTCCTAGGTTCAGTGCAGGAGCACTCTTGTATGAAGAGCACTTCAAGTGGTTGCTCAGATGGTTTTAGTTTTAAGATGCAAATGCTTATTCAGCAGTCTGAGATGTTCATAGATCTGTAAAGGAAGCTCAGAAATATAAAATAATCTCCAGAAGTGTAGTGATCCAAAACCTTTTGAAATCCAATGTGATTTAGCAGCCCATTTTCTTTAAACACCTTCCCACATGCTTAACTACTATAAAATGTGCCCACGATTATCTCCAAGCACTCAAAACTGAGAAGCAACATTTTTGGGTTTTGTCTGGATGATGAAAACATTTCAAGGAAGCTTTATATATATCTCTATATGTATCTCTATATATATCTCTATACGGAAATTATTTTTTTCCAAAAATTTCTCTATGTAACTCTACTGTGCCGTGTTTGAGTTTATTATATCTTTGTGGGTTATCGTCTTCCTCATCACAAACACTCCTCTGAATGACTGAAAGCAAATTATATGTAGATTTCAAAGATTAGTAATAAATCAGCTCAATTTCTTAGGTAACTGAAAGATTGGTTTTTTCAAAGGAACATTATTTTTAAGTGAAAAAACTTTGTTCAAGTATAATTCTTAAAATACCTTTATTTTTTTTGTTCAATTACACCCTCAAACAAACAACAAAAACATCCAAACCAGAAAGACACAAAGGAGAATGAATGTAGACTGAACTTAAATAGAAAGACTCTTTCTTTTTTTTGCTTTGTAATAAAAATGAGATATGCACACGAAAGATATTTAGGACAACTTATCGTTATCCCTAAACTATGTATTCAGTTCTTCCTGCAATTATTTGGATGATTTTTTCTTATCTCTTAATTTTTTGTAGTTAATTTATATTACTAGTTCAAAATCAAAACTCAAAGCTTGTGTTTTGAGACAGTTAAGAGGCCTACATTAAAAAGAAAAAAACAAAAAAGCCTTAAAATTTCAAGGATCTCATGTGACTAGTTCTTGACCCTAGTTTTATGAACACCTGAGGGTTTTAAACTACGCCTTTGTTTAAGAAAAGACAAGGCAAAAGCTCTTCTTGAGTATTATAACATATTTGCTCAACCGTCTGGGTTAAATCAAACTGTTCTAACACTTGTTCACAAAGCAAATGCCACAGAGGAATTGAGTAGCTCAAGACCTTAAATCAGGGCACTCCAAAATAAGTCTGACTTTAGAAAAAGAAAAGAAGAAAAGTGAAGAGAAAAAAATTAAAAATTTTACAATGCTTTCTCTATGCACTTTGTGATTCAGATATGCCAATAATGTGGTTTAAAGTCAAGAGTTCAGTATAAGTAGCAGACTCTGCAGAAGAATAAGCCTTCAATGAGTTTCAATATTTCAGAGAAATTCATGAGACCTTGCTATAGTTCTTTGTTTGTGGTACGTGCATAGCTATAAATCTTCCACTGAGATCCTCTTGTGATATGTTTAAACTGTGATTATTCAGCTGGTTTCATTAGAATTGACTCCTGTCTGTGACAGCAGGATGAAGCTGTAACCTAAATCCAGCCCATGTAAACTTAATCTTTTAAAGACATAATCTAAGGTAAAAGCCCAATCTACTGAAGAAACTCCTTCAGTCCATGCTGGAGGAAGTTTGAGAGCTCAACCAGTTCATCCAACCTAAGATCTCTGTGACAGGAAGAGTGCAGATTTGTCTCTCTATAAAGAGACCCAATATCGCTGGCACTTTTGATTAAAGTGTTTCAAGTAGGCAAATAGAAGTTTCAAGTTAGGGGATGTGATTTGGGCCCCAGTATAAAACAAAACAAAACAAAACAAAACAGGTCAAAGCAAAGAAAGCTTCCAAAACTAGAAGTTGGATTTTACCTGTTTTATTTCTCACAGAGAACTTTTTTCCTCCCCATTCTTTCACTGTCATGCTTTGCAGACTTTCCCCTAAGTTCAAGGTTGATGACGTAATTGCGATTGAAGGAAATGTTGCATTTCACTTCTCTTTAGAGCCTTTTTTGGGAACATACCACATTACGTTTCTTGCTTGTCATTACATACTGCCAGAGTTTTGGCACCATGTTTTGGGTTTTTTTCGCTTCAAATTTACTAGTACGCATTATTCATTGGAAAAAAAAAAAGAAAAAAAAAAAAAAGAGAAGATAAAACAGAAAGGAAGAATAATTTGCATTTCCTGATTGGAAGCCAGGGATTATTCATCATTGCCCTGTACATCTCTTATAAAGATGATAAATGAATGTATATTAACTGAACCCTAAAACAAAATAATGTGCTTTTCTAAAAGTTTTGCAGAGCTGCATTTCCATTGTAATTAGTTTACTTTTTTTAATCAAGTGCTGTTAAAGCACCATCAAAATGAAAGCTGAATTCTGAACTGCTTAAAGGAGGTAGGAGAAAGTAATGGACTATTCAGTGGGGTTTTCCGTTCTCTTTTAGTACAACAGAAAAGAAATAAATTTAAACCCTATATTTAAAATGAAAAAAACAACCAAAACAACAAAAAACAACCAAATCCAAACACACAGCTACCCCCCAAAAATCCAAACCCAATCCAAAACAAAGACAAGAACAACAGCAGCATCTTATTCAAGGCAATAAAAGGCTTTGCTGATGAAGAATTATGATGAAATTGCTTACTCTGGGACAAATGGATGCGCACAGTTGCTGACAACTTGCTACACAGATTTCCCTCACATGGGACTTAATGATTATTTATACTCCTCAGACAGAAATGAGGAAGACATAGGTCTTTCCATCATTTTTTCTCTACCTTGATTTACTAAGCCTGATCAAGGTTTAAACAAGACACTAATCAAAACAGGGCCACTGAAATTTCTCCAGTTTATATTTTCTGGAAGTACTCTCTCTTGTCTGTCTTTACATTCACTTCCCCCCTCCCCCCCCGCAAATCTTCCCTCTTCTTTCTTTCCTCTTTCTGTAACATTTGTTTTAGAAAAGGGGGAAAGTGAAGGAGAATATCTAATTTTAAAATGTCTTAATAATTAATATTTTTTTTCCAAAATGAAAAATATTTTTATTATAAAACCCAAGAGCCAGAATTTTCATTAATATTATTTATCAGTCAGGACAGAGCCTGAATTACTTCTGAATTACTTGTCAAACTGCTGTCATTTACTTTTCTGACAATGATACAGCAATTACGTCCTTGAACGGAAGAATTGCTAAGAATTTTCAGTGCCATTGGCAGAATTTTGCTGTTTTCATTGCTTTGTAAAGAATAAAAAAGGGACTCAAAGACTGGGTCCCAGCACCCAGAGGGAAAAATCTCAGTTCCTATAAATGGTTCCCTGGAGAAGCTCAGCTCAGTACTCTCACAAAGCAGGATATTTGCAGGCTATTATTTCCATTAAACACCAAAGTAACTGCCTGTAAGCTTGTTCAGTTATTTGTTTTTACTGGCCTGTAAAAGCATAAAATATAAATACATAAATAAATATTTATAATGCATGGCTAACAGTGCTAACACATGCCATAAGCCATGCCAGGAAAAAGGAAGTAAATCAAGCTTCGTGGCTGAGAGATGTCACTTGGCTTGATTTGTAATAAACAACTTCACTTATCGTTATGCAGCTTATTACTATATATTATTTTGTATTACAGTTTTACTCAGCCCTTTTCATTGCGCCAGCCACTCTTTAAGGGACAATCACAATCTTTAAGACTAGATTCATGCCATCCTAATTTAGGCACTTAACTAAAGCACCTAAATTAGGCTTTCTCTGTGGTCATTGCAAGTCATTTGAAAAAGCTAAAGGCAACTATGGTCCCAGATCTCAGCCAAATATGAACCTCAGTCAAATCTGTAGTTACAGTCTTACTGTTTAGATGGACAAGAAGGTCAAAGTAAGGCAGGAACTACCCTCTTGTCATGGTAACACCAGAATTAATTCCCTCTTCAACTATTCAGAAATCCAACTAGTTTAAATAGCTCACATAGAAAATAAGGAGGTGATTGGTGACAGCCAACATGGCTTCATCAAAGGCAAGCCATGCCTCCCAAATTCGGTGGCCTTCTCCAATGTTGACACAGCATTGGTAGATAATAGGAGTGCAACAGATGTCATCTACCTGGACTTATGCAAAATGTTTGACACTGTCCCGCATGACATCCTGGTCTCTAAATTGGAAAAGCATGGATTTGATGGATGGACCACTGGATGGATAAGGAACTGTCTAGATGGCCACACTCAAATTGTTGTGGTCAACGGCTCAATATCCAAGTGGAAACCAGTGACGAGTGGCATTCCCCAGGGGTCAGCACTGGGACCAGTGCTGTTTAACATCTTTGTCGGAGACATGGATAGTGGGATTGAGTGCACCCTCAGCAAGTTTACTGATCACACCAAGCTGTGTGGTGCAGTCAACATGCTGGAGGGAAGGGATGTCATCTAGCTGGACCTCGACAGACTTGAGAGGTGGGCCTGTGCGAATCGCATGAAGTTCAACCAGACCAAGTGCAAGGTCCTGCACCTGGGTCGCAGCAATCCCAAGCACAAATACAGCTTGGTGGGGAATGGCTTGAGAGAAGCCCTGAGGAGAAGGGCTTGGGGGTGCTGGTGGACGAGAAACTCAACATGAGCCAGCAATGAGCGCTTGCAGCCCAGAAAGCCAATTATATCCTGGGCTGCATCAAAAGAAATGTGGTCAGCAGGTTGTGGGAGGTGATTCTACCCCTCTACTCTGCTCTGTTGAGACTCAACCTCGAGTACTGCAAGCACTTCTGGAGTCCTCAGCATAAGAAGGACGTGGACCAGTTGGAACGGGTCCAGCTGAGGGCCACAAAGATTATCAGAGGGCTGGAGCACCTCCTCCTATGAGGACAGGCTGAGAGAGTTGGGGTTGTTCAGCCTGGAGAAGAGAAGACTCCAGGGACACCTCATAGCAGCCTTCCAATACCTGAAGGGGGCCTACAGGAAAGATGGGGAAGGACTCTTTTTCAGGGAGTGGAGAAATAGGAAAAGGGGTAATGGTTTTAAACCGAAAGAGTGTAGATTTAGATTAGATGTTAGGAAGAAATTCTCTACTGTGAGGGTGATGAGGCACTGGAAAAGGTTGCCCAGAGAAGCTGTGGATGCCCCATCCCTGGAGGTGTTCAAGACCAGGCTGGGTCAGGCTTTGAGCAGCCTGGTCTAGTGGGAGGTGTTCCTGCCCATGGCAGGGGGGTTGGAACTAAATGATCTTTAAGGTACCTTCTAAACCGAACCATTCTATGGTTCTGTGATTCTGTATAGATCAGAAGACCAATACAAACAGTTCTGTTTCTCACGATGGGTATGAGCTTATTCTCATATCTTGTGTGTGACAACTAGACTACATGTTACTATGATGAAAGTAACTTCAATAAAATGAAAGTTTTCTAAGTAAACAAATGAAATCTACTAATTATAACACCTCATTTGAATCTATCTGGACCTTCTGGAAGGAAAGACTTCTAGATTGCTTGAATCTTTCATTTCTCCAGCAACTCAGTTTCAGATTTTTTCTTCTTTTGCAGAACCTCCTTCAAATGTGAAGTTTTCTGTGTAAGAAATTGCAGTCACAATCCTGATAAGGAAATACCTAGCCAAGAGAAACCCAAAATAACATCCCGCAGTACTCTTAGTAGGTAACATGCTGGGCTGCAATAAACTGGGAGTGTCAGCTCAAGAAATGTGATATTGAGCTTGCCATTTTGAGATGGCTATCTCTGGAGATCACCTAAGAAACCTCTGCAGACTAACATTTGCAAAGACATCATTCAGAGGAAAGCTCAAAGGAATGCAATTACTAAACCATTGAGCTCTAATGCCAATTCATTATATGACCTTCTGTAACTCCTCCTCCACTGTTGGGTTTATTTCACGTCTTCCCCCTTCCTAATTCCCTAGGGCTCAGTTTGCAGAATACAACTTCTCTTACATCTGTAGTCAAGAAGTGGACAAGATATCTGAAGGCATTTCTTCTTCCTCTCAACCTTTTATCCAGGAAAACCTGAGTCCAGTGCTGGATTGTGATCAGTATGGCTGACAGTCACTGCAATTTAGCCTCTGTGCGCAGTAACATTTGAAAGAGGTGGATACACTATTTTCCTGCAGGAAATTCAGGATTGCAATGATTTATTCCTTCATACGTGTGGCATGCTAGGTAATGTAGCTTGAGTTACTTTTATTATTACTTTCATGGGAAGACATTAACTGATTTACCTGATTAAGATTTGAGATGGCAACCATAAATAAGCAAAATACTCAATAAAATCTCACTAATTTGGACACTTGTTTCTTGTGTTAATTTTAAAGCATTTCTTGACATTATATGATGCCATTGCAAGGAACACATGCAAGCTTTGAAACAATTTGTGGGTTTTTTTTTTACTACTGCTTAGTTCAGTATAATTTACTTTGTCTCATAGCTAGCAAGTTCCTTCCAGTATTATTCCACACAACTTTCAGAGGTCTCTAAGTATCATCTGTTGTCATTGGGTCATTTCTTCCACAGATTTTCTGGTAGTTACTCACAAACTGATAATTGCTACCAAATAGATGCACTGCAGTGGTGGGCTGTCATTTGTTTGTACTTCCCTTCAGCTTATAGCCCTGTCGTCCTCTCTTGGGCTCTGTCTACATGCCAGTATGCTGTAATGATAAATAACTTTATCGACCTATAGGTATGCATAAAACATTAGATGGATCGTATGTTTTCCGGACCACTCAACTTTCATGAACTGCATTTAAAGTTCTTCTGATCAGGTGCCTTAGGCATAGGTTTAGAGTGGCTAGAGGAGTACAATGGACAGAAGTAACTCAGTAAAAGCAAATATATATATATTCTCTCTTATTTCAACACATTGTAAACAGTTATTTCAATTAACTTCTTAGACAGCAGTTAGAAAATTGAATTAAAAATTTGTCTTTAAAAAACAATGTATTCTGACCAGTTTAAAATGTAATTCTTTTTCTTTTTTTTTCCTCATTTCATTAAACAGCTATGGTCAGAGCATGTAAGTTTAATAATGGAAGGGCTTCATTTTAAATCTTTTTAACTTGTATAAACATATGCACAGGTTACGGTTCAACCCCAGCCAGCAACTAAGCACCACAGAGCCGCTCACTCCCCTGCAGTGGGATGGAGAAGAGAATTAGAAGGGTTAATGTTAGAAAACTTGCGTATTGAGGTTATGACAGTTTAATGGGTAAAGCAAAAGCCACACATGCAAACAAAGCAAAATAAGGAATTAATTCACTGCCTCTCATCGACAGGCAGGTTTAGCCATCTCCAGGAAAGCAGAACTCCATCACGTGTAATGGTTATTTGGGGAAGACAAATGCCATAACTCTGAATGTTCTCCCCTTCCTTCTTCCCCCAGCTTTATATGCTGAGTGTGATGTTATATGGTTTGGAATATGCCTTTGGTCAGTTGGGGTCAGCTGTCCCGGCTCTGTCCCCTCCCAACTCCTTATGCACCACCAGCCTACTCACTGGTGGGATGGTGTGAAAGGAAGAGAAGGCCTTGACTCTGTGTAAGCACGGCTCAGCAGTGACTAAAACATCCCTGAATTATGAACACACTTTTCAGCACAAATCCAAAACATAGCCCATACCAGCTACTATGAAAAAAATTAACTCTATTTCAGCCAACACGAGCACAGCACATTTTAAAAGATCAAAGGGTTTGGTTTTATTCTGTTTTTCAAAATGCATAAATGATTTAGGAGCCTAAATTGAATTTTCAGTGGTAGCCTAGTAATCAGAAGTCTAAATCCCTTGTATTTCAATTTAAAGGAGACTTTTAAGCATGAAAGACACAAATGACAATTAAATTGACTCCAAAAGCCTTTAAGTACTTGACTTTTTAAATGTATAACTTCTTTGCATCTAACACGTTTGTTTTATCTCAAGCTGTGTGCATGTATGTATTTGTGTGTGTGTGTGTGTACAACATATGTATGTAAGGAGGTGTGTGCATGTATAAATCTATTGTATGGAAAAATATTTCTGATTTATTTGTTTTTGAGAAAATCAAAATGTTTTAAGTTATGCTTTATTTATCCTTTTTTTAAAAAGGTGGAAAATGCAATAGAGAAAAAATATCTAATTTATTTTTGTCCAGCTGCAATTTAGATTAATTCCTCTTGTGCACAGTGCAAAAGTCATTCAAAATGTAATGATTCAGGACCAGACCCTTATTTCTTCCCAGAATGCTGCTACTGACACTAATGAAATGAAAGGAAAAGTAATAATAAAATGAAATAAAGTAGGTGACAAGTCTTTGGATGAAATAACTGCCAAACAAGCAGAATAATTTATGTTAGAGGGGTGGGAGGTCATCTGGCCCAAGCCTTCACTCACAGCAGGACCTTAACATAATATGAGTTCAGTATAACATGAGGTCAGTAACATAATTTTGTATTAATTCCTTTTGAAAAATAAATTAGATGGGTCTAGGAGAGAGATCTGGACAAAGTAAGTCTTGCATTTGTAACCACAGATAGCTAAACTTAATGCTAAACTGACATTATAATAATTCAAAAAATAACCAAATCTTATTTGTCCAGTTTTCTACCTTAAACCTAAATCATTAGATTGAAAACTTATAGTCGATTCCCATAGCAAAAATATTGTTAAGAGATAATTAAGGTGGAGAACAGACATACAATTTCTTATTTAAAATTTCAACACCAACCCAGGCAATATTACTTCCTTGGGTATGAATTGAAAAGGCTTTGTTCATTACAAATTCATTAAGGAACTCACATTCAGCTACTTGTTCTTTGGAGATATATTCCCTGCCCCTCATGCAGTAAAGAAATTAAACCTTCTTACATTTTTACAACTCTGGAAGTATTTTGTGGGGAACCTGAGCCCTTCTCCTCCAATCAAAGGATTTTTTTTTCAGTATTTTTTTCTCTGAAACCTGGAAAATTTTGTAGCTCCTGTTGAATTTGGAATTCATTCAAATACTACCTTATTCGCCTCTGTAGTCTCCTTGCTAATCAAAAGTATTATATGACTCCTTTTCAACTGAAGAATCCATAAGTTTATATATATACTCAAGCTTAAATGAATGAAAGGAGACTTATGCCTCATATTAGTATATTAGGTAAATAGGAACAAATGTTGTTTTTTAGCTTTGTTGTTTTCCTTCTCTTCCTCTCTCTCTTTTACTGCCAAAGCCCCAGTAGAGTATGAATTCAGAATATCAGCCCATCTTCTAATATATGCAGCATAATCTTCTTAAAATGAGTTTTCACTTCAAGGAACAGAAGGGCTTAGAGATGAGCAGCATGGCTTTTTTGTATTTGGCATCTCATTATACTTAGTACCATTTTTTTTTTTCTTCTTAGAACAATTGAATATCATTATTGAAGGAAAATTCTCCCTATATATTAATAGTTTTTTGTTTTGTTTAGTTTTCTTTTGGTTGGCATGAGGAAGGAAGTGAGAGGCAGAGTAAGGCTTTTTGTTCACTTATAAGGAACGGGAAGATGGTTTATATTTCACATTCCTTCTTCCCAACATAATATTTCCCCATTATTGGGCATCCCACCCCAAATAATTCTATTTAAATATTAACAAATGGGCATTCCTATGAATTCATGGTGTGGAAATAGGGAAGTAAAAATATTTTGCAGTAATTTTTTTCTTTTTTTTTTTTTTAAGGGAAATGGCCTGAAATGCACAGACATATGAAGAACTGAGAAAATCATCAGAATGTTTGAGTATAGATTTAATTCATCTTAGCTTCTTGGCTAAACTCAAACACAACATCAGTTTAAAATCCAGCATCTTCCCTTGGGAAACCTCAGCTGAGTTCTTTACTGATTAAAGCCAATGAAGCTGGACCAGCAGACAATTTGCCCAAATATCTATTTACATGGATAGTTTGTACAACATAAGTTCCTAGTGGAAATTCAGTGATTTAACATGTTTCTTACATGTTTAATTATTTCTTTTAAATAGGTTTGTTAAAAAAGGTAGGAAGTATACTCATGTCCAGTGTGATATTTTTTGATTGCAACCACTATAAAAGTAAGGAGTTGATACTGGTGGAGCAATAATTAATTCTTTCATCCTATACAATGTACAGTGTCATAATCCATATCATGAGTTCTCCAGGACATTGACCATCAATTAAATTGGTTCATACTTAAAAAAGATAGGAGAAATAAGGAATAGGAGATAAGAGGTAAAGCTTAGGAAAAAACTAATTCTTAAATTCAAGGTGGTAACTTTGGGTTACAAACTAACAGTGTGAGAATAGACACACAGGTTGCCTCATTTTCCGTTGTGTCTCTAATAAGGATGGCATTAAGACACAACGCTGAAAGACTTAAGCATTAGCATCTTTTAAAAATAAGATGACACTGGAAAGAATGGAAGCACTGGCACATTTGTAGAGATCATCACAGAATGATCTCCTTAGCAACAGAGATTTAACTGCTGAAACTCTCTATTTTTGTGCTTAATCCTTTCAACCCAATGCATAGCCTTCCTGTACTTTGGAGATCAGCAAGCTGTGTGAGACCTACTGCCATAAACCACCACCAGATGCTAGGTTATGCTAGGTTCCATTTCAGCTCGGCTTGATTCAAATGGGAAGCTAGCCAAAAATGGCCTCAGCTTCATTTCAGAGCCTGAACTGCTGTATTCACTGATCTTGGCACATGCCTTTATAGTCAGCTAGCACACTCTCAGATGGTAATGGAAACCGTCACTGAACTAACCAGTTTCTGCTTAGTTGTTGTTTTTTTTTCCCAACCACAACTGCCTGTGTTCATCCTTCCAAAATGTAGACATCTAAAAAGTTTGCTGAGCTAAAATCCATTTATCTAGGCAGCTTCCTAGAGAACATTACCTCTGGGGAATAATTCTTTAGCCTTAGTTTTGATTCACCATTGAAAAATTTGTAAATTCACCAGTGATTATAGACATGGCATGCATTTTTTTTGTAGGGGTGAGATGCAACTCACAGCTTAAAACAAATTAAGACAGTGCATAAGTACCTACATGTAAGCTAGATTTTTTCAGTGGAGATCTAAATAATACATTCAGGGGAGCTTGCTTGAACTTTTAAAACACAGGGTGTATGTAAGGGACGGACTGTAAATTCCCTGAAGACGGGCAGAATGCCCTCCAAGCCTTCAATGGAATGCCTCAAACACTCGCAAGGAAATAAATAATGCAGGCCTCTCCTTCAAAGAACTGATAAGGCTAACACTTCTGGTGCCTGAAATTGTGGGAGAACTGTCTTGTGAAGACAGGATCTTTCTGCCACTCGTGTGGTGAGGTTGCTAGTTCTCAGTTCTCATAGCCGTTGTGTCCGATGAGTGACCTTTGTTTCATTATCTACAAAATGCATATGAAAGCGCACACCCTGCATATGCTAATGAAGATTATAGAGATCATGCTAAACATGTATGACTGTGGCACTTGTCTCTCCACCCAAATCATGCTACACATCAGCTGGGAGAAGGGAGAAACCCGAGATGAGGCTCTCCTCAACAAGGGGGGTGGGCCATGCTAACTCAGCAAACATAAAAGGGGAAAATAAGTGCCCCTAGGGGGGAACAAAGAAGGAACAAAAGAAGATTGTGCCTGGGAAATTTTTCCAAGAAAGAGGAAGATTATGCCTGGGAAGATTCCCTGAAAAAGACGCTGAAACCAGGACCGGTGATGTCTTTATCTCTGTCTTTTTTTCTCTGTCTTTTCCTTTCTCTGTCCCTCAGTTTCTCTTTTCTGTTAGAATTGTTAAGTAACAGTTACAGTTGTTAAGTAACTACCTTAAGTACGACCTTAGGTACCTCTTGCCTTAAGTTGTCCTATGCACAATGCATACCTCACCATTTGCCATAATTTGTTATATACCTAAACAATTATCGTGGACTTGTTAAGACCAATACTAACCATTTTGGGAAGCTAATAAATGTTTGTATATGGACCTTGAGGTTTATCTCACCTTAGTCCCCACTGTTGAGAATTTACGAATCTGAAGTCACTTACCCCCGCTCTTTACTGAGAGTGGGACGTCGCAGCATAGAAACAACCATGATGTCCTAAGGCACTCTTATCTAGTCTACAAATAATGGTGTGGAAAGACAAGGGTATCCCATAGTCCCAAACCATATCTACCAGTCCCGTGTGGATAGGTCTGATACCTTAACACATCTCAAATGCTACTAGTTAAACGGAATTGATGCCTGTATTGACAAGACCTTCCAGGGTCTCTGTAACAAAAGCTTAGGCACCTACCTTCCATGTAGACAACTGAGCTTGAACGTCTTATTCTGGAAACCCAATCTTACTCTGAAGAACAACTGGGGTTTTTTTCCCAATAGAAGATAAATCTTATTTGAGAAAGAAATTTTAATTTTTCCTCTCATTTCTTGCACTATATATAAGGCCAGGTGAACAATGCACGAGCTTCTCATTTCTTCATCTTGTGTGCTAAATAAAGAACATCAGAAACAAACTGCAGTGCTGCAGTCAGGGATTATTTTATCCAATTTAATCCATTCTGCTGTGGGAGCCCATTTCCATCACATGCCATTCAGTGGGGCGTGCCCCATTATATGTTGCATGGGGCAGAAAGGGAGAGCTCAACGTCTCCTTCACTGGGCAGTGGGAGAAGGCTGCAGAGGTTGATTTCTGCAGTATATGGTAAAAAAGATAATGTTTAAAAAGTATCCCTCTATCTCCAAGAATTCTCTGTGTGAGGCAGAAAGGAGGAAATTACACTCAGGAGCTGACAGTTGGACTGCAGTAAAAACTCCAGTAATGATGCCCTGTCCGTAGAGGTTTTACCAGCCTTTGCTGTAATTGAATGTTCTGACCTTCTCAAACCCCATTCTATAAAATAAATAAAAAACAAAATATATAAATAATCCTTCTATTTTGACTTTAAGGACATATTGAAAATTGTATCAGTTAAAATAAAAAAAATGCATCATTTAAGCAGTACAGTAATTGGAGAATGTTTCTCTTTTGCCAATCAAAATAAGCTGCATGAAAATAGGAGATGAAAAAGAACAGAAGCAAAACTGAATGACAATATGAAACTATATTTTTTTCTTTATTTATTCCCTTTTGGCAAAATTCTAGGGGAAACAGAGCTGACTACTTGTATGTGATTAATTTAGAGAACTGATTACTAAAAATTAGTGTTTGGCAGGTTTCATAAGAGGCTACAAGAGTAGCAAATTAGATGGAGGCAGAAGGAGGACAAGAAGGAACAATGTGTGAGAAGCACAATGATTTGTGTAAATGATTTGCTTGTATAAAATCTTCCTGGACTTATTTCAATAGCTGCTTTATACAGTAAAGAAACACAGCTTGAAAATACTGGCCTGGAATAACAACAACAAAAAGATTCATACATCTGGAAGACAAGACTGAAGTAAGATCAGAATATCTTTTTGTCAAGAAATACCACCATTGTCACATATTTCTACCTGTTCCAGATTAGGAAAAAAATGTTTTTCTTGAAATATTTTTCCTGCAATTAGTTTCAAAAATATTTAGTCTACAGCCAAAATGAATGTTCCGTCTTGATTAAGTCAAAGTGGTTCCTTTTGTGGTTTTGTGTTTAAATTTTCTTTCAGTGAATAACATAAAAAAACCTTTAAGAAAACCCAAACCCTTTAATATCATATTTTGAGTTTATTGACACACTTCAGTATCACATCCTTCTGTATGTTTTGATAGCAACAGAAATTTTGTGCGAGTAAAAAGCCCTGTATTCATTTTTGATGAATATTACATAAATATAAAACCATTATCTTTCTAATGGAAAACAAAATCCAACCTGTGTTGATATCAATGGAGATCTACCACTGTTTTCAACAATATCAAGTTACTCTATGCTAGAGCAATTCCAGCTGTTAATAGACTTGCCTGTAGTGAGCCTGCTTGCACCTTAGTCTCTACATGTCACATGCAGTTTTAGAGGCCAGGAATGGCATTTCATTCTAGCAAACAAGACCTTCTAGAGGATTTAGCTGACATCCAGTGGTGCCCCTCTCTGCATTTGTTGACCAGGTAGCCTAGAACAAATATTTCCTAATATAAGCAACACAGTTACATGTATGAAAAGGTTTGATGGAGCAAATGAAAGTCTCTAGGGTGAATTTAGGTTGTCAAGTCAATTCATTCCTGCATTATCCAGGGTCCTCATCCTGTGTGTATGTCAGCTTGCTCTCAGTCTGGTATCTGCAGAGAATTAGTTTTTCTTGAGTGCTAAACCCGCTAATAGGACTAACAAAGGTGAGTTGCAGAGTCAATAGCAAGCACTCAACATCACCTGCCCCACCTGGCTGGGGAAGTCAGCCACTCTCTCTCTAGTTTAAAAACAAAGAAAATGTTGATGAAGTCTTATTTCTTAATTTTTCCTTAAGTGCTGAGCTGTGGTCTTAGGCATGAAGACAGTACTGAGGAAAGTAAACCTCCGTTTTCTCCGTGGTCGTTCTAAAGAATTTCTATGCAACTGCAAGAATATCAGTTTACTTTTTGCACATTTTTCGTCTGTCTTAATTTTTCCTATCTTTTTTTTCTTTTTTTCTTTTTTTTTTTTTTTTTTCTCTATGCAGACCATAAAGTTTTCAGGACAAGAAGTGTATTTTTATGCGTACTTCTAGACTATGTAACATAATGGAGCCTCTGGGGCTTACAGTAGAATGAACAATAATTGCTTTAATTCATTGTGCAAATAGAAAAGAGCTTCTCAAAATGGCTATCAGAATAGGATGAAGTCTATTATGCATATTTATTTCTGCTAAGATTTGTAAATATTTTAATAGGCTTGTGTTTTATCTAGGCAACATTTAGTTATCAATTACTATAGTTATGTGCAAAATCTTATCCACAATAGGAGTGTAGGGCAGTATTAGTCCCTCTTATGAAGAATGTAAGCAAAGCAGTTGGAAAAAAGGAAAAATAAGTGCACAGGTTGTTTTGTTGTTATTTTTCTGTACCATATGCTACATAATTTCTCCAGTTGTATAGTTTGCAAATAGGACTGTGACCTAAAGTTAATCCTGTTTTACAGACACTGCTATTGGAAGATGAGCAAATTGGTTTGACTATTTTTGACAAAAATAATTCCTACTGCCTCTTCTCATATAAGTATGTTTGATAACATTGGTTTTATTTTTGTTTTGTTATTTTCAAAGTGTGTTTATTTTGTTGGGGAAATCTTACATGAAACTGTTCTTAAAAAAAGATAATTAAAAATTGGAAAATAACTATGAAACTTTATGTTTAATGAAAAAAAAGTAACAAAAATATCTTTTCAATTTTTCTAAAAAAAACCAGTCCAAACTAAAACTATAATTGGAGAGGATTTTAAAAAATACCAATTGTGATGTCATTCGGATTTCAATAGGTGCATAAATGATATTAATACTAAAACTTACAGCTTCTTTGATTCTAATTGCGTCTTAGCTATTTACCTTCTCCAGTTACGTCATGCAAATAATTCACTTCATTATTATAATTGTGCTTATTTTAAAATTGACTTATTTTGCAAAGAATTTAAAGGATTTATTCACAATGTTTTAAAATCATTATAGGCATCTAAGAGCCACTTCATCATGATGTGTACACCAAATGTATAAACCTGTCTAATTTATTCCGAGTTTATCAAAGGAAAAGTAAAGATTACTTTAGGAAGTGATGTAGTTATATTAAAGTGTTTTTTGAAAATTCCAGATTTCTCTTCAGAATTTTAAAGTAATTTTATTTATTCAATTTTAAGAATAAATTGTATTCATTAAAATAGCATTTATATGTGTTTGAAAATTCTGTTACGACTTTTTTTCATAAATACAAAACCAGGTTGGAATGATAAAAACTTAGTTTCAGAAAGAAATGGATACAGAAGGATGAAATAGTTTTATTTTTTCTCAATTAAAACAAAATGTTTTGACAGGTTAAAATGAAACATTGAATCAAAACATTGATTTGAAATTAAATGTTTCTTTTTGAAAAGTTGATGTGAAGCATAAATTTTGTATCAAATTGTATCATAAATTGACATGCCACTCAAAATCTGCTTTAATTCAAAAGCCAATTCTAAAGGAAAGGGTTAGGTCTCAACTGAGATTTTAAAAGAAATATTTTATCCTGTTCCAAAGTATTGCTTTCCAAAATCAGAGAGATCATCAAAATGGACAGTCCTACATATGAGTTTGAATATAATGAAAACTCATTTTTCAAAGGAAAAACATAAAAACAAACAAACAAACAAACAAACAAGCAGTTTTCAACGAAATATTTTATCTCTAGCATGATTCCTTACATATCCATCTTGGATGTGTCTGAACTAGACTGTCTGGAACAGAGATACATTTTTACCAGAGTTCACATAATAATAACACTCCAGAGAGCTGTGTTTCCTAACAGCTGCCTCGTTAAGGAGATTGTTCTTACAGCGTCACAAATAGGCTCAGGCACCTTAATATCAGGAGAAAAAGGGAAAAGAAAAAAATTTAAAAACGGAATTGTTCAGGTGTTGGGGACAAAAAAAAAAAGGACAGACTCTATTGTAATAAATATTTGCAAGTATACAAAAGAATTAGACTGATCTTAAGTAACTATAAAGTGCTCATGCAGAAGAAGGAGTATTTGGGCTGCATTTCAGTTATCATTCTTTAGTTAGAATAGTTTGGGAAATTCCAAAAACATCATTGCCTGTTATACATTTAATAAACAAAAACTTGAATGGCATTTGTAAAGGGACTCTTCCTATTTTGATGAGAACCTGTCAAGTAGGAAAAGGAAATAATGTTAGGATAGATTATGTTTGGGAGCTACTGTGTGCTGCTGTTGCTTTCATTTGTTTTACATCTTTGAACGTGTAAAAGCTGTTTCCTGTGTAAATGCTCATAGTTAGCCATACTGCTACTTTTTTAAAAAAGAAGCAGTACATACCATCAGAAATATTTGTACTTTCCTGAATCTCTCTCTGTTGAATATCATTCTGAATTCCAGAGTTGTTGTGAATGAAACTTGAAAACTAAAATATAAAATAAAATAAAATAAAATAAAATAAAATAAAATAAAATAAAATAAAATAAAATAAAATAAAATAAAATAAAATAAAATAAAATAAAATAAAATAAAATAAAATACCATCCCTCCCTCCCATAGCACTACAGATAGTATTTAGTCAATTTTTTTCTAAGTACTATTATGGTATGGTAATTAGGCAATCTAGTATAAAGAAGAGGAAAATGTGATAAGTAAAGGCTGGTATATTTGCCTGTAACACACAGGGCCATTTTTCTGATGTGCAGTGCTCTGTTCATATATTACCCAGTTGTGTCTAAGATTGTTAGGCATGAATAAGGAGAGTATTTCTTCGCATAGGAGGAACACAGTTTCAGAGATTTCTCTGTTCACATCAACTTTAATCTGTGCTGCTTTCAAATAAAATTATGGGGAGGAATGCTGAGGAAATGACTTAGCCATCACTAGCTCTGGTACAAAATGAGCCAGGTATGTGGTGGTGGAGATAAATGCCTAAATGCAGGTCTAAGCCAGACAACTTAACCTCTTTCACTGATAGCTGAGCAGTTAATGACTATGATGAGTACATTTTCCCAGGCACCCAATAGAAGTAGCGTTAGAAGTAAAAAAAGATTCCCTGATCTTCAGGGATCCACCTGGAAATCAGTACAGAACTTGTAGATTTCAAATTTATTTTTAAAGCTGCTTTTTCTATTTTCTAGTGCCATTTCTGGACAGATTTACCAATGTGTAAATCAAAAATTTGTCTTTTTTTTTTGTCTGTTTGTTTGTTTTCTCCACTATCTTCTTTGCTTTTGTTTTGGTTTTAATTGAAAGATAAAGATTTCCTCTCTAAGCATGTCTGTATTGTATTCTAATGGGGAAACTCACCCGTGCAGATGTACATGAGATAGGTTCAAACTGCATAGTTCAGACAGTAATGGTAATACAGTCGCAAAGCCATGGAGATGCTTGGCCTAAACACATTTATCTTCGCTTGAGTTCCTGGCTGCATTTTTGCAGTCTGCACTGAAACCTTGGCTCCTATATGTTACTTTTTCAAAGTAATTAATTGAGAAGTACTCTGACTATGTCTGTGCAATCTTCCACTGCAATTTAGCTGGGCTGTTGTTGAAGATGAGTGTTTTCAGTGCACTGTTTGGCCTTTATTTATTTGCAAGAACCCTCTATTCTCAAATGTGAGAAGAGCAGAGAAGAAATACCACACCATGAAAGAGAAGAATCCATTAATCACCCTATACTGATAGCTACCAAGAAGGAAATGTGTCTAAGGCAGTCTCTTATTCGTATTGGAAAGAAAGAATGGGAGCAAGAAAGGCAAAGAGAGAAACAGAACAACTTTGAGCGTTATCAAAAAGAGACACAAACAACTTTTAAAATATTATTGGAGAAGCACTACTTTTAAATACTAAAATATTAAAATTGATTGACGTTGTGAAATAAGTGTATTACTTAGTCTTCCGTGCATTAAAATTAATTTTTCATCTTCTTATCTAAGTAGTTTCCCTATTGGCTTTTGCTGAGGATTCTTAATATTTTATATGCTTAAGGGAAAAAAGCTGCACTTTGACATCTCAACATTCCTGAGAATGTTTATTTTTTCTCTTCTCCCATGCAAAGGATTTTCAAATCGTGCATGAAGAAAGGGAAAGAGAAAAAAATAAGCATGGTTTTGCCGCAACATTTTGGGCTTTATTTCCCATATGATTGCATATGCAAGTGCTAAGAGCTCTGTTCTTCTGTACATTATTATTTTTCTCTTCTTTGTTTCCCCTGATCTCACTCATGTGGTTTGCATCATGCAGTAGCCCCAGCGAAGTTGAGAACATCAATAATTTGATTGTAACTGAACGATAATAAACGATGAAGCAACTTCATCTGAGCTGGAAGATCTGGCCTTAACCTCTCTCTATTCACAGCTCTGGAAGGCTTGTATTCAGGAGAATTTAAATCAGCAGAGACATGCCAGTCCTCATGTACTGCAGCACTGACATAAACATAGCAAAACTGCTGCTATTAGGAGATAAGTTCTTATTTTGTACCCCCACAAACAAAGGGTTTTAGTATATCATCGTTGGTACTAAAAGCAGCATAGGCAAATGGCCCTGGATAAGGCAAACAAGTGCTTAAATCACTGCAGCTTGGTCTCTGCCAGGAAATTAAATATGTAAAACCTTCAATATTATGGTCCTTATATTCACATGCTGTGGCTGTATCATTTGATACAGCAGGGTTTTATGCCCTAAGGGCCACTCTAGGCATTGCAGTTCTTCCAATGAAGCTATAATTTTGTACCTTTCAGCATAAAGTTATATGCAGATCTGTGTATTCTTCTGAAGTTGTACCAGTCCCAATGCCATAATCCTTACCTTTGGACGACATGGGTGAATCCTCATATGGATATAGATAACTAGATCTAGACTCAGAGACATATATGCATAGTCCTTCTGTCAAATGTTAGAGGTCTCGACTTGGCTGTCACAGCATTGCTGAAAAAGAATTTTGAAACAATATTGTCTGCTCCCTTCCTAGGGAAATAAATAAATAAAATTAAAAAAAAAAAAACAAAAACAAAAACACAACCAACCAAACAATAAAACTGAAGATTCATCCTGCCCATTGGTTCTTTCATTGACAGTGATTCGCCTTTGTAAGCGCTCAGTACTGTATATGAAATATACAGTGTCTGGGAGCTGTGGCAGGGTGAACTGAGGTTAGGAGAGTTAATTTAATTTTAATATACCAAAGTTCATATGCATAAAAGCTTGGATTCTTCTCATCTGATTTTAAGTGCATAACTGAGTCTTTTAGGTAGGAAAATGGACATCCTAAGCGCCCTCTGTAACTGATGGAGAGAGGTGGACATCTCCATACCTTTGGAGCCATAGGCCAGTGCCTCCCTTAACGGGAGGTGAGTCCAGATGGGCTATCTTGTGTGTCTTCTCCTTTGTTCTCTAATTACTCCACATGGCTTGCACGTGTCCCCTGTCCACCTTGCTTCCTTGCGCCCATCTCCACACATCAAAATGTAACTGTACCCCAGACTGTTGCAGAAACTTGCGTACAGATGAGTCCTTGTCCATTTTGTCACATTTTTCTTCTTGGCTAACAGTAAAGTAAACAGTGGAGATCTTTTCCTGTGGAGGTTTCAGTTCACCTGGAGTAATGGGTGTCAGTAGATGAAGTCGTTTATACAACAGTTACAGAATCGCAGAATTTCTTGAAGGGATAAGGACTCCCTATGGTCCATTTTAAGAATGCCCTGGACACATCTTGTTGCCATTATTGACTGTTGAAACTTAGATTGCTTGCATACCCATTTTTATTTGGCAGCAAACAAAGTTGAGACCTTGTTAAAAATGGACACCATATTATATTCAATCCATGCTTAAGATAGAATCTTACCTGAATTTCCTTTTGAAAACCACATCTGATATACAAAAAAGGGCTATCATTACAACTCAGGGAAAAGCTATGCATATATTGTAAAATCTACTGAAATACTGTAAAATCCATTGAAATCGTATTGCACATGAGATCTCTAAATATACCCTCACAAGCTCAAACAACTCACAAAAATTAAACAAATCTACTTTTTTACTATACTCTTCTATATGGCCTATGCACATATGAAGAGGAGGAATGGTTTCATTTTGCTCCTAAAATGTGCTACTGAGACTGTGGCTCAAGTGCAGTACTTCTACATAGCTAAAATCTTTTGATTTGTCCAGATAGTTGCCAAGCTAAATTCCTCATGATCTCTTTATAAAAAATGAAAAACTGTCATTTTAAAGAGACCAGAAATCTAGAAAGAATCTAAATTAAAGTCTGGCTGTAAACTGGTCTCCAAACAAATGTGTCTCTCACCAATAAACACAGAACAAACTAGGGAGATTAGCCTCATTTATGGATAAAGGATAAAAACTGAAGGCTGCAGGAAATCGCAGGTTTTCCTTCCTTTTCTAGTACCCTGAGCTCTGTGAATTCAATAGCCTGCCTAACTCCAGCTTCTGTTTATATTTTGTCTTCCCTTTCCTTCAGTGGCTTTTAAGTTACACATTTTGAACCACTCCTCTTTTCAAGACCTGTTTCTGAAGGCATCTGTACTCTTTGGATATCCTCAATCTCTCTCTGTTCCTCTGGAGGAACAAATAAAGGGATGGCACAGAGTAATCCCATTTTCCCTTTCCTGTGTTTTACATCTGTCCCAAACCAAGTTAGACCTCTCTCCTACTCCTGTAAAGACTGCTGAGTCCCCTAGAACTGAAAGGGACTGTAGAATTGTGTAAGTTATTAAGATGGTCTCCATTTGAACACAAATAAATCCCAAAATTACAGTATGAAATGTAGAAGGGGTTGAAGCCTCATTGAGTACATCATCCAAAACAAACTGATACCAGCCACCTGCCTCCAGCTATGGTTACTTGATGGGTAAAGTCATTTTCCCCCAGAGTCTTCCTGGGCTACATTGATTGTATCACTTTCAATATCTCTTCTTTGGTTACAGATGACTCAAGAGATTTCTCTCTCTAAGTTGCCTAGCTTTGTCAATTCCAATTTATCTAGATATTCTTTTACCTTTTTCCTCGACAACAAAGGTTTGTGATCAATAGCAAGCCTCATAAAAGCCCTAGAAGGTCTTGCTAGCCGTTCTTTCGTGCATAACCAATTCCTCCCTTGGGTCCATGGAGGAGTGCTATGAAACATTTTGACCGGTTGGCAGGTTCCATCTATACCCACAATTTAGCTGGAATTTGCATTTCCCTTCTAGCAGTGGCTTTGTTTAATGTAGGTTTCCTTTTTCTGTTTCTCCCCCCCCCTCACCCTCTTTATGTATTTGGGAAACTTAAATGGTCTCTCCTGGTGTCTGGGGAACAGGCCAGTGGGATTTTGACCCTTGGTGAATACCTTTTTTTTTTTAATTTCCACAGAAATTTGTATTTGAATCCTGCCTGCTGCACCATTTTGGGTTCAAAAACTGCCTTATTTTTGGTCCTTTTACACTGAAATACTCAAAAAACCTATGGAGAATCAGCAGATAAATTATCCCCTTGAATTCTGTCTGAGTTTGGAATTGCTATGGCTAGCAAGTCTTTTCATTAGCCACATTTATGTTCAGTGCTCCCCAGTGCATTCAGTCATTCAAAAAGTTCCAATTTTGGATCAGCTGTAATAAGAATAAGCCAGGAAAATCAAAAAGATGAACTCCCTGTGGTATACACTAGCTTTCATGCACACAAAGTCAATTGAGAAACTCAAACACTGTTCTGCAAAATTCGGTACTCCAGAAGATATATGCAGCATTTACACTTCTTAAATGTGTGATCTTTGGTTGTTATTTTGGCGTTACTGAATGGTTTACTTTAGATGACAATACCAGCATGCCAGAAAATCTTTCTACATTTTGGCCCAAGAAAGAGCTAAAAATCTAATTTGGGAGTGGAGCCAAAAAAAAAAGTTGGACGTTTTTTTCCAGGAAAAAAAAAAAAAAAGTTCTTTCAGATCAAGAAGTCATAAAGCTATTGAAATTTGACCAAAATTTTGTTAATTTCTCAGAAGTTATCTAAACCAAAAGAAAAGAAATTCATTTTGAAACAAAGGAAAATGAAACAAGTATTACCCCCTTTTTGTTCAGATAGAAATAAAAAAATACACAGGGAATTTCTACTTCTCACCTACTTCCTATGCACATGCACATTTTACTTCCACTCCTGTCCTTATTTCATACAACGTAAACATTTAAGGCAACAAACTTTGATGTGTTTTATTATTATTGAAGAAATATAATTGTGAGGCTAGGGTAGCAGTGGGAAAGAGAAGGGTCTACCACCCACCATGGATTGGAGGTCCCGTGGCTGAATTTCCTTTGGGAGATGTGTAGTACTCAACCATGTATGAGGCAACAAAGGAAAGGAGTGGGAGGAAGTGGAATTGGGAGGGAGCTGCTATTCAGCACTGTTTGTTAGATTATTTAGTCTTTGCACATTTAAAATGGAAAGTGTAAAACACTTTTTTTCTGCCGGCTTTAACTACTGATCAATACCGACAGCTTCTTATAAACAATGCAGTTGACAAAGAAATGCAATCTTCCTTCTCCCAGAGCGGTTACATCTTAGGAAGAAAAACGAAAAAAGAATGAAGTGCATTGTGTGTGAAGTGTGTGTGCATGAGTGTGTGTAAGACAGAGAGAGAGAGAGACATTCATTGTGTTCCACTCATCCAAGGATTCAGGTTATATTAATTTTCCACTATAAAACTGGAGCTAATAAGCCTGTTTGTTCGTTCTTTCTCCAGTCGCTGGCAATCAGTGCAATAAATTGTGGTCTCCCACCTCTCTTCCTGTGACTGATGGGTCTGACCCTGTAGGATACTGGTTGCTCTCCAGTCAGAAATGATGGGCCTTGCAATCTCCAGTAAAGTTCTTAGCACCTGACGTGCTCGGCTATTGTTTAACTGCTTCTACTTTATTACCATCTTTCAGAATGAAACTTGAGAAGTGGCAAGTGATGACACTTTCATCAGCAAGACACAGATAGGCTAAAAGCCATCAGTGACAAATATATGTACACATACGTACATACATTTGTCATGACTTCCAAATATGTTTTCTTTCCATGCAAACTGAGACCTTTTGAATCTGTCCATTAATGAAAAATCTTTGGAAAAGAAGATAGACAAGGTTTCTGTGTAAGAAGGAGTGCCCAGCAAATTCTGCTCGTGAGTTGCTTAGGCTAGCTCTACATTAATAAACCCTACAAAGTGTGAGTAGTGCCTCATAATGGTGCCTCATGCCCTTCCAACCCAGTAAATTCTATGATTCCATGACTGCCGATTCAGGTCAGCTGTCATCATGTTCCCTGGTACTCAGCCCATGAGCCAAACACTCTTCCAGACAGTGCTCAGGAGCATGTCAGGGAGACCATGACAGTAACTGGTACTAATAGCGTAGATGAGATGAAACTTAGAAGCCTGAACTTCTGTTTGTTGCATGTAGCTCTTCATTACAGGGATATCTTGGAGCTGCATTTTCCCTAATGTGTTTTCCTGACTCCAGACCTGATAAACTATTTTAACCAAAGTTCCCAAGTGACTTCAGTGAGTATTCCCAGCAGTCTTCAGATAAAGCTAACAATTTCAGCCTGTTATCCAGAAAACATAAGAAGTTAGATGCTTTCAGGTGCTCTGTAGCCATTTCAAAGATGTCTGAAAATTTTGGACAAAAGGTGAAAACTCCAGGATGTTACTGGGCAAACATTCTTGAATGGAGGAAGGACAGATAGAAAAAACGCATCACTCTCTATGACAGCCCTGAGTAAAACAACTGATAAATGACTTAGAGCTTTTGCAGCCTTCACAAAAGCACAGATTGTAGTAAAGGTTGTTGTTTAAGTCTTTCATTGAATTCACAAAGTATGCTAGTGTTTATGCCACTTTGCTGCTGATATTTCAACTGTGATGACTCATTGTTCATTTTGCACAAATGTAATTACACACCTTATAGTATAGTTAAGAATTAGGAATCCGTTTTCCATTTCTATATTGATTCTCATTCTGTTAATTATACTATTAACTAATGTTAAAATTATAAACCAAATGAGTATTATTTTTTGCTTTAGGACTTAAAAGTAGAGCACAAGGATCTCATATCTAGAGATGATTATTTCTTTCCACCAACTAGTAAAAGCCAGAGGGCAAGTAAGTTGATAATTTAGGTAGCTCAGTTAGCTGCCAAAAGTAAGATGGAAGGAATTGTTATTCAGCTGTGACTAGACTCTGCTAGGAAAAGAGCATCTAATACCTTGAAGTGTCACTCTTATAATTCCTGAGAAGGAAGACAAAGTCAAGGAAGTTGGGTTTCTTCACTCCAAACCACTTGTGCTGCTCCCTGGTGGAAAAAAGAAACAGACTTTGCATGTCACTAAAGAGGCAGAGGCTATTTTTTTTTTTTCTTTTTTTCACCCTCCAGTTAAGGCACAAATAAAATATCCAGGATAATTGGTTGGGTTCTGTTATCAGTGGAAAATTTCAATAACAGGTAAGCTGTCCAGTGAAATATGAATTTGCCACAGGGAAAAGCTGCAGATTACCAACTGGCTACAGCTGTCACTCAACAAAAATCTTCTAGTAGGATCCCAGTGAACTCTGAGAATGGAATAATCTTATAGTTTTAATTTTCTTAGGTTATTTTTGCCCGCTCAAATCTCACTGAAGACTTAAATCTGAAATATATTCTTCCCCCTCAAACAAAAGATAACCAGAGTATCTTAAGACCAAAAGGGACAATATTCTCAAAAGTTAACACTGACTGAACTATGCATATCCATCAGGACATCTGGTAGTCTGAAAATTTGTGATGACGATATAGGTCCCAGTTTTTGGACATGTCACAGAAAGTGCAGTTCCAAACCAGGGATTCCTGGTTTTCCCCAAATAAAATCACTTTGGTTCTGATCCAGACGTTCCTCATTGGCCTTTGAGTGAAGCCAGCTTCAGTAGCCGTGTTTAGACCAACAGTTCTGGCTCCAGATTCAGAGATTAAAGTAGCAATAAAAAAATCCACCCTCAGGTTCCTATCAGGGTTTAGGAAGGATTAAAATACCAGAAAGCGTCAGAAAATAGATGTCTTGAGCTAAGTGTGGCAAACGAGACTACCCAAGGCCATGAGACTCAAACCAGAAAAGACAACTATTGCTTTTTTAAGATCCCAGCAAAAGCTAAAGACTACCACATATCTAAGTTTCGCCTGTGAGATAGGTCTCAGTGGTTTTATGCTTTAGATATGCAAGTGCATGAAAAAGAGTGAGTGTCAAATAGACTGGAGAGGGGAATGGTAATGCAACATGAGATTGTGATTTACAGCAAAACAATTTATTTTTTGTTTCCCCTTGATTGGAGGATGTCTATTTGCCATTTGTGATTTGATTTTAATTTATCGTGATTGCTAGAAGTGGAGATAACAGAAAAACATTTTGGCTTGTTTGCTTGCTAAAGAAAAATACAGTTCAGTACACAGATGGTTCATTATACTTTTGGATAAACCAGGATGCTCTCTCTCCCAGCCCCTCCCTCCCTCCCTCCCTCCCTCCTTCCCTTCCTTCCTTCCTTCCTTCCTTCCTTCCTTCCTTCCTTCCTTCCTTCCTTCCTTCCTTCCTTCCTTCCTTCCTTCCTTCCTTCCTTCCTTCCTTCCTTCCTTCCTTCCTTCCTTCCTTCCTTCCTTCCTTCCTTCCTTCCTTCCTTCCTCCCTTCCTCCCTTCCTCCCTTCCTCCCTTCCTCCCTTCCTCCCTTCCTTCTTTCTTTCTTTCCCTGAAATTTGAAGAACAACAACATAGGTGAATAATTCAAGTATTCTTAAAGAATTGATGGTGATGTGAAAAAAAGTATAAGCCAGGGGAATCTTTACTGTCAGGTTAGGTTCTCTGCAAAAATGGGGATTCTTGGATTCAAAAGTGTATTTATTTACTGAATAACATAATCAGTACATTTTTCTTTGCTGGGAGACTTCAAATACCACCAATGCACCCTTCATTTAGGTTTCTATTAGTGTTAGTCAGTAACAATGAGAGAAAACTTTAGCTTCCTTCAGATATTTGGAAGTGAAATACAACCCACAGTTCTTATCCTTCTACTGTATTGTAATTGTTGAAGCTCACAGATAACATGAGGATTTGGGACTATGGCAGTCCTCCAGAGAGACACCAAGCTGGGTGAAGATGGTGGCGTATCTGATATGTAACATCAAGGCCCATCAATTTTCTGATTGTGTTTCACAATTGATCAGTCATACCAAAGTAGGACGGGAATGGGAGGAACAGACTGGAATAACATTTGCATACTGCTGTTTTAGAGCTAGGTGGCTTGCATATGGCTCTGTTGGAACTAGTTGTCTAACATATGACATAGGTGCCCAAATGCCTTTATAAGTCAGGGTCTCATCTGAGTACTGAAGTATATGGCCTACAGAGTAAAGAGTACTGAGTTCTGCTGCATCTGTTCATATGGATTTCTATGGCAATCCCAAATTTGTTACACCATTTCTAGAATTTAAGGATTGCATCTGGAAAAGCATGCTCAAGGAACTTATCTAGGACATCATCCTCTTAAAAGTTAACTTTACTGCATCCAATGAATGAAATACTGAACAGCAGGTATATTATTTTTAAAAGGGATATAAAACAATAGCGAAGCACTGCCTGATTATATTACAGTATCTATCTTCTCATGTATCAGCAAAAACTAGCACTGAAGTATACCTAATTATCATATTTACAGTGGTATAGGTAGTAAAACAGTTATGTTTTGCATTGCTCAGGATGTTCAGAGCTGAAATAGATAAACTATGTGGGAGATTAGTAATAGGTAATTATTCTCTACTTACATATTCAGCTTCATATTTCTAAATTAAGGTAAGTGGAAAAAGCTTATAAAATATTCAGGGCTCTTTTATCTTTCCTCCTCCCTCTTATTAGAAACTGTGCATGAATTTGCATAGAATAAACTGAGCCCATAAATCATAGCAGAAACTGCAAGAACGCTCTTTGTAAGTTATAATTTAAGGTTAACTGTAGCACATTTTGCTTACTGTATTATTAATGACTTTAGTTCACTCATGACAAGATTACATATTAAAAATTGTTGGTAGACAAAACTCCAGTTCATAATCAATTTGCTTCCTAACCTTAGAAAGCCACTCACCATATTTTCATACTTCCAAAGAAGACACTATCATGAAGAAAGTTTAACAGGCAATATGTTACATTGTCCCTGTTCTTCAATAGCTCTAGCACATCGGGTCAAGAGGTTTAGGTGCCAGGCGTTGCATGGAGTTTGAACTGTACCCATGGGCCACACAGGAGGCTTGGAAACTTGACCTATTCCCTTCTGTGTTCTGGAACTTATGGCTATACCCAGAAGGCAAAATGTCAGCAGAAACACCTGGAGAACTTCAGAACAGAAACTGTGATATCTCCATGATTCTCTGCATTGGGTAATGTGAAACACCGGATGATAGCATGGCTATAGTGAGTTAGTATCCTTGCATGACTTGAACTTTATTACACATTTGCAGACAGTCAATGGAAATCCAAGGGAATCCAAATTTGCTGGGCACCAAGACTCCCATGGGAAGCTGTGGTTCATTCCCAGCCTGCTACAGACAGGCTGCTCCAGACCCCAGACCTTCAGTTCACCCAGAAGCAAGGCTGATCCTGCATGTGAACAAACAAGAACTAACCAACACAATCACAGGGAGAGCGCCCTTAGAGGCACCACATATACATAAAGAACACTCACACAAACATAGCCATCACAGAAGGCTATCACATTAGTCAAGCATGACTTCCCCTTGGTGACCACTCCTGGTAACCTTCTTTTCCTCCACATGTTTACAGATGAAACATAAAGAGATCTCTGCCATTGCTGTGGGAGAGGCCTGTGTTCCCTCCAGACTTTCAGACCACTGGTATCTCTGGTGGCTGGTTCCCAGATCTCTTACTATTCTAACTGCTCGATCTTGAGGTTCATTAACCTCACACACACACACAGAGCACTCTCACAGGGTAGGAGTGAGTTGGATAAGAGGAAGACCAGACTGGTTGTCAGGCAGAGGGAATGGCTAGGCAAAAGCACACCGATCTGCATCTTCTTTACACATCTTTTATCCCCCATCTTCTCCATTTTCCATGTTTCCTCTCTGACCCACCTGGCTCATTCCATTCCCTTTCTTACCTGTTGGCCTTCCTCTAAACTTCCCAAAATACATTTTGCACAACACCACAAGCCTTTTCAAATATCCCACAATAAATCTGCTCTTTCCCCTGAAACTCACAATAACCTTGTTCCCCTCTTCTTATTAGTTGTTGCTCATTCTGGCTGAACTTCCTCAAAGCTTCAACCCATCCATTCAACAGTCCATTAATCAATCAGTGACCTGAGAGCTGTGGTTGTTGGTAGTTCCTCCTTTTACTTCTGTTTTTTAGTATTTGTGTATCTGGGTGTTTAAATACATACACTAATAATGATTTACTTGATACTTATCATACTAAGATTTTTTTTAAAAAAATCCATTTTTTCTATGGAGAGTAGATACCCAGGAACAGTTTAAAAAAAAAAACAAAAAAACAAACAAGGTAGGTATTTAAAGTAGGTATTTAAACTTTCTTCCCTTCATTTCATTCTCCTTTTTTTTTTTTTTTTTTTTAATAAGGAATAGTTAGGATTCAGATTTCTTGGTTAAGTACATTTTCAAAAACAAATGTTTCAAATGTCTCATTTTGATCTTGCCAAACTGAAAAATTCTTTGTTCCAAATAAGAAATTGGTTTTATTCAAAAATTAAGTGAAGTAGTACAGAAAAGAACTGAAGGTCAAGACAAAACATTAATGTTTAAGTAGTTTGATAGACACAAGAATCTTTTGTCTGCACATTTTAAATTAGGAAAAGAGCTCTCAAAAAGCTGACTTCTTGGTATTAATCAGGACAGGAAATATTTCAATATTTTCATTTTTTATAGGACATAAAAAAATGTTGATCATCTCTTGTTTATCTAGACTAATCTTTTCTTCTAAAATTCTGTTTATATATTTTGATTGTTTTAGTTTCTCAGTGGCTTTAATCATATATTTTTGCAATTTTTCTATATCTTTCTCATGTAAGGAAAGCACAGAGTAACCTATCCAAATCAGGTGTCTTCAAAATTCTCATTCTTTTATAGTGAACACAGGGTTTTAAGTCATACAGTGTAGTCTCAAGAAAATAAATAAATAACTGAAAGCTTTCATCAATTACACAGAAAAAAAAATACTATAAGCTCCCACTAAAATAAAAATCATACTGACCTGCAGACAAGTTGTTTAATGTTTGTCACACAGAAAACAGACATCAAAGAATCAATTACACTGCAAGTAGATTGGAAATTGTAATATCTTTAATGTCTACATTCTAGAGAAAAAAAAATGGTCTTGTGAATAAGATAAGTGTCCTTCATATTACACAAACAGAGTTGCAAGTCTTGTTTTTTTTTAAAGTGCCTTTTTTTTCTGAAGATATATTTATTTTACAGACGTGTGCTTCGGTTACTTAATAAGACACCATATTTTTACATGGATTTTCTTCTCACCAAAAAGGTGGTGAAAGGGGATATTCAATAGCATTCTGATGGTAAATCATCATTGCTCTTGTAAGGTGACACATTGTTTTACTTGTTCCTGATTAGCCCTTGTTGTATCTCACATTAATGGTAACCTCTTCTGCAATCACAGCTCCTCTGTAGAGTTAAGCAAGGTAAAGAATCTTTCATATTACTAATTAGAATGGGGTAGCTTTTAAAATATTCCAGCTCTAATATACAGGCAATCACTGGTGTATTTTGAACTGCATATTAATCCCAGAATGTGGTACGTTCTTTACAGGCAGGTACTGGTTGAGGCAGAATTTGAACAAAATTAGCATAAAATGAGAATAAGGCAAAATCTACTCTTTCATACAGATTGTTACCCATTACTAAAGAGTAAAGTGAGAAAGGATTGCATTTATAAAGGAATGTACGCATAAGAGTAATGTTGATTTATGTCAAATAAAACCACAGAAAAATGTAGAAATTTGGTTTCCAGCCCTATTCATTAAATTGCTCCATAGACTGAACTCTCCTGCGTCTGTGGCAAGACAGCAAGATTATTACAGAACCAAATACATTGCCAAAGTTTTCTTAGTACTGTGAAGAATTAATGACTTCTTTCTTTTTTCCCCTTTCCTGTCCTGAGAAAAATTCCTACCTTGGCCAAAATTTTCAATATTTTAATTAACAATCCAAAAGTGATATTATATTGCATTTTTCTATTATCCTGCTGTTCTTTCAAATAAATGTAATGTGGAAGATATTTTTTACTGAAAAATGTGTATAAGATAATAATAAAAAATTGTTTTTAATGTACAAATAATATTTTGAAGCAGGTCTATTCAGAACTTCTTCAGTTCTCTATCTTCCTCAGTATAGTCACTATGATTAATTGTGTAATAATAATTCTTGATAATATAATCACAAATCATACAGTGAATAATAAAGATGCTATATTATTGAATAGTTTAGCTGAAGGCTTACAGTCTTGGGAAGAAGAAAGACCTGTATTTTCTTTTTCTTAATTTAATAAAGTATTCAAAGTCTGAGGTTCTGGGCTTACATCTAGATAGACAGACATGTAGAGCAAACTGGCAGAGCTTCAGCAGTCCAAAAAGGCCACATTGTTTTATTCTTGCATTAATAATTAAAAAGTACAAGTGGACCTGAGAGTTAATAAGCTGAAGAAACTTTGGAACTAGCCACTATTAAATGGATTGGTTAATATAAGAAATATTCCAACCATTTCTCCAGCACTGAATGTAACTTGCAATCAGTCTTTTGATTCTGAGGTGTGTCTCCACACTATCCTCATTAATATGGACCTCTGCATGTTTTAGTATATCAGGAAAAAGCAATGTTGAAATAATGTAACAAAGTCAGTTGTCAGGAGTCCTACCAGAAAGGTTGGAATATTACCACTTACATGTTGTGAAAGGTCCATGAAAGGACACCAGTAGGCTATAGACATATCATCAGTTTCCCTGTATATGAGGAATATTTATTAAATCTATATTTCATGTACATACACTCGCCTCCTTGTTTGTCATAGTGAATTTATGAGTGGCGGTTTATTCAGTCTGGAGAATTTAGGCTTTGGAAAGGAAAATGAGTTGAAAAACCTCTTTAGCATTACAGGAAAATATAAATTTAGGACCCTCACAGCCATTGCAGTGGTGTATATCCTGCCTTTGGTCTTCTTTTCTCAAGTGAATTTACTGTGGCCCATTACATGACAGTTGTACCAACTAAATTACAGTAGTTCTCCATTAAATAACAAAGATATGATTGGTAGTGTACTTTACATTCTCAAGGCAGTTTTCTAACCCCCTAAGTGGATAATTGTCAGTTATTGCTTTTAAACTGTGAGCCTTGCATGACTTTATTAAAAGTTTCTGAAATCCAAAGCATTACTAAGGTAATAGCAATATATACAGAAGTGGTATATATACCATTCTGGTATAAAGAGGAACAAAATCCAGAAAAGATTTGGAACATGTGTCAAGCTTTTAATAGGGCAATACATGTGCCTCCTTTTTCAAGGGCCTCCGCCTTCAGATGTCTGTGGAAGGGGCAGGATTTTAGCTGAAAAAAATCCTGTTTAAATCACTCCTCTATTTCTGCAGTAGATTCCTCCAAAAATATGGACAACCAGCAAGTAATACCACCTGTTCTTAAGTAGCTGTTTTGAATTGAACTTACGTACAGTTGATTGGAACATAAGAGACCTGAAGACATGAAGCAAGGAGGGCAATTTGTCAGACAACTTTATTCTAAAAATGTAAATTATAAATTATATGGCCACAAATATCATTATAAACAGAAATGGGTGCCCATACACAGGAATATCTAATGTTGCAGACTGACTCCAGGGCCATTTACTGGCCTTGACTCCACAGCCTGCTGTGTCAAGTCCAAATCCATTGAGTGAAAGAGTATTTTACAGTAGTCATAAAAGAATTCCTCTCTTTTTCTTTTATTTTTCTTTTCATTTAAGATATTAACTAAAAATATATTCTCACATTTTCTGTTTCATTCCTCTTTCGTTCCTCCCAATGTGTTATTATTTCTGTTACAGAAACCATTCTCTTTGCAATCCTGTTCTGTTCATCTTTTCTGACTTTTGCAATATTTTACTGGCAGATCTCTTAGCCTCTGAAACTCTTCTTTGCAAAGTACCTTTCCAAATCATGGTCCCTTACAAAAGTACAGCTGACACTCTGCTGTAGGTGTTAGCTGTTCAGGGATTCAACAAAACCAGAAGGACATAACTGCTCTGTAAATTCAGCAACTTAGATGAAAGGTTATTTCATATTGACTCTTCACATCAAGACTACTCTGAGCTATCCCTCTCTATGTCTTAACTCACCCATTTAAATAAAATGAGCTTCCTCTTCCCACAATCCCTTTGTTACTTGTTGGACTTCTTTGGAAATCTGTGTTAAATTCTAATTACCCATGTTTATGCTTTTCTTTTTCCAGATGTAATGAGAAGAGGGGGGGTCATCTTGATTCCTTTAACTTTTTTTTGGTAAGAAACAGGCTGCTGTCCATTATATAAATTATTATGCCTCAACTGTAAGAAACTATCACCACCTACTGTTATAAATGAATACATGGAACTCATTTACGGCTCAGCTGTAGGCTGAAGTTGCATCAGGAAGATATGCACAATCATAAAATGACATAATCATAGAGTCTGGAAGTGGCCTAGGCAGGTCAGCTCAAAGAAAATCCAATTAAAGCAGAATATTCAAGGCATTGTTTGTCAAAGTTTTGAGTATCTCCAAGGATGTATCCCTGTGGGCATCTCTTATAGGGGGGAAAAATTATCCTTATATCTAGTCAGAATTTCCCATGCTCCAGCTTGTGTCCCCTGACTCTCATTCTTCCACTGCACACCTCCAAGAAGAGTCTGGCTCTATTTTCTCTATGGCCTCCTGCTAGGTAGCTTTAGACAACCTAAAGTTCTCCCCCTAGCCTCCTCTTAAGCCTGGAAAAACAGTTCCTTCAGCCTCCCATCCTCATGAGGTTACTATTCATCCGTAAAATTAGATTAGTCACAATGGGAGGGAACCAGCAAGAGAGAGGTAGGAGAAAGGCTATTTTTTTCTGAAATCCGTGTTTCTTTTATGTATCGTAGTCATAAAAAGAGGTGATGGTATATAACATTTGGGTTGTAGAGTTTTAAGCAATACTGGACTATGCAAGAACATGACAAGGGGCAAATGCAATTATTTTGGAGTACTATATAAGAAAAGTGAACAGTATAATGACTGCTTTCACTATTGCAATATTCTCTGTATTAGAAATTTTTATTCAAGAGAATTGTTTTGGCATGGTGAGATTGTATAATTTCAGACATGTATTAAGAAACAGTGGCTTCAGAATACACACTTAGGGAAACTATCCTTTACAGCCTTGCAAAGAACATGCTGCATTTGAGAAAAACAGCAGGCCTACAGAATTGATAGAGAATTAATTTCTGTCTGAAAATCAGTATCTTAATCTGTTAAAAGTTCAGACTTTGCCAAGGTTACTTTGGAAAATCTTCTAGAAGGAGATATTTGTGTATAAAGGTATTTTAAAAGTTATTTGTCTGCCAGCTGAAAAAGCAAAAGAGGATGTGACTATTATCATGTAGGCAACTGGGAAACAATGATTCAGTATTTCTCACAATGTAAAAATGAACCAATGAAATAATCATGAAGCCAACTGAAAACAAATAAAAAGAAGCATGGCATTAGAGTATGAAATTCATTGCCATATGATGTTGTGGTAGCTAAAGCCAAAAAAATATGGAAAAAAATTGTGACATTAGTGGCTACTAAGTGAACTTGGGAAGATCGTCAGAATGATAGAAGCTGAAGTATTATAGAAGGGAAATAATAATTCTGTACTTGTCCCACCTTTTATGCTCCTACCATTTATACTGTTTCTGATGGTCACTTTCAGAGATCAGATATCAGGCTAGAAGAACCCTTGATTTTGTGCGGGGATGATAATTATTCCAGAGATAATCACTGAAAGATTGCCTCTTCTAGATTTGCCAGGGCAATGTGTCCCTAGTTTGCAGTCTGTGGCCACACAGGCCAAGGACTACTGTTTGTTCTTCTGCAGACTACTCAGGATGCTGGGCTTGGCTATGAATGGCAGCGTATAATGGCAGGACACATACTCGTGCACAACATGACTGTTCTACTAACGATCACTTACAGACTAGGACAAACATATGCCTTGTTCTCTCCCAGTGTTGTGGCAATCAAATTGAGGGAACTATTGCCCATAAATGATGGTGAAAAATATTCAAATATATTCTATGGTGTATGATCTGTGTGTCAGGTGATTACGAGAAAAAAGGACAAAAATGCAGAGCTCACCTTATGAAGAACAAGCAAGTTGACATTAGAAAATCACAGCTTCTTTTACTTATTTACCTCATACATGCAACTAACAGATAGGTGTGTATTTTGCACACCCATCCTAAGCCTCATGCATGTATAAAGCCCTTACACCTGGTGAGACTAATGAAAACATGAGAAAACTCTGGAGAGTCGTGATTTGATCCCTGATAGCCACCACAACTAAATGTGGCCTCAGTTCTCTTCATAGTAGCCAACATCAAGGCAAGTACTACCTTACTTTGAATGTTACTGGTTTCCTATCTAAAATGTGGAAATTCACCTTGCCAAGCATCATTACATAACAGACTTACCAAGAAACTCTCCAGAGTCCAACATTCATGATTTATGAATCTAGCTGAGTTCAGACACCTGGAAAATAAAAAGCATCGTGGTTAGGTCTTGCACAGTTTGCTAGTACATTAGTTATAATATTGTTGTCATTGAGAACTACATATGTACTGATGCTGTGGGAATGATACTTATTTCTACCAGCCAATTTAATTAAAATCCTACATATCAACAAAACCTCATGAATTATATCGTAGATAAAGGTGTGACAAAATTATGGTGTAACTCTTCACCTAGGAAACGTTGCCTATAAACATATGAAATTTAATTTGACAGCAAACCAGAAGTCTACCAAATCCAGAATACTGGTTCTTTTCTATTCACTTTAATTTCTCATATCATTATCACAGACGTATCTAAGAACCTTCCAGTAAAACATTAAGCACATTTTATGACCTGCATTTTCTCTTATTATATGTGTGCAGTGTTTATTGCAAATTATACGGCAGATCTGAGAAGTGGTAGATAAACTAAGATAAAACCATGCCAAGAATCAGGCTCACAACTAAACAGGCTGGACAAGTGTGTGATAGTGCTCCTGCCTATATCATGACCCTGAATCTACTGAAAAATGTCTCTTGCGATTAACAACTGAAACCTTACATTTTGTGTGTACACTGCCTACCATATTACAGAAAGCCAGGCTGCATGGCAGGTCATGTTTCTGGGCAAACATGATTCAGATAAGTGGTCAATGCAGAGTCTCCTAAGCATTGATGTTGTCATTCCCATGTACATAATCTTGTTATTTATAATATGTTTAAGAAAGAGAAGATTTTTAATTTCTATGACAGGATGGAGTATTTTAAACAAACAAAAAGATTAGAAAAAAAGTTATTAATAAATGCTGGAAAGAAACCAGACTTTTGCGTATCTGGAGGATCTAGTAGAAATACTGAAATCTTGACTTACCTTAAATGACTGTTTGCCAAAGGAGACTTTCCTGGGACGCTGCTTCTCTCTTCAGTGGATTTTCTTTTGATGCCTAGATGTGTTCTAGCATTCAGTCAAGTAGCCATATTTCAAGCAGTGACCGCAATGAACTCCAGTAGAGAAAATATTCTTGGATCAGCTTTTACTGGTCACTTTGATACTCTAAGTTCCATGTGAGATCAAAATGGATAATGAGAACACTGTACTATGACAAAAAATGTTTACAAGTTTTTTTTCACATACAGAAAAATAAGAATAAGAATTTTTTGAATAGGAATATGTTCGGAAGTCAGGTCTGGATAGTATTTGAAAAAAAAATATTTTTTCAAGCTCTTTGTCCATTTATATTTGGAATTAAAGAAGCATTCATTAAAACAATATTCTATCATCTCTTCTGTGAAATATATCATACAAAAATTATTGTGATGCAGATAAACCTCACTGTCATTTTTCACTATATTGTCAGTTTACATTGATCAATTTTGTACCCATGTTCACTTTCACTACAGCTTTTCAACCTTTCTAGATGGTGATGCTTTCAGTCTTTCCTCAGGAGCTCAACCTGAAACCCTTGCTGACAAAGAAATGCTGCCCTTGATTTGTCTGGTTGAGAAGGGTTTGTGCAAATCTATATAAGTACTCTTTTTTGCTATGCAGAAATTTTAGAAATTGCACAAGATGTAAATTTGGAAATTTTGCTCATTTACGGACTGGATGCTGCTGTGTTTTCGACAGGTCACGAGTTCCCAGCAGAACAGAATTACTGACTACTCAAGCCTTTGAGTCTCATCAGAGCACACAAGCACATAAATGATCATTGTTGCTTTAAAGAGTTGATCAAAAAACATTGCAGAGATGATTCATATTTTTGCAAAAGCAGCGCATTCATTGATTATCCATCATTTGCATCACAATCATGGAAAAATTTCACACCTCCATCCACCTTTGGCTTTTAGTTGAATATTTTTCATCAGATGGATAGGTTCTGGGAATATTATCAGGGAGTTGAATTTTCCCTACAAACGATTATTGGGGAAACAAAAAAAAAAATAAGGGGGGGTAGGGAGGTGGATTGATGACAATACATCTGATCTTATGAAACAATTTTTTTATCCTTTTCTTATATATGTGTGTACCAATAGGAATTGTGCATGCCTATAGTGCGTAAATTTATGCTCCAGCATAATTCTTGTTCAGAGGACTCACAGTACGTTGGAGATTATGTGTTGCAGGTCTCCTTGTGTGCTCAATCTGCAGATGCTCTGAGCCTATTCCAGCCTTAACAAAAGGACCCGGGAACTTGCACTCAAGCTATAACAGTTAACACTTTCAGTTTGACTATATCCAGTTCAAGCCTTAAATGTCAGCCAAGATGACAGCTATTACATAAGTGGGCACTGAAACAAAGACCTTTTAGAATCAAAAACACAGGCTTTACAATTCTGAATAAATCAAGCTTTTTAGGAGAACCTTGAACGAACATGACTACAGTGATCCATATAATTATTTTGCACCATGGTAGAAGGGGAGAATTGCACGTCCAGCTGCAAATTTGTCCCTTCTTAACAAGGTGGAGACGAAACTTAAAAAAACCCCTCTACTCTTTTTTTTTTTTTTTTTTTTCTTTTCTTCATTAAAGCTATGGCTTCAATGTTTCACTTTGGATATGTAGCACCACTTTTTCTACAAATTATCCCTTAAGAATTTTCAGTCTTATCAGAAAATATTCTTGCCATTCAATATGGAAAATTTTGTCCATGCCTTTTCCATTCCAAATGCCATTGTATAGCACTTAACTAATTTTAACTGAAAAATACAATTTATGGCTAGAAATATAGCATTAAAAGACTGGGACCTTGCACTATGATACGTTTCTGGCACAAAAAAGATCATTTCTCAGTAGGACAAGAGTCTGGATGAGATGATCCATTTAAGATAGGTATTAACAGAGCAACATAAGCCTATGCAAATTGATTCATTTCCAATCAAATTACAAATCTCAGTCTAGGTCTGTAACTAAGGTTCAATTAACTAATTGTCTTGGTGTATGCAAACACTTATGACTTGGATCTCCACACATTTAGGACATGAAGAGTCAAGATGAATGAGTCCTTCACAGTTTCCCTTCTGATGTAAAAAATATTATTAATTTTTTAATTATTGGGATTTGTCTCTATCGTAGAGACACAATTAATTCTAAATTAGTTATTTTGGCTACCATCACAATCCATATATGTGTGGGGGATTTTCCTATGTAATATTCTGTTTAGATCTAACTCAAATTTCTGTACATATGTAGACACATTAAGAGGGATCAAGATTCTATGAATTGCCTCACAACTCAGGATTTGATGATTTCCTTAAAACCTTTCAAAGAAGATTGTCCTTGTATAAAAAAAAAAAAAAAACAAACACACACAAAAAAAAACAGAAAAAAACAAACAAAAAAAAACTAAAACACAACAACCAAACAAAAAAAATAAAAACAAACAAAAAAAACCCCAACAAACCAAAAAAACCCACAGCAACCAACCAACCAACCAACCAACCAACCAAACACACAAAACCCATCCAAACTATTGTTCTCCCCTTTATTGGAGAGAAAAATTTGTTCAGACCCTGTGCATTCCTTAAACTAAAATGTGCCACCAAAACTCAACACCAAGTCCTAGTTTGTTTGCTAGCAGTAACAGATTTGCTGACCTTTTGAATTTCAAAATTATATGACCTAAACCAGTAGATGCACAAATGAACAGGTCTTTTTCCTATACTTTTTAACAAAAGAAACAAGACAGGTCAGTTGGATAACAGGTCTGCTCCCAGCAGCTTTGCATGTGTTTCAACATTAGCCCCTCTCTTAAACACCTCTATAAATTCCAAAATGTCTCTCATCACCTGTCCTGATACAACCGTCACATCAAGGACCCTTGAATATCCACTGCAAGGTGGAAGGAGAGATTTCTGAAGAGTCACACTTTTCTCCCAGCTCAATCTCAGTTCTCTGTAGTTACTTCCACATTGCTAGGAAACATCATGAGTTACAAATTGAAAGAAATGTTTACTCAGTCCTAATCATGAGTGTGGGTCAATGACTGAGGTCCCCAAATAAATCAATAGCACTGGAATAGGCAAGCACCCCCTTCTGGGCCTCATATACTTCAGGACAGTGAAAGCAAGGATGAAGGAGCCCTTATTGGTTACCTTTCCAGCATGAAAAATCAAATGCAATTTGTCCATATTAGTGGGCTTCGTGTCTGTCTGATTATCTGGTGCCACAAAGATGTGACCCATGCCTATGCCTCTGATTTTTAATAAACACATTTGCTGGGTCCGATAGTTCGGCAATTTGTACAGAAAATTAGATGTAATTTGCCCTGAATGCCACTGGTTTCTCAGATAGTTCAAAACAATGCCAGGCAGCTCAGCAAATAACTGCAGCATCTCTGCAACTGAATCAGGCTGGAGACCAGATTTCACTGCTGGAGCCCTCTGCTGACTGCTTCAAATCCAGGCTCTCCACCACTTCCAAATTCCATAGTCTCCTACTCATCTACTTCAGCCTTCATCAACATTCTTCTTCCCTATCCTGTTGCTCCTTTTCTCCCATCCCACTCTTCCTTTGAAATGCTTGGTATAAAGGGTATGATGTGATGATAAATGATCTGCTTTTTTTCCACTGAAATCAATGGGATCAGTGCAGAGCCTCCAACAAGAAGTTTTGCCATGAAGGCCTACGCCTGCTCTCTCAGACAAGTACCTGTCCTCCCCTGCCTCTCCCTTATCATTTCCAGAGATGCCAATGGATTTGTGATACCTGTGACTTTTAGTGAACTGTCCTGAAAGCCTAATAAAGAGATGGAAGTTGTGCTTTTTTTGCTGTTGGTCATTTGGCAGTCTCCTCTTCCTACTTTCTGTGCAGCAAGGGACCCAGATGGCTGCTGCCTGTTCCTGTTAGCTTGAATAGCCAGTGGGAGCCTTTAGGGCTCTTAAATAGACACCTTCGAGGTCACACTCAACCCCACACCTAAATAAAATGAACTAAATTTTTAAGGTATTATATAGAAAGGTTTCTTTGAGGCGTTCCATATTCATGGGGCATATTTGTTATCCTGTTCTCCCTTTCCAGTCTATTTTTTTTCCCTTTTCTTCCTCCTCCCTTCCCACTTTCTTTTTTTTTTTTTTCTCTTTCCTTCATTTCAGTTCCTTTTCTTGCTCTCCCAACTGCTCGTGGCTTTCATATTTTGTTTCCCTCTTTTCTAGCAGTAGGGGTATCTCCCCATCTCCTCCGAGAACAAGGCACTGTTGTGTAAAATGATAAACCCACTTCTCTGGGCAGTGCTGTAGCAGCTTTCTGCAGCAGTTTAAAGAGAAATTACGACAATAATATGAACATTAAGATTAAAAAGAGCATCTCACAGAACAGACGTCTTTAAATTTGTAATAATAATATGGTTGAAGTCTCCTTAAAGTGGTGCTTCATGTATAGGAACCCCACAACATTTCTGTAGAACTGAATAGATGGAAAAGAAATAAAAGAGACATCCCACCTTTTTTCCAGGTTATTTTTTTTTCCTATAATTACCACTAACCCACTATTAGGCTTCAAGGACAAAAATATCTCTTAGACTGTCTAGATATCAGATCAGAACTAGTCTTTTTCCCCCTAGCAGCAGTTTGGAAAGATGATTCCTCACGACACCTGAAGTCTATAATTGTCAGATCACTCATTCCCATGGAGAAGTCCAGGCAGGTGGTATCTGCCCTGTGATTATTTCTGTTCTTTTTTTACCTGGTTTCCACACCATCCCCAAATGCCAGATGTGGTACAGTGGAATATCTCTATTTTGGGGAGGGAAGGAGAAGGGTATTGGAAGGGGTTAACTCTAACTACGCTGGCACAAACAATGGCAACTTCTGTGTTTAAACTCTCATTTCCAAATGGTTGCTATGTGGTTTTTGTGATGTGTAGAGGCCCCAGGTGGGAGATGGGTCCTCATGTGCGAGGTGCTGTACAAACACATTAAATTCCCTGACTTGAAGATCTTACAGTGTAAGTAGAGAAGACCAGGGAGAGGCTGGAGGGTAGAGGCAGAATGAGCACAATCTTTGTTTCACAGCAAACAGCTAAATTAAATGGTGTCCCCAGTGGGCTGAAAGAAATCTGAGGTAGAAATGGACATTGAACATCGATTACCTGAACCTCAGTGTTTTGCTCATAAAGCAGTTTAGTCTTCAGGCAAAATCTGGCCTCAGGTTTGATCTTTCAATAACATTCTTTACTTTCTTATCATTTTCAGAAGCAATGGGCTTTCACACTGATGCATTGTAAGGTAGACCGGGCACAAAGCAAGAGCAATTCGCTGCCCATTCATATGCAGCCGTCTCTTGTGCAGAGCACAGCGGGTATATAACAGCTACCTAGCCATACTACTGAGAATAAAGAAGACAGTGTTTAGCAGATACCTGGGCAGAATGACTAGCAGGTGGGGTCTAACCTTCATTCTTGAACAGAAGTGTTATCAGATTTTTAATGATCACAGAGTAGGCAAAGGACATACACAGATTCCCTCTCTCTTTTTCTCTGTGTGCATCTGTGTGTGGGTATAAGATCATGTCTGTCTCTTGCAGCTGGGCCATGCCTGGGAGACTAGAATAAGTGATCTGCTAATAGAGGATAGTAAAAAGCTCCTCAAGATCAAAAGGTAATAGTCTGTGCCTTTTCTTTCTCTTTCTCTCCCTCTTTTTTTTTTTTTTTTTTTTTTTTTTTTTTTGTGTGTGTGTGTGTTGAAAAAGAACCGGGGTTCTATTCTCAGCTTTATTGTTGAAGGTGGGTGATTTGTCTCATAATTGTGTTCGCTGACTGCAGCAGATGGATTCATTACTAGGGCTGGTCAGAAATCTTTCAACACAATGTGGTTTTTTTGTGTGTGTGAAAATGATGAATCATCAAAACTGAAACTTTTCATGAAGATATGGCATTGCAGAGGAAACTTTTGTCACAGAATTTTTTTTCAGCTCCCCACTGGGGCTTGTGATTAAAACCAGAGAAAGCAGAAGCTTCTCATCTGCCGGTAAGTCTGGAAGATAGGATATGTGGGCACTGAGGTTTTGAGTTTCTTTTCTGCCTATTCTGAACTGTTTCCTATCTAAAGTGAGTGTGTTAGTTACTTTACTATGAAATTATTCAGCATATTTCCTCGTATATGTGTGTGTACATAGAAAAATGTACACAGAGTAGAACAGCTTTAACAAGAAGAATTGAGAGAAAGATGATGGTATGCTGAACACTGTTAAGTGAATGCAGGTCATGTCCCCTATTAAAGCCACCATATGCCTTTTTGGAGTCAGAAAAGCATTTGCAATCTCCAGAGGGAACAGCTTGCTCATTACAGACCCTTCCACCCAAATCCACCAGATCCTATTCCTTTTGTTTCAATAGAAATCACCAAAATAATCCAGAGGGACTAATGCTCAAGGAAAAGTCATGAAGGCAAAGTCACTTAGCTCATGACCACAGCTGAAGAGTAACATTTTACAAGGAAAGGAGGTCATGAGCCTAGTTATCTGCTCATGTTTATACCCCGTAAAGCCTTTTCCCCTCTGAGTGTTTGTTTAACTTGTATATAAACTATTGCTGATTGTACTGCTGCCTTTGGGATCCAATCTTATGCATGGCTTACCCTGTGCATAAAGAAGTTTGTCTTGGACCTCCTTAGCAAATGTTCAGTTTAGGCTCTAATCAGCACAGAGAGAGACACTTGCAACAGGAGCTACAGCCAGCAAGAGGCCCATTTAGAAGACAGGCAGGACACCAAACGTCTTTTTTAAATAGGGCAAGGCAGCTTGCTAATGGGCAAGAATTTGGCCCTGAGGTTTCAGCGTATGACAGCCACGTAAATGACAGTCCCACTGTAGCAATGGGGGGAGGAAATCAATAAGACTCTCCGATCAGTGGGAACAATAATAGGGAACAAATAAAGGACCACTGAGCAGTAAAACATTAGACTGGGATTTATGTGGAGCAGAGCAGAAAGGAAGAGAAGGGAAAGATTTCAAAACTTCTTTCCTACAAATAGCATGGAAGTCAATAAAAAGGCATCACAGTAACACAATAAGAGCAAGAAGAAGACCTAGACAAAGTTGGCAGCAAAGGTGAAGTGAATCTCACCAAAGCAAAAATACAAATAATCCCAAATTACTACAAAGGTCCTTTCTATCTATTAGCAATCCTACCTCTTCCTTTGAGTTTTTCTTCCAGGATTATCCATTTCTAGACTTTTTCACTCCTTCTGCAGACTTTCTTCTGCTTTAGAAATATTTTCTTTTTAAGGAAAAGTAACCCTGAAATACATAGGCAGAAAATCTTGCAGGATATCTGACAGATACCATTTCATTTCTGGACAATTTGTAACATGAAAATTGTACAAAGCCTATTGTCTAAATTGATTAGCACACTGCAGTCCACAATGGTCCTCATGTTTGTAACGTTGTTTAAGGTGAATAAAATTATACTAATATTTGTTAATTTGAATTGAAAATAAATTTGCCTCCCACCCAGTTAACTTCTGCCCCTTCCTACTGGTTTCTTGAGACACTGCAGAAAAGTACATTCACTGCATCATGAAAATTATAGGTTCACTTTTTATGTCATTATGCCAGCTTTTTCAACCTTTTTTTAAAAGGTCCGAAGATCATTCCTCCTAAAGGCATGTGACACAACTTATACAGAGTTGCTACAATGTTTTTCATCTTACAAAGGAATAAAAGATAGGCTAAATTGTGAGTGTTTGATCGCTATTCCCTCACAGCACCTTGTGTATTTTCTTGCTTACATGGATGTACATGTTTATATAACACAATGATAAAAAATGTGAGGTTTTCATGGCCCAACCTTTTGATGTTTTATGAATGAGCTCAGGTCACAGACAGAGAAACTTACTGTTGTTCTTTATCCTTTATCATAAAGCCAGTGCAGGATTCTCTCCCTTCCCTTCTCCCCCAAGGAATATTGTTACAGCTATGTCCAAATTTAAATGTCGTAAGGTATTTGGCTGTCATCCGTGTTATCTTTGTGCTATCCCCTTTATAGTTAAGGGTGCCATCTAAAGCCTTATTCTCTTCCATCATTTTATGTATTTATTTTGGCAGAAACTTATTAGTATACTCTGTCAGGACAAAACTTTGCACTATTTGATCACTCCTTATTTGCATTTTTAATAGTCCCCATTAGACAGACTCTGAACTAATTAGCCAAGCATCTGTAATAGAAAACTCCTGTTTCCTATTTTCAGAACTATGAAACTAATGGCTAAAGCACTACTAGAACAATTAAGTAATAAGAAAAATACTGTGTTAAGATTGGCAATAGAGCAGCTGCCATAAATCACCGCAATAATGACTTGCAGCTCAAAATGTTTAAGTAGATAAAAAATTAACCTACACACTGTTTCTGTGCTCTACAAAATAGAGATGTCCTAGATTTAAAAAAAAAAAAAACAAACCCAACAAAAAAACCAACAAAAACAAACAAAACAAAAAACAACAACAAAAAAACCCAGTGTATGTAATGTATATGAAACCATCGCAGTTTTGTTGGGGTTTGGGATTTTTTTTAGTCTTTAATGTGACAAAAACTGTTCTGAAGACAAACCAAAATTTCAGATACCAAATTTTCACTGTATTTACAGAGCTTATAAATGTATGGGTTAAATATCAGTGAAAAATGGTGAAATGTAGGTTGCTTCACCCTGAAGTGCTGTGATCCCTTTGATTTCAGCAGACATTTGGTGCCTAAATCACTTCAAAGTCACAAATCTTAGGACTGTGATTCAGTTGCCCAAACACTGGTCTCTTGCTTTCGATATTATATGTTATCCCCCTTCCATTCAGCTATTGATGCAAAATGGATTAAAAGGCATTAGACATTCATATTCAGGCAGCTGATGTTTGCCCCAAGGTATTTCAATTCCTTTTCAGAACTTTATTCAGCATTTACTATTAATTCTTCTGTCATCCAGAAAGACATAAGTTGACAAAAATATTGGGATTTTTTTTTAAGTATCACCAACACTTTTTTCTTCAACAAGTAGAATATGTCATACATTAATTGGCCAGCACAGTCTTTTGCAAACGTATCCATTCTGACACTGCCTTTGTAAGACTATTGTTAGAACTGAGGAATTCCATATAACAAATTGAGTAATTAATGATGGCAAGTAGCCAAATGGAAAGTGAAAGTAATTTTGTTGGGAATTTTCTTTTTTTTTTTTTCCCCACTCTCATTTAAAAATTCCCAAACAGTAAAAAACTAACAAAAATAAAATCAACACCTCCTATTGAACATTAACAGATGGTCTAAATTCACAATAAGTTTGGGAAAATACTAATGGTTGAAATGTTTTTTTCTGGACATAAAGGGTTTTCATTGGAGTGATTTCCATAGGAGAATTAAAGTAACAAGCTAACACTGGTAAATATGAATGGCCTTCTTTCTTTGAAAGATTTTAGAAAATAAATAATTCTTTATTTTTCAGTCCATCCCCTTCAAAAGGACAGTTGGTATTTTAATGTATTTGCTTTTCCTTACTATCTTCATGTCCTCCAAAATTCATTCTCACTACCCAACAAAGTCACATATTTAGTTTATCATATCAAAATTTAAATCAAAGTTCATACTTTTTGTTTTCAGTTTTTCGAAAATAAATTGAAAAAAAATCTTAATATGTCCTCTGCAAAAATATGTGGAACAAAATAATATTTACTAAAAATAATTGTTTAGTTTTTATTTTTAACTTCTACTAGCTAAACTATTGATTTACCCAGGCCATCTAAGATTAGACTTTTAGTACAATGATCATGGGAATGGTAAAATTTAGTTCCTGAAAAGACATATCTTGTTTTACTTATGTCCGTTACTGCTCTGATTTTAGTTAACATTGTAATGAAACTAGTAATATGCTTAAAGCTATGGAACTAAATAGTGATATATTTGTAAAAATAATGGAACTACCTAATTACTTAATGCTAAGAACATGTACAAGTGTTTTAAAAATGTGGTCCTATTATGTAGTTAAGCACCAGCAAGAGACGTAATATTTTTAAATACCTTTTACTCTAGAAATAGTATCATCATGTTAACTATATGCCTGTATTAACTTGCCATTAAAAAGTACCTTAGGACTTGTTTTACACCTGAGTTTAATTTGTTTTGTTTTTCTTCCTTGGTATCTTTGTAAATTACAAGATTCTTCAAAAGAAGCAAGCATGAAAAATCCTTTAAAGAAATTCAGGTTTCAGGGTACACAATAACATAGCTAATCCCCTGATCTTCAAAAACATTCCCTGCAGGATTGAACACAGCTCTGTGCTACAGTAAAAAGAAAAGAGAAATCTTTTTTTTGGTTGGTTTTTTATAATTAAGAAAGACTTTTTTATTTTTTCTGATCAAGCTGTAAAATATTCTACCCATTCTGAAAATCATATTGGAGAGATAATACTCCTCAGTCATGATTTACAACTCTTTCTGCTACTCCAGGACTGCACCCTTGCATATATACTGTTTTTTTGTACCCCAAACCTGCCTGTTGGTCTCTGTCTTAGTCTGGCGCTTGTCTTTTCACACACTTTGCTCTTGATGCACCTCTGTACTGGCCTTCAGCATATAGTTATTCCGAGACTCTTTTTGGGCACCTCAGCAGCAACCTGAAGCAAACTTTGCCTGACTGCATCAGCCACTGTGTGTGAAATGAGCATAAATGGGGGTGTACTAAAGTAAATCTGAAGAGTGACTAGAGCCAGAATTTGAGCATGGGTTTGGAGATGAAAAGCTGGTGAACTAGTACATTGTGCTTGCCCATTACACCGCCTGCTAGGAGACAATAACTTTCCCAAAACTTGCCTGATGCAGCCAAAAAAACAATGACACAGAAGCAGTCGTGTTTGTTTCTTATCAGCAGGGATCCTATTGCTGCAAGCTCCACAGTGTTTTGGACTCTAGCTCTACTCATCTAACCATTCCTCTTGCTCCACTCGCCAAGCAGCTTACAGAAGGCAATTAACTATTGCATAGGCATTTGACTGTAAACAATTATGGAACTCAATGTCCTGTAGCTTGGAGGGGGGAAAAAAGCCTCCTACACTGGCTGAGCTGATAATCAGTGACTTTTACAGTGGAAAACTCTGGCTCTGAAAGACAAATGGGGCTGTTCGAACAATTACCCCATCACCATATTCCACCACAAACTGTCTTCAATCGGGAGATTATTTCTTTTACAGGGTCTGGCAGTTGATGAGATCCAAATGCCAGAAAAGATCTGGCACAGACTTTTCACTGTTCAGCTTGACCACTGCAGTCTAAGCAAACGCAAAAAAGCATGTCGTGCTGTGCGCTTTTTTGAAGCTGCTGATGAGAGCTGAACCGTGGTGGGAGGCAAGCGAATGAGCAATGTGGTATTATTCAGATAGCCCATGTGCTTGGATTGTACGACACCATGTATCAAAAATGTGATCCAGGCAGTTAAGCTTTGGGCAACATGGAAGCTTCATATCAAGAAATAGGAGTCTCAAAAAGCAGACGAGCAATCTGCAGAGTTTTGATAACAGCACAAAGTTTATGCTGATAGGTTTGTGGGGGAAAGTGATGATGCATCACTTGATGCAAGGTATTCAGGCAGAAACTTAAAAGTCTCTCCATTAAATGTCATGATGTCTTTGGACCCTACAGCAGAGCTTCCTTTGCTGTGACAAGAAGTGATCTCCTGGGTCAGACCAGCTGCATTATTTGGTTTCTTTAAAAAAAATAGCATTGCTTATAGTTACCAGATATGAATTTGTATAGATATTGCTTACAATTTCAAATTGTTGTTCTTATCACTTGGTCATAAATACCCATCTTTCACTTAAACTAAGTGACCAAGTGTAATCTCTGGGGAGGAAAGGAAACTCTGTCATCATCTTAGTGGTGAAAAATCTCATGTTGCTTTTACCTTTTACTTAGAAATCATAAATCAAGCCTTAGTACTAGGTAGATGGTGTTATTCCTTCCTTCAGATGAGTAAAGAAATCTTGAGATGGTATTTCAAACTTTCATGTAGGTCAAGATTTACCTTTAACTATCAAAGTTTCCAGGGCTAATATGGTAATCTAAATTCTTTCTGTGAAGAAACACTTCCACAGGGTGATCCATCCCATCCTAAGATAGGTATGTACCTAAAATAGAACAAATCACCCTTTTAACATTTATTCTCATCATCTATAAAGGTTTCTATAAATAAGTAAATAAATAAATAAACAAATAAGCTGGGTGTCTAAAGCCGGGTGAGGCAAATATCCTCCATAATGATTAATACATAGTCCAGTGGGATCACTGAACAAATAAACATTAACACTGGCGACCTCTGGATTGGCAAAAAGTTAAGCCAATGCCAGTGCCTGAACAGAAGCCCAGGATGAGATACTGTCTCCTGATGAGATCTCAGCACCCCAGAAGTCAGCAACACTCTGCCATTTACTTCAGCGAGCAGACGTTTTCATGCAGATCTGTGAATTCCAGTCTAAGTCTGTTAAAAGCTAGGCAGATGCATACACCAAGTCACCAAGGCTAGGAAGGACGCTCTCCTTAGAGACAGAATGTTGGGTCATCTGGGAGCAGGGGCCAGGAATCAGCACAGGGAGATCTGGACATGAGCAAGACATGATGCATGGACACAGACACGGACAGATGGTGGGCCATGAAGGCAGTGACCCAAGCTGTTTGAGGAGGCACTCTGACCTCCAATACCTAGCAAAGACCTTCCCCAGCCTCTCTTTAATCCTGCCCCACACACTACCAGGTACCTGTGTCACACATGCCTGTGCCTGTTGTGAAACATGTCCCTTTAATGTCCCCTTCCTCTCCAGAGCCACCAAGTGTCCTTCTCACAACTCCAGCCTTGCCTGTCACCCAGCAAGGTGGGGACAAAATAAATCATTTTGGAGAAAATCCCTCAAAAGCACTTTGCCGTGCCCCTAAAAGCTGGTCGGTGGTTGTGCCACTTTCTTTTCCTCCTCCAGTGCTGCGCGCTGTGTCACCAGGCAGATTATGACCTAGATATTTATGAGTAGAAAAGACAGGAGAACTGTCTCTGTACCCATAGGAATTGCCTGGTGAGCTTCCTCGTGGCTGCCTCCAGCTTTACTCTGGAAACCAGCCCAGCAACTTGGGTCTCCAGCCTCAGCTTTGCAGGGTCAGAGTGTAGGAGTACACTGGTTCCTGTGGGAAATCACATCCCAAGAGCTCCAAGGCTGCCAGCTCCTTCTCAACCACCACTAGGACACCCGCTGAAATCCCTCTCTTGAGCTATGCTTTAGCTCTTTTTGTCACTCCAAAGTGGAGTGGTCACATAGCAGCACAGGTCAGCTGGGTATTGGATTTCACCTTATCAGTGTCATATATTAGTAATAAGATGGTCAACATTATATTGCTTTAACAGCTTATTTACAATTATTACAAATATGTTTTTTCCTGATCAGTCTGTAATTTCTGAATACATGCATGACCTGCTAAAAAATGTTTCAAAAGTCCTAGCCATTTCAGGACCTGTTTTGCCTTTTAGAGCAACAGTCCAAGTACACTTGCATAATGCCTATTGTTTTTAAGATGAACTTAAAATCATTGTGTGCTTGGAAAACACGGCATCAGCCTTGGCCATCTCCTAGGACAGGTGTGAAGCTCTTAGGCATGTTCCAACATCTTCATACGTCCCCCGTCAAATGACATTCAAGCAAGCCTCTGTTAACTTCTCCCAACCCCTAACATATCAGGGTTTGTTTAAGAGACTTGCAAAACAGTGGGCCCCAAACCTTCCTTTTGCTTTTGATTAATTACTTTCTATTCACATTTTAATTATTAATTTCACTACCATTTATTAAAGAATGTTTTGTACATTATATTGCTACACTTTTATTAATATATATTTAAATTACATATCTTTATGTGTATATTTACATGTATACATTATATATATACAAATATAAATAAATATATATCAAGTGTATGTATGTATAAATGACACATGTATTTATGCATATTTGCACACATACAGAGACAGATATATGTGTAAAATGTATATATGTGAGCACTTCCTGGTCAAAGGAAATGAGCAGCCAATCAAATGTTGTTCTGAGATCATGCGTGTATGGCATTTTCAAGAAATGGCAATCAGCCAACCACAGCGTGTTATGAAAACACATAGGGGTATGATGTCAAAAAAATAGCAGTCTGCACGTGTGCATGTTCCTGTCCATGTGGGCAGGAGCTTTCTGCTCTGATGCACTTCCAGGGAAAGTGGAAGGGAGCTCCCGGTCCTGCCAGCCAATCACAAAGCACTATGAAAACATGTGGATCAGGACCTTATAAAAAATGGTGTCTCCCTGCCATAAAATGGAGGCTGAAATGGTGGAAAATGGTGGAGTACAGAGCCGCTGTGACTGGAGTGCCGGGGGACACTTCTGGGGCAAGTGGGATAAGTGTCTGCTGGAAGGGGCAGCGCTTCTCACCAAAGTTGGGGATTGGATACTTGCCGCTACCTATCTGAAGTTGATATTGTCGTCACAGTGCGGAAGTGCTTATGAGAGCTACCATCACAACCAGGAGAGGTCTCATACATTTAGAGACCCACCCCAGAGGCTAGGAAGAGGGAAAGTGGAGATCACAAGGAAATAAGGCTTGTTTCTTGATGAGAGATCTGCCAGGCAACAGAGAAAATGACACTACAATGAACTAGAAAAGAGAAGAAAATAGCAGCATTCCTTAGGAGGACTAAGTCCTTGGAGAAGATTTGACAAGATGAAAAACGGTTGTGAGGAGGGAAGACCATCCTTTTTGAGGAGCTGGTAGGAAAATACCATTCTGATGTGCTCGGTTCTGGCTGATTGTGACTTGTTCATGGGCTGAGGGGAAGTTGAAGGGAAAAAAAAAACGTAATGCACTGAAAGTCTAATGGAGCAATAATAAAAGCAGGAAGAAACATGCTGTCTTCATTAATCCTTTATTAAGTTTCACCTAGTACACCTGATAACATTAAGTACCTGCCAATAGGATGTAAATTAGCATCCACATCACTGGAAACTGTAGTATCTCCTTCAAGTGCTCTCGGTTCAAAATAGAAGAAGCATCATGCATATCTTTTGCAGAAAGCTGTAAATCTGTTAAAGCAGCTGCACAAGGCAGGCCTGGTACTTGGAGGTAATTCCTGGTTTGCAACACCGTGAATCCTTCGTTACAGGCTCCTAATTCATTTAGCCCTACAATCATATTGTGAAATGGGAAGATATCATCATTGAAATATTGAAGCTTACAGAGATACCATGTAAGTCTACATAGATATATAAAATTAAATCTATGGTTGCCTCCAAAAGATTGAAGCCACATGAACTACTCTTCCCAGTCCTGTAGTCAGGGAATCTTACCTACATTGTGGTTCTGATTTGTGAAGTGGAATAGTTTTGGAAATTACGCAATAGGGTTTGGGTTTTTTAAATTACTTTTATTAGCTTTTTTTTAGATAGACAATTTGGAAAGTAGAGAAGGGATATAAGAGGAAAGGAAACTGGGAGTAGAAAAATATGTTATCGTAGATGAACGGCTCTCTGCTTTCAAATATTGTGGTAAATATGAAGGTCAAAAGCACAGTTCAGACAGGGAAGAACTAGGAGAAATACGGGAAACAGACCAGCATAGTAAGAAGTGAATCAGAGTTTCCAAGATCATCATGGATGGCTCCTGAAGATAAAGTTGAACATATAGTTTAGATGTTCAGGAGGAATGACTTTAAGACCACATTAAGGTTAGCTTTAATTCCTTGCGTAAAATTAAGCAAAGGGCTTTATCAAGTTCATATAACAAGTTCTTGAAATAAAATCCTTGCTCAGATCCTGATCTAGCAGAAAATGGCAGAGAACAGAATTACACTGACCTCAGTCAGCTGCATTTCTGTCCCAAGACCAGAAAATCAAAGTTATATTTACTGGATGGAAAATTCTACCTTGAGAAGCTGTGATCTTGTAAAAGACTTGAAGGAGAAAATGACAATCAGTAGTAGCTCATCAGCAGAATATGGGATCCAATAACGTGTTATGTTGCAGAGGACTGATGTGATCCTTAAACACATAAATGAAAATATATCAAACAGGAGAAAGGAATCTTTTTATTAGTTTGTACTTGGCATTGGTGTGACCATTACAGGAAAACTGTCCAGTCTTGATACCTGCAGCTGAGAAAAGATATTGAAAAAGCTTGGAAAGTGTTCAGAAAAGTTCCTAGGGAATTATTACAGGTTTGAAAACACTGTGCAATGAAGTACTCCATGCTCTATTTAATTTTTCAAAAGGAAGATAGAGGCGTAACTAGACATGGTCTATAAATACCCACTGAAGGAATAAAAATGTGATAATAGAGGTTTCTTCAGTCTTAGAAGGAAAAACTTGAAAAGACCCAGTGGTCAGGAATTGAAACTTGGCAGACTGGTTCTGCAAAGAAATACTAATTTTTAGCAAAAATGATAGAAAATAGTAGAATGACTGATCAAGAACTATAGCAGATTTTTTTGTCACCTGGTACTTTCAAATAAGGAAATAAAGCTTTTGTTTGTTTATAGAATGTACTGTACAAGCATAGATCCCAGAATTAAAGCTGGAATTTTTTGATGGAAGTCCTGTCTTTGTCTGAAGTGCAGTTAAAAGTTCAAATGCAATTAACTTATTTTAATTGACTGGAAATTAGGCATTTTGTCTAAGATGGTTATATAAAAAGAGTTTTCTGCATATTCAGTAGAGAAAGACTAACACATTCACATGGCTATTCATTCCAGTTTCCTTAGACAAGGATCTTATGTGGGATGAATGATCCTCTGAACATACCTGTTTCCGTTAGTTGTACAGGGAGGTTAAGGGTAGGGTTTGTCTGAATAAACATGGATATCTAGAGTTGGTCTTACCCTTAGTCCATCTTGTAGTCAAAATCAGAAATTGTTATTTCTAGGGCATAACTCAGCTCATCCTAAAGTGGACTTCTAAGTAGGGCCAAGAAATCATTCCCTAATGATTTCTTGGATTGTACCAGATTGAAAGTATGATTATCCCATTTGCAGAGATTGTAGTCTTTTGAAGCTGTATAGGATGAAACCCATGTTAAATTAATACAATGATTTTTCACGGCCTTTAGGCTAGCAGGAAATTCTATGAATAATTAAGGATTCAGATATCACAATGATAGACAATTTCACAATATCCATGAAGATTCCTAGCTGGAACTGAAAGAAAAAGAGTTGGTCTCTCTGACTCATTTAAATTTTGCTGAGTAACTGACATTTTCCTACAACAGTTCTGTTTTGTCATTGAGTGGAGCTTTATTTTAAAGGACCAGGTCATGACTTTGGGTTATATTGCTCTATAGTAGGCAATCTCAGTTCTACCCAGAATGCTTTATGTGTCTGAGGTCAGACTCATAGACACCCCATTAACATCTTCTTAATTTAAAGATGCAAAGATCCCATAGGTAAGGTGAGATTCAGCATGGGTAAAAGGTGGGAAATCAGGAAACTTAGTAAAGATTTAGCCATCATGTTACTGTCTTATGCCTTGCATTCTATTACCCTGACACCTGCCTTTGGTACCATAAATTATATACATATTTTGACTAAAAGGAACCGCATGATGAGTTGTGAGGCTTATAAAAATCTAGTCAACATTAGAGGAAGTGTCTGGATGATAGACAGAGATACAAAGTATAATCTCTGTGATTCTGTGATGAAACATACACTGAGGCTTAACTTAATCCCTGAAGGAATGACAGCAAAAATAAGGTGAAAGACCAATTAGCCTTCTCCCATACTAATCCTGGTTAGAGCAGCTTATTCTTTTTTATACTTGTAGAGACATTCCTAGCACTGTGAAAAATCAAAATTGTACTGGCCATACCTTTTATTCAGAATATTTTCACTGTGATAGCATATCAGTCCTAGCTACCTGCAGGTTTGTCACATGCCAGAGTTGAAAGATTTCTGATCCCACTGTAAGATCTGGTAGTGTTAAGACAATAAGGCAGCCATGAAAATTAACCCTGGATATAATGATTTTAAGTTTATGCTATTCAAATTAAATGAAAGGATGAAAGTAGGTCTGTAACTAAGGTTTTCACAGATAAAAGACAAAAGGAAATTAGGCAGAGAAATCCGCTGAGTGGAACAGATCCAGAACAAGAATATAAAGAGTATTTTCCTTTTCCAACATAGGAAACTACTGAAAAGTTCTATCCCAAGCAAAAGTTAAACTCAAATAAAATGTTGCTAGACTATACTGAATGAAAAACATAACAGAAAAATCAGTAAGGAAAGAAGAATCACTAATAAGCAACCGAAGCCAAAAAATATGTAGATACAGCAAAATTGTATTGGACATCAAAAGGCTAGGAAAAAACATATTCTTGAAGTTGTTCAAGACTCATTAGCAAAAGAGATAAAGATTAAGACAAAAATTATCAAGCTTTAATAGTAAATATATACTTTATTTTTCAAGCAAAATTAAAATATTCACGCGGCATTGAGGAAAAGGAGCAGAATAAATATAAACCCAGAATTGTTCAAATACATTTCAGCCATACACTTTACCAATTCAACCTAACTCTGTGGACAGAATACTATTTGATGACTTCAAAAATAATGAAATGGCAGAGGATAAAAACCAACCAAAGACAAAAAACACTTAAAAAAATTCCAGCTGACATCAGTACAAGAATTTGGGGAAAAGAGAACATTAAACTATATGTATCTGAATCTTCAGAAACTTGTGATGGGTTTGTGTTTTGGTTTAGGCTGGACTGGCCATGATTGACATTAGGTCTGACAGCAGTAATTTTAATATAAGTGGTTTGATTTTCCCACAGTAATTGACATTAGATCAGAATCACAGAATTGAGATGGCAGTGAGAATGCCAACACAGATAGGATACCCACTCATGGAGAGTCTGGATATTTGTAGATACCACGAAATTGGTGAAATGGTGACCTAAATGATTGTAACTGTGTATAGGATAGCTGGCAGTCGTAGAAATGTGTAAACACAGAACAGAACTGTGGTATCAGTTGTGTAGGACATCTTGTAGTCCCTTGCTCCAACCCTGGCTCAAAGCCAAACCAACATAGATCAGGTTGCTCAGCATCTTGTCTGGCAAAGTCCTGAATATATACAAGGAGGGAGATTCCAAAACCTTTTCGAGCTTCCAGTGAGAAACTATTTGGGGGAAAAAAAAAAAAAAATTAGAAGAAAATTAATAGAAAAAAATGCATAGTGAAGAGGAAGGCGGTTAGACCCAAATCAAAAAGTGCATGAAGGAAGGAGGTATATCATAGAATCATAGAATCATAGAATTGTTAAGTTTGGATGGGACCTTAAAGATCATCAAGTTCCAACCCCCCTGCCATGGGCAGGGGCTCCTCCCACTAGATCAGGCTGCTCAGAGATCCATCCAGCCTGGCCTTAAAAACTTCCAGGGATGGGGTTTCCACCACCTCTCTGGGCAACGTGTTCCAGTGTCTCACCACCCTCATGGTGAAGAACTACTTCCTAACGTCCAATCTGAATCGACCCATCTCTAGTTTTAATCCATTCCCTCTAGTCCTACCATTACCCAACATGCTAAAAAGTCCCTCACCAGCTTTCTTGTGGGCCCCCTTAAGATCCTGGTAGGCCACTAGAAGGTCTCCTCGGAGCCTTCTTTTCTCCAGACTGAACAACCCCAACTCTCTCAGTCTGTCCTCATAGGAGAGGTGCTCCATCCCTCTGATCATCCTCGTGGCCCTTCTCTGGGCACTTCTCTTGTAGTAGGGGCTCCAGAACTGGACACAGTACTCCAGGTGGGGTCTCATGAGAGTGAAGTAGAGGGGGAGAATCACCTCCCTCGACCTGCTGGCCACACTTCTCCTGATGCAGCCCAGGATACAATTGGCTTTCCGGGCTGCTAGTGCACACTGACAGCTCATGTTAAGCCTCTCATCTACCAGCACCCCCAAGTCCTTTTCTTCACGGCTGCTCTCAAGCCAGTTGCTGCCCAGCCTATATCGGTGCTTGGGATTGCCCCGACCCAGTTGGAGGACCCTGCACTTGGTCTTGTTGAACTTCATGAGGTTGGCAGGGGCCCACCTCTCCAGCCTGTCAAAGTCCCTCTGGATGGCATACCTTTCCTCCAGCTAGTCAGCTACCCCACACAGCTTGGTGCCATGGGCAAACTTGCTGAGGGTGCACTCCATGCCACTGTCCATGTCGCTGACGAAGATGTTATCCAGCCTTAGTTGCATCACTCTTACTGGCTGTGGGATCCGGCTCATAGTGATCTGGCTTACTATGATCCTTGGTTTAATATGCCATTTTATTTGAATTGCAATATAAAAAAACTACTTCAAATGTCTAGAAGTTCACTCCCCAGAGTAGACCTACCAGTTTTGTCTCACTATATACATGCTCTGTAATCAAAATGGGTCACTGTTTTGAGAACAGCACTTATAATGGTGGACTGAATCTGGCAGGAATGGAGTTTAGCGTTTTCCATAGGAGTCCATATTATGCTGTGTTGTAGATTTGTGACCAAAACAGTGTTGATAATGCACCAATGATTTGTACATTGATGAACAGTGCTTGCACAGCATCAAGGCTTTCTAGCAAGTAGGCTAGAGGTGGGCAAGAAGTTGGGAGAGGACACAGGCAGGACAACTGACCTGAAGCAACCAAAGAGATATTCCATACCATGCAATTTCATGCTCCACAATTAAAAACTGAAGTGAGGAGGGATGTGTCTTCCAGTGTAGCTGTTGCTTAGAGATTGGCAGGGAGCCAGTCTGTTTGTGGGAGGTGGTGATTGATTGCCTTTGCATCACTTGTGGCTGGGTTTTATTCCTGACTTTTCTTCATTTATTGAAGTGGTTTTATCCCAATCTATGAGTTTTCTCACTCTTGCTGCTCTTGTTTTCTCCCCTGCCCCACTGCGTGGGTAGGAGTGAGTGAGCAACTATTTGGGTACTTAGTTGCTGTTTGGGTCAAACCACTACAAACAGCCAGAAAATAGGACAGAACAACTGCATGAAAAACTGCTGGATTTTTTTTCTTTTTTCTTCCCCTTCGGTGTAAATATTATAGAACAATCATAGCCTGACTTTTCCAGATGAGTTTTACTACTCCTTCCATATACTATTTCTCCTCTTTCACTGACACTCAAAGATCTTAATTATGTTGAAGATGTCAAACACGAGCGTACTCTATGCTATTCATATGTGTGCTATCTGAGTTTATACATTTACTTCTTTGTGTCTAAGTCTTGCACAGCACTTTCTTTACAGGAGAAAAAGTGAAGAGCTGGTGTAATACGTGAAACAGACAGGTAGTGTTTCACTCAAGGAAACACCTCCTCTAACGATTATAATTTATAAAACAAAATATCCTGAGTATGACACTATTCAATTTAGTCTGATATAAAACAGGGCCTATGTTTTCTTTCATTTATATTTTTATGATACGTAACGTCTTTATAATTTCTACCACTCACATCAAAGCTGCCAACTGCTGAGTGTCTAAATAAGTAGCATGTGAAGAAAATGAATGAATTGCTAAATGTCCCATTACGTCCATGGAGAATAACCTTGCATTTGGAGTCAGGAATCTTAAAATTGAGACGACAAATGAATGGTTTTCACTCCAGTGGAGTGAGGGTTTTGGCAGTGGCAATCCTATTGTGCTCTGTATCTGAATAGAAAGAGAAAAACAGAGACAGAGAGAGGAGTGAATGAAATACCAAACCTATACAAACCTATTGCAATACCTCAACTCCAGGGCTGACTGACAGTTACTTCAAGAGAAAGAGAGAAAAATAATTCTGGTAGAACTTGATGCATCCGGAGATACATTATCTAAAAGGGCTGAAATTATTTTGGATATATTGAGGTGCAGATATATTGGAGTGGGAAGGTGGGAAGATGAGAATTTTTATGATTTCTAGTTTCTCAACCTGGAACGTTTATCTGTTAATGCCTACCCACATGGCTCAATTCCTAGGCACTTAAGCGATGGCTGTTAAATGAAATAATGCCCAGAAGGACGCTCAAGCATGCCTGACCCTATTAGTGAGCTATAAGGACTGTCTCTTATCCAGATTTTGTTCATAACAGCTAACACACTGCCAACACCTGGGAGCATTTTAGGAGTTAGAACTACCCACTCCTAATAACTACTCCAAGTGCATTCACCTTCTTCGGAAGTTTAGAGAATTCACGAGCATAGACCCAAATTTATTTTGTTGGTTGACCCCAATGACCAGAAATGTTCCTAGTCCCATTTAATTTCTCAGTATAGATATATCCTTAATGATTGTCATAAATTAGACACTAAGTATAAAGTAAAATTGCCTAGACATAATTATCTAGTGTCATTCGAGATGCCCTTGGGTGTCCCTTTTGGTTGCCACTCCAAAAGAACAGAAGAATTTTACCCACCTATAAATTGCGTCACATCTGCCAACCCCACACAAATATTTTAGATGCACTGCAGCATCTCAAATGACATTATAGACGTACATGTGTAGCCAACTAGACTGAGTATTACAGGTGGGTTTCATCTCCAGATTCAGAAACCTACATATGGCAATGGTGATAAATTGGTTCTCATTGCAGTCAATGGCAATTCAGTCAATGCACTGAAAAATCTAGAAAGCCACTTGCCTGAAAAAAATAAAGTGTGTCTGTCTATTTTAGAGTAAGCTGTCCACGTTGACCATAATCCCCTTTGACTATAATGGGATCTCAGATAGTCAACCCACATATGACACCTGCAATGCAGACACCTGCCTTTAAGTGATGGAATTCGATGTGGCTAACAACACCATCTTGGCTCACCCTATAATGCTGTCAGTACTAATCAAGGGCCAAGCAGGTAGTGGAAGAAATACTTTGTCTAGCAAGAAAACAACACCGGAACTCTACAAAGAGAGAAACCTGGCTTACCTAAGCCCTCAAAACTGTCTCATCTTATCCTTTAGTTCAAAAGACTTTCCTTCGTATGAGAAAAAGTTAGCGTTGAGCTGTCAAACTACGATTGAAACTATTTAGTCCAGTTATACAGTATCACTGTTGGGATGAATGCTACAAAGAGGAAAGAACTGGTGGGGTTTTTTTTGGTTTTTTTTGTTTTTTTTTCCTCCTATGTTTTAGATAAGTGAGTATCCTGCCAAGAAACCTGAGGAAAATCCCTGAACATATTATGTTATAGTAAGTAGCTATCCAATGGGTGAAAAAAATCAAGTCAAATTATAATTCATGAAATAAAAACAGGATGTCATGTTGTGTTAAAATACTCTGGGTTATTATGTCTCATACAGCGTATTTTAATGTGAATTGACACAAGAAAACACTCATTGATTTATGTCACTAATTTTAGGATATGATGGTTTTTTTTGGTTTTGCTGTTGCTGGTTTTTTTACTATTATTGTTACAGTTATATTATCCTTGATCTCTTACTGCCTTTTTTCACACCAAGATTTGACAGGTGGATAATGAATATTGTCTATTGTGCCATTACTATGATTAGAAGTGGATAGCATTTGTTCTACTATTGACTCATTTCTTCTATTGACAAGCTAATTCTGGATTTTTTTAGCTTATCAAGATCTATTGTCAGCTGAAGTGTATGCGTCTTGTGGTTAGCAAGCCAGTCTTTTACTAAAACTGTAGGATTCATCCCATTAGTTCGTCAGTCAATGCATATGATACTTTTTTTCTATGCATTTTTTTTACCTGTATTATGGTAGCCTTCTAAGTCATCAATTGTGATCAAGGATGAGTGAGCCCCATATAAAGAAAACGTCTTGGAATAATCATGTGATCCTCAATTTATGGGTAATCTGTGTACTCAAGGTGAAGTGCCTCGCCATATCACCATTTTTAGCTGTCTGTTAATTACCTAATACAGACTAATCTTCTGCGTTCCCTCTAGAGTGGGTCCAGAGAGAATTTCCTCCCACTTGTAACAGACATTTATCTTTTGCTGATGTGACCTAACTTCTGTAACTGTCTATGTCTCTCCACTGAATGCAGAAAAAGCCTGTATAAATTTTTAGAGTGATTGAATTCATAAGATCATAGGAGAATTCAGGTTGTAAGGGATCTCAAGTGGCCATCTTGTCCGAATTCTTGTTCAAAGTAGAGTCAGACAAGGTTGCTTAGAGATCTGTGAAAATCTTTAAGGACTCACGGATTTTCACAACTTCTCTGCACAACCTGTTTGGCTGCTTGGAAGAGACAGAGTTAGCTGAGATAAATCCTATACCAAGGATCCCATACTAAGGATGCATAAATGAGTAGCAGTCACTTTAGGATTTAAAATCCAACCTCAAGAATACTGGCAACATCATACGGTATGAAAAATATGTAGGAAGTATCCCTTTACACCTTTACATCTATATCTAGATGTGTTATTGACCATTTCTAAAATTAAGATATTTTAGTGAGCCACTTACGGTCTTTTGTGTTGTTGGTTTTTTTTGGTTTTGTTTTTTCCTTTTTAGTATCAGCTACGGTAACATAGGATATACTACTGCTGAAGTTCAGGCTTCTATGTAAAACACATTTAGGGCAAAAAAAGTCTTATTAAAGTACATAGTAAAATATATAGTGAGCCTAGAGTTTTCAGTTTACAGGGCAAATTATTGTCCCTGTACATGAAAAAGTAACCTCCAGTGGGCAATAATGCCTGAAGCTGAATTATATCCACTTTTTCATCCCATAAGTCAATAGCTTTCCACTATAAACATCAGCTCTAGTCAATATGATATGCTGCATACTGATATATTGACTAATGGTACTATTAAAAGCTCACAAAATGTCAGCAGCTGGGAATTCCTCATGCATATACTTCTGTATTTCAGTAAATAAGGGTGCTCTGTGTAACATATAAATCCATGCCCAGTTGGGAACAGTCTTTGTAATGCTCCCCTTTTTGTATCCAAAAGGATGAAAAAGTTCCGCTATGCCTCCACTTCCCAAGTTTTTGAGGGCTTCTTTTTGTAAAATAGATTTTCCCCCTCTGTAAAAGAAGTCATCCAGAAAATTTGGTATTGCAAGGTAACCATTAGAGGTAACATATCATTATTTTTTTTCTCCTTCATATAAAACATGCCATAGAGTGAGGTTTTTCTTTTTTTCTTTCACAGTGAAGACACAGACTCATACCTCCTTTGCTGACAGATTGTCTCTGAAGAATGAATGTAGGTGGCAGGTAAACAAAAAGTAACCTCCTAAGTTTTCAAGATGTGTTTATTTAAGCAATAATGATCAGGACCAAAGGTAACTCCTGGGGATTAGTGAAGAGCTGGTAGGACCTGATGGCCTGGAGAAAACCTAGAGAGCATTATCACCAACTAGTCATTAATTCCAAATAGATGCCTTATGTCAAGGTGATCTCTTCTGTCTAAGGCAGAACAGAAACAAAACAGCTATTCTTTATGGTCAAATAATTTACATTTAGTTTGCTCTGAACACTTCTAGAGAAGTAAAATATTTGGGGTGTTTTTGTTGGGTTGATTGGCTGGGTTTTTAAAGCTTTACCAAACTAAGAAAAGGTATGGGTCCAGAGAAGCCAATTGAATTGATAAAAGAATTCACATATGTATGTGAACCAAGAGTTTCCTGCTCTTAGTACACTTTTGGCATGTGAGTGTCTTATTTGCACCTACAAATGTACTAACAGCATGTATAAATTAGGAATGAAAATATACGTGCATTTGTGAACCTGATCTGAAGTGCCTGACAGTTTGTCAATCACTGCTTTAACATCTTGCAGTCTTGTTAGTCAAAGAGATCATTTGAATTTTGGTCAGCTATTCAGATGTCACTTTTCATCCCACTAGTGGCTGCTGACCATACGTGTCATATGACATCATTTGTTGACAATCTGAAAAGTCCTTCAGGATTAAGAACAGAAACCAAAAGAATAGTGATGTTGGTTTTGTTATTGAACAGGTGTGCTTTTCAGGAGAAATAACTAGAAGTTTTAAACCTATAATGGCATTTTCCTGAAAAAAATGAGTTAATTTCTCTTTTTTTAGAATGTATTTGTTTTCTCCAATTATTTCTGTAACAGGTTGGAAAACAGTTCCGTCTGTGTTTTTAGCTCTATCACTTTTCCTGCAAGCAGGTCATTTTTCCTTTTCATGGAAAACATATTTTCTAATAACATTTATTTATTAGAATACAAGATTTTCATGCAAGCCTAGGACCTAAGAGCATGTACCATTTCAGATACCTACATATACCATTTCTATTCAGACAAGCCTGTGTTAGAAGAACTTTACCTTGTGCTTCTTGTGCATTGACAAATTAACTTCAACAGACACCCAAGAGGGAATAGCAGTTCACGACAGAAGTTTTAAATTGGATGATCACTGTCTTGAAATGTTTAACAGAAATAGCAGCAGTCAGGAAAAAAAGGTTTTATCCCTATGACACGTTCAGCATTTTTGACACCCTCCTTGCTGAGTATGGTTCAGCATGGGAACACGTAACCATGGAGGTTTTTTGGGAAATACTATCCATTTTCAGTACTCCTGTCAGAGAATAATGAAAAGGTGAAGAATATGAACTATATGAATTCTACTAGCTGATTTGCAGACTTTTTCTAAATTCAAATTATTTCAGGTTTAGCTGGACATTTTTGAAGCATTGATACTTGCTTTCTTGTTTTGATTTGAAATGTACCTTTGTCCTTTCTGAAAAGTTAAAATGTTTATGAAGAGACAATCATCTCAATTTCTTTTAAAAAACAGCTTAATTAGAAATCCAGTTTTCTATCAAAAGGAGATTAGACAGAAATTTTTCAATATAACCTATAAATAGCCATGACTTATCCTGATGCATTTAACCTCACTTTATTAGTTGAGAAAATAGGTATAATGATAATTATTGCTATTCTCATAGGAGCTGTGAGCATGAATGGACATTCTTTAAGTACTCTAAGATGTGAAATGACAGATAATGGATATGTCCAAAGTATCCTTGCTTTGGGTTATACCTGCCAAAGGCAAATGCAGCTATGGGAATTATTGTACACAATATCTCATTTTGGTATCAAACTTTTCTTATCAGCATGGTTTATAAAATAATTATCACAGACTTTAATTTTATTACCCAAGAAATATATTAAAAATGTAGATCTTTTATAATTCCTTCAATTAACAGTAGACACTTCTTGATTACTTTCTAATTAAATCATTTCACTCCAAGACTTGGTAATTACAACAAGAAGTTATTAAAATTAGAAAACATTTGCTAACTCAGTACTTTTGATTATTAAGCCTTTATCACTTAATATCGCCAAACAGTCTATGAAGATATATGAGGTTGGAAACTGATTTTAATGTACTGAGCTATGATAATTAACCACAGGTGTTTCAAACAATGCAATGCCTCTTTCCTGTCATAGTTTCCAATGAAATCTATTGTTCCTGTCATTGAATGTAGTTTTTGTCTTATTAAGGTATCTTTCTATCAACAATATATTGTTGTTCCTACTATAGGGAAGAATACTCTTGATTCTACTGTATTCATCTGGAAGAAATAGAAATTAATAATATAATTTATATTAATGGGTCTACAGATGGGAGAAGATACTTTATATATATTTACATACAGTATATAAGTATGGTGTGTCCCTGCATGTACATGAAAGGGAGTCAAGTAGAATCAACAATGTGCTTAATAATGATAAGAAAGGATTTTGGCCAAGGACAATATTACAGAAAATTCTGTATTAAAGTAGAAGTACTGTCTAGTATTCAGTGCTCAGAGAACAGAGGGGTCAGCAGTTTTCCGAAACTTCACAGTAGAAAGAAAGGAAAAGAAAGAAGACACATAAAATAAACTGCTGGAGTGCAATTTAACAATCTCTTGACTTGGGCTGAAGGGCTGGGGTGACCCAGACCTGTTTCAAATGGGAGTTTCCACTAACAAATGGGGTGAAATCTTGTCTGCACAACAATTGGTAAAATTTCCTACTGGAAACAGAGGAACCAGGTTAATATCTTGGGTTTTTAAGGATACTGTCATCTTTCTAGATAAACTCTACTCAATTAAACTGAATTTCCATTGAGAAGACTCTTATTTTGACTGTCACTCAAGTTGCTTTCAATTAGATACATATACTCTCAAGCTGGTTTTCTGATGGAAACATTATTTGAAGGAGTCAGCCACACATAGAGACTTAGACTTAGATTAATCCTGCTAATTTGTGAAGCATCTCAGGGCTTTTAAATTGAAATATAGTTCCCTTCAGCTCCCTGTCTAGTCCATGAGAAGAGGTAAGTTCCTTCACCAGTTAACTGAGATCGGAGGAAGGCTGAATTAACCTCTGGAGAAATTAAACTCCTGCTTTTAACATCATGGAGTATTTTGTATGATTATAACCAGTCAGGTGCTTAAAGAACAATGAATTAAGGCCTTTGTGAATGTGTTCCTCAGTGTATTTTGTATAATTATAACCAATCAGGTGATTAGGGAACAATGAACCTAGGCCTTTGTGAGTGTGCTCCTTAGTGTTTGGTTATTCAGCCTGGACAGGTCCTTCATTTTCAGAATGAAGAATCCTGCAGGATCTCAGGCAGCTCATCTTTCCCTTTCTATCATAAAGGGATAAAGAAAACAGTCCCAGAAATTAAGGAACAGAAAACTTGGAAAGAGTCACTTAAAAAAACCCCAAAACTAAAAAGTGAGAAATGTATAGATACATTTGTTTGCTGGGATTTTGATACAAACCTCTGAGTTAATCAGCTTATATTTTTAAAACTAACTGAGAATCTTAGTTATTGATTTAACTTCCTAACATTCGGAGTGTCAGCAAGTATTATCTGCCTTTTCTTATGGACCTCAACAATGAGTCGTAAGGCTTAATTAATGTGCATCATTTTAAGAACCTTAGATTAAAAGTGATATGCAAGTGCAAAAGCACTGCCATTAATGTTTATGTCCAATACTCTGTAAGCTTGCCAGATGGCTTTATTTATTTATTTATTTAATAGGGAATTAGGTATAGCAAAGGAAGTAAATACAACTAGCATTATGGTTCATTTCTATATGTCACAGATTTCACATTGCTTCATCTGATGATCAGAATACCTAAATAACCTGACCATTTGTGGCCGTGTGCTCTCCCCTTTTTTCCCCCCGGCTCCTGCTCAAGCCATAGCCATCAGCGGGAGTTGTTATGAGTCGCACTTGAACTGTGGGAGATGGCTGGCAGCATAACCAAAACACTGTCTGGAGTGGGAACCTAAGTATCTTGTTCCCATGAGAATATTACTATAGGTCAATTATCTTACTCCATAAATAGTGGACAGCCCAAGAGCCCTTTGAGCTCTCCTGCACGGCAGTGGGCTGCACGACAGGATCTCCCCTTGAGTGGGGACATTCGCTTAAGGTTCCACTCCTCAAGGTTGAGAGATTCCTTGCCCCAACAGATTCTCGGTGAGTGACTGATAGCATGCTAAACTTTGAAATCTTAGCTAAGTGATCTAAGGATTGATTGAGCATATCTAATCCTTTAGACATAAACCGTTGAGCAGGTCTGGGACTAGGATTAGATCCAGCCTCACCTAGACTCCTCTCTGAGAAGGAGTTTAGAAAGCAAGGGGGTCCTTTCTGAACCTCGTGCCTCAACGGGAGGGTCTCCCTGAGAGCTTGTCTGACCCTGGCCTCTATGCAGCAAATAATCAAGTGTACCCTGGCATCGAATCTCGTAAAACACTGTCGCATTCACTACTAACTTTGTTACATCACTGTTTTGTGTTAATAAACATTTCACTACTCTCTTACGAGTGAAGTTATTCACTCCGCGTGTGACACCATTCCACGCTGTCCTTATGATGCCTGCTTTCCAAGTCATCTTTACAGTCCCACCTATTTTCAAATTCTTCTACCCCTGCAATAGGAGTCTGAAAATATGGTTGAGTAGTTTCCTTTGTTTATTGTCCAGTATTAATTCCAGATCATTTATAAGCTGTTCCGCAGCAGGACTTTGATAACTCCAGCAGAGCTATGTGATACTTCAGCTGAGGAAATAACTGGGTGTTTCTGACAGCTACTTGTGAGAATCCACAGAAAATTAAGTCCTATGTTTTGCTTGCTATCTGCATCATCATCGTCAATGTTGCCCTAAGCAATAAAACAATAAAAATCTTTGGAAGTGTGAAAAATATGAGACGAATATTCTATATGAACTGTCTTTAAAAGAAAATTGTGTGTTGCATTTCTTTTTTATCTTTTTTCTCCCAAAACTTCCCATTTGCCACACATTTTGTGTTTTCTTCATCATGAAGAAATAGTTTCTGCTGCCCCCCATGTTTTAGAAGTTACCCATAACAGCAAGATATTGGCAAACAAAACCGACAATGAATAAATTCCTTATTTGCACTTCTCTGACCACAAGACATGTAACTAAATCCTTCTTTTTTGAACAAAAATATTGCTGAATTTACAGGATGAACTTTTCCTGTTCTGACATCATTTAGCTCATATTTGTCCACTTGCTAGCTGAAAATTCAGAAGACATTTGATATTCCTGAAAGAAGCTATGGACTCCTGCTTGAAGGTGAACCCTCACTTGCCTATATGTCAACATCCAGGACTTCCCCTTCCTTTCGTCTTAGATGAATTTTGTTGTAGGAGACAGAGTGGGACAATTACACTCACTTTTGGTATGATCCAGCAACCCCATGGGGTCCCATGGGTCAGATCTCTACAGCTGCTTCTGGATCATCTAGTAGAGCACCAAAGCTTGCCTCCTACCTGCCACCTCTCTACCTTAACTGTCTTGCTACTAATAGGCAACCACTTTGGAATGGCTTTAGTAGGCCATGAATGTAGTCTTACTGAGATGCACCTTTTTCTTTCAGACAGATACCTCCATTGATTTGAACATAACCAGACTTTCTGGAAGGTCTTGCTGGAAATGCGTGTTCATAGTACCTGTTTGAATTAGGGCTTTGTAGTTTCACCAGAAGGTTGAGATTTTAGTCCAGGAAAAGGACACCGATGAGATGTTTTTTATATGCCACTGAACTCGCACAAGCACTTAACAACGAATTAAGAAATTCTAAGTGAAAAAAAAAGCAAACTGAAATCAGATCTAGAACGGGAAAATCTGGGTGCTTATGTATGTGACACCCATTCTCAATAACCATCCATATACACAAAAGTACACCATGTTACCCTTGTTTCTAAGAAAACAATGCCCTTAAAAATCTAAAATGTAGACTGAATTCCTCATTTTCTCCCTCCCATAACAGTCTCTTGCTTAAAAGTGTCAAAACCCTGCTAAGTTGCACTTTATGCCACTCACCTGTCTATAAGATGCTCACCCCTGCTCACCAGTCTTTTGCAGCCAGATGCTCTCTTGCATGGTTATTGGAGCTGATAGGAAGTTTTTCAGCATTTATTGTCATTCCTGACAGAAAAGACTGATTCATTGAAATGAAAACTTTTCACAGGAACTAACCATATTTAGTGAATCTTAGCTATGTCAGGAAAGAGTCGCAGCTGTCCCCTAAAATTCCATATCCCAATAATGGTAGGACACCCAAGTTCAAATGCCTGCTCTGGTTATTCTCCAGAAAAGACTGTTTCTCCCATATCAGAGGAGGACTTCATGCACAATATGCACAGTTAGGTCCTTCTTAGTTGATTGTGCTTTAAAAACTGAAAATATGCATCAGGTAGGATGCTTGGTTGCTTCTATTTGACTCTTGTCACGAGTGGCTCTCGGGACCTTTTATATTTTGCAATTGTTCTTATATGACATGCTGAAAAAAGCAACATCATTAAATAAAATTTGGGACTAGATCCTGATCTCAGTCTATATCTTAAGCAACACCAGTAAAATCAATAGGATTTCCCCAAATTTACATGAGTTTAATTGACAACAGATCTCAGCCTCTTATCTCTCCATGTGTCATCACTCTCAGTACCCTTCAAGTGGTAGTGACACCACACTGCTACTGAGGCTAGATCATCTGAGTGAAATGAATTTCTTCATGATTTGTTACATGATCCCTGCTAAAATACAGTTCTCTGATAAAGGAGCTAAGCTTCCTTTCAGAGCCATAGATCTCAGCTGTGGTGTTGTGGCCTCCAGACTTTCATCAGTCTGAATTATTTGATACAATTTAATTAGTCCAATCAAAAGACCCAACAGTTCTTATAACTCTGCTCAGGAAACAGGAGAAGAAAAAAATCAGCGCTTTGTTTACTTACAATGTTACTCCTGACGCGTGAAGACACACCAAAATAACTGCTGTTTATTTTACAAGATGGAAAAAATATTGAACGCCCTCTGGTCATAGAAGCCATTTTCTTTTGGGATTACAAGTGCAGAGATGAATTAGGTACACTTAGGATCAATATCTGTTTCTCTTCTCGGCTCAAGATGGGATTTGTCAAAATTCGAGAGCAGCTTCTATTGAGTGTCAGCTACAAATCCTTCCAGTACTGAGTCATATACTCATTGAAAGTTGAAATATAAATGGCAAAGGGCTTTTTCAGCTACAATATCCGAGGTCAGAATGGTAGATCACCTTTCTTCCTTCTTTTTAATGAGCTTTGGTTTGATGAAGTGACCTTGCAGGTCTGGAATCTAAGGACGTAAAGGGTCTTTACAAGCTCTGGCTATGTCAGGTTCTGTGTTGCACAGCTCTGGGAAGCAAAAAGCACCACACAGTATAATGGAGGTTTCAAGACCTGGTCATTAGCGTTGATAAGTGAAAGATACAGCACCTGCTGAGAAGATTTTAATTGAATCTTGAATGTGGTCTGAATACAAGGGGAGGAATTAGCTATGGCTACCAGGTTTCAGCATGGTCAACAAGTGTTAATCAGCTGCATGCCATTCCTAGACATTGCATATGAAAAATGAGGGTGTATTGCAGTGTTGAGAATGTTAATGTCTATGGGAATATCCTCATCTTTAGGTAAGGAAGGGTCCTAATCCACAGTCCAGAAATCCAGGAATCTTGAAAGCAGATTATGCTCCATCACCTATCTGGAAAATGAAACAACCTCTGAAGACAAAACTAGGGTGGAGAATCAAAGAGGTTCATGCTCTAAGATTGGATTTTGCTGTTAGTTTTGAAAAAAAATGTATCTTTTCTAGAAAAACAAAACACTCCCAGATTTCAGCTGACCACAGAACCTAGGTCTTGCCATTTGGCTTCTTGGCCAGGGTAAAAGCAGTAGAACCAAGTAAGTATCATCAAGGCCCGAGATTAAAAATAAATAATTAAATAAATAAAAATAAAAGTTGCTCAGTTCCTTAGGAGTTTGAAAGGTTTCCAATTTATTTTACTTTCTTTGGGTTTCATGTTTAGTATGGGCTTTCTAAGAACATCTTATGGCTTTAAATATCTTGGTTTGAGGGCAATCAGATGCTATAGTGAGGGTGAATGTGCAAAAGAATAGGTCATTACATAGATAGACAGGCAGACAGATAGTTTTTTAAGGGCACGTGAGACCTTCAGGTTATGTAGTCTGAAGTTATGTATAGCACCATAAAATTCACACAGTTCTCTCTACAGATGAAGAGGCAGAAAGATGCTGTCCTGTATCAGACTTTACATGATTGAAGCAAACGCTGAATTACCTTTTCCATTTAAGAAGATAGGATTCATACCTGGGCTATCTGTGTGTCATGAGGCACTCAATTTTAAGAGAAGGCTAAATTTTCAGCAGCTGTGCTAGGCTGAGGCACCTCTAATTGGCAAAAACATTGAGACTGTGTCTTATGTATGCATTATTACCTTAAAAAAATTAACTAGGGAGTTTGGATTGAAGGAGATGATTCTTTTTGTTAAGTGGAAAAAATACTGTATAATTAATATTGAAGCCAATAACAAAGCAAAACTAGGCTTCTCATCCTTGAAACTTCACTGACTGGAAAAATTAGCCTACTCTCCCTCTCTCTCTCTCTCTTTTTCCTCTCTCCCTCTTTTTTTTTAATTATAACTTGCTGAAGCACTCGATAATACCCTTTAATCTCCTTTAATAACTACCCTATCCTAGATTTTTCTAAGCACCCTTTTGCACAGCATCCACAAATCCAAGAATAAATTGCTCTTAAGATTGACTGACTGGCTGATCTCTGAGCTCTGCCAATTTACTGATCCATGGCTTGTTCCTGCGGTTCCCCAGGTTCAGTGTAGACTGAAGGGTGGGAGGGGAATGGGGAAAGGCAGTTATTCTCTCCTGTAGAGCCGCCACCTGGACTCAGCTTATCTGACTCAGCCTCATGAGTTGACAATAGCACTTTAAGGAGTCCACTGAACTGAAAGGCAGGCTGACCTTGTAATGTCCAGAGAGCGCAGAGCCATTTTTGCATCTCCATAAAGGTGTAGAGTAAGATAATGGAGGCAGAATGGTAAAATAACTGACTTTATGGCCCTAGAGTCCTCTGACTGCAATTTACCTCCCTACATTTCAAGAGGAGTTTGAATAAAGAAAAAAAGAATTGGTATTTTCATTATTTTCTGTCTTAACTCATCAGATAATATTCAGCTAACATTACTTAGACAGCCCTTAAACATTATTCCCTTTGACTTTCATTCTTTAAAATTATTTATGTTAGTTAAGGTGTCTGCACATAACAACAAGTAAGATACACAGTATTGGTTTTATTGTATTTTAACTCTACATTTTGTTGATCAAGATGTGTCCATATCTATTGCTGGTTATATTTCATTATTTCCTTATCACTTATATTTTTGTATCATTTTCTTGGTGTTTTTGGAAGAGATACTTTTTCCAGCAAGAACCTTACTCAGTTTTCCTTATCCATTTCTAGTTACTGTGTTTACTAGGCAGACTCTGCTTATGAAATGAACAGAAACAGAACCCTAACAAAAAAGATCCGTATAAAAACTTCTGTCTATAGGTATACCGGAGTTATTAGTTGCCAGTATACCTGAAATTTACAACATTTTTGAATCTGCTTCAATACTGAGTTCTGCCTGGACAATGCAGCAGTAAAACAGTAGCATATTGAATGTAGTAAGTTGTTAATACCTGCCATAAAGTTTGCTTTGCAAAAATAATAGGTGGCTCAAGACAGTGGAGAGGCATGCTTAAATCAAGATGTATAACCAGAAATTAGGATGTATGCAGATGGTCCAAATAGGTGGACTTTCTTCAATTGCCTGCTTATGATCTCTTATACGAAGAGCTTTATTTAAAGCATTGAGTCAATAAGAGAACACACCATAGAGAAGTAGGAGAGGATATCTGAGCTCCTGTCCTCTGATACCAAATGCAGTTACACCTGATAATTCAATCTATATATTTATCATGTCCCATTTTAAAGTTAGTCCATTTTCCAACGCCATTCCTTCTATTATTAACATACTACTCCAGAATATTTTTTTTCTGATTTGTTAGAGTGTTTTAATAGCCAGGTGAAAAGTATCCTCTTTTTTTTATTATTATTATTATAATTTTTATTTTTTCTTAAGCAAAGGAAATGTGATGTTTCGTTTAGCTAGGAATTTCAACTTTTGCTCTAGTGATAAGTCAGTTGACATTTACCTATGAAAAGGTAAATAAATAAATGAAGATGTACGCAGGACAGAACTAAAACAAACAAACAAAAAAAAAAAACCGGCTCCCATATTGTCTCAAAAAATTACAATAGTAGTGGGCAAAACTAGAAGTTTATAAATCACAACTTTGGCCATGTCATTTCATTTTCTGCCACATTGCTTGTCTGGTTAAGTCAAATGGTATTTGGCAATGGGATATTCAGTGCCCGTACTTTTGATTATATGTTATGAAGTTAAGGTAGTTGCCAAACAATTAAGAACATTTTTTCTGTAGTACATAAAATATTAAAAGGACATCTAAAATGGGCTCATTATCAGAAAATTATATCCAGATTCCTAGGTGAGTGGTGTAAAGTAAGCCTCATGAGAGTGTGAACTGTTGTCTAGTAAACACAGAAAGTTAGCAGGCTTTGTAATCTGAACAAAAAATGAAGGAAAAAAAACAAACCTGCTTTCAGACCAAACCAAATAGGTATATCTCAAGTATTTGACCAACCACAACATAGCCTCAGGAATAAATTAGACAGTGTAGTTCTGGCTTGGAATACATATGGCTTGAACTGTCTCCAGATTTTTAAAACAGTGATTTTAAGCCAATCGCATAGCTGACAAAGAATTATGCTGTCTATTTAGAGATATTTAACAAAGATGCCAAATTAGGAGGTTCCATATTAAGAACTTCACCAGGTTAAGTTTTCTCTGTAGTCAATGCAAGAGGAAAGGCACTACTGCAGACTCACTGACCACTCCTGAGATTTGAGGGACCTGCACCTGGTGGATGTTTATTTTTCCCCAGTTTGAACAGAGGAGGAAACAAAGGCAACTCTTCCTCTAATATGACTGTCTAAAATTACTTGAGAGGAAAAAAAAAAACAACATACAGGCTTTTTTAGTTTACTTTTCTGTTTTTTTAGGAAATATTATTTTTAAAGCACTGTGAGATATAGATATGTGCAAACGTTTAAGGGCAAAAAGGCCCCTGCAAAACACAAGCTTATGAATTAATAAAGAGACCCTTTTTCTTTTCAATAACAATTGATCTCCAGCAAAACTGGGGTTCTTAATTTAAAAAAAAAAAAAGTGACTCTATAAGTAGCTGAAACTTTGTATTATAAGTGTACAGAAATAATGATCTATTTCTGACCATGGACTGAAACTAAAAAAGAAATAAAATAAAATAAAATAAAATAAAATAAAATAAAATAAAATAAAATAAAATAAAATAAAATAAAATAAAATAATATAAAATAAAATAAAATAAAATATCATGCTTTTTCATGGCCTTGAAAAATTTCAGAAGTTTACATAGGGCCAGGTCAAACCAACATTAATTTCCAGACATAGTCTGAAAATTCAGGGAACCAGGCAAAGAGGAATGGGATTTTTCAGAGGAAGAGATACATTAAATCAAAAAAAAAACAAAAAAAAAGTCATCTTAATATCTTAAATAAAATCCTGAGGGTTAATTAAATAACAACGCAGTACATCTAAGAGATGAAGAATTCATATACAACAGCTTCAAGAATTTTGTGAAGCGATTGATTATATGGATGATTAATGACAAAGAAAAAAACTTAAGCTTTACCTTGAAGACTACTCAAAAGTGGCCAATCTATTACAGAGGAAAAAAATCTTACCTCATTTATGTATACTTGGGGATTGCATTTCAAGGAAGGTTTTGGAACATCTGCTTATGTGAACCCTAATGGGAACGGAGGTTCGGTGTCAAAGCAGCACCAATTTAAACCCGAGAACTTAAGCAAAATTTTAAAATTCTTAATATGGAGAAAAGTAATTTTATTTTTTTACTAATTCTAAATTGTCTTAATAAAATTTTTAACATACTATCTCAAAATGTTTATAACTGCTACTAATACAAGATTATCCTATTGAGCAGAAGCAAGAGGTGATCTGTCTTTAAGCATGCTTTCTGATCACAGCCCACAGAAATTTTCCAGCCCATTTCTCAGTTCTGAAAAATTTCTCAGTTCTGAATTTTCCTCTCTTAGAAAGCAGTCACCTTATTTTTCATTATTATGACTAAAAACAAGCAGGCCATATCCTGGCTGTGGTTTTAATCTCACTTTGCTAATCATCTATATTGTTGGCTTTAGATGGTTTTAATGTTTTCTAATATTGAATAATTGGATATTACTAACTACAATAAATGGCTTAAAGAAAAATAGTAGTTCAATAATAAATATGAGGATTCCTTTAAAATGTATTAAGTTCTACCTTAAAACAATTTCCTCTGAGAAACAGAGGAAATACGTAAGTCAAAAAAAATGAATTCAGTTTTTACATAGGTGGAGGGCATGGGATGCACTGACTTGCATCCTAGACTAAAAGAAAGTAGACGTTTATTTCCTTACTTTTATTTTTGGGTAGTAATGGACAGGCTGCTTCACTGGCTCAGTTCTCTCTCTGTTTGACTATATTCAGGCTGGCATTCTTCAAGGACATACATCAATTCTGTATCTGTACAATGGCACCCTGAAACCAGTCAGGAGCTTTTAGAAATGACTGAAATATAGATAATAAGGGAAAATGGAGACTTACATCTCAGCTGTAGTGGAGTGGATTTAGTGTTCTGCAATGCTTGGCTGCCTTATTATTAATTAACAAACAGCAGCACTATGTTCCTTCTTTCTTTTCCCCTCCTTGATATGAGTTGCAGCATGAAGGCAGCTCCTACCAATACCACTTTTTAATTTCATGGTATAAATTGGAGTTTTTACGCTAGTTAGCAATAAATAAACAAAGACTTTCTGAATGATTGAAATGGAATTTCTGAAGGAAAGAGCAACAAATAATTAGACTTCTATATCACTAATTATTATTGGTGGCTTGAACAAAATTACGTTTCTGGCCTATAGAATTTCTAATCAGTAAAGTCAGAGCATCATAATATGATCTCTTCAAACAGATTTATTTTTCAGATGACTGGTTCCTAATGCCATTTTGGCATTGCACAATTCTGCTATTGGTTATATTTGTCTTCTGCCTTTAAATATATTGTTTACTACTACTACAAATTATTATTTGTAACATAGTAATGACTAGAAACTATAGTCATGGGTTAAGGCTGCACTGCGCCAGAAATTGTACCAAAGTGGAGTCAAAGCCTGTCCCTGATGCAAACATTGCAATTTAAGAATATTACGTAAAATATAGATATATTACAAGCCCTCATGTCTAGCCATGCTCACCTATTGCACTTCTTCCATTTATTTGTAAATGTTTATGGAAAATAATCAATGCAAGAAGCTTGGGCTTGGGGGCATTTTTGCACTCAACAACAAAGTAAAGAAATTGCATCTAAGAGGTCTGTAGTTTAGTTAATGATGTAATCATGGTTTAATCACAGTTAAGTTTAGACAGTTAAGGCATCTAATTTAGAAGCCTCGTTACTACAGGTGATAAATCAACCTTGAGGAGTGGCCATGAACCATTAGGTCTTTTCTAAACATGAGCGCTTCAGCATTAAAGGAGCATGTAACATTCTCACTTATGTCTTTCACTTTGATGTAAACATGGAAAAACTTCAGAGATTTATATCAAAATCATCCTTCACATTAAAGATTAATATAATTTATAAAGGTGAGTCAAAAAGCTAAATGTGGTTTGTCTCCCTTGATAATGTGGTTCAACCCATTTTCCTTGCAAATAGAAACTCAAAGTTTTCCACCTGGAAAATCAAAGTTTTTCCTTGATTCTGATAAAACAGAAAGCTATATATCTTGACTCTAGGCCTCTGTTATGAATGTGAGATGAGTGCAACCAGAGACCATTGAGACAAATAAATAGGAAAATGAGACAGTTAGATAATAAATTTTGAGATGGTGAATGATGGTATGCCTTAGGATGACAAAGACAAATACTTTAAATGTAAAGCTTGTGTACTTAGACATTTATAGAAATAGCAAGGGTCTCTTTTTTTCACCTCCATTCAGGACTGTTAAAAAAAGGGAGAGCAAACACCAAATTAGAGTGTAAGTGATGAGTGACACATAGGTGGCAAGACATGGGCATGTTAGCAGGTTTTGTCCTTTCATGTAATGAAGCTGTGGTGCTCCTCACTGAAAGATGGTACAAAGGCAAAAGGATGACACAGACTGAATGACTCATTGAGCTAATTATAGGAAAAAAAAATCATTAAAAGCTGTCAACTAAAGGCCATGTATGTGAATGCGGAATTCCCTCAAAATGTTGGAGACTAGGAGACTTTTGAATGAGTTTTGCTACATGCTGGGAGAGTATTTGAGAGAGTATCAAATATAGTTGTCCTGTTCCTGTGTTCTTCCCTAGGCATTTGCTTAGGTCACTCTCAGAGACAATATATTGGCCAAGCTGGATACTGCTGGATACTGGTTCAATCCAGTCCTATTATTTCCATGTTTCAGTGGTATGGTCTAAAGGTGCAGACTAGACAACATGGCGCTGCATGGAGTGGAAGAGTGGAGCATAAGGAAGCTGAATGCACATGGAGTCATGAACAAACCCTTTTACTAAGAGGTGCTGGTAAGGAGGTGGCGATGTGGCCACGTGGGAATCCGCTGCTACGCCCCAGGACCCAATACGGTAGGAATAGTACAGAGGGCTTTGTGTCTCAAAACCTGTGGCATGGAGGTCCTGTCAGGTGGAAAAGCTATGAGTTGCACCAGTGCAGTGGGTGCTATAAATACAGATTGCACACTCAGAAACATTTCTGAAGAGGCTCCTCAGAATGGGAGCAAATGCTGCCAGCCCATTCCCATATAAATGACTGTACCTGGCTGGGCTACAGTATACTAAACAACTGCAGAAAGCAACAAATCACCAGTCTGCTTGTGACAGGCCATCCCAGCTAAATCAAGTTGTCATTTATTTTTGACTTGCTTTTGCCCCAGGATCAGTAGCTTTTTCTTTCGGGTTGAGAACGGAGCAATTTGAAAGTGCAAAAGCCTATTAGAAAAAATGGCATGAAGGGTTAGTTATAGCAGTGACGGTTGCACTTTGTCATCTGTAGTTAACCCTTTTGCCCTGGGGCTTCAGAGACTTTCTGTATGGTTCACAGGTCACTCAGAAGCTTTGCTGCAAGTAAGCATTTAAAGGTGAAACTTGGGAGCAAAGCTGCCATGAAGGCATGGGGATGCATGTGTGTGGCAGAGGGGAGCTGTTAATCCAGATAATATTTTAAATGGAAAACAGCTCCACAGCAAAAAAAAAAACAAACAAATTTTCTTCTTGTGTTTCATAGTAACAAAATGCCAATAAGTTAGGAAAAATAGACACTTTCAAACAGTATGTTACAGTTAGATTTCCTGCATCACTGCTGCCCTTTGTAGTCTTATACAAACCAGAGACCCCTGCTGAATCCTGAACTCAGTTGTATCAGGGGCCATGATTCGAAAAAAATGACAAAAATTATTTGTATGAAGTTCTCCCCACTTCTTCACAGGTACGGGGAGTCAATAGGAAGTTAAATGAATTGCTTTGTCAGAAACCCCAACAACTCTTCTCTTCATCCAGACTCATATCCAAGAAAACCAGTATCTGACATCTGTGTGTAGAGCCAAGTGTTTAAGGGAATCATAGAATCATAGAATCATAAAATCATAGAATGTGTTGGTTTGGAAAGGACCTTTAAAGGTCATCTAGTCCAACCCCAAAAGGGAAAGGCTACTGAAACTGTGGCTGCACTATTTTGCTTTAAACTAGTCTTTCTGCAGAAGACACTGTTTATCTGTTATGTTTCTTTTCTATTCTTTTAGCTGGACTATATTTGCCTCATAACAAAGGCAATATTAGGAGAAAGATTTCCATCATTTTCTCATTACTGTACTTAAGGATGTCCAGCCAGACATGCTTGTGCATTTGGATGGGTGTGGGTGAGAAGCAGGATTTAGGGAGGAATGGGGTCTTGTGTTCATGGGGTCTGTTAGCAACTGGGCTGTCATAGATGCATATAGTTGTAATACCAGCCACACAAAAGAAAAAAAATAAAAAAATAAAAAGGTGGCTTTTGTGCATTTGCTCAGGCCTGTCAAGAAGATATGTGTATCTGAGATGCCTATTAAGACTGAATAAAGCAGTTCCAACTATTACACTATTTGTTTATTCAAACATTTCTGCAGAAGCACATGTCATAAAGGCTTACCCTGACAGCACTGGTATGCTATTCCTTGTTAAGGGATGCAGCCATTCCAAAAGACTGCATGGCAGTAATCACTAACAGTGTCAGAATAATTACAAATTTGCCCATGTTGTAAGCTTTTGGGCTTTTTTTGTTTTTCCCCAGGCGTCTTTGGTTTGCATAAGCATGTGCAATTCTGCCTCTTGCTCTTCTAGCCTGGGATATTGATAATGTCTTGGATATCCTAATCTGAAGAACTAAAACATTTCTCTTTCTCTCTCTCACGATTCCCATGAGATCATGAATACCTATACTGTGACACTCCAAATATCTATACTGTTGCCTTTATGGAGTCCATACAAGCTTGCTATAGCTCTTCTCATCCCTTTAAACTTGGCTTTTCTAAAATTCCTTAAGCATTTTGACTTTACTTTCAAAATAAAACAAGGCTGACAGATTTTGACTCATCTCAGATCTTGTGAGGAAGCAATAGGAGATAGAAAAGAACCTCTGACAATTCAGAACAAAGACATTTTTTTTTTTGCCAGCTTTGTAATGGTGTGAGTTCAACTTTAGTCTCTGCTGAATTGTTAAAATGTAAAAAGCAACTTACCTAAATGGGCAGTGAATGAGGGGAGCTGGATGCACTGTGCAAGCAAAGTGAAAACTATCAATCACCATCTATTACTCCACTCTTGGTATCTGAGCAGTGTTTCAGATGTTCTGGAGAGATTAGCTCAGAATAAGTAAATGCCAAAAATAGAAACTGTCTACACATATCCACCCAGTGTGTCACCCAAGCTAATCACCCTGTGCTTTATAGACTGAACAGTTTGGTCCCAGCTCTATCAGGGATCTCTCAGACATAAATTTATCAAGGTAGATGAGTCTGACACATCTTAGTAGGAAGTTCCATATCCTTCAAGCAGGTTGTCATGCAGGTACAGAATGAAGATATCTGACTTGGAGATTTGACCTTCTAAATAGGCAAAGTAAATGAGAAGCTATGATGATTTCCTGCAATGATTTGCCAGGTTATGTCTTGATTTCTTCATGGATCACAGGTTGAGAAGGACTGAGCTAGCTTAACTTAGCTTAGTTATCATCTAGAAGCAAAACATGGTCCATGAGTCCATTCTCTGGATTTCACGCATGATTAGAGGGGATATCCTCAGGCCTAAAGTCAATTCCCAGTAATTTTACAGAACCCCTTTAGTAAACAATTCCTTATATTATATTATATTATATTATATTATATTATATTATATTATATTATATTATATTATATCTTTGAATAATATTTTGCTTGAGCAAATAGGACGTCCTTTCAGGATAAACCATTGCAATGTTTCAACACATAAGGTTCTCACCCCACTTGGTTCCAAAGAGCTGAAATGATACCTGATTCCTCTGAGCTCTTCCAAAGAAATGCTCCTTTGGATTTCTCATTCAATGAAGAAAGCTTGGCCACTGTAATCACCTAAATATAAAAGAGGCAGCATGAAAACTATGAGTTCTCTTATCTTGAGGAATTGTCACATAGTAGGCAGAAGACTCACAAAAGGTCAAAGGCAAATGTCACTTGCTAGGGCATGTTTTCTCATGCTGAAGAGATGCCATGTACAAGCAATCACAGTGACAACTCTTAGCAGGGAAAATGTCAGTGACTAAACAGCATCCCCAGGAGTGCAGGAGAAACCCTCAGGGCTCAGGTGAGATTCACTTCTCATTCTGTAATAGAAGAGACAACAGCAGCAGTGGAAGAGAGACCATCAATAGAAGCAGATGTTGCAAAAATAGTCCTGGAGGTAGAAAGCAAGGGTGATGGCTGTGGAAGCTAAGACCTGAGAGGTTACCAGGGATAGAATAGGCACAACATGATAGCAGAAGTTGTAAAGAGTAAGCAGCATCCAAGTACTAGCAGAAGAATGACACATTTATACAAAAAGGTGTAAGAGAAGCTGAAGTGAGGCAGATTTAGCTGTAAGTACGCAAAGGAAAGAAAAGAGGAAAAAAATCACAGAAAGCAGCAAGCGACAGCCATGAAAAAGGGGGAGATTTTCTTCTTCAGAAATAATAGAAGATATTCTGAGATGTAGAAGATGGAGGAACTGAATGAGAAGAGGAACAAAAGAAAAAAGCAGGCAGTGAAAAAGCAGGGCCAAGCCTGCACAAGCAGCCACTTTAGGGAGTTTTTCATGTTCTTCTTTTTCTCCAAATAATCATAACAACCACACTCATGATGTGAAGCATGAGTTCATAATTACTATTCAGCAAGTCCTATAAAGGAATATGTGACAGCTAGGAGAACCCCCAAGCTGTATATTAGCAACACATGCACTCGAGTCTTCCAGCCTTTATCAAACTTCCTTTGCAAATGTCTCTCATTCCTTTAAAAGATGGGGAAGTGAAAGCATGAGAAGTATGAATGCAGCTTGCTCAAAGTCAGTTTTAGGGTAAAGACAAGAAAAGAAAAAAAGACAGATCATCTACTTCCAAAATCTGCAGAAAACCTATATGCATCTCACAAGAAGCAGCAACAAATAGAATACAAAAGGAAAAATTGTGTTCTTTAAAATATTGCTCACGGCCTATCCTTGGTTACGAGTTAATAGTTTGCCACTATTTCCTTACAGTGGGTTTTGTTGTCTGAGCCTTTAAAATATAGAGCTTTGAAAAGCTAAGGGCAAGCAATGGCGACACAAGCGTAGCTGTGAAATGTAACTGGAGATCTGAGGCCATGATGAGGCCAGTCTCTGTCTTGATATTCAGTGCAGCGCAAAAATAATTTAGTGACTTTGTCTTCAAGTTGGTCTTATTCACTGAATGTTGACACTTGACAGTCATTCTGCATGATTTCTGCACTGCACCGTTATGTGAAATATCACATTTCATTACCTTCCTCCCAGCCAGTCACTCTCCATAAATGTAAGCTTTTTTACCAGGTGAATACCTCTTTAGACCAGTGTCCTTACCTGCAGGAGGATTTTGAAGAGGTGGGGGTGGGTGGAGGTTCAAGATTGGGTGACTCAGTCCTGACTCACTGTAAAGCCAGTGCTTTCCTTTGTGCCAGAGCAATGCCTTTGTCTTTTCTCCTTTTTCTGTTCTGTGCCATTCTGATCTCGAAGACCCTAAACTGGTAGTCACATCACATCACATACACGTGTGACACGTGCATGCATTCTCATATGTCGGAGGATGTCGGAGTGGGAGACGGACCCGGAGTAACGATGGAATCTCAATATGAGTATGATCGTTCTCCCTTTATTCAAGTTTTCACAGAGTATATATAGACAGGCAATAAGAGCACGCGCTAGCGGCAGCTATAGGATTGGCTTACAGTCTCTGTTCACGCACTGTCCATGCAGTTCATTCACAGATCAGGTTGGTTACAAGAATTCACATAGTAAATTGCTTAGTCATTAGCACAACATGTTTTCTACCTTCTCAGTTCCTGTTTTTCCCATATACTAATTCCATCTTCTACCACCTGTTTTGCCCTTAATCTAATCTCTCATAGTAGGGAGGCTGGCTCACGTGACCATTTTCTCTCAGACACATTCCTACACTCATACATGTGTGCAGGCACACACACACACGTGTTCACACACACACAGAGTTAAAAAGCATCTGAATCAGCAGGAGGATGAAATGAGTGCATAACATGAGGTAACAAGAAATGAGGGGCTATGCTTGCATTAGTCTTGCACCACTGAGCCAGCTGCCTTTTGTACTGCACTGGTTTTACATTTTTAAATGATATTGCCCACAATGTAGTCGCGCTTATTATAGCTGACTAGTCAAAATGAGTAGTGCACTAGGCACATTAGCATTAGAACCATTTAAAAATATAAAGTAATAATTTTTTGAAGGAAAAGTTGAAGTTTTAATAATCTACAGATTTATGCTTATTTTTCCCATTGGTTTTTAATATCTTTTCCCTTTCATTTTTTTAATGTGTTTTTCTTTAATGTCTTTTACACTGCCTGGAAACTGTTTTTCTCACTGGTGTCATTTGTTTGTTGTTTGTTGACTTCTCAGTGAGAAACCTAAAACCCATTGAGTGGCAAAGACATTCCTGTATTGTCAACTTGAAGTGTCCTACAGCTCAAATTGGTTTAAAAGAGGACTACACAATATGGAGCAAAGCTCTCTTTTGCCCTGTTTCAGCTGTTGCCATGGTACATAGAGGGGAAATAACTTATTCCTGAAATCTAATTGAGTTTATTCCTCTGTAGAAACTTCTAGAGGACAGGGGGGTAGCCTTGGCAGAAAAACATTTAGAGGCAGCCTTGAGACAGGCGGGCTCTGGAGATGAACAGGGAATATAGACACAGTGAGGCCTGAGAAGGAATGGAAAGAGACTTTCCTGAGGATCCTGTTAGAACTACAATTGAAGAACTGAAAATAAGGTTTCCATCCTTCTTGAGAGACCACTAATCCTTCAAAGGAACCGGTTTGCTCACACACTGTTTGTTTTTTAAGCTGCCTTACATTGAGATTTCTGTTTTTAAACTATATTTTAAGGTATACATGACTCTAGCTTGTGCCCAGCTAAAACTTAAATCAGAATTGAAAAGCCTTCCCTTCCCTTCCCTTCCCTTCCCTTCCCTTCCCTTCCCTTCCCTTCCCTTCCCTTCCCTTCCCTTCCCTTCCCTTCCCTTCCCTTCCCTTCCCTTCCCTTCCCTTCCCTTCCCTTCCCTTCCCTTCCCTTCCCTTCCCTTCCCTTCCCTTCCCTTCCCTTCCCTTCCCTTCCCTTCCCTTCCCTTCCCTTCCCTTCCCTTCCCTTCCTTTTCTTTTCTTTTTTCTTTTCTTTTTTCTTTTCTTTTCTTTTCTTTTCTTTTCTTTTCTTTTCTTTTCTTTTCTTTTCTTTTCTTTTCTTTTCTTTTCTTTTCTTTTCTTTTCTTTTCTTTTCTTTTCTTTTCTTTTCTTTTCTTTTCTTTTCTTTTCTTTTCTTTTCTTTTCTTTTCTTTTCTTCTCAGTTTAAGAAAATGATGAAGATGGATCCACACCCAGACTTTGAATGAATCAGAGTCTCACAACTTTTTTTGATTAGCTAGGAATCAGAGCTACCCCCCTTACCCCTATTTAGATAAGAGGAACACGGGGAGGTAGAAACCTCTCGCTCAGTCATGTGCTTCAGGAATCTTTTCTCATGTTTAGATACTTTATTTTTTGCTTATTATTTGGACAAATTATTATTTCTCCACCTCTGCTTTGCATAAGGCAGTTTACCTGGGAGAAGATAGAAATATCCTACATTTCTCAATGAAATCGTTTGGTTAGTTTTACAGAGTAGTGATGATTGAAAGAGAGACTTCACTCATGCATTCAAATGTGTACATATTTCTTTGAATAAAAGAAAAATCAGACTGTTTTCAGAGTCCCTACACACATATGGATCCCTACATAGTCTCTGTCCCTCTCTCAAGCATGCATAAGCATATGCATCTTATACTTTTGTATTCCTAACTGGACCACAGACTCATAGGTTTTTTCTTTGAAAAACATAGACAATATACAGAAATGCCAAGGCATATAGGATGTGACAATGGTTCTAGTTAAAACCAAGCCAGAATTTATCTGTTTTCTAAATTTGTGACAACTGGGAATATATGAAAAATCAATGTTACCTCAGATAAGGAAAATGGGATTTTTAAAAATTGATGCTCAAAAAAATTGATTGAATCTGAGTTTGTCCTTTCAGTTCCAACTCTTTTTCAATTAATTTTTAAGGTACGTTCTAACGCATTATGTCCTGAAAGGCAAATTACATAAAGCATCTGGCCCAACTTGGGATTTTTGTTTTGTTTTGGCTTTTGATTTTGTTTATTTGTTTGGTTTGAAAAGCAACATACAACGTTTTGGCATTTCTTCCATTTCATAGAAGCTGAGAGGCTTCTATGTTTGGAATGAACTCTGGTTTTGGACAAGTTTAGTTACGACAAACTGATATTTCCTGAAAACAACATTATAAAATTGACAATTCTTTGAGCCTTACTTCTAAATGAAAACTTTCAGGACTCCCTGAATAAAGTTAAATAACATTTGTTATTACATTTCTCGCTAAGAATATCAGAAAATTTGTTTTCTAATATACAATTACTCTAGGAAAACACAATATTTTGTGACTATACTTCCAAATTTAAACAATGCAAATAATTAAACAAGATTGTTTTCAAACTGATGGAAGGTAAGCGAAGATCTTCAGGGCAGAATTAGCCAACTGAGGTGGTTGGCATTTCGTTCAATAAATTTCTCTCAAAGGGAAAACACTGGTTTGTCCAAAACAAAACTTACTATGGAAACGTATCACTTCAACAGAACTTCATGCTGGTCCAGGATGGGATCTGCAACAGTGAGTGTCAGCTCCTTGCATAGGAGGCACGATCAATCACCCTTCTGCAGTTGACAAAACCAACCAAGTCCCTGATCTGTCTTATGCCAACACAGACTGGAATATGGCTCCCTTTCTTCCGAGGCAGATATGCTACCTGTCACAACATACAGTTTCTTTGCCACAATAAGTAAAAATGTTTTCTGAAGTCTCAAAGAATCAGAGATACAGCTGGGATGTAGAATATCTTTCTTTCACACAGTGAGCTGGATGCCCCACTGCCAACCTCTTGCCTGCAAGAGAGAGATAGGCTTCTAGTCTGTGCAAGTTCCCTAGGCTCCCTCTGGCATTAAGGGGGAGACTGCCTGTAGCACAAGTGAGCATCTCTCAGGGTTCAACAATCCCTCTAGCTAAAAGTGACTAAAAGTGGTAGCCTCCTTGAGAAGAGATCCCTCATTCAGCTCATGATAGCTCAGATTAATCCCACCCTCTCTTTTCTCTATATTGAAGAAAGTCGCCCCAAATCCCTGGTTGGAGGTTCAGAAAGTTATGAGTTTTTCTTACTTGTCTTCTTCTTATCATGTATCACCTCATTTTCCAACAACAGTGAATATACAGAAAGGCTTAGCACACCAGAAAGTGCCACTCGGTGCCTCTTGCTCCTCAGCACCCATCATGTTGCCCTATGAGATATAAATATGTGACCTTATTTTGAAAGGAAAATCCTTCCTAGCTGCTTTGCAGCTCCATCACTTATGCATTATAGACTTTCTACTCAATTGCAGCATAATCTCATAGGAATTTATTATGCATCCTGTATATAAAACAGTATGTACCCTCTACAGAGAACATCAAAAGGTAGTTAATAGAGATGTTAAATTATTATTGGTTGAAAGGAGCCGATGCCCTAGAGTAATCAGATTCTCTCTTTCTCCCTCTCGCTTCATATACTATATATAATATATACAATTAATAGTGCACATATATCAGTCTCTGAATAGATCTCTATAAAGTCTGCTTGAATGTTAGAGGAACTGATGTATAAAACATGTGGAACCAAGCAAAGATGTCACATTAGGGCACATTACAAATACTAGCAAAAGAGTTGATGGATAAGGCAAAGAAGACACTGCGAGTCCCAAGGGAAAAAAAAAAAAAAAGCTTTATGTTATTTCCTGCTCTCACCATTTATTTGTGGGGGAAGACAGTCAAGGTGTTACTGACTGGAATGAATAGCTGCACTGTTTTTTATTAATGGTCAGGAGAAAATGTCAGATGCTTATACTGAGCTAATTACTTATTGCTAAGGATCAGGAAAAGATGTAATATGGAACTTACTACCCAATGATTAGATTAATTGAGATAAGATTGAATTAGAATGGTGGTCTCTCAGAGAAGACTCTGACCTAGGAACCAGGAAATCTCTTCCCTGCTATAGGCAAGTCCATTCATCCCAATTTATGATATCCTCCTCAGAGTCTAGACTGTCCTTTTAGAGAGTTGACCCCTTCTATGTGTTTATTCATAACAGAATGACATCTCAAACAAGGCTAATAACCTAAAATAATACTGGCATTAGGAGTAAATATCACTAGAAATAGTAATTAAACTCAGAGCAACTAGTGAAATTTAAACACTAAATATGGATCTTTAATTGTTTCTCTAGGAGGTAATTTAAAAATTGAAAATGAGAGTAGCTTAATCCAAAATGTAAAATGCCAGACAATGGGAAATAGATGATATATTAAATAAATACATACCTATATATCCTTAATGTGGAGAAAATACTGCAAACCAGTGAAACTTGGGTATCTGGCTCCCCTAATCGTGCACTGTTCCTTATGAATTTGCTTGGGGTGTTGCATTGTTCCCTTCTAAATTATCTGGGCCTATCTTATACCTGAAGGCTCATTCCCATGTAAATCACATTGCTGAAATGAAGAAACACGCCAACAAAACGAAAAACACTCTTACGAAAGATTGCCTGCTTCACTCAGGAGTTCCAGAAGGGAAACCCCAAATGTGTCCAAACTCAAAGAGCAAGCTTGGACTCGAGTGACATGCCTGTGTTAACAACTCCTTCCAACAGAATATCATGATAAATGACCAGACACTATGTCTACATCAAGACTTGAAGTGGGAAAGGTGTATTTGAAAGTTACCATCTTAGCTGACAAACTGATTGACTCTCAGTGAGTCTCCAAAGCGGAAGACATTGAATATTAGAAGATGAGCTGACAATGTCTCACAATACATACAATGCCTCTTCTTACTAAGAGAGTCCAGCAATACAGTGTCACCTTTGATTTGGACTGGAGGTTCCAGTTCAAACCCTATTAATAATTCATGTTGAAGATGGATAGAAGTTGGATTGATCGTATCTAGCTTGAGATTTATACAATGCAGATATCTACATTTGATTGCATAGAAAGAAGTAGGCATTTTAGACAATGGCTCATGTGTTCATTATTTTTGAAGTCTGGGTTAGAATGAAATTAAATACATTCAGTAAAAGCTTATCTCCAGCTACTAACATGGACAAAAAGGTTAGACCATAAACTCAGTTGCAGATGTCTACCTTGCAGACTTCTGAATGAATCCTATCTTCTGTACCAAGTGAGACCTTGTTCAAATGACTTTGTCCAAAAGGAACTGCAGTGTATTGAATTGGTATTAGTTCCACTGACTTTCATGTTGTGTCATATTAATTTAAAGAGCAAAATAAAAACAGTCTTGAAGATGTGAGAATTACTAAGACTTCTGATTCATATTTGAGTTCTGTTTTGTTGTGGTTTTTCTCTTGTATATGTAACATATGTTTGGTGTCTTTAAACACAATTACTTTTGTATAATAAAAGTGTTGATTTGATGATGCAACATTTTCTGCAAGTGTGTTTAAGACAGTTTATGTTTTCATAAGTTGCAATGAAACTCAATTATGTATGTGTAATAAGGCTCTTGATTGTTACACTTCTACTTTTCTGTATAATGAAGCCAGCAATTAGAATTTGGTTGCTCTATGGCATAGGAAAACATACTTGTTTTGTAGACAAAAGATCTTAATGAGCATCTTCTTAAAAAAAAAAAAAAAGTTCCAAAAAAAAAAAAGGTCAATAACTCAAACATGTAATCAGATTTCTTAACAAAAAGGATTTGTTTCCTGACAATACATTAACATCACTTCAAGGGACAAACAGTCCAGATTACATAAATGTACTTTTTACTATGGACAGAGAAATGAATAAGAAAACATTTCACCACTAAGGTTATGGCCTTTACATTGTTAAATTACATCTGTAAAGTATGTCTTCTTGACTGTAAGTAACTGCACATAGTTTGGATAATAATAAGCCCTAATCACACTTGTTAGTGGATGCATCTACATCAGTGTTTTACTTTGGACCAGAAGTGTGCTTCTGAAACAAATTTCCCAATTGTCTTCATTACCATGCCTTCGTTTGCATTACGTGACAGTCTTGGAGCATGAAAACTGTATTCCTTTTAGATTAAATTAGACCAGAAGATATATTCCAGGAGTTCTTCAGATGCATTACGTCTGCTAATGGGACTGCAGTCTGTGGGTTCAGACTATGGGTAGTCCCAAACAAATACTCTTGAAGTGCCTATAGTGTGGCCATCAAATGCTTAGCACCAGCTGTTTTGCTCATACAGTTACATTTCTTTCATACAGCCCTACTAGACAGTATAGGTAAAGATAATGTCCTATCAGGGGCCAGATTTTCCAGTATTTCTGCCCAGTAGAGGTCTATTTTTAACTCTTAGCCTTTTAGATGTAGGGCTGTGGAGTCAAATTGAGTTCAAATCAACCTGCTGAAATCATTAGGATTTCTCAAACCGTGAGCCATACCTGTGCCCATTTATTGTTGTGGTGTTAAACATAAATAACCAAAGCAGAGCAACTTTCAGCTACTTCTAATGACTGGCACAGCTCGACCTAGGCTGGGAAAAGAGACTGGTCATCTTGGACTGCAGTGGCTGAGACAAAGGAAGAGGCAGGGCTCATCGAGTGTTGTTATAGTTACCTGAACCTGGTAAACAAACACTGACTCAATTGGCCTAAAGTCTTTCAGAGTCAAGTAGAGAACCAGGCAATTTTAGGGTATGGTTCATCTGAGAAATTTTAGCCAGTTACTTCAGGATGGGATGGACTGTGACCAAAGAGTTTGTCTTTCTGTTCATTGAGTACAAAGGAACATAGGGGACTAGCTCAGATGGAAATGAGCTGGAATGGAATGGAAAAAGTGGAAATACATTTAGCCTTATGAATAATTGTCTGGTCCTTAGTAAACTAGAAAGACTAACGAGGATTTCCACTCTCTGGTGAAAGAAAGGGAACCCTCAATTGAGAATTCTAATGGGTAAGTATCCATTTGAAAGACTGAAGGCAGAAAGAGTGAGTGGCAAATTTTCCCTTGACTTTAAAGGAACTGATGTTTACTATAAAAATTAACACAGAGAATACATGTAAAATGCTGGTAATGCTCATCATTGCAGTATCCCAGTCACACACAGCAGCCAATGTGAATTCAAATTGAACCTACAACATGGTCTGTGCTATATACGGTCATTTGGATCCACTCATAGCAGTTACAAATGGCTAAACATTTTACAGGTAGAATACTTATGTTAAAAATCTGTTTTAAAATGTTTTTATTTCTTCAAATAATAAAAAAAATGGTCAGTGTTGCTGGTATCATAAGGATTTTTGTTTGATTGTTTCAATATCCATATTTTCAAGGCAAAAAAAATGGAATTACACTAATGTAAATATATTTCACTACAGCTTAATTTCTCTTTGAAATACAATTTTTTTTAGAGATTAACAAAAATACCAATAAAAATATACCCCAGATTAGGGTTGTCTTTGGGGCTTTTTTTTCAGTCTGTGAAATGCAAATTACTTCCAAATCCTGAATTAACTGGTTTTAAATAATTTTCCCTATTTTTAAGTAGTTTTATAATTGTGCTTGCATTTAATTATAGTCCAAGAGGAACAAGCTTTTTTAATTATCTTATTTTTCTTAAAAACATTGCTGAACCCAGTCTTTTTCTGTAAAGGCCAAGGCTTTGATCTTTTTCTTTTTTTTTTCATATCATGCTACAGTGCCTGACATAGCCATCCAGGGTGGGAGTGTGACATCGCATTCTGCTTCCTTTATGCTTGGTAAAAGACCCAAAATAGTACAAAGGAAACCCTGAAGCCTGGAAATTGTGATGTACTTATTCTACCGTTTCAGATTTTATGAACACACATGTGACATTACACTGAATACCCTGCTGCGAGTATTGGTACATCGGTACGTTGGTACATGGGGATGGAGGTAGAGGTGAGGCTGGAGGAGTGGGAGGTGAGTTTTTTGCACCCTGTGTTGCTGAGATTTGTGACAGCACAAGGCAGCCCTCAAGTATTTCCACAAAGCAAGATGTTACTATAGCACAGGCAGGTAGCCCAAGACAGCTGTAAGCTAGCTGCCTTGGGGATCTTATGCATCTCATGCACCAAAAACATGCTTTGGGTCCCGGAGAGGTGTCTGGGTTATTATTACTTGAACTGACCAAATAAACCTGATCATGTCTGCATGCATGCAGCAACTGACCCACCATATGGCAGTGTCATCACAGCCTTAAACAGGTGTTTGGGCCTCACTAAATTTAATTTGGGTCCAATCCAAAAGATATTTTGGAAGCATAAGCATGTGTTAAACTGCTTAGTCCCTTTACACGTATCCACACACATGAAGAACACTATTTTCTTTCTGTGGCATTTACATGATTAGCACAGAACACTATGCACTGGTTTTAAATACAGTGTCTGCCTGTTCTTTCTCGAATAAATGCAAGAAACATATTTTAGCTACTGTTGTTTTGTTTCTCTTGTTTCATCTCTTTTTTTTTTTTCTTTTTTTTTTTTTTCCCCTCCCCTGCCATCTGGGTTTCCACAATTAGAGATAGGATTCATCTCAACTAACCTTCGCTGTCTGAAAGGTGAATGGCCTAAAATAATCACCTAGGGTCTCTCTGCAGTCAGCAGAGAAAAACCGACAACTTCAAATAGTGATTTGTCCCAACTTAAGCCAGATGTCTGACACAGGCAGGACAAATCAGTCTCTGAGGGTGCCCATTTCTCTCCACTGAATACAAAGAGAGTCCAGCTATCTAGCTTAGACCACGTACCCAATTTTAGACAACTAAAGGTAGGAACGATAAATCCTGTCCTTAGCATCTTATGATACTATTGCATGTTATTTTCATACACCAGAGTAAAGTACTTACGTGAAAATTACTACTTACATAGGCTCTGTTCTAAGAAGGAAATATAGCATTCAGTAATAGAGAAAATGGAACAGTAAATGCAGAGATTTAGTATTAAATTTCAAGATTAATTTTCAATGACTGTAAGACTGCCTGTTTGGCTCAGCAATACAATTATACTGCTACAGATTAATACAGTTAAATACTTTACACCTGGAAACATACACGCTTTTTGTCAGCTTACAGAAAAATTCCATTTTCCATTTCTGTGCACTTGTCCAATTAGATATATAATGATAGTAACACACAGTATAAATTTTGCACGCAGATTCTCATTAAAGAAACATCTTAACAATATATTTTAAAGAAATTGCATACGTACTTTGTAAAAGTAATATTTTCTAAAGACAGTTTGAGGTTAGGTCACATGAAAAAATAAAGTAATTACGCTTTTTCATACTGGAAGGGACATGGTCAAACAAGAATTAATATGAAAAATTATTCCTTTTTAAAATTGCTCTGTATTTCTGAGAAACAGCTTCTGAGGTACTGTAATACTGTAATAATAAATTACTGTTCAGAGAAGTATCTGTTTTAAAAAAGGCCTTCTAAATGTACAATACATGAATGCTGAGGATATCATTAAATTTGCACACGTATTATGCTACGAGAATATTATCAAGTTGCAAACTTAAGTACTCAAAAGTTAGTACTTCAAAAAGTATCTGAACAGCAAGGATTCAGCCCCCTTGTGGGGACTCAGAAAGCTAATGTCTATTTTGGTGTTCAGCTAAAATTATTTTTTACAAAATCTATTAGCACTTTTGCATACTTAGAGTAGCAGAAACTCACATTCAGAAGAATGCTGAAACCAAAACCTTGCCTTTAGGAACATGTTTAAATACCAGTAAATTCAGTGGATTTTTATGGCATGCAGAAAAAAGTTTAACATAGCCTAAACCATTTTCTGATAAGAAATATACAATTTTGAAACAGTGGCAGAGCTTGTGACAGTTATATCAATATATAAGATGATCAACGACTTTGGTCAAAATGTTCATCGCAATCTTCCCTTAAGACAAAAGATTTTCCCTTATAGTAAAAAGGATTTTTTTGGGGTGTGTACAAGGGAGAGGAGGGAGGAAGAGGAGGCTTAAGGGAAACTTAATTTATTTGTATTCCTCCCAAAGAGTCTTCATTGAAAAATTAACTCTGGCCCTTTCCTTCCAAAGTGTCTTTCATGGGGTTTTTTTGCAACAGTTTAGAAAAATCAATTTAAAAAAGAGCACAATTATCCTACACCAATTTAATCATCTACATAATCTAATGTGTTTCTTTCTGTCCATTGACTGTAGGGATGTCCTGAACTGACCACCTCGTATATAAACATCTATATTTTGTGAAATGAATTACACCTTCTCTCCTGGCACTAACGATACTGTGGTGTGGTTATTTGATTCATTAATGGTTGCAAAGAACTGAGTCACTGCAGTGAGCTGGGAGTTGTAGAAGTCTGCAGATGTTTCCAATGCTGAGATCCAGCCTGAGGAGGATTTACAAACTCTGCCCAATACATGGACATGTATGATCGTCCATTCGCAACTAACAACCTCAAATAAGACACCAGCTGCCTTGAACAGTTATCGGCAGCAGCTTCCTTTCTGTAAAGTATAAAAATGAAACGAACCAATGGGGTAAGTTTCTGATTAATGAAACTTTTTACATTTTTTAAGAATCCTTCACCAAATGTACATATAAATTGTCCTCTTGTTGCATCTGGAAAAAGGGCAAGTGCTGCCCAATCCTCTACGTCCCTAGTGCAACACTGAATTCAGAAATTAAATAATGATACCCTCCAATAAGTAAGTGAATGAATAAACAAACTTCCAATTCTTATTATAACAAGAGGTTACACCATTAAGTAAAGACCTAATGCTCCTTAAGGAATAATTTCAGGTAAAACTCTGTCCTATCATATGTATTTTACCTTTTCATGCATTATCCAGTGTTACAGAGAAGATGTTTTGATTACCGATGCCTTAATTTTCAAGGCATGACAAAGTGCTGAAATGTGTGTGTCTACGTTTCATGGGATTTTTAAGTCAGTTTAAGGGATCTGCATGCTTGTATCCGAATCAGCATTAGAACATGATAGCCCCTCGGGTTTTATCTCCACAGAGCACGCAGGCATGTGCTTCAGAGCCATTGGCTTCAATAAGGGACGAGAACAAGTGGGCAATTCTTATTGAAGTCAGTGGCTCTGAAGCACATGCCTGTGTGTTTGGTGAATCAATGTCTCCCAGGCACCCAGCCCTGCCCCAGAGGTGCTGCATATTTCACCTCCAGTAGATTTGAGTGGGAGCAGAATGGTAATTTACCATGGGAAACATGCAGAAGATGAAAGGACATTTTACCTCTCAAAGCCCTGTTAAACTCCTGTGAATTGTATCTCTGTCAGCTCCTGAAACTATGGTTCCTTCAGGCTTCTGCCATTTTCCGACAGCTGAATTTAGACTGTGCATGCATTTCTCTTGTGGCCCCATGACCTGTAAAATATGACATGCGATGAAACCGTCAAGAATACAAAGCCTCCAGAGAGCTTCTGCATGCTTGTGCGCGTAAGGACATTTATTTTGTGTGTATATATACATGTGTACGTGTGTGTGCACATTTTTATGCATATCTGTGTTTAGTGTTCTCTAGCACCTGCCTTCTTGGGCTGTTTTAATTAGTATCTGATTTTCAAGAGCACTGAATTTATTGAAAAGAACTGTTAAAGAAGAAAGCTGGAAAAATAGTACTGAGAATACTAACAGCAGAGATCAGCTCGTCTCGCTTAAGGATGTAATGGCCGCAGGGAGCATTATTTTATAATTATTTCAGACTAATGTTAATGTTTAAAAGCTAGTATTTTAATGGAAATGTTTGATCCTGATGAAGCACAGAAATTGGCTGTGGCTTTTAAGTTGCCTTGCTCATACGACTCGCATACAGACAGTAGACGGGCAGCATAATCCTCTCTGGGGCTTCAGGTACAAAACAAATCATTATAGTTTTCCCATGTATGCCAAGGTTAAATAAACACCTGTAATTCTCAGCAACTTCAGCTCCTCCATACACTGTATTAGTGGCAGCTTTCCTTAAGGATTTGACTAAGCATATGTCTACCCAACAAAATGGAGACATGATTTCAGAACAGATTGCCTTTAGCCTACTTGATACAGGTAAAGATAATAGCAACGACATATTGACACAGGCTAGAAAAACTTATATGCACCCACCAAAGGCCCTGGGTAAATATTCAGGCTCCCAGTCCTCAGAAACAGATAGGATGCCCATCAGTGACGACTGACAGTTAACATCGACTCAGGTTAGTGAAAGGCAATCATCTACTGAGTCCTGCGTTACAGGACTAAAGTTTGTGAGCAAGTATGGACAGTGTGATTCAGCAGCTTTGATACTGACTTCCATTTGTTCCTCAATTTGGCCACATAATCCCTTCATATCTCTTCATACTTCCATTTGATCTGTCTAGCAAACTGCAAACCCTCTAGGGCAGTGGCTGGCTCTTATGATGTAAGGGCATGTTTGCTTTGTAGCCATCATTAAGAGGTCAGTCCTATCTTAGAAATTAGCAGTAAAGGGTGACATATTTACTGACAATTCTGCCTGTAAGGCTTTCCTGCTACACAAACCTTTCCTGCTATACAAACCACTGATACCATCTTATCTGGTTTTGTTATTTTCTCAAAAATGTGCAATATCCAAGGATCCTCTAATCACCATCAAGACACACCATCCTACAACAGGTTGTCTCATTAGAGAGGCTAAAAAATTATCAACAAGGGCTGCCTGGACTGACCATTGTCCCATTCAAATCTTTCTGTTCATTTCCAGGAATCACCACCTCAGAGTCACTGCCTTTTTCTTTGTATTCAGTACTTTCCCCTTATACCTTTTAGCCCCTTGTAGCTATCTGCAACACCTACACCAAACCGCCTGTAGACTTACCAGTTTCAAGGCTGGCAGAAAACATTTGAGCATGAAGACTGATCTTTTGCATAGCATTTATGAAAGATTTTTACACTGGATTTTGATCACCCAACATTTTTTATCTTTTTTTTTTTTTTTTTAACAAAAAATTACATGGGGAAAGACACAAAAGAGCAATAGTGCACAAGTAAGAACTAAACTTCAATTCCTTGCTTAGCTTTATAGTGCTTATCGCAGCAGTAGGCTCCTGTTGGGGTAAGTAGCAGTAGCAGTGATCATCAGTGTACAAAGGAAGTAACATTCTACACGGAAAGAGTCGCAACACAATTGTTGTACCAGGTATTTACTTCAGAAGAACAGATAAAGCTCCAGTGACTTCATTAGAGAAATAACCATTTACATCACCTAAAGGTCTGGTCCCCTGGGAGACTGACCTATTTATTATCCAATGGTGTCTTTCAGTCTCCCTCTCACTGTTCTAGCCTGCAAAGATCATCCTGCACAGTTTATCTCCTTTTTATTTACCTTGGTTCTGATAGTGTTGCCTAATTTAATGATCGAGTTGTTAAATTTTCCTGATTGGGCTGTATCTTCCCCTGATTTAGTGACGCCCTTCTTGAGTGCAGTTGTTGCACACTTTGCTGATTGAGATGCATAATTTAATTTAATAAATGGAGAGAGTTTACTATCATTTTTGCATATTTTATTATTAGGGAAGATTCATATTTTTCAGTGCCGGTTTATTCATTCCCCTTATTTATTTATTTATGGTAAAGCCAGCTGCACTGACAACGCTTGTTCAGCTGCAAAAACTCCGCTGACCAAGCTGTACAATTCAGGCATTGAACTTTTGAATCTTTTCCTTATTAAGGTGCATATTCTAGCAGTAGAAATTCCAGATGCTTTTTGCTTCAGCAGTCTGGGCTTATGTGCTAAGCTGTCGACAAATCTGTTGGGGATATCATTTGTTTTAAGACCACTAAAGTGCATTTTCTATAGTTTCAGCTATGGTTTTAGATTCTTTGATAAAGCAAATAAAGATGCAATCAGTTTCTTTGTAAATCTCCCTATTTTGCATATAGTAAGTGGCACAAGCTTTCCATAACCAGCAGCTTCAATCTTTGGAGAAGCGTTTATCCCACTATTTGAAAGAAAACCTAAGCATTTTGCTATCTTAGATTCTGAAGACACAGCAGGTTGGAAATACTGTAATTCCTGTTCAGTTTATTTTGCATAATATATTGGGGGAAAAACAAGCTTGAAACTGGACTGGCAAATGCAGAATGTAATAGCTATATAAACAGTGATAATAGGCGGCTCAATCAGCAAAGAATGCAGCGTGATTATGTATAAAATTTCATCCACTAAAGTTCACAGCGTGATCAGGAAAGGAGGCAGCCAATCAACAGAGCATAGAGCTCTACTGGGAATGAATATGTTTTGAAAACTCAGCTACCCAGAATATTCAATGGGATCAGCAAAGTTCTAAAAGGGGCATTTGAAGATAATAATGGATATGGCATTATTACTGAGTAGAATGACAACCCCTTAGAATGTCCTGTTTCTAGTACTGTGTTCAAAAGAATTTAAGTATTAGGTTCCTGGGAATATGAGTTAGTGTTGTGCATGTCATTCATGGTGAGAGTCCTTGGCAGGACTGGTATAAAAATCTGTTACTGTTACATGCTGAAGAATTCACTTCATTACATCCCTACTGTGTTTTTCCTCTGTTCATATTTGCAAAGGCTACCTTCTTGACCAGCATCCTGAGAATCGAGTGAAGAACTAAAAAAGGAGTATATGAGACCTAAATTTTTCTCTGTGAAGCAACAACAAGTTCATTGTCCTTGAAGAAAGGGCAGTCAGAAAAATTGCTAGCGGTTATCTGTATGTTACACGAGGTACATCAGTCCCACTGAATGCTCAAATCTTCGGCTGGCTCAGAAAGCACATTCTTCACAGCATCAAAATTTCCATCTATATCTTCCTAGCCTCTAGTGTATGTAGTTTGTTCATTATACATGCTCAGATGATCTGGTTACGAACAACTGGGACTACCAATCAGGTTGTCAGCTTGGATGCATACCCTGATATCCTAAGAAACAGAGAGACAAGAAACACACTCACTGACCACTGGAATCATGGCTTTAAGGTACCACGAGATTGAAAATCTCATTCTATTCCAGGTTTCTAAGACTCCTAACATTTCATCTTTCTCTTTTTAAAGTAAAAAGGTGTTAGAAGACAGTTTCTGATTACCCCAGGTCATTGACAGTCAGTGCCATCAGGTTTTAATCTGGAGGAACAACTTCACACCCTCTAAATATGTGTCTTCATGCATGACATAAATGGAACTACCCAGCTTCTTGTCTGTGGCTCAGCAAAGGTGATGACATTGAAGAGCTGTTGTCTGAAGCAATATATCATTGGAGGATAGAAAGATACCACAGCAAAAAATTCAACTTTCATTTATTGATGACATAATTATTCAGACTGTAGATAAACCATGCCCTGCAGCTAACTTCAAAGCAGCTAACCTCCTAGTGCAGGCTGAGACCAACATGGCCTACTTGCTTACAGATAAAGCTAAAAGAGTGCTTCTGGATTGGGACTGACTCTTGCTGTTTGCAAAGCAGTGTGCTTAGCCTCAGAGCATTGCACAGAGTGGGGTGATGTGGAGATATCTGAGGATGCATTTTCATTAGCAAGCAGCATGATGCACATGATGCAACTTAAGTAGATATGCAGAATCAACTGCTGCTGAGGGCCCAGTATCCACATTATATACCTTCCAAGGTGTTTTTGGTTTTGGTTTTGGTTTTGTTCAGAATAGCCCTAAGCTGGTCCCATAAACACAAGCTACAGAAGCACATTAGCTTTTCTATTAAGGTTCATCACTGGGAGCAGTTTTGTCCAAAAAAGATCCCATTCACACACTCCAACCTCACTTTGTGATGTGAACCAAAGTGCAATAATAGAGAAAGATCCAGAAGGTCGCTTCAGAAACACACTCCTGATCCAAACTAGATTGTCAGGATAGACATACCCTGAGCCATGTCAAGTCCACAGCTAGAGCATGGTGCACGCTATCTCTCCAGAACAGAGGAATTGTAATGTAAAAGATGGTGGGGCAGGGGGGGAGGAGGGGCAAGGGCAGGGGGAGGAAACAAAGCAAACAAAAAAGTAAGAGAAATACAAGACTTAAAAAATGGAAATGTCCTGGCATGACATAACCAAAGAGACCAGCATGGGCTAAGATCTGTGTGGCTGGGGAGCAACCTTATTGAAAGGGATCTCGGGGTCCCAGTGGTGAAAAAGAGTCAACAATGTGCTGCTGCAGTAACAAAGGCAAATTGAATCCTGAGCTGCATCTCCAGGGCCATTATTAGTGGAGCTAAAGATGTGATCATCCCAGTCTACTCAATGTTTTTCAGGCTGTACCTGGAGTACTGTGTCCATTTCTGGTCTCAGTTCAAAAAAGATGCAGACAGACTGGAGAGCATCCAAAGGAAGGCCACAAAGAAGGTTAAAAGGACTGGAGAACCTGCACTGTGAGGAAAGACTGAAGGAATGAGGTCTTCACCCTGAAGAAGGCCCAGGGGGACCTCATCACAGTATTCCTGTACTTAAAGGTCAGCCTCAAAGAGGACGGAGGCTCTCTCTTCATAAGGAGCCACATGGAGAAGACAAAGGAGGATGGGAACAAGTTGCACTAGGAGTAGTTTCATCTTAATATAAGAAAGAAATTTTTTATGGTGAGAACAATCAATCACTGGAACAACCTCCCCAGGGATTTGTAGAGTCCCCAACACTGACCGTTTTCAGGATTCAACTGGACAAAGTCATAATGTCATCTATGTTCCTTTTCCTACAAAAGGTGGAATCAGATGATCTTTGGAGCTCCCTTCCAACTTGAGCTGTTCTATGATTCCATGACTCTATGATTCCATGATTCTATGTAATATATGTATTTTATATATATATTTTTTTTATATATATATATATATATGAATATGAAATGCTCTACCTTCCCTTCACAGCGTTTTGCATAACCAGCCCCAAGTTACCCCCAAACTGGTACTGAAAGCAGTTGACTCTCATGTAGGCAGCACTAAAGTCCAACACTTGTTGTAGTAATAGGCTGTTATGCATCATGAGATATTGAGCCCGAGGCAAGAATTACTGGCTAAAATTCCATGACCGGCGCTATGCAAGAGGTCAGAGCACATAATCATAATGTTCCCTTCCGGCCTTAAAATCTATTAATCTAAGGATTTTGTTCTAGTGGGGCATTGAGCACAATTTGCTACAACAAATACTGAATTCAATTCACCCAGGTCTCACAGAAAAACAGTTGTTTTTAAGATCGCACTTAGAAGGATTTTGCACGTGGTATCAGACGAGTTCATGCACCAAAGGAAGGACCACAGCAATCTTCTCTTACTTTTCGCTTGGATCAGCCATCTTTCCTAAGTCTCTGGCAGATTCCAGTGACATCAAAAGCTTGGCATTTTAGAAAGAAAAGCCACTTGTTAAAGCAAATAAATGTAGATAGAGTCTCTTAGGTCGATTTTTTTTGTTTGTTTTTCAGGATGGCTGAAACGGACAATAAAACGTAAAACTCTTTTTTTAAAATGTTTGGATATTTCTAACTGAGCACTGAACAACAGCCTAATTTAAAAATTATCACTATACAATATCAATAAAACATATGCTAAATGGATTAAGAACTGGCTAACTGTCAGATCTCAAAATGCAGTACCTAATGTTATATCATCCCAGGATTTAGGAGGGAGCTGTTTCTAATTGGGTTTGGTAATTGGTGCAGTATTATTCAATATTTTCATCAATGATGTGAAAGTAAATAAGACATCACTACAGCTAAAATCTGCAGATGGCGCAGAGATTGACAGGCTGGTAAATAATGATGAGGACAGGGAAATTGCCTGGCTGTCTCAAAAAATCGTGGCCAAATAAAAATGTTTCATTGCAACACAAGCCAAGGTCATACCCCTAAAAAGAAGGTCCAAAACATTTTTGCCTTCTTTAGAAAGGAGACCCTGAACACTTTTGAAAACCAGAAACTCATTGTGAGTTCCCTTGTTGATGTTTTTAAACATATACGTAGTGTGCCTATGTAAACTTTCCTTCAGTGTTTAAACTATGGAATGAGAAGTAGTGATTGGGAAATGATATTTTCTGTAAATGGTACTGCTGAGATGAGAGTCATGACAATTCTGAGAAATGAAGGTGCTGACATAAAGCAATGGATAAAGAAGTCTGAAAAATTATCATAAAGATTCAAAAATGGTCTTAATGAAAGACTAAAAGAACTGAATTCACTTAATTTTCTGAAATGAAAGCCAAAAGGTGACTTGACTACAATATAGGTAGAACAAGGTAGGATATGATAGAACAAGCACAAATGATTGGACATGTTCAAACTGGCAGACAATCAAATCTGGTGGATGGCACAATTTTTTAATAGTAAAGTTCATAAACTATTGGAACAAATTACGTAAGTAAGTAATAGATTCCCCATGTTTTGATGTCTTCAGAAGTAGTAGGGATGCCTTTTGGGAAGGTATGTAATCAAATACATTGAATCCAGTACTTAGTAACTCAGTGACATTTAATAAATTGTGATATGGAACTATCCATAGTAAGACTAAATGTGAGTGTCCCTTCTGGCTTTATCATCTCCACATGTATTATTTCAGATTATAATGGACTTCCCGTAGGATTATTGGCTAGAATCCTACTCTCCTTTTAATGACAGAAGGATGTGCTGCAGACTAACTTAAAAATAATAAGTATAAAAGGAATCTAAGTTCTAGGATTCCTTTTATTTCCACTCTCTCCATCCCCATCTTTCACAGCCATAATGGGACACATCTATGTGTGTGTTACCACAAGATAACTCTCATCTTGGGTCATTGAAGGCACTCCTCTTTGCCTTGTGTTTCACATTTCCCCCAAGGTATGTGTTATCTCAGCACAACACACGCCTTGTCGTGTCTTATTTCTCAGCTCCAAGAGAGACCTTGAAAATAAATAAATAAGTCACCAAACAGTATAGGAGGAATCGAAGAGTATTTTTCCCCTGGTGTTTCTTTGTGTTTGTGTGTGCCTATGTGTGTGTTTATGAGCATGTGTGTAGGTGGTGTATGCTTTTTGGACTTCTTCAGGAGGGAGGAAGGAATAGAGAAAGGTCTGGGAGAAAGAGAGAGAGAATTAAGAACTGAAAGAAGAACAGAGAAAAGGCAAAAAAAAAAAAAAGATGTTGAAACAGCAGCACGGCTTCGTTACATAGCAACAACACAGGTTTGGGATAATAGGTTCCGATGAAAGAGTCCCAGGAAAATTATAAACGTGTTTGCACACGCACACAAACTAACAAAAAATATTCTAAGATTAAAAAACATACATAAAGAGGAAAAAAAAGAACAAGAAAGCAAAGCGAGAACAACTGACACCTACATAGAAAAACAGTCTATATAAAACCTGGAAGCAGAAGAAAATAGAGATTTTGGAAAACGTATGATTAGGAAACACAAGCAAAGGACACTGGTGTCACATACTCAAGGAATGCCTTCCCTTTCCCTCTTTCCATATGCTGTGTTTCAATTGTGACATTGAGGCAGACTGGATCAGGTGAGCAAGAACAGGAGTAGAAGTCAGGTACTGCAATGACACATTAATTTACACGGCTAAAAAATGAAAGCCAGAAGTGTACCTGCAGTTCATTTCTTCACAGTCCTTATTTCTTAAACTGGTTACAGATGCCTTCAAAGATCCTGATAACAAAACAAGAGTTGACAGAAACAATTGCTCTCTAGGAAGAAACTGTCTATCAAAATCATTAATTGGTTTTGAAAATACCAGCACTGTTTTCACAGCTGGTTTTTGTGGGTATTTTTCATTTTTGACTCAGCCACTAACACACTCCAGGTTAGTAAATCAAGACCTCCATAACACAGGGCACATCAACACTCACCAACAGGGCATAATGAGGAGAGCCTTGGGCTGCTGTTGGCCATGTCAGCTCTGGAGCTGGGACTTATCTGTCTATATGAACACGTGCCTGCATTCAAACTGCAAAGCTGAGCATCAGGACACATGGATTGGGGTTCAAAGCCACACTGACACATCTAGCCTGTTTCTGGATCCATTTGTGCATTTGCATAATTTCCCAGGCTGCACAAGTTCCTAGGATGCACAATGTGAAGCAATCAGTTTGTGGGAGAATGCTGGTTTTGTTCTGAATGGACAGTCACATCAGCTACTAAAATCTTGGGAACTACAAAAGACAGGGTTTTATGGAGGACTGGAAGCTGCCATTGGTGTCTTATCAAGAATTACAACCAGGTTTGAAAGATCATCAAGTTGGACCTTTGAGTGCATAGTCCCATTCTGCTATTCAGACTGGCAAACACAAAGCACGCCAGCTGACCCTAGAGTACCAGTTTGGAGCAAAGCCCATTGTTTTGTTCAGTATTTGCAAAATGCCTAGAACAAGGCAGTCCTGGCCCATTATTATTATTCCTTGAGTATTGGTGATAACTTATATACATCTCTTTAAAATGTGTCCACTCAGAAATTACATCTTGCCTTTTGCAAGCACAAACAGGAGAGCATGATGAAGAAAGAAGGTCTATTCCCTTGCTTGAAAGACTAATCCCTATCTCAGACTGGTGGCAAAGACGAAGCCCTTTCTCCCTCGCTTCATCTGAGAGCAAATGAAAAGGAGTTGTCAGGGTCCTGAGGCATCAATGGGCCTTACTGTCCCTGACCAGCCCCCTCTGGGTGTCCTAGAAAGAGTCATCTAGGTCACTTCCAAAAGGTCAAGGCACAGCAAAAGTTATGAACAACCATTTGTCTGCCAGATTGCCAAACCTTTTGCTTACATCACTCAGCGTGACTTGCTACAGTATTAATTTCATGCGTGATTTAAGTCAGCATAAGCTACTGCTTTCATAAAGAAGACCCATAGCATGCTCACCCAGCCCCTCCTTCCACCTCCGGAAGCATATCCTCTCCATCATGTGCTAAAGCAAACCTTTGTTTTGCCACACAGAATAAAGTCAAGGAGCTTTTTTCGTTTAAGGTAAGCAAGCAAAATACATCTATTTCATCTAGCAGATCTGTCTCTCCATAGTGCTATGGGAACTTTCTCTCCAGAGCGAAAAAGGGGAAGACAAGGGAACAGGAAAGAAAGATTAGAAGAATGCGTCTGTTTTTACCTATGTCAATGTTGTTCTGATAGCATTTTAAATTTTACATGAATCTGCAGCTTAAGTCAGCCCTGGCGTCCACATACAGCTAACAGCAGCTTCATGTGTGACCAAACACACAACCACATTCCTATAGACCAGCTGTATGTCTGTCAAAGCTGTGGTCAACAAGACTTTGCTGAAGCCACAGGGGAAAACATAATCGTATTTGTCAGCTAGATCCACCAGAAAAACAGGTTAGCAAATGGCTGTACTGGATGCAATATTTGGAGGTAGAAAGCGATAATGGATAATGAGATCCAATACAAAGTTTACTAGAGATAATAAGGTGTCTTTCTACACGTCTCTGTTGGCTTTTGATTGTGAGCAAGCATATCCCCTGCCTATTAACTGTTTTTTCCTAAATAGAACATCACTGCACAGATCAGCCCACAGGTGATGTGGGTCTTGGCATCAGATACAGTACTTCTGGGTAAGAATCACCTGGTTCCTGCAGACAAACAGTTCAGGTGTTAAGGCTATAGTGGATAATGTCATCAGTTTCAGGCTCCTCACAAGTTGCCGTAAGTGCAAGAACTGGAGGCTTAGAAAAAAAAAAATGACTCTCAGTCTGGGAGATTTCCTAGCATTGGTGGAAAAGCACTCGCTTCGGGCCATTGTAGACCAATAAACAGTTCATTTTTTTCATTGTTCTAATTAATTTAATTAAGTTAACTTCCAAGGTGTGTTAAGAAGCAATGCCTTGGGTGATTAACTGTTCCCATATCAAGGTGTTTTCACAAACACATTTACCTTGATTAGTGTACACATTATTATGTAATTAAATACCTCACACAGAGGAATTTATTAGTGCCTCCTTGTCTCCTAACAAATAAAGCAGCCCTTGAAATTCTCTCTGAAAAGAGCTCTCCTAAGCTAGGTGAGAAGGACGAGCAGAAATGTGTGGAGAGAAAGATAATCATGGATTCATCACGCGAGCAGGTCCCTCATTGTCTCAGGAAGACTGCAAGGACTGCGAATGGCTGCCTGGGTCTCCTGCAAACCTACTGGCTAATTAAACCACTTTTTAAAGATCTAATGTGCGTTTCTTTGGCCAGAGAACCTTCTGATCACTTGCCTATCATCACTGTCCTAGTTCTGTGGGACAAATTTTCTATTCAAAACTTACCTCAGCTAAACGGAAAACCTTAATTTAAAACATATACTTAAGAACCTTTCAAATCTGAAAAAAAAAATCTTACAAAGGAGACTTAAACAGTATTTAAGATCACCTGCTATGGGACTTAGTAAAAGGAGTGAAAAGGGCCACCTTGTCCAGTTTCCCTGAGAGTTTACTCCTACTTTCTTTCATTTGTAGCCTGTAGTCACAGGTTGGTCTTAAGCATGTGCTTAAATATTTTGTTGAACTGAGGCCGAAGTTAATCCCGTTGGCTTCCGCTGAGATTAGTGCATGAAGCTGAGATAAGTCTTCGCCCTATCTGTAGACTGTACCTGCTATTTTATTAGGCGTGACCACAATATTTCAGCATTCTCTGCTGGGTTTGTCAGTAGATCATAAATTGCACTCACCATCTGATGAAGCAATAAGATTTGCTTTATGCCTCATTGGTCACTTTCCCAAGCATTAAAGCTTAGGATGAACAAAACTTGGATGGTTCGGAGGTTCGGTTTAGAGACTTGCTCAAACTTTATGTAAGTGTATTTTGAAACTCTTGTGTCTGTAAAGGTAAACCAGAATTTTTCATTAAATTCTGGTATTGCTAATTATTTATTCCAGATCAGCAAAGCAGTTGGAACAAAAATTTTTCTATGCAAGTGAAAAGTAATTATCAAGTTCCCTGTAGACCAGGAATTTATTGACAGAGTAACAAGGTGCAAATTTGCTATCATTACCCCAGCTATCTGTGAGAAGGGAATTTCAGACCTATATGAACAGCCCACACAATATTCCCACACTATGAAAGTCCAACTTAAGATAAATTTTGAAGGTTAAGTTGCTGCCATTACATACCTTACATTAATTTCATCTAGAGTGAATCTCAAAAAAGAGAGATTCTAGCTCCACTTCAGTGTATCTCACCCTGAGAAATGACAAAAACAGAATCTGGATTCTTTCCACTGCTTAAATTCTCAAACTGTTTATTATTAATTTGACTTATTCCCCATAATTCCTTTAAATATTAAAAAAAAAAAAAAGAAAGATTTTCCACTTTGTGAAAAATGTTAGAAATGTAAGAAATGAGGAGCAGGATTAGATATCTGGCCTATTGTCTAGTAAGTGGAGAAGAGAACAGTTTGATGACTGCCTAAAAAAACTTTACATTGCTTTGTACTTCCAGTAGCATTCAAAGTTGTCAAGACCTCTGATCCCTCCTACATCCTCTTACACAACCAACTTCGAAACACGTGAATTTGTCAGTCTTGATTACACAGTAACTCAAGTGTGGGCACTGTCATTTCATGATCTAACGCAGGCTGTACCTGAAAGAAGTCATCCATCCTTCCCCTCTATCCCCATTCCTGACCTCATGTCAGATCTAGCACATTGGTGACTACAAGGTGAGTCTCATCAGTTTGCTTCTCTGACTGAAAATCAGACATTTAGGTTTCTGGGTTTTTTTTTCCCCTGAATTCCTTTTCAGCCAGAGCAGTGAACTGCATCATCTCACTCCACGGTTGCATGATTTCTGGAACTCATGTAAGGTAGCAGCAGGAGATCGCAGTCAGGAGCAGGGGATGGTTGAGATAACCCTTTTAGCCTGTAGCACAATGTTAGATCAGTTCAGGCCAAGTGGAAAGCCACATCTGAGGAGAGGAATGTCCTAAAGCACTGCATGCCCTGGTGATAGAGACTGGTTTTCATTGTGGAGGAGATGTGAGTACCTGTTCCCAAAGCATGGCAGAAACATTGAAAAAGATCTTCCATTTTCTGGAAAAGTGATCTCTCCAGCAGGTTTTGAGTACCCGCTCTGCTTCTAAAGACAAAAATGTGATGCAGATTTTTAATTATGGGCATTATGGAGCTCCAAATACCAGCTTTCAAGAGGTCACAAATTATTATAAAAATCTATGCAGAAAAAAGCATTTTAAATTCACTCCTCTCTTTCATATATAATTAGCTAGTTACATATTCTGGTGCTTGGGAGATGGTTATTCTGCCTCCCTGTCTAAGACTAAGAATAATCTAAGTGGAAGAAAAAGAATAAAAAAAACAGAAAAATATTTTTTCCCTTGTCTGATGACTATAGTAACTATGCTCCTGAGTCATCACTCCAAATTTCTGGAATTTAGTGGGCTTGCTTGCCTTGACATTTTTCTGGACATTTTGGCCCAGGAAAAAAATAAAAAATAGAAAAAAGAAGAAGAAATTATGAGATCTAAAAATTAGAGTGTAACTTTTAAGCACGTAGGCACCAGCTCTCCTTCTGTGGTTACTACCAGTCCTGACTCCAATGGTGTCATAGTCCAGAATGAGCCTTTGAGTTGCATTTGGAATACAAATAATAAGGCTTACTGATTAACCTACCTGCTGACAGTTACAAAAATTCTGACTGAGTTAAAAGCACTCAAAGGCTTTTAAGAGCCCTCCTTGTGAGTCTACCACTCCCCTTTTTCAAATCACACGCACAAAAGGCAATATGGGAGCCAACAGGATCTTGTTTTCCATTCAGCTCTTAGAGTGCAATATACTACTGGGAAAACAAGTATTAGGATACTTTAATATACAAGCATCACCACCCCTTTTAGAGAGGATGAATTAGGTGACATTTTCTGGGAATCTGGAAAATACTCCTGAATGCCAAGTGAATCAATGTTGAAATAAGAACAAATACACTCCCTACAAACGGGACAAGAGCTATTAGGTCTGTGGCAGTGAGAGAGAATTATGTTTGCCTGGGGCCAGCTCCTCAGGGAGTGAAGATTGATTCTTTATGATTGATGACTCGGCACTTGAATGCCAAGTCATCAATTCCCTGTGTTCATGGCATTGACTGCATCAAGATAACTTTTCCCTCGTGCCTAAGCATGGATATGGTCCTTACCTGGAGTATAGCCTCAGAGGACTCAGGTACAGAACATGAGTCAATTGCTTTAAATAAGAGACAGACACAAACTCCATGTGTCTGGCTGAAGAAATAGACAGCACTGAAAACTGAAGTGGGAATGGCGCATGGAAGGCTTGGTTTCCCCTTTGGTGTAACAGGTTCAGATTACATATCCTAAAATGAATGGGCTTACATTATGCAGTTATGTACTCTGAAATAGAAAATAAGTATTTTGGAGGTTTTTGACTGTATATTATCAAGCCTTTGTCTGGGAGAACTGGGTGACAACTCAGCACTCGTGTCATTCTGACACTGTAAGGAGTGCAGCCAAGAGCACAGGGAAAAGCGGCAACCAGAAATATGTACCTTTATCTGTATGTCTGATGGGGTGTTGTTAAAATGCACTTGTCCTCTGGGTCTTGACATCTACTGGCAGGCTTTGAAAAACACGTTCAAAATACCGAACTGGTAATAAAGGAGAGACTTTATTTTGTCATCAAAAAGAATCTAAAAAAGAAACAGTACGAAAACCACAATTCATGCTTGGACAAAAGTCCATTCTTTGTCCTATTTGCTCTGTCCCTAAAGGCCAAGCAAATAAGTTTTCCAAGCAAAATTTAGGACAGTCTTGATTAGCTCTCCCTTTACAACTGCTCTAGCATTTTAAAGGATGTCTCCAGCTGCTTTAGACTGGCCACTAAGGGTTCCCCATCAGGGAAGGATCCCCAACTGACATAAAGCCCCCCCAGGCTGAGGGACATGTCAGTTGTGTAGAAAGGAGGAAGAAGTAGAGCAGGACTGCAATGCCTCTCAGGTGAATCCAGGCTGACAGAAGTGTTTAATCGGTGTGGCTGTCCTCTCAGAGGTTGCAAATAAGCCTGAATGAGCCTCTGCCAGCACAGGGGAAAGCAGAACTTCTGTGAAGTCACCCTTCTCTCTCCTTTCAGGAGGAACTATCCTACTTTTGAGGGGGGTTGTTTTGTTTTGGTGTGTTTTTTTGACTTGCCTATCTTTAAACCTGAAGAAACATAATGCATATTTACTAAGTGCATGGAAAACTGAATTTATTTTTTTTTTTAATAACACAGAGTTTTCTGAACTCAAACTTTGAGAACACTTAATTCATGTTCAGTTTCAGTTTCACAAATGATAACATGAAAAAACTGGAAAACATCCTTTTTCAGAACATCCTTCCATCACTCTTTGTTCTTTACTACTAGCAGGACTAAGAAGCGATGCCTTTAAAAAAGGTGTTAAAAATTTTGCAAGAAATAATTACAAACTTCTAAGCCTCACAAATCTTACTAGTAATGTTTTTATTTTGCTCTAAAAGAAAGAAAAATTCAAGCAGAAAAGAAAATTCTCTCTTCCTCTTCCCCCAACCAAAATTAGAAGAAAAAGATCCCAGAATGTCCAGCAATGCAAGCCAGCCAGAGAAGCAGAAAGTAATAACAATAATAAAAAATATGGTGCAGATTCCAGCTCTAGCCACATGTGCGAACATATTGTTCCTTGCCATGTTTACTAACACTCCATGATCACTATTGCTTAATGTTTATCTAGTGATTCCTCTTCCTTGATTAACATTTAATAATGCTGATGTCAAAATCGGTTACCAGGGAGCATTTGTAATGCTAGCTTATTAATGTTTTGGGACATACAATATTACAATCATCCTTTTAATCACATCACGTTGCATTTGTCCTATTCAAAAGCAAGGAGTTATTTCACACCTCGTGTTAGAATATTTTTGACTCAGAAGTTAGGTGCCATATGCAAAAGGGTCTATCTATAGAAAGAGATGTGGGCTATTTCCAGCCTTCCCTCAAGCCTAGGCTGTTTGATTTCATCTCCTGGCTTATAAATATATGATGTGTTGTACATTTAAGTTGCTTTCAAACTTGTTTTTAAGTGGCAAATACTTGAGGATGAAAGGCTGAGAGTTACACAGTGTGTTTTCTTCTACAGTGGAATAAAAGGGGTGATACCTTTTGAAGGTTGTGAAACTGCCACTAATGATTTTCCATGAACTTTTGATGCAACGATAGAAGGAGAAAAATATAACATTATACTCGTTGAGATGACCTCGTTCAGAAAAACTGCAGCCTGGCAACCAAATCTCCTCTATAGTCATCCACAGCCAGACCTTGCATACTAACCAAACCCAGTCCAATTTCCTATGAAATGTACTAATTCCATGGTTTCCCTGGGTTATACCCTCACTGCAAATAGAAGACCACAGATTTCTTTTATTGAATTACATTACTCTACAGAGCCTCTAAAAGACTTTGAGAAGATCCCTTCCACTACCATTGTGGGAATGTAATTTTTATCTTGTACACACACAACATTGACGTTTCGTTACACTTCAGGTCTTGTGTTTGCTACAACATGTACATAATGAGTTTTGCATGGGTAGACTGAAATATGGAGGTGCTTAGATATGTATTAAACATACATGCAGGTATTTCAACACAGAGAAAGTTCAGTTCCTTTGCAGGTCTAAAAGTATCCAGAAGTTTTAGGAGCTTGGACACCTGCACAATGTCTTGAGTCCTGAAACTGTGTATTGCCAGGGGAAGCAAAGAGGCAAAGCATCACTCTGTGCTTGCCTGACTTCTTATACACTTTCACAAAATAGATGCAGTTGGCCTGAGGTAGAGTTAATGCTTTAGGCTGACAAGACCTTTAACTTGACCCTCTATATGGGCAATCTCCTAAGGAAAAGGTCATCCTGAAACAACGCAATTCTTCAGCTAGTGGCCTTAGTGTGTGCACAGATGCTCCCAGCTCCAGTTTCTTAGCAGTTTTAGTACAAGTCACTAAAAGTCTTTGTCAATTTGTTGACAATTTTAATTACAACAAGACCTGATTATAACTACTTTGCAGACTCTATTCAGCGTTTCTCTTCATTAACATCTTATCAGCAGTATAATTGCAGGCGGGAGTGAACTCACATTGCTTTTTACCTTCTTCAAAGCTTCATTCAAAATGTGGAGACAACTTTGAATTCAGCCTTGTGAGGCTCAAGAAGATGCATCCTTCAAACTTTTCTTCAATCTGTTTTCAAAGAAACAAAACCATAGCAAGCACCCTTTGAACAGACAATATCATATAAGAATTGTACTGGTGAAAGCACTGCACTGATTTAAAGAATAAGAATTTTTCCAGCACTTTAGTGACTATATTCGCAATGAGAAATGGGGCCTATAAATACTGAACAGTCCAAGAGCCCTTTGAGGTCTCCTGCACAGCAGTGGGCTGCACACGAGGATGTCCCCTTGAGTAGGGATGCCTCTCAAAGTTATCCTTGACGTTGAGAGATTCCCTGTCACAAAAGATCCTCAATAAATGACTAATAACATGCTAAGCTTTGAAGCTTCACTTCACTAAGATTATGTCTTAGAGTGATTGTGCATGTATAATCCTTTAGGCATAAACCATTGACCAAGTCTGAGACTAGGATTGGATCCAGCCACACTTAGACTCCTCTCTGAGAAGGAGTTGAGAAAGCAAGAGGATCCTCTATGAATCTTGACTCAATGGGAGGGTCTCTCTGACAGTTTTGTCTGACCCTATCCTCTTTGCAGTAAATAATCAAGTGTATCTTGCTATCAAATCTTGTTAAATTATTGTCATATTTACTGTCAAACTTTGTTAGGTCACTGGGAAGAGATACAGACCCACTCTGATGAGTACCCAGATGCTGTCTCCATACACTTCACCATGCTTGACTAGGAGGGAGATGCTGTGATGATGGCATCGTCATCAAATAGGGAAGTTATAATCTGTGGTTCTTCTATTCAAATGCGAAGGGTTCTAGATATAGCAGAAGGATCCAAGCCACACTCTCACATCTCCTTCATTGTTTCAACCACTTTATCTACCCAGGTCTGCTATTCCTCTACCAAGAAGTCAGATTCTGATTCAGGATATTTATTTATCATGTAGTAATTAAGTATGTGTCTAGCTAACTGTACTTTAGGTTACTTTTAGCAATTTAATTACAAAAGAAAGTTAATCAGATTTAGGCAGGCTCTACAAAGCTTTTTTTTTATTTTATTTTATTTTTTCTTTTTTTCTTCTTTTTTTTTTTTTACTTAAATCATTTTTCCTCCATGTACAAAATTAATTAGTTGTAGGAAAAAAAAAAAAAGGGCACTCGACTGACACCTCACAGTCTGTTATTCTTCCTCTCTTTGTTGAACAGGCATAGTATGAGCAAGACAGACTTTTTCACCCTTTTCACCCAAGCATTCATTGTTATTGACATTCTTTTTGGAAGTTTATTTGTAAAGATATATTTTACTTGTACAGATTTTGAGGCAATTAGATGTCGTTACCCACACTGCTCCCCGATTCAGGAATACAAATACCAAGACTGAGCCCTTCCTGCTATCGAATCATGAAACACGTTGAAAATTGTAAGGGTGTGCTGACAAACACTTTCCTGGTTCTTTCTGGTTGATTCAGGTATTTTTTAGGATTTTTCTCTTCTCGCGTCCATGTATTTAATTTTGTGGCTACAGGGCCTACAAATTACTTAAGAAAAGACAGATATAAACACAAACATTTTCCAAAACGCTTACCTCCAGAACGTAGATGTTTAAAGAGAAAAAAATTATCATGAGAAATGAACTGAAATCATGGGAGTTAGCAATCAATTTGCAGAGTACAGCCAGGGGAGCTTCACCCAGTAATTCATGTACAACACCCAATAACCTGTGGTAAACATGTCTTCTGAGACAAATGCCTTATTTTGGCTGAACAGCAGGTTTGCCTACAGATAAATCCACTGGAATCCATAGCCCTGATTCACGCCAGTGCAGGATGGGGGAATCAGACCTTTCAGATCACTGCCATTTTTCACAGCCTCTGGGATTATTACTGAGGGTGCCAGTCAGAAAAGATTTTGTTCCTTGTTTCTGCTTAGGATGCCTTCCTGTACAGTAAAACAGGCACTTGCAATCTGTTTTCATGCAGGTCTCTCTTTTAAAAAGGAAATTTCCCAGCAAGGAACCTCTGTTTTCCATTTCTTACAGGGATTTTTATTTGGTTTTGTTTGGTTGGTTTTTTTAACAACTATCTTAAATTCATACCAGATTTCACATGTTAATTCACAGATGTTTGAATCAAACTGGTTGTTTTTTTTTTTTTTTTTTTTCCTGGGTAGGAAGAATGTAGAAATGTTGATGAAAAATACATTTAGAAAGTCTTCCTCCCCTCCTCCCCAGAAAGCTGCTCTAAGTATTTTCCTTCACTACAGAGCACTGTGTGTGTGAAGGTGAGAAAACACCACTTTTAAGTCTGCCCTCTAGGGTCCTTTTGTCCTTTATATTCAAACAATAAAAACATAGAAGAAAAAAAAAATAAAGGAAAAGCAAAGACGAATAAGAAAATACAAAACCAAAAGCAAAACAAAACAGTGCACTTAGAAAACACTCTCTAAAAAGTCTTTAAATTGTATAAGAAATTTGTGTCTCACATAAGCTGTTTTGACGCAAAAGGACTGTGAAGTTACTAATACCTTTTAAACACTCTACCTTTCTTAAATAGATGAATTTTTCTGGTCAATATTGTCACACTTGACAATTATTTGGGTAAAAAAATAACTGACCTTCATTCACATTTACGTTTTTCATTAGTACACTAACTTGCCTAGTTGTTAGTTCCCTATCAGTCAGATAGCAACGATATTATGAATATCCTTAATAAATGTTCTACACAACTACGGCAATTCTGAATAAAATAGCTAAGGAAAAAAAAAATACAATGAAAGGAAGGACAAAAAAACAGTTGCCAAATCCTGAGCTATGACTGTGTGCTTGCAATTGAAACTTCATCAAAAAGCAACAGGCACAGATCCAGAAAAAATATATAAAAGCCATAAGAAATATCAAAGGACACCTTTGTTGGTGGAAGATTTTTCATTATATCTTGACATTACAGAAGGCAGGATGGTGATCAGTAAAAATGAGTACAAGTATGAAACAAATAGAAAAGTCAATGAACACATAGAATGCATCAGGTATATTCAATAGATCATAAGCAAAGGAAATCAAAATGCATTCCAGAGTATTTTCAACTCTCTGTCACTCCATTTATGTGTATATCTATTTATTCAAACATTATTCAACCAGAACAAGAAGGTCAAGAAGCCCAGCAGATTACAAAGGAAACCTGTTGGATGTACAGCAGTGCATTAGTTACATGTATGTCAGCAGCGATGAACAGACAGACTCACTGACTCAGTTGGTCACTTCATCTGCTTTGTCTCTGCTTCTCATGGTACATACAAGATCCTAAGAAATGCCTGGTAACACTAGACTAATTTTGCTCAAGAGATCTAAATGCATTAGTCCATATCAGGATGCAACATCCAATCACTACTAACAATAATGAGTTTCTTAGACTGTAGGCTCTTAAATGACCAAACACACCATTGATTGTAGAGTTAAACAAAGGGATAAAATCCCAATGCATTCCCAAATGTTTAAAAAAAATATTGTTTTGAGGTAGAATAAAAAAGTAAATTTGCAAATCGTGGGAAAGCTGATGGGAAAACAGGTCTGTATTCTAAACAAAGGTCCTCAGATCCCTACAATGAATGTTGATTTTTGACAGATTAACTATTTCAAATTGGGAAATGTTTCATTAGAAATCTTCGGGTTTACTCTACTCTTTTGTATCTGTGCCACAGACACCATAACAAATGCAGTTGGGTCTTAACTGACAAACAAGGGGTGAATAAAATCTCCTGAGACAACCATTCACTTCTGACAGCCATTCATAAAAGTGAATGTCTGTGAAGTGCACTGTAAGGGGAAAACCACTCATTTAATCTCCACCCCTGCTTTGGACAACATTCTTGTTGATGGCAAGAATAAAGAGATAGTAAGGAAAATTGAAACACGTGGAGAACTTGAAAGTCCTTTTCAAGGTTCCTCAAGTGTTTGCTATATTGCTTTGGGTTAGTCTTTGACTATTACTGTACTACTGGTAAAAAGAGAAAAGAAAGGCTACTTCCTCCTTTTCTGGGCCTGTTTTATCATATAGATTTCCCTTAGCACTAAGAAAATGCCCGGTCCTTATGCTGGAAGAGAGAACATGTAAGTATAATCTGCAGTCATAGCTATACAAATTCATGTCAGCGACGAAGATGAGTCTATCCCTCACTGAAGTGTGTTTGCCTGTTTCTTTGCTGATGCTGTTAACCACTCCTTAGAGTGGGCTTGAATTTTCGTTTACAGATTTTCTGGGTCAGTTAAATCCATATTTCCTGCATGGTAGTTAAGAGTTCAAACCATTCTCCATGTTCTCCTCTTCTCCTGTGCTTCCTATCCCTTGCCTAAAAAGCCTTCATTTTCTTGATTCCCAGTTGGTAGCAGAGCTGGAGTGGAAAAGTGTGACCTCAGGGACCATGAGTCAGACGCGGTTAAAGCTGCAGCCCTGACATGACAAGCCTTGAGGTGTTTTCTTATTTTCCTATTAGTTTACCGTGCAGAGTATGGCTCAATCTTTTTTGCTGCTGGTTTCTTCTCCTTGTCCTCCTATCAAACCTGGGAGCTGTTCCTACCAACCTGTCTCTAAAGATACTTGCAAACAGAAAAGCGCTGGGATGCACACGACCCAGAGAATGTCATACAGTAGTGTATGATCTTCAAGCCATTCAGCATCCCAGCCAGAGATCCTTGTGAGGGGGTGGGTGTGCTAATTGTTATTGTTTCCAATACCAAGGAACGAACCAGGTGCCATCCAGCCTGAGATGGAGGTTTCTTTGCAGCTGAAGCAAAAGAAGCAGTCACTTGACATGAAGAAAGCTACACAATATCTGCTGCAGAATGGGAAATCCCAGTAAATGTCACAGTAAAATGCTAGTGCATGAGAAAACAAACTGGTTAAACAAAAAAAAAAACACAACCACCTTCTCTGTTTTGATAAATAATGAAAAATTGTTTTCTTTCCAAAGATTTCCAAGTATATTTATCTAAAACATTATTAATAATCTAATAAACTGTCCCAGCTCCCTCCTGACTCAGATCAAAATTTCAGGTTTTACAATGACAGTAGTTCTGGTCGTCTTAATATTACCCATCAGTTGGAGAGTCTGACATGTCCAGACAAAAAAAAACACATCACTTTATATGTCTTTAAAGAAACAACACACATAAATACATATCAAGCATTTCTCTTTCCCTTTCCTGTAAATGAGCAGTGGCAAATTAATAATATTTTCTAATTTCTAGATTACTCCAGCTTCAATCTAGTGGTTTGTACCATTTTGTCCCAATATACCAAGACCTCCTTAGGAGACTTAATAGTGATGTTTGTAACCAGAAGTTTCACTGATCATATCTGGACTGTGTGACAATTCACAAAATATTAAATAAACTTTTCTAGATCTTTGCCAACACACTAGTCCATGAAAAGTCTTGACTAGCTTGTGGAAAGTGGTCTTCTGAGCAGAGTTTTAGGAAAGTTATTTCTTCGATATTGTTTTGAGAGCATTTGGTACCAATACCTAACATTACCATTCTCCTACAGGTTTTATTAATGGTGTGTATTCAGTTAGTTACAAGTGTTAGAAAGAAATTTATCACATGGATCCAATAGACGAAGAGAGGTGAGGCTGCTACAGCTGCTCATTCCCTGGTCTACCCAGTACCAAGGGTGAGGATGCATTCCCAGTGGGCACACATACACAGAGCACACACATACACCACATGTGTGTATATATATATACTCATATATTCATATCTACATATATGTCTGGCCACAAAGATCACAGGCAGACAGTCAGAGCACTCAGACAAATATAGCCAGCACCAAAAGCCTTATCCTGCTCCCCGCCTGGCTGAGGAGAGTAGAGGTCCACTAGTGACAACACATATATGTATGGGTATATGTATAGATATGTATATATGTACAGGGTGGATATCTCCAGCAATGGCCTCAGACACTTAGTCTACCCAATAGCTGTCCCTGCATACCAGTCTCGCCAGCTGCTGGCATTTTGACTTATGAACTCCTGAGGGTGCAGCCCTACTCCAGCTGCTGATACAGACCATTGCACACACAGCTGGATGGGATTCCCCTGGTCCTGTGGCTGACACCCCCTGTGCAACTTCACATATTCATCCTCCCGTCCAGCTTGATCCTCTCTGACGTTCATAACCTTACTTCCACACCTGCACTTTCTCCAGTTGCTGCCAAATGGACAGAAGGCCCCTCCCATGGTCTTATTCTAGTTGCTGGACTCAAACCCAAAGCACACATGCGCACATGGAATACAGAGCCTTCACCCAGGAAAGAGAAAAGAAAAGAATATAACAATAAGACCAGACAGATTGTGCTGCAGGAGCAGGTCACAGCCAGACAAGTGCACTGACCAGGCATTTTTAGCCTCTTATCCCTCTATTTTCCCACACTTGTTCCTTCCCAAATCACCTAAATCCTTCCCTTTTCCTTCCTTTGGTTCCTCCCCTAAATATACCATAATAAATCCAGTACAATCTCAAAATGCTTTTCCTCTCCATTCTGTAACATGTCTCACACTGCTGGACAAGAACTCCCTCTTTGTCCAAAAGGTGATCCCAAGCGCTGGTCTTGATGGCTTATGGTGATGGGTGTGACACCTGTAAAGTAGGGTGAAGGCTTTGCTGGACAGCTTGGGATCAGGGGGGCAGACAGAGTAGTTGTTTCTTGGGACTCCTTGCTTTGGGTTCCTGCCTGGCATTGTACCCCTGTGCTCCTCTGGGCTCGTGGACATCAGCCTATGATGGGTTGATGTCCCCTGTGGTGGGCATGAAAGTAAACTGGCTGTGAATTTTTTTGGACTCCTCACCCACTATTTTCTCTCTGTGCTCCCATGTGGGTGTGCCAATGAGCTTTTGTCATATAACCTAACAATAAGTGCTAAACTTCAGTCTTTGTAACTGAAATTGTCCCAGAAGTGTGTCTACCTCCAGTTGTGGGTGAGATCTGTTTGGTTTTAATTCTGCTTTTTTGAACTCAGACAACATGGTTCATTATTCTATGGATGAAAATAGGAAACAAAAATACCATGCTTTTTTTTTTTTTTTCCTGAATGATAATTTGATCTGTTTTGGAAAAGATTAAATACCTCCATGCTTTGGTAAAAGTACGGTCAAAATTTGGCAGTCACAAAGTATCCCCATAACAGTGATGTACCTTCTTCCAGACAGCCAAACTTTCCCCAATGAGGGAAATTCACATGCTTTTGAAAACGTCAGTTTGTACAGGTTACATGAGAACAGAGATTGTCGCTGCTAAATACCTTGATCATTTTCTTTTCCCATTGAGCATGCTCTAGTCTGAACCTGAAGGGCATTCTAGTTTTTGTTGTGTGAACTACAGTGAACTTAGGTTTGGATATGTCATCCATCCAGGGAAATAGTCTGTTTCTTAGTGACTTTCTTGCTATTTTCAGACACTTCAGGGAAGTAAAAAGTCTCTGGTGGAATTCGGAGTGAACTAAACCCAGAAGTGTGTGATACATTTTGACAAACAGAACAGACAGGATAAACCCGCACCAGCTTTTGAATACCAACTGGATAGGGAGTTGGAAGTGATAGGACACTGCATCCCTTTGCATGGATGGGAACCAGGAGTCAGGCGGATGAAGACCACTAAAGCTTTAGCTTGACTGAAGAAAACAAATGAAACAAGTGGTAGGAGTAGTAAGTTAAAGTTCTGTTAAGTTGTAAAATGATACAGCAAGAATGCAGAAGAAACAGATGACAGGGCCACAAAAAAAAATAAAATATAGATCTGCAGAGACACAGAAGATATACTGTCATTTCTACTTGTGCCTGAGTTTGTGCTGGATTCATCTCAGATCCATTCTTCTCAGACACTTCCTTGTTCTTAGCTGTAAGCTTCAGGATAGGACAGTCTGAGCCTGCAGGCAAAAGAGAAAAAACAACAGGTCGACAGAATTGCAGGGGCCACGGATGTGCTTATGCCATCTGACAGATTAAGAAGGTAACTTGGCAGTTTCATTACCTTTTATCAGGTTTTTTCTAGCTTAAAAAGTCTACGTGGATGCCATAAGAACACCAAGGGAGAGAATTTCTCTTTGGTTTGAGGCCTTAAGAATCTCTGCTTCATTTTGTTCTAATGGATGGATATATCCTGGTGGTTAGAAAGGATTGTGAAATTAGAAAAAAAAATAAATAATCCCATACTCGTCTGTTGTAAATGGACACATGGAGTTAAAAAAGACACTGACCTGTTTTGGAGATCAGGATTTTACCTTGTGTGTGCTGCAATTGAAGAACTGAACTTCTCAGGTGTGGTCACTAATGGCTTCTTCCTCATTTTCTGGTGCCTGACTTCAGGCCCTGGGGTCTGATTTGTGAAGGTGTGTGCTGGGTCACAGCAGTAATGAAAGGAAAGAGGAACTGTGCACTCAGCATGTAAAATGTTACATGAAGTAGTCTAAAAAAGGAAGTCCTGGGTGAGAGAGTTATTCAATTCGCTCAACTTTAAGCACAGAACACATCCCTGTACCCTCTCTCATGAGTCTGTGGAGAATTGTTCTCTGGAGAGAACTCTCTCCTTCCATTGATTATTGATGGCATGAGGTTAGATGGGCTTGATAGCTCTGCTAGCAAACACTAGTGCTGGAAGCTGGCTGATTTGAACCCTCTTGCCAGCAGTGTGAATGTGTTACAGGAATCACTCAGGTGGTGTTACAGGGACAACCAGATTACCCACAGGACTGATAATATCTCTTTGTTCGGAACAGGGTTTAAAGACTATGTGCTAGATAACAGCTGGAGTCACATGCATTGGGAGGCATCAGCAGTGCAGAGGGCTCTATCTGAGCTAGTCAAAGTCTCTTTATAGTCAAGGGAGAGAAGTGCTTCTCCTTAGGGGGTGATTCATTTCACACTAAAACACACATTTAAAATGGGTCAGCTCTTAAAATGCCTGTTTAGAGGGGGAGCCTGGAGCAGATAGCTGAGATATAAATGTCTACCTGTGGAATCTCTGTAAGGAGGCAAGGTGAATCCCATGGTTGGTAATGCATGGTGGGAAAGTGTGTACGGGATCGTTATGTACAAAATGAGGCCTATTCAACCTGAGTGTTGAGTGAGGCAGGACACCCATGGAGTGAACAACATGTCTTCATGTAATTAAAACTGGCCTCATAATCAACAGCCACAATGAGAGAAAAGGCAAATAGCACTGGCAACCTTGTTTCTGGTGTTTACTAATGCCTAAGTGCTTGACTTTATAAACTTAATAAGCACTATCTAGGTGTACACATATATGTATATAAATAGATGCAAAAATTTGAAATTTTTGTTCATCTTTTTCTCTGAGTTTATCATAAGCCAGTCCTTTTGCTAATGTAAACAAGGGCAGTTATATTTTCTTCCATACATTTATGACACTTTCCCCTAACTGAAGATCTAGCTTAGTTTATGCTGTATGTCTTCGTTTTTTAAGTACCAAAGACATAAAGTGAATCAATATTTCCACAGTTATGCTGATGCACCTCCACTTATAATTGCTGACAAGATCCAAAACTAAATGGCAATCTCCTGGTGAATTAGATCATTTTTCTTTCTGTTTTGCCTAAGCTTCTCTTGCCTGTGTGACTTAAAAATAAGTTCAGTCTGAGTCCAGTAAAACCAACTCTCAGTTGTATTGGAGAGCTGACTGACTATAAGAAGTGCAACTTCTGGATATGAGGCATTGTAGTTCATACTGTTTTGAGAGGAAGGAAGGATTATTTTTTTTTTTTTGCCAAAGGACTAAGAGAGTTGGATAAAATTATGAAACAACTGTTTTTTACATCTGTCTTGCTGAGTTTTAGAGTAAAAACCTGGAAGTTCTTTAAAGCCCCCAAACTGAAGGAATGTTATTTAATGCTTCCAAGCAGCCCTAGGCAGAAAATAGAGTTGGGCACTTAAATGTTTCCCTGAAGGATATTATGTGATGTATGCTATTTCTCAAAGTCATGAAACTCACGGACCTAGAGACAGACTGTTTGGTTCCCGGCTTTCAGTGGACTTCTACTCACAAAGGACTACACAGTACCAATTTACATTACGTTTTGGTGCTTTCATTTAGTATATTATTGCACTCTTGAATGTGAAAGGGAATAGGCCTTAGTCTAAACAAGGGGCACTAACCTGCCCTGTAGCTTCAGATTGTGGCTTTATGGTCCTGCTCTTAATTTTGTCACTAATATTTTTTTCAAAAGGGGGGTTACTCGTTTCAGCCCAAAGTCCAAACATTGTCATTACTCAAGGGTGTTACACAAACAAATTAATGCTAGAGATTTCTTTGAAAGCTTCTGGCTGCAGAAAAATAAAAACTCTAGCAGAAACAGGTCATGCCACTGTTAAAAGACACATCCTGACTTCGTATGGGTGAGTATCTAACAGTGGGTGAGAGAAACAGGGAACACTGTCTCCCTCTCATCTGCTAAATGTGGTTCCCAGCAAAGAGATAATGATGGGCAGTGTTGCTAGTGACTGGATTAAAGTGCAAGCCAAATTCCCAATAAAGCTGCAGTCTTCCATTTCTAATCACAAGGTGATACTAATCATAAAGGATATGGTAGGAGGAATATTTACTCAACTTGGAGGAGGAGGAGAAAATAGTAGCAGTAATGGTGGTCAGGGGAGTACTTTGCTTTCTCCAGTTTACACAGAGAATGGAAGTCAAATCTTTATTAATACTTGAAATACATTGTCATCCTTCACCAGCAGCACTTGCAGACAACAACAGCAATGTCCCATTGGAAATGGTACCTAACATCACTGTGCCTTTTCCGCATGTGAGGCAGATCCTTGGAAGACAAAATCCCTTATAACCCAGCCTGACCATGCTGGTTTTAATCACTGAAGTATTCCAATGAGTTCAGTCTAAAGAGCTTCCCTCTTGAAGAATCAATGCGATTTTTTTCACTGGCATCACATCTACTGCAATAGGAAATTGCACTCCTCCAAATACGGCCTTTAAAGGCAACTCACAGCGCGCCTCCTGATCAGAGAGTGTGCTAGTTCTCTATAAGACAAAAACTCTCCTAGCTTCTTGGTCCAGTGCCAATTTGCTTCAAAGTGCCAGTTTATTTCTTACATTAATACTGTCCATTCAGCAGCTCTTTGCATTGTGTTCCAAATAATTTCTCCAAATCCTCTATTATGACTTAATTTTCCTTTAAAAAAAATAAAAACCCCAGAAAAATACCAAAACCCAACTGTTTTCTTTCCCAGGGGCTCCATTGAAGTTATATTTCTAAGTGCATTTTTCCTTTTTTCTTTTTTTCCCCTAACAAAACCAGGTTTTTTGGCTTTGATCTGAAGGTTTAGCCCTTTTTAGCTTCTCCTGGGAAACTTTCTGCTGTGCTGGGAAAGTGCTGAAAATTAATGAGGAATTCTAGGTTCAGTTTTGTTAAATATGGTCACACCTAGGCCTGTCTTATTCTGTACAAGAAAAAATTGGAAAACAGGAAGTTTTGAAGCTTTTGTAAAGGATGCCGTAATAGATCTGTGTTTCTTCATTTGGACTCTTCCTACTCTGATGAATGGTGGATTATTTAGAGAAAGGAAAAAGAAAATCTGCAGTAGTAAGGCAGGGAAAGAAAAGTTCCCTAACAGCCTTCAGAGTTTAAGTTTAAAAAGGATAGTCTGACCATTTGCTCTTCTTTCCACTTTCATTCTTGCCGGAATTGCTGCCAGTATATGTCTATGGTATCTCATTAATGGAAATGAAAAATGACAAGTTTTGAACGCAGTAAGGTCCAAGGGAAAACCATTCATCTAATTCAATTAGCTCAGGAATTCAAGTTACACCTTTTGAGTATGAAATCCAAAACTATCTTTTCGTCTGAATATAGTGTTCTTAACAAAGAACAGTCTGGGTGAGTGAGGACAGGAGAAAATAAGCTTCACACCGCCTGTTTTTAAAGTGATAGGTCAAATCCTCAAAGATGCTGCACACCTACAACTCCCATTGAGGTATCCATAGCAAAAAGTTATCCTACTAAATGCTTAGCTTCTTCTAGTTTCCAGGGTTTGGACCTTTCCTTTTATTTTAGAGAAATCTGTGCTGGTAATGCTAGCTTTAATTCTACTGAAGGGAAGGAGACATCGTTTAAGCTGGAGGCCTGAATACAAGAAGTTTTTCTGTGCCTCGGTGTATGCAAAATAAGGATGATAATACCTGTGAGATATTGTGAAGATGGGTGCATCTGAGATTGATGTGTACAAATATTATGAAAATGGGATGAGTATACACTCATCTCTTTCATTCTGTCTACTTCGTTTTTAATATGTATCTTTGTAGGATTTTTGCTACATCCAGTCTATTATACATTTACCAATGATTTTTCTTTTAGCCCTTTCCACTAGGAGATTAAGCATGAACTGCTGTGTTGGACACATCTTGATGTTATGGTTTTCATTGAAATTCTCTTAGTGTGAATTCTTATTCCCTTATCTGGGATAGGATTTGCCCAGGAAGGACTTCTCTGAACCACTTTTCAGTGATTCACTCTTACATTCTATATCAGCAGTTTATCCAGTTTCCAGAAATGTTGGGCAGAGAAGTGGAACCATGAAAATTCACTAGTGGACAATTTGTTGCTGTTGCTGTTGTTATTTTTGCCTAAGATCCTATTAGAGTTAAATTTGCTATGACAGCTGGAGGTCTAATCTTTCGGCTAGAAACTGCCAGATTTGAATATAACTACTGTAAAGAGGGAGACGAAAATACAAATCTGAGCGTTAAATCTCTGATGGTGTATCTTATCTCAGTGGCTGAATGCATCCATAGTAGCCTTGTGAAAATTGTTTCACTTTCCTTGTTAATCAAAAAACAAACAAACGAAAACCAGCAATGATGGGGAATTGAATGCTGAAATGATTGCCTTATAAAAATATAATAAAAAAGGAAGGAAAAAACTCCCAAGCTCCTATTAAAATCATAGGTTTAAAACAACACTAGGATTTCATCAGGGCAATCAGCTCTGAAATTCCAGTTTGTGATTGGTATACCACATGACAAGTTCACTGTTGAATAGACCTTCCTATTCTTAAATTCTACATGCTTAAAGGTCAGTCATGACACCTAAAGAGTCTTCTTAATTTATAATTTTTTTTCACTGATGGAAGTCCAGCAGTCATGCAGTTCTTTCCAAGGAAAACTTAAAGCAGAGAATATAGTGTCAACATCCCATGTTTTTCAAGGAATTTGCATGGCCATTATTAAATAACCACCCCAATTCAACACTAGCATTAACTGTGATTAGAGCAAAAAAGTAAAAAAAAAAGTAATTTTTCCCTCTGTCTCTTTCCTTAAGGGTCTGGATAGATCACAGCAGTGACTTTCCCCCTCTGTTTCTTCATCAGAGAGCAATGATTAAATCCTTCAGCTACTGGAAGAAAATAAGTCCTAAAATAAGATAAATAGAAACCACCTAGGTAAAAGAGCCAAAGAGTGAAAAGATTTTTTTTTATATATATATATATTATACTTATCAACAATCAAATTAAAAGGGTAACTGATGGATTGAAATTGCCAGCATTTTATACCATGAAACTATTTAGGATGTGTAAGATCATTAAACATAACTAGTTTTGGTGAAGTCAATGGAACTATTCAGATAGTCTTGCTAGTTCAGAGAGTTGAAACTACGTGCCACATTGGTTTGCTAGACTGAGTGATGCATGTTGTGACAAATGGAAGAAAATGCCCAGTCAGAGGAAGTTATCAAATAAGGCATAAATTGCAGATGAAACAAAATAAAAAAATAATAATAAAAAAAAAACGTATTTGATTCTATCTGAGCTCCAATCTTCCTCTGTGTTTTTAGGTAGTCATTTCACTTACCCTGCCTCTCACGTGAAAACAAGGGTAATAATTAAAATATTATCAGGATAAAATGCCTTAATGTCTGGATGCCATATCAACAAGAAACCACGTCTCCATTGTATTTGTGATTTTCTTTTCACTTGACAACGTTCTCTTTCATTTTATTTTTCCATTTAAAGAGAAACATTTCCAAACCAGTCAGCCTTACCTCATTTATCTTTCTTTTTGAAAACTGTGAGGTTCTTTAAATTCTCAGATTTTGTGAATAAATACAAAAATCCTTCCCTTGGTATTATGTTCCAAATATAATGAATGGTGCATTCTGAGTTTCAAAGGTTCTGCTTTTAAATGTAGTACTTTAGGTTAGTAATCAGAGTCTATTTTGAATATGTGGTGCCTACAGTATATATGAATATGCTAATCAGCTAAACTTAATAGTTCTCATTTGTATTAATGCAAATTAGGTGGCTGTACTTTCCACCAAATATTTTCCTTGGTATTTATTAGAGAAATCAAAATCTCTTTCCACCCATAATAAGTTCTAATATTTCATCTTAACACTTTAAAGGGCGTGTTTTATTTTAGCTTAATCTAATTTCATTGAACAAAATTGCATCTAAAGGCAATATAAAGTTACAATTTGTTCCATGTCAAATAATAAAAATGGCCTTTAAATTTTACATGAATTTGACCTTTTGGTTTGTGCATTTCAATTAAACCTCCCTCGTAATCCAAATGGTATGACGTATTTAGTGTGCATTTGGCCTTGTATAGAGGTATCCAGCTGTATTCCTGTTGCCTCCTTCCATGTAGCTGTGGGCCTTTCTTGACCATCAGTCTCATCCTGCTGTCATTAAGAAAGGTGGGGAATTTTTCTGTTTACTACAAACAAGTCTGTTACACATCTTGCACTAACTGGAGTCAGTAATGAAACCATGTGGGATTGGATGTACCCATTTTTTCAAAAGGAGTAAGGAATGGTAAACAGTCCCAAAAATCTGGGCTTGTTCTTTGCAAGGTGGCCTGTGGACCCTGAATCACAAGCTGCTAATCCTTCAAGTTACCTTACCGAACTCTAGGAGATCCCTAGAGTTGAGTTGAAGCCCAAAAAGGCAATTCATAAGAACTGTGCAAGAGCAACCAACTCTGTTGTTCTGAGCACAGCAGCATATTTGATCATGTCAAGGTCTTTTATGATCTTTGGCCATATAAATTATGTTTACTGTTAATAGCAAAAATATTTTTGGTGTTAGTAACTTTCATTTCTTCATGGAAGAATTATGGAAAGGCATCTTACTTCGACATTCTTCAGAATTATATTCATTCATTTTATTTCGGGATCACACCCCAGCCATTTTCTTCTGAAGCAGAAAAGTAAAAGGAACTTCACAGCCCAATATGTAGAAAGTTTCCAGCGCACTAATGCCCTGTATGGTGAAGGGAAGAACCTGAGGGTAGCTACTGCTATTCTCAACACAGATGGGAACATCACCACTGCCACACCTGACTCCACATTTTACAGCTTCTCCCCATCCTCATATGTGACTTGTCTGATAAGACTAAGAAGCTTTCCAGGGCCAGGATCAGCTACTATTCAGTGTTTATTCAGTGCCTAATTGCACAGTGCAGCCCCATACCTGATTGGCCCATAGGCATTGTTGTAATTAACATGATTAATAATATGTGTTCTGCAGAGAAATAGCTGAGACTAGTTTCCAAGGCTTGAAGCCGTGAACTTCTTTTGCAGCTTTAAGGGTGCTTTTAGACTCAATGGCTTAAAAACGACTCATTCTGTGATCAGCAGAGCTAATGAAGCCTGGTTTTCGCTGGCTTTGTGTCTCGTGGCAGGACTGTGCTGTGTCAGGGAAGGTGCAAACCCCGATCCTGTGTCTGAGATGTTCAAAACCACGTTCTCCTGTGTGGGTTCTTTCGTGTCTAATGAGAGCGGGCTCACACTGCAGCCTGTCTTTAACAGCCGTGCTCATAGAGTGTTTCTCTGCTACTCAGATGCCGCTTCTCTGAAGCTTGTAGTAATTTAATATCCTTGACACCTCCAACCCTCAGCTAAATTTGATTGAAATGAGCTAATCAGTCTGTAAAGTGAGACAGACAGACAGATAGGCAGAAGTGCACGTGCTCTTTGACCATGATAAGCCTCATTTCCTTCAGAAACCAGGGTAAAAAGGAATAAAATCCATGATGCCTTAGGTTTAATTTTCCTTTGTTTTTCCCACGGCAAACTAACTCCAGCGTTAAAACCAGAATAACCCCCAAGTCAGACTTCAGGAAAAAGAAAAGGGCAAGCTATTCAAGGAAAAAATCTTTTTAAATCTTTTTTTCTTTTTTTTTTTTTCCCCCCCAACTACAATAGAAATCAAATTCCAGAGCTTTAATGGAAAAAAATCTTACATTTTTCTGGGAAGGAGAAGATGGGAGAGTGGAAGGGGGAAAAGAAGAAAAAAAGCTAAGCGACTGTCAGATCAGCTCAGGATCTCCATTAGAATGCAGAGTGCTCCAGAGTAATTACAAAACAGCTGTAATGGAAAATTGGTAGTCAAACCCATTTTCCACCAACTAGAACGGTGAATGGGCTCCATTATGTTCCTAATTCTCATTAACTTAATTTGCATAGGAAACAATGAAGGAATACCTAATGAGTTAGACTCAGCTAGCAGCAGATCGATACCCCTGTGAACAGGGGTTCGACCCATAATTACAGGACATGTGGCAAAGCCAGAATGTTTCTCCTCTTACATAGGGGAGATAGAAAGGTTGGCCTTGCTGTTGTTATTTATTTAAAGGCTGGAAATGTAGTGCCTATAGAGGTGGAAATTTGTTGCTTTTTGGAAGTGGTGGGGGAGGGAAGATTCATTTTTTTTTTTCCTTTCTTTCTCACTTTGTTCTGTGGCTTTTAGGAAGAAATGTATTATTCGACTTTCTCTTCTACATTAAAGAAGCAATTTCTTAAAAGCTGTTCTCGTGGCCAAAGTTTAAGAGTTGGGATGTGTTGATGCTGTACGCTGAGGGCTGTGTCAAGCTCTCTTGCTGCATATATTCCAGGCCAACTAAAACCTATATAAATACACATCATATGCCAGCATGCCCAAGCCTTCGAGCCCAGCCAAGAGGTACAGCCTATTCACCTGGGCTCTGCTCTGTGCAAACACAATCACACGGTATTAGAGGACCAACAGATGTAAATACTGCTGGCTCGGAGTGCACGTGTGTCTCTCTGCAGTGTAATCCAGGGAAGGTCTGGGTTCAATTCCCATTCTTGGCAGCATGACGGTGTTTGCAGTCTTGGACATGCACTTTCAGTTCTCTGGCTTTTAACTCCTGTCTGTGGAACAAGGCTAGCAAATCCCTGCTCTGCTTTAGACACTAAGCTTTCTGGGGAAGGGTCTGGATGATCTAAAAATTAAGGCAATCTGAAAGAGGAGGATTTTCTCTGGCAAGTTAAGACTGTGAGCAAGGCGTGACGCTACTGCTTCTCTAAGTTAGGACAATTTTTCTGTTTTTCCAGACTTGCCAATCCTGTACCACTGTAGCTAGATCATGCATATAGATATCAATACAGTTACTTGAAATGGTTGAATCTCTCCCAATGGTGTTGCAGTTTAATTTAGTCTCTATTGTTCTTTCTGAGTGAAATTTCCCCTGTGAAGAAGACTTCCAAAAAAAAAAAAAAAAGAGAGAAAATCCAAAAACAGCGTTATGTGAGTCCTTAAAAGAGTTTTAAATTAATGTTACCGTATTTTTGTATGTACTGCAGCTGTGAAGTCCTCACAATGACAGAGGGAACATGCTGTGGCAGATTCTGTAAGAAATGCATAAAAAGATATAGTACCTGCCTGCCTGCCTTAACGAGCTCACAATCCACCCAGATCAGGCAAGTAGAGGAAATATTCTTATCCCCTTTTTACAGATAGAGACCTGAGTCACTGGATGATTCAGTGACAAACCCAATGTCACATGAACAACCTGTGGCAAAGCTAGGACATACAGAGCTCGTAGTTCAATCCCAGGTTGACATATTTATTGCTGTAACATCATTCATATATTATATAAGCAAAATTTAACAAATGCATGGATTTTGATGTCCCACTATGCTATTTTTTTCCACATGACGTAAGAAGAAGAGGTGGTTCCAGGTATGTCCTGGCTGCAGGAAGCTCTAGCAGACATTATGTTTGTAGGAGCTGAGGAAATCTTCAGGCTTATGTCAAGACAGTAAGTGAGGGATGGCTGTTGGAATAGGGTTTAGATTAAAACGCAGTTGCAGCGTAGAGCGGTTGCATGACTGTACAGTTATGAACTCTTAGGGGTAGACAATAAGTGGGAATAACTGGAGAAAGCACCACCTTAGAGAATGTATTGCATTATGGGGAAGGTTAACAGGTTTGCTCTCAATATGGTGGGAAGCATTTGCAGATCCAGAGGAATAGTGAGACCACTAGGGTTTGCTTTGTTTTCCCATGGCAGGGGTCAGCAGATGGCACTCACACACAGCCTCAGGAGTTGCCAACACCACTGGAGTAGTGGCAAGTTTCTCTTTTTAGAAATGCTGCATCATCCTTAAGTCTTTGCTGCAGTTCCTTTGTGGGGAGCTGTGGCAAGCAGCTCAGGAAGGGTTATTTCTGTCATAGCTTTTCTAACTTAACACAGAATTGCATACAGTGAGGTGGGCTGAAGTTTCTGAAATTGGGATTGTCCAAATTCTGATTTGATCAGGTCTGTTAAAAAACTAACTTATATAATATCAATACATTATATGAGCTGAACCCTTATATGCAGTCATTGATTTCTCCTTCAGAAGAAGACTAACTGCAAGACCAAGATATCTACATGCAAGAAGTGGCACTCTTTAATCAATCCCTTTTAAAATTTCTTATATTTTGTCTTTGCAGGTAGGTATTATTGTCCAATTGCTCATCTGTTTTAAAATACAGAATCTTCTTGGAAGTCAACAGTATTTTTTTTCACAGTTGATGAGCTGGTCTTCTGTGATTATGGTAAGTTTTTGGCTTGGTTAAGAGGGTACAACACTGCTCTGGGCCTGTAGAGAACTGAGGTCTACCTCCTGTGTAACTGACTTAGTGAGGATCCTTGAACAACAAATGTTGTCATTCTTTGCTCCCTTTCTCCTTTTCAGTTGTGTTTCATCTTCTCTGGATGTCTCTGCTTCATGTTTTCCTTCATCCTTACTTCATCTGATTTCACCACTGCAAATAGAAAAATAATAATGATAATTTTAAATACATTATTCTAGGTTTTATCTCAGGGCAAAAATCTTTTATGCAGCTTTAGACTGTCAACTTTGATTTGAAGAAGCTCCAAGCAACCACTGCTCCTAAAAAGTTTATGGAAACTGAAAGACAAATCTTTCTGCAAAACTAAGCCTTGAATTCACCCTTCAGTGGTTAAACTAAAGTCAGGATCAATGGCCAGTGCTTGAGAATTTTGTTCCGAATAAACATTGCTCTGTATGACTAGTTGCATTTGTTTAATTAAAGTAACACATCTGTACAGTAAATAGCCTGTGATCGGGCAGTAACATAATACTGTACAAGCACAGCAGTAATTGGATAATGTAATGAAATGCATGGTGGGTTTTTTAAAGAAAATATAATGAGATTTCATCATTTTATACACACAGGTAATTAGTTCTTAGAAATACTGGGAGAGTAAATTATCTGCAGATTTGAACTATCAGCAAGTATTTTAAATGGACCAGCTGAAGAGGTAAAAATGTTCTAGTTTAAATCTCTTGAAATTCAATCCAAAATGAGGCCAGTATGAAATTAAGGTACTAATAAGATCTGAAAGGATTTTTGGAAATTAAGACCACCAGACCATCTGCCATAATGACCATCAAGCTTACCAGTGAATCCGTGTAGGTGAAAGCATGTTTCCCACTGGCTGAGTGGCACTACATATGACTTCAAGCCATCACCCATCCAGATCGCTGTGTACGAACTTTGCTTTAGACTTTCCAGGCTAACGTCTTTTAAAGCCCATTCAAGAAATGTGCCACAATTTGAAGTAACCTCTCATAGGTTTTCAAAACCTGGTGTATGTGGCAATATGAATATGCTGGAAGAATACAACTACCTAAAGTGTTTTTGTTAGCTGACCACAATTTTATCTATGTGTTATTTAACATCTAACACCTAAGCTGCACCGTGTAACTAGAAGAGCTCCTTGTCACAGGGTATCATGGAAGTCAGTAGTCCGCATGCATTCAAGGAAAAACAAGCTCATGGAAAATTACTCAATTAAGAGTTACTAAAGATATAGAAAACAGTTTACATTCAGGATGTCATTCAGGAGTTTGTACAGAAGAAACATACATTTATATAGATATATTTATATATATTTATATAAATATGCACATATATATTTAAGTCTTTTCTTACACTTACCCCTAGACACCCATTATTGGTAGCACTCAGGATTTGGAGCTGATGGATCTTAACTCTGATCAAGTATGTTATTATTGTTAAGACTAATTAAGTAAAGTCTTCCAGTTCAGACTGATCAGAGGTTGCTTCCTGGCTTTGGCACAGATTTCCTTTGTCACACAGTAAAGGCAGGATCCTCAGCAACTATCAGGCTGTTTAATTTGCACTCACTAAGACTTAACGTTGTGTGACTCTTTTCTACTTTATGCAAAACACCTGACTGCTCTGGTGGAGACTCTGCAGAAGAAAGGTGCCAGATTCTGATCTGGACCTGCAGTCAGCTCTAGTCAGCTTCCAGACTAATATTGAATCTCTGTTCCTCACTTTTGGGAAATGAATGTTGTTCCCTTTGTGTTGCAAGCACATCCTCATAGGGAAGAGTGGGGAGGGAGGGAAGACATGTTAACATGGGTTAATATTCAGAGGGTTAAGTAGCCAGGAACAGAAGACAGGGTATGCAACTGCCTGCATTGTGTTCTGAAAACAATCCATCTCCCTGCTCTGACACTCCTGATGTTTAATTGATACATTTCCGTCTCCCCCCTCATTGTTAATATTTAAGCAGGTGAGCACAGCGGGCAATGGGCTGCTTACAGTAGCCAGGTGGCCCTGCCAGCAGCCTGCCACACTAAACACCTCCCCTGAAATTTGCATTGCTTTTGTTCTCCTCTGAATTTGCACAAACAGGCCCAATTTGAAAATGCAAACAAACAAACATATATCTAAACTTTCTCTGAAGGAAGCCTAACCCCCTTGAAGAAAGTTCCCCAGGGCCATCGCTAGCTTCTTTTATTCTTCTTTTTTTTTTTTCCCTCCTTCTTTTTGTTTGGCTTTCACTCTTATTCTCAGTATTGCTTTCTTTCCTTTGTACTTTGATGTTTCTTTGGGGACTTGAGGAAGAAAAGAAACAACAAAACAAAACAACAACAACAAAAATGAACAAACTCTAAGGCATTTACAGTTTGTTTTTGCATGGACTAGACCTGCCAATAAACATGGGGGAGTGTGGAAAACAAGGGGAAGAAATATAACTGAGAAAACTAGAGACAGGAAGACTGGGGCACAGGGAAGCATTATCCTTCCCCAGGGCCTCTGCCCTGGGAGCACAGCTCTCCAATCTATCCAGAATGAAAGACGCCCTGCCTGACAGTGCCTGGATCATTTGCTCTTCCCCCATCCCACCCTGGCTCTCTTCCAGAGCAGCAACCAGGTTGCAGGCAACTGATATATTTGCTCTTGTCTAAGGGACAGCTGGTTCAGGCTAAGAGCCTCCAGCGCTCAATGGTCAGCTGCTTGATGCAGAGTTAGATTAATGAAAGGAGTTTGTGGTTAGTCTTTGCCCAGTTATCGCTTAAGTCTTCTGCATCCAAATTCGCTGTCATACAACACTCAGGCCTGTAAGTTAAGAACCTGTTCTATGCTTCTTTCCTAGGACTATAGCCCAACTGCACGGCTTTGGGCTCTCTGAACAGGCTTGAGCTCAAGTCCTCTGATAGAAACAGTTTCATTTTGTACAGATTTTTTTTAAATTTGAAGAGACTAAGGAAATACCAAAAAGGGCAGTGGGACTACTGTTTATTCAGGGAATTTAATTAATATCTCTTCTTTGCCAGCCTGGATAAAATGAAAAGACTGTCCTGAAGCTTTCTCAGCTCATTGTACTTTCTCAGCTCATTCATGAACACCTCTGAGAAATTCTTGGCACAAATAAAACATTTCCATGCATGAAACAATGTACTGTCTTGAAGTTAGTTCAGTCATCCACAACTGAGGAGGTCTGAATTTAAATCACTATAAACACAGAGGGAAACTAAACTGTGATCCAACTACTGAGGTGGCAGTGAACTTACAGTTACCAACTTGACTAGACTTGAAAGAGCATTTGCGGATACAGGTGTTAAATATAAGGTGGCAATCATTCTGGCAACCCAGATTTAGGCACCTGTCTTCCTGAGAAGGGCAACTTTAAATCTACTGATTAGTTTACATGCATCCTGCTCTAAGAACATGAACTCAAAATTTCATCTTTCTTCACATATTCATTTAAAATTATTAAACCATGTTGCCTCAATGCATGCTGCAATTTCATGTGAAAGCTATGTCCTGCTGTGCTCATCACTCCAATGATTGTATTCTTTGAAGTTCTAGGGCCCTGCAGAAAGCTAGAATTATTTTCAAAGAGTCCCAGAGTCTGAGAATACCTGGTATGAGGGTAAGGACCATCCAAAGCGTACCCTGGGTTACCAACAGCTAGGTCTGTTTCTTTTTCTGCTGTGATATATAGAGTATCCTGGTGAGTTCTTGTCCTGAATTATTTATTGAAGTGAAAGGCATTATCTTTATGAATCTACTGTTTGGGTTGTGTTGTTGTGGGGTTTTTTTGTGTTTTTTTTTTCTTTTTGGTGATGACTAATAGCTTATTATTTAGCAAAACAGCTCCCAGTTTTCCCGTCCTTGTTTGATATAAGGCACAGTTTGTCCCATATTGTCCTACCTGGTTCTGGGGGCCTACAGGGAGATAAAGTCTGTTACACTCAACGTGGAGTACTGCGTCCAGTTCTGGAGCCCCTACTACAAGAGAGATATGGACGTGCTGGAACGTGTCCAGGGAAGGACCACGAGGATGATCAGAGGGCTGGAGCACCTCTCCTATAAGGACAGACTGAGGGGGTTGTTCAGTCTGGAGAAAAGAAGGCTCCGAGGAGACCTTATAGTGGCCTACCAGTACCTTAAGGGGGCCTACAGGAAAGTTGTTGAAGGACTTTTTAGGATGTTGGGTAATGGTAGGACTAGAGGGAATGGATTAAAACTAGAGATGAGAAGATTCAGATTGGACGTTAGGAGGAAGTTCTTCACCATGAGGGTGGTGAGACACTGGAACAGGTTGCCCAGAGAAGTAGTGGAAACCCCATCCCTGGAAGTTTTTAAGGCCAGGCTGGATCGGGCTCTGAGCAACCTGATCTAGTGGGAGATGTCCCTGCCCATGGCAGGGGGGTTGGAACTAGACGATCTTTAAGGTCCCTTCCAACCCAGACAATTCTATGATTCTATGCTTTTATGACACTCACCCATCTCTTCTTTTGGCATGCCAGATTATGACACAGATGTTTCCATGAGCATATGGAAGTGTATAAACCTGGATCAACAAAAATGTGGGAGGTTCTAGCTTGAAAAAATGTCAGTTGGAAAAATCCCAAACTTTAATCTTCTACAGTATTTCTTTGCTTTATGATGCAGAGCTCATACTGTTAAGGAGCTGGGCAGTACTAACAGAGGTGCTCTGACCTCTGTCGTTCTCTTGATGGAGCCACAGGTGGTTGAGAAGTAGATTGAAAGGGGGAGGAGTTAGCAACCTGTGGGTGGGAGAAAGGACTGGAGCGGGATAAAGCAGTGTCCCACTGTAAAGATGAGCTTGAGGAAGTAACTTCCAGAAAAGATGGTTGATCAACGCCCCCACACACATACCAACACTTTTGAATTTTCACAAGAAAACTGGAAATATTTGGGATGAAAAATTGGAAACATTTCTATGAAAAGCAGACACCATCTGACCAAGAATGTCCACTGAACTGGACATTCCCAACTTTTTTATATATTAATCGGTGATGACAACTGCCTCTCAAGCCCTTCAGTACAATGATCATTATGATTTTATGTGTTTACTGTGCTTATATCAAAGAGCTCCACACCCAAACCTCAAAACATCACTATCACCACAGATCCATTTAAAAATCAGGCACTGGATAATCAAAGGCTCTTTTGCATTCACTTTATTGCATCTTTTGCATTCTGTAGTTCTTTGTATGATGGCAATTTTGCCTGCACTTTGTGCTTTGTCTACAATGAAGCATCTTCCTCCATTCTTATGTTGGGCTACAGAAGACACTTTAATAGCCCCATTTCATCCACAAAGAAAAGAAATAATAAACAGCAAGTGATTTATTTATACCGACAAAATGATTTCATGTTGTTCCTTCTTGACAGAATGATCTGGCCAGAATTACATTCTATTGATAAAACTGTGAAGGAATGCCATTCATCGACCACATGAAGTTAAGGGGTGGGGGAAAATGAATTTGTCCATAGAATTTTCTTTCCCAAGCTGTCAGTTGTTTCTAGCGATTTGAACAACCTCATGCTCTCAGTTGCATTCACATTTATTTTATCTTTCCTTTATTTATTTAACTATTTTTTTCTTGCTGGCACACATTTCTATAAATGTAACAAAATTTGAACAATCTTTTTTAGCAGTTAGCAACCAAGAAATAATATTTGAGATTTTTCTCTCTGTGAGTCTTCAGAATATTTTGCACTTTCCCCGTCACTAAATAGGTAAATCCTTGGAGAGTAATGATTTTCTGAAACTATGCAAGCTTTCCTTTATCATACACCAGAATGCACAGTTTTAAGACTTAAGACCCATTGCTTCTACAATAGATTCTTTGCATGTGTACCATCATTTTCCATATGCCGTGTGATTCTTTTAGTTACTTTGCTGTTCTCCAAAGCAGACTGAAAGGTAAAAGACATTCTCACACAGAACAAGAGGGACAGACACATTTCAAAAGGGTGGGAAGCTCAAACAGAACTTAGTATCTGAAATCATCCATTACATCTGTCTGTTCCTTTTCTCTACATCTCTCTTGGGCTCTGTTCGTGATCCTTCAGTAGCACGTTCAGTCTCACAAACATACACACTCAGGGACCTGTCATCTTTAAATAAGGGGTCCGCAGGGAAAGGAAAGTAGTTTTTAATTTGTATCTGTCTTAACCAGAATTAAACCAAGCTTTAGATCCCATGTGATGGTGTAAGTTCGACACTGCTTCTTGCTTTTTTCCCAAGCTAGCGACCACAAATGTGCTTCCTCTGTAAAGTAACAGAAAAACTAAGATTGAATGTAATTAAAATAAAATACAACAATATTAAAATAATATTAAAGGAAGGAAATGTAGTGCATAAACTAGTCATTAACCCCAGCATCCTCAATAGATTTAAATTCGAGTAACTGCTGGTTGATTTGACTACTTATAATTCCCACTCTAGTTTTAGCAGGATATTATATTCTTTTTCATTCATTAAAGCTTTGCAGGTGCTTCCCACTCCAGTGAGGGGTGCACTGTCATGCCGAAGGGAACAATTCCTAGACAGAAAGGAGTTTTCAGTCTTTTGGGAATTTCTGCGTTGATTCCAAAGGGGCCTAGGATTTTACCCATCGGCTCATATCTGTGCTATAGATTAACCTGGTATATTGCATCTAAATTCTCCTGAATCCTAATGAAGTCAGTTAAGTGAACTGTTAGTGTAAATAAGTCCACAGAGTACCAGGATACCCTGAAGCTGTATCTTTTACAGCTATGACCCAAATTTGGATCCAAACACTGCTTTACTGGCCTTTCTTCTCTTTCACTGTGTGTCTATATACAGAAATATATGTATGTGTATGTGCATATACATATAGCCTGGCTACATGTAAAATGTTTTAGGATGAAAGGTTCTGGATAACATGTAGTCATGAGATCTTATTTATATGATTAATTGGGCTGAGATATGTACACTAATGCGTGAGTCAGCTGTGGTACCATCGCTGCAGATACATGGATGATTCAGGTGATTTAAAACGCACAGCAATACTACAAAGCAGATCAGGATGGGAAGTTCAGAGTGATATCAAAGCCAGCAGATACTGCTGGAGAAATCTGAGATGGAAGAATATAATTACACCAGTCAGCATGTGGTCCAGGCAAGTGAATGAGTATTCTCCTTTCTGTATGAGTGCCAGAGGCTTCTTTCAAATATCCATAACTCCAAGTTTAGACATGATTATGAGGATACTTCGGATTTAATATTGATTTAGAGAGCACAAGATACTTGATAGAGTCCAGCAAAGTAAATCTAGGGATCTGACAATTCTGGTGAATGCTCTAGTCACCTGGTCACTTGAATGAGCTCTGAAATCTAATCCTGAAGCTGCTGTCTGGTCCATAGACTGTGCACCTGCACTTATGGCACTTGCTATGGTTACAGCACTTCCAGGTACATATCTGTAGACCAACAGCCTCCGGAAGCTCAAGGACAGGGACCCATAAGAGCCGTATGAAGTGTCTCAATCATTATCACAGAATCACAGAATCACAGAATGCTTCACGTTGGAAGGAACCTTAAAGCTTATCTAGTTCCAACCCCCCTGCCATGGGCAGGGACACCTCCCACTAGACCAGGCCGCTCCAAACCCCATCCAGCCTGGTCTTGAACACCTTCAGGGACGGGGCATCCACAACTTCCCTGGGCAACTTGTTCCAGTGTCTCACCACCCTCAGAGTAGAGAATTTCTTCCTGATATCCAATCTAAATCTACCCTCTTTCAGTTTGAGGTTGTTACCCCGTGTCCTATCACTCCACTCCCTGATAAAGAGTCCCTCCCCATCCTTCCTGTAGTCCCCCTTCACGTACCGTAAAGCTGCTGTAAGATCTCTTCGCAGCCTTCTCTTCTCCAGGCTGAACAACCCCAAATCCCTTAGCCTGCCCTCATAGCATAGTTGCTTCGGCTCTCTGGTCATCTTCGTGGCCCTCCTCTGGACCCATTCCAACAGGTCCATGTCGCCACACCTTATAATAAAATCTGTACAATATACTGGACAAGGCAGACAAAAAAATTGAAATTGTAGCCCCACCTTGGAGAATGAAGGTCGTGCACAGGGACCATGCAGAACTGTCAGTGATCTAGAAAACATGCTTCTGGATTCATCAGCCACTCGTGGAGCACAGAGAAAACATGTGGCTCCTAAGGCCCCAGTGGCTTAGTCATAAAAACATCCTTCTTCCCTGGCTTAATTGAGAAGTACTTTTAATGAATTAAAGCTGAAAATCCCCTTGCATGAGTTTTACAGTCTGAAAGATAGAAGAAACCACCATGGGAGAGGGGGAGACAGAGGCACAGGAAGGGATAACAGTTTGTGCAGGGATGCAAAGTTTCTCAGGAGATCAAAACCCAGCCTGAGGACCCAGCCCTCTCAGCTACTTGACCTATAGAGTTGTTGCATCCCTTTTATTCATTCCTTTAGCTAACAAGAAGGCACCCTTTTTCCTCTCCCCTCCCATCACACACCTTGCTGCCAGCCCCTTCTTGCTTCATTTCATACCAAATCAATATTATTTGACAACATACAGGTCAGCAATGATGGCAGTTATATGAGCAGCATGGAAATTACAAAAGAAACTATTGCTTGTCTTGAAATTAAGGGCTACTGAAATCAATAGTACATTTGAAAATTGATATCGATCACTCTGTGTGTGTGTGTTTGTATGTCTGTGCGTGTATTTGCATGTTTATGTACATGAAGAATTTTGGGGGTTAAGTCCTCTTTCAGCTACATAATTTCTGTCTCTTTTTGACAAAGCCAATGAAATCAACCTAAAAATTATACACATATGAATCTTTTTGAAGCAATTGAAAAGAGAACTATATTGGCATCTCATAATTGGATTTCCCCACTTACAACGGTAACAGCCACTGTTTTTGTGATTATTTTGCAGGGCTTGGATGTTGGTTTATTGTTTTCAAGGTTTGCTCTGGGTTTTGTTTTATTTATTTAAAGGTTTCTATTCAAGTCATATCAAGGAGAGGGAAGGAATAATGTCTGCAAATGCCATTTGGATCAAACAAGCCAAGAATAGTAATAGTTATTGTTTGGCATGTTTGAGAGCTATTGTGTGACAAATAGATTTGGAGTCATCATTTGTTTAAAAAGGCAGTAAATGAAACTTTATGAGATGGGGACAGAGTAACGACACAAAATTACCCATCCAGAACTCCTGATGGTAATCAGTAAAATGAAATAGATTAACTGTTTGTTTTTCCCCCCTCCAAGACACCAAGAAAATAAGATGTAATCAAAAATATTTGTTATCCTTGACCCACAGTGAACCAAAAAATTGCATGGTAGTGGCTTGTGACAGCGGAGTTTGATGGCTAATGACTGGATAACCAGAAGCAGATGAGAATGTAACAAAAGGCCAACCAAGTATTGTCACAGTCAGAACAACTAGGGGTTTTTGATGAGAAAAATTATACTGGCAGGAGGTATGGCAGTTGTCTGCTGGTATATATACTAATGGCATGCTTCATGGTTTCTTCTCACTACCTGAATTGTCCATTCAGGAAGGATTTTTCCCTTCCCTTTTTTCTCCACCCTTGCCTGATGAAAAATTTAGTTTGTTCACCTCCTCTGAATGTCAACTACAAACCACGAGTGAGAGCATTTGTACGAAGCCTGTGGAGGGTATGCTGAAGTACCTGTTGGGTTTGTTTACTCTTCTTGCAAGCTGGGTGTCAAACTCAGCACCAGTTCTGGAGCCAGAAACCTTTCCCCAGGAAGGTTGCCAGGGGCCAAAGAAGTTCTGTTATTTTTTCTCTTCCGTTTCTTGTCTTCATCTTTTTTTGCTTAATTAGAGGAAGGAGATGGAACAAAGGGTGAATTTTAGAAGTCCTTGGAGAGGAGTTGGCCTGTCTCAATTTCTTCCATCACTTAAAACTGAAAGATAATATCATCTGAAGCTCACACAATGACTTCAGGATCGGGTCATTTTTGATGATCAAAGTTTTCCAGAGACAGTGGATAGAACTTCTGTACTTTCACTCGTGGGTCAAATATTGCACTGTGTCATGCAAAGGATGTGGAGACAGATTCTTTACAAGGGAGGTTATGACAAATCAAGGAATTTTCACTTGTCTTTTCTTAGTTTTGGTTGGGTTTTGGTGTTTTTTTTGTTTTTCGCTTTTTGGGTTTTGTTTGTTTGTTTGTTTGTTTATCTGCTTTGCTTGTATTAATTTTCACTGGATGGAATTTCTAGAACTCAGTTGTTTCTCCTGGAATTTCCACAAATGCCACATTCTAATCATTATCCCTCCCTGCCCCTGCACGCCCCCCCCCTCAAAAAAAGAAAAAAAAAAGAAGCTACATTCAATCGTTAATACTGGTACAACTGATCGCTTAAACGTAGCTTATGAGAAATGTGTCTACCTATATCTTAATTACTAAGGCAATTCTTTTCACAGATGTTGTAAATACTGTTATTTATTGATTACATAGCATGTGTCACTGGGCTAGAAACACTTTTCCCTGAATTATAAACTACCTGGCCAAATTTTGATCTCTCTTACACCTTGATGTTACAGATCCCCAGATGGAAGACACTATAAAAAGAGTGCTAAGTTTGAAGAATATTCGTTCGAACATTGACAGACAGCAAGAGGACTCTTTTCCAGGCCGTGGGCCAAATTGTGCTATAAGACTCACTGCTCCAAGCCTAGTGTAACTCCCCTGAGTCATCACCACTCTCAGTGTTTTGAGTCTGGAGTTTTTCTCTGTGGGTCTATCTGCTGCTTCAGCCTAATGAATCTTTTTCTAGGTTTTTTTTGCCTTCCCTGATAATCCCAAATCCTCATCCTTTCCCTTCAAGTCAAAAGAAAACCACACAAAATATTCCCTAATCTGAACAAAAAGTCATCCACCCAAAAAATTAGATCCTCATTTAATTACATATTTATAATAATTTCAGTTCACCAAAAATGATGCAGCTATCCCAATTTGTACAAATGAGAAATCTGGTTCATAAATAAATTCAATAATGATGAAAACTTATTTTACTGAAACACCAAGGAAATGCTCTTTCAGTGGTCTATTTCAAATATGCTTATTTATCATATGGGCCTGCTTAATTCAGCAATTCAGAATTTGTATCTTTTTCTACTCCTATATGGCTTTTCTAGAAAATAACTTGGTTGACCTCAAAATTTTACTCTAAAATTTCAGCTGAAAGCCACATGGACATTCCTTAAGTTTGCTTTTTAGTTAAATTGTGATTGAAATATGAAGACGTACCAATAACTGGAAATCTGGAATATGAAGAAGGAGATGAATTCTAAGAAAAACTTCGGTAGCTACAGGAACTAATTAAAGCTTTCCCCTCTCAAATCCCTGACGTAGCATACTTAGGACCCTGGCAATCCTGATGTGATTTAGGAGTAGATTTTTCTACTCTAACCTTTACAGTCTAAAAGGTGGACCTCTACCCTGAAATGGTTGTCTAAGTCCTCCTGGTTGCAGTGAGAAATGGTAAGCTCTTCTTTTTTCGTGTCCTCCCTTTGGAGCATGTAATGGAGGTAGAGATATCCCAAGTTGGGATACCAGATGAGAATTGACATCCACATATCACCCAGCTGGGCTAGCTAGGTTAGGTGAATTCCACATCTAGGGCTTTCTGTGACATACAGCAAGGGAATCCTGTCTTTTGGCTTTGCAATTGTAACTTCTGACAGAGACATTTTCCTGCTATATCCTGAAGAAACATACTTTCCCTAATAAGAGACATAACCTACTTACAAAAATTTCATTTATATTGCCTTATGGATTTTAATGTAAGTAAAAATTAATGTTACATTAATGTTCATTGTGACACATGTCATTTAATATTGCATCCCAAACAGTGGGTTAGGGAAGCCTAACCACCTTAAAAAGTATACTTAAATGACATCTGGAAAAATAAAAAAAAAAAAAAAAAAGATCAAGCCGGGTAATGGAGGCAGTCTAGGATTTTTTGGTAGATTGTTCTTTTTTATTATTATTATAATTTTATTTTCTTCTAGCTTGAAGAATTCAAGCTACAGAAAAATAATGGAACATGATCCAACTTCCAAATAATAATAATAATAATGATAAAAATAAAAATTACGTGGGAGAAGTGGAGAACAAAAATGTTCAGCTGAAATAAGCGAGCAGCAGATTGGAAGTATGAACAAACCTGTCCAATGTCATAGCATGCCAATTTCTTGAAGATGACAGATGGTAGAATTTTTCTTTTACTGCACTCTACAGAAATACACAATAAAATAAAACACACCTCCTCCTCCTCCATCCTCTAGCAGGTCATTACTAGATTTCTTGAGACATTACACACATCCTCCCTTAGTTTTCCTTGACTTATTTTATTTTGCATCATTTCTGTTATCCACGATTCTGTATTTCTTGTTTCTCCTCCTTATTTTAATGCCAAAATGTTGATATTTTAATTCTGTTGCCTGTTGTTAGAGGGTTTTTAATGTATTAAAAATGGTTATTTTTTTAATGAAAACTTTCATCAAAATGGTGAACAGCTAAGGGAAAGTGTTTTAATTTTTAATGGAGTCCATACTAGTATTTTCATATTCCAGAGGCTACAGAATCTCTTTGGTGATAACTACCTTACTCACATCCCTACACTACCAATCTTTTATTATCTTTCTTCTCAGATGGTGTTACTCATGCATTTAATAAAACTCTCCTGTGTGTTGATGCTTTTTCACTGGCCATCACGCAGTTCCCCTGAGGGGACAGTAGGGAATGGATATGTTAATGAATAAAATACAGACTGGGAACATTCATGGGCACTAGAACATGATTACTGATACTACGAAACAGTTAGAACAGTTCCTGATATGGCTTTGGCATTTGACAACTACCGGTCTCTCAAGCCATCCTTTGGCCTGGCTTGGGTGTCTAGCGTAGCTCAGGGGCCATTCTTAATAGGCAGTTAAAATCTTCTTTTAGAAGACAAGAAAGTGCTATAGTATGTATGAGGGCCATTTCATGACATTCAGATTCAATAGTCAGGAATGGACCAATAAATGTTTAATTTACTTGTATTGACATAGCCACAGAGTCTTCTAATGCTGCTGACTAAGAAGAGTTCTGGAGCACCTCCACACAGAAAACTATGGGGTATACCACAAACACACAGGGGCAAGAGCAGAGGATGAGAAAACACTTGCATGTATCTTCAGAACCAGCTCTTCTCCTCAAATGACTGATACTGTTTGTATTGAGTGGAAAACACACTTTATTTTTGAGTCATGCTTATTCTCAATTTTGCTTATTTTCTACCTTTGAAAAATAAGTTTTTCAGGACAGGGACTATCTTTCGCTGTGTTTATGACTAACTGTTTGCACAAAGCACCACATCTCTGCTGCGGTTAATGGAGCTGTGACAATGCTCATTAACTCACAGACCTTGATCTTGACCTCTCATTGCCAAAATAATGCAAGTATTAATACAAATAAAATGATCCTTCTGAAGATATTTATGGAAAAGTCAACATTAAGGTTCATCTTACTGTTCTTTGTCTTTTTTAGTAAGAAAACAACACCCTTTTCAAAAATATTTTTTAAATTTTACACAAAGATTAATTTGAGGAGCTCTATAACTCCTTCTAATAACAAAGTAGCTCTTCAAGATGGATTGCCAGCTCCTTCTTTCAGTGAAATAACAAGAGCCTAACAAAAATTTAGAGAAAAGGGGGAGAGAAAACACTTTTGCTGAAGGATTTCCAAGCATACAATCCTGGTAAACTAGTTTTGGGAGAACGAATGAAGCATAGTGGTACAACAAACACATTAAAAAGTTGCCACGTAAACAGAGATATTTTTTATTTGTTTGTTTCTCTCCTTCTTGTGTCATCTATGGCCTGTCCAGAGGCAAAGAGACTGACACTTGTAATATCCTCCCTCTCAAGCCGTCTGTCGGCTGGGAAATAATGAAGGGAATTGAGCTTGTTTCAGCGGAGATCAAGATTTCTAATGGGAAACTGGTGATGGAGATTGTCTGAGTGCCTGTGCCCTGAGCATGGATGAGTTAGTCAATGTCAAAACATAAACCATCGCTCAGGGAATGTGGATAATCTTATTTGGCTCCACAGCTGCATGCTGTGTTGGGAAAACTCCATCATGTACTATGCTTTATTTTTTATTTATTTTTAAAGGCACCATATTCTTTTGTAAATGCGCAGTGAGACAAAAATTTCAGGCTAGGTATAGAAGTGTTTGGCACCATATTGAGATGTGAGAGACCTGGCTTATACAGGAGTGCCATGTGCACTTTTTGTCTTTTCTGCATGTTCCTTATGCAGAACTGTAGTCCCTTTGTTAACTCCATTTGTGGTCAACTGGAGGTTTACTGTCAGCCGTAAGAAAAGATGGATTAGGCTAATTCCAAAAAATTAGAAATTCCATATAAAATAAGCACGATGACACGTTACATCTCTTTCCCTTGGCTGCTTTTTCTACTGAGACTGAAAGCTGTTTGAAACTGGAATTGCTTCTTCTTATGAGTTTGCAGAGTGTCAGCAAGTAAGACTTTAATCTGACCTGTACTCTCCAAATTCTGGTGTAAAATGTGTAAGTACATGGTTTGCAATTCATCAGTGGTCTTTATGAGAACAAGAAATAGACAATCTTCTCTTGCAAATGGCTTGAGTAGTTGATCCTGCCTTGGGGAAAGAACTACATGGATTACACGCCCTCTTAAGATCCTTTGCAGTGCTATTTTTCTGTGATTGTATCTAATACATACTCTGCTGGCAATAAGCCATTTGGAAGCTAAAGTAGGACTCCTCCTTCAGCATACAGGGGAGTGGGGGTAGGTCCACATGAAAAAAAAAAAAACAAAACCAAACCAAAAACCCCTCTCTTTCTGGATTGTTTGTTTGTTTTTTGTTTTTTTTTTAAAGAAAAAGCTTCCTGAGTCAGATGTTGTTCAGAAGCAGTCTTTTGGATTGGATCCGTTTCCAATTGTCCATCTGTTATTCTTTATTCTATAGAATATGTTTCAGATATAAAAATTACTTGCTGTGCACTTTGGTAGGAAGGCATGTATCAGAAAGAAAAGAACAGGGGAAGCACACTTGTCTTTTGAAGGGAGTAATAATACCTAAAATCTTCTGTAAGTCTCTAACGTCACTGTCATATTTACAGAGATGATTTTGTCTGTTTTCTCTGTCTCGCCTACTCACATGCTTTGCTTAGGTGTACTGCATGTGTTCTGTAGTTTCCAGGTGGCATTTTGTGTTTCTCCAGCTTTAGACAAAGCTGAAGACACAGTATTTGATTTATATCAACTACTGGTTGCTTTCCAGTTCTATGTGAAGACCAATACAGTTCCTTTAAATTATCTAATCAGAGTTATATAGTGATGAACAGATGTCTGCTTACCAAAAAAATCTTAAAAATATGTGTAGATCTGCTTAAGCTCTTGTTTCACCTCTTAGATGAGTCAAAGACCCCCACTTTTACGTTACAGGAAAAGAACCAGATGTCGTTCTCTATTTCTTGGGAAAAAAAAGGAGATGTGGTGGGCCAGCCTTCCAGACAGCATGCTCCCTCCTCAACTTCACATTCCTTGAAGATAATTTTTCTCAAAGCTCTATCCTCCATTTCTGAGCTTTCATTATCCTCCGTAACAACAAAAGGCTTTGTTGCACATCTAAGATGTGAAATTTTCTTTTTGACTAGGACAGCTTGTTGTGCCAGTCAGACTACCCTATGACATTGCACCATCTTGGGTCATTACTTTAAGCTGTTTGGTGTCTGTCTCTCCTACTGGCTTGTGAGCTCTGATTCTGCATCTGCAGATATGGCATCTCTCTTATCTTCACTCTAGCTCAGAAAACTTGCATAACAGTGTACACTGTGAGCTATGGTTATTCATTCAGTACACCTGCATCTGTGTGACCAGGCACTTCTCTGTCCTCCAGAAGAGACAGAGGACATCTCCTACAGAAAATTAAAGTATACCTCATGAAATTATCAGATGTTAATCATCCTTTCCAGATACTGATCTGTATTCTGGATTATTATACCATTTACTATACTTTCTTTTATCAGTCCCACTAGTGTGACCTTTTGAGTAAGAAGTCCAGGGATGTATGAGGTCTTTATTTATTTTCTGTGTCTATTTAGCAGCTTCTTTTGCTAAGTATAATTCCTCTCTTTCAGAGGCTTCTTACTACACAAGAGTCTGAAAGTTCAACCACAACCTGTGCAGGATAAGGCTTACAACCTCTTCTGTGCTTTGTGTATTGCTGGAAACTCTCCCATCCTTCATCTAATAATAAATAATTGCAGTAATTAGTATTATTAATAATGTAAGATCTCAGAGGGCATAAGCACTGGCAAAACAGAGCATCCAAAATATTTCTGTGAGCATAGAGATGTCCCCCCCAAGGAAATAAAATTATCAGAGGGAAATATCTCGAAACTAATGTAACTTTGGGAGAAATGTGGTGTTTCTAATATACTTTTGGTGCTGTATGGAACAACAACAAAAAATCCCACTAATTATTATAATTGTTGATTATTTGTTAGGCAATAAAAATACAGGCAGGGTAATTAATGATTTTTAATTTTCAAAGCTTTAGGATACCTAGATGAAAAGAGTTTAGTCGATTTCAGTCGCAGACTGGAGAGGTCACAGAGCACAAACCCAGCGCAGTGAACACTTCTTTCTACAGTGCTATCTATAAACTGTAGACCACATAAGACTGAGGAATTCATTTTCTTTATTTTGTTGCCTGCCAGGAATACTTCAGCATGGAACTCATTCTGTCCAGAATATCTAGTGTCCAGACTATTTTGAGCATCGAGTAAGCTTTGGGCATCTATTCCTTGAATAGATGCATTTCATCCAATAGAAGGGGGTACAAAATTCTACTTTTGAAGTCAAACCAATAATTTTTTCAAAAACATCCCAGAAGAAAACTACCTCTCTAGTCTAGAGATTACCATGAAATTCATGTTCATCTACCCCCACCACATCTTTCTAGTGGTAACAGCCCTTCACTACTGTTTGTAATCTTGCACATGAACAAAACCTATGGCAAAGCATATATTAGATATAAGTGGATTTAACAGAGAAAGTACAGGTTCCAAAAAGGTTACCAAAAGTTATCTTTTATCTCATGAACACATGGGAAGACAGGGAGAAACAGAGGCCCTGAGTACATCTTGGAGCATAAGGTGGCACTGGGACAAAGGATGAGGGAGGCAGCATGTGGCGGTGTGCTCTCCCCTGTTTCCCCCCCCGGCTCCTGCTCAAGCCATGGCCATCAGCGGGAGTTGTTATGAGTCGCACTTGAACTGTGGGAGATGGCTGGCAACATAACCAAAACACTGTCTGGAGTGGGGACCTAAGTATCTTGTTCCCATGAGAATATTACTATAGGTCAATTATCTTACTCCATAAATAGTGGACAGCCCAAGAGCCCTTTGAGCTCTCCTGCACGGCAGTGGGCTGCACGACAGGATCTCCCCTTGAGTGGGGACGCTCACTTAAGGCTCTTCTCCTCGAGGTTGAGAGATTCCTTGCCCCAACAGATTCTCGGTAAGTGACTGATAGCATGCTAAACTTTGAAATCTTAGCTAAGTGATCTAAGGATTGATTGAGCATATCTAATCCTTTAGACATAAACCGTTGAGCAGGTCTGGGACTAGGATTAGATCCAGCCTCACCTAGACTCCTCTCTGAGAAGGAGTTTAGAAAGCAAGGGGGTCCTTTCTGAACCTCGTGCCTCAATGGGAGGGTCTCCCTGAGAGCTTGTCTGACCCTGGCCTCTATGCAGCAAATAATCAAGTGTACCTTGGCATCGAATCTCGTAAAACACTGTCGCATTCACTACTAACTTTGTTACATCACTGTTTTGTGTTAATAAACATTTCACTACTCTCTTACGAGTGAAGTTATTCACTCTGCCTGCGACACAGCAACCCTCTGGATTCTGGTGAGGGACAAAAGTGTGTTGCTCCTTCTGTTAAAAAAGTCACTGTCATGGTTCAAAAATCAAGGCTGGAATCAGGAAAACTCCACAGCAAATGAAACTCCTGTCTTTTGGGGTAAATATCACAGTTTTCTTATGCACTTCTTGAATCACCTCCCAACCTCTTCTGAACAGCACAAGAACATTTTCCTACACAAATGTGTATTTTCTGTTCAGTGATGAATTGTACTTTTAGTACTCCAACCTCTTTATGCTTTGATCTCATGCTGCGCCCGTGAGTCCTAACCCCATGCTTCTTCTCCCCTCCTCAGATCTCCTCGGAAGAGTTTTTCTACAGTAGAAACTCCTGTTTCAGCTGGCAAAGTGGTAACGCTGGGCCTGATTGTCAGCCTTTCTGGGCTCGTGAAGTTTTTATGAAATTAGACATATTTGTCTTGATGTTTAGTAGAGAGCATGAAATTCAAATCTGTGTGTTTGGCATTCTGCAGGCCAGCGCTTTAATATTCAATGACATAACTTCATTGCGGTTTTGACAACACTATATAGGAGTTGTGCTTACCATTGAAAATTAAAGCCACTGAAAGAGTTGACAACAGCAGAATTGTGAATGCTTCCAGGCTCCTGAAGTGATTGTTATTCCAGTTTGTCTAGAAGTGCTTATTGTGTTTGTAATACCGTCAGTTCCACTTAAGGGCTACTTGAAGTCAATGCAATACAGGTAAGTATTACAGAAATCTTTCTTTCTTCCTGAACATTTATATCTCTGTGGCTTATTTGCATTTTCATTTGCCCACATGTTTATTGATTAGATTATTGCTTGAAATCTTATCCAGGGTTAGTGTTTATATCTGTCTGTCCTATCTACTAAGATTTTTATCTGGTCCTTGTCTCCTTCGTATTTTACCACCTCAGAATCACTCACAGGCTTTTATCTTCAGGTCTGACACAGGCAAGTGCTCTCTGTGTTCCAGAAATTGGAGATTTGTATGCAAGCCCACGAATTATGAAAACTCTCTATCCTAATTTCCTGTACATGATAGTTACACAGACTGATCTTGCTATGGTTTCTGCAGTGAAAAGAGATTGTGTACTGAGCATCCAAACTCTGGTCTAAAACTAATAGTAGTTGAAAATGTTATAAAAATCAACCTCCAAATCGTAATAAGTTCAAAATAATGCAACTACAGAGCTACAAAATCGATATGCATAAAAGTCAGGGAATTAAGAATTTTGCTTTTCCCATTGACTTTAACATGCACGTCACAAGGCAATTTTTTTTTGCTCAGATCTATTCTGCTGATCTCATTTCTTCACGCTGTGTCATGTGAGATCTCTACACTGATATGTAGGACCAAGTTTAAATTTATCCTTAACCAATGTAAGGCATGTGAAACACGCCATCTTATCTCCATCATACCTTTCAGTTAAATACAAAGCTTTCCTGACAGAAATTATTTCTCAAGAGTGGCATTAAGGCATAACCCATGATCCTTTGAGTCATACAAGCCCAAAACTTTTTAGAAATGAATCTGCAACCTGATTTTCTTATTTTCATTAAATCTTTCCCCTGCAGGCCTGGAGGCCCTTAAAGGCTAAGGTCAGATATCATAGGGTAGGACAGTTATCCAGATCCCTCTATAAGGAAAGGTGGAACTTTCAATTGGCTTGGCAGCCCCGATGACTTGTAATACACACTGAGGCTTCTGATTTTAAATGCTAAAGTTCTCACTAACTTAATTTAAAGTCTTTAAAAATTCAGTGAAATTTTTTACTTGGGTTAATGTAATATGGTTCTCTGACTGACTTTGTTACAGTTATATAAACATTTAAACAGTGAAATAAAAGCAATATGTAATGAATATTCACACTAATGAAGAAAAAAAGGATTAATTCCCATAAGATGTGTGAAACACATGGAAATAAATTTATATGAACCAAATTCTACTTGCACTATCAGTGCCACAGGAAAGTAGGGACTTTCTGGTCACAAAGTGCAGGTGCTGCCTCAGAAAATTGCTTTCATTTTATATTAAATTAAAAGAGAATTAAGTTTCCTTTTTCTGCTTCTCATATTACAAAGCTGGAAGATCCATGTTCTGAATAAAAATTAAAAATAACTTTTTTTTTTTTTACGTTAGGAATTTTCTCTCCCTTTCCATCCCACATTTATTCATTGCCAATTTACCTCCAGGTAGTGTTGCATCAACTGTATCCTTTAACCTAATAATTTCTTCCTCCTCCTGGTGCTTATTTCCCTTTCCTTTTACTCCCAAGCATTTCAGAAAGCAGCCAGATTTCTTATAACCCTCCAATATGAAGTAATGTCCCTGCTTACTGCAGGGGGCTTGGACTAGATGACCTTTAAAAGTCCCTTCCAACCCAACAGATTCTATGATTCTATGATTCTATGAATTCTTGCTTACACATTTATTCAAGTTTTGGGGTGGATTTCACATCAGTAGTGATTTAGTCTGTGCTAATCATTAAAGCAGTGATAATAGCAATGGGAGGAACAGGGCAAGAGCAATAGATGATTCAAATTATGTTGACACCACTGAAGTTACATATCACTGCCTACATCCCTCTACTGAATATTGGTAGAACCTACGCAAGCCATCCTAGAGATGGTATTTAAATGTGAAAAGGCTAGGTGACCTGAACCCAACTCCAAAACTATGCCCCATTCTGCCCGCAGAGCACAGATGATTGTATATGCTTTTCCATGCGTTGTCTTCATTTGGATGATCCATATGAACAAAAGTATCTAACATGTAATAGACGAACACAGGACTCATTTTGCTGGGTTAGAATAAGAGTTAATGGGTTCAGTGTCCTCTCTCCATAAGAAGAAGCTTGCCTGCCTCAAAGGAAAAATGTAAGCATCAACACAAGACACAGAAGAAAAAAAAAAAAACAACAACAACGAAACAAACAAAAATAAACCCAACCCCAAATAAAAAAGGCTATTACAGCTTACTGAATAACCTGCCCCCAAGAAAATATTCTTTCTTAAATCCTCAAAGATGGTAGTTGGCAAAGACTTATTAAAATTCTTGGTATTCATCTCATCTGAGTATGTGTTTCATCCTTTGAATCATGACATTCTCTAGGAGAAACAGGCTATCCAGCCCTGTGGCCTTAATATTTTCATTTTTGTTATTTCTAGTCCTTTTATTCCTTTCCTTAAGAAGCTGGTCTCTTGCTCCTTGCTGCAGATGATCTCCATGCCAAGTTTTTGCTTCCCCAAACACTGAATTATTTGTGCACAAGCAAAGCATCTGAAATGGTCTTCAGGCATGAAAAGTACTTGCAATTCCCCAACCGCAGATAACTCAAACCTAGAGATTTTAAAGCATTTTCTGCACAAAATAAATCTATTCAGCTCAGAGAGCGAGATGCATTTCAGCCTAGAGAAATCTTCCCCATCCCCAAAAGTTTTTTAAACCGCTACAGGTGCTAAGACTGCCCTGTAAGGGTCTTATTCAGAGTTTAGCCAGACAATAATCTCATGAAAGGCACTGGAGGTTTCTGCATCAAATGATCAAGTTCAGAGCAGCTGAACTCTAGGCTTACTGCTCATGAATGTCCCTCTGGAGACTTCAAAATCCTGGAAGCCTCAAAAATCTTGTGTTTTCAACCAAACTTCTTCCTAAAAACATTTTAACAGACAGTGGACACTATTTCCCCTTGCTGATGTAAGAGTTGCTCACATAGCTTTCACTTTCTTCTTCTCTGCCAATCTTTTCCCAGTGGTTCTATTAAATTATTTTAAATCATCCTGATAAAAGCCTACAAAACGTTGCTCCACAGTTTCTTTCCTATTCAGAGACCTAATGTGGTTCTAGTGCAGAAAAAGAATGCAGGCTTACATCCAGAGTGCTGGGTCCAGTTTTGGGCCCCCCAAAACAGAAACATGGACATACTGCAGCATGTCCAGCAAAGGGCCACAAAAATGATGAGGGGTCTGGAACATTTGGCATATGAAGAGAAGCTGAGAGAGATGGGACTGTTCAGCCTGGAGAACGGAAGACTCAGGTGGATCTTATACCAACATGTATAAATTCCTTAGGAGGGGTAGTAAAGTGACAGGACAAGAGACAATGGCCACAAATGGAAACATAGAAAATTCTATTTAAACACAAGAAGAAACTTTTTTAACTGTGAGGGTGGTCAAACACTGCAACGAGTTGCCCAGAGAGGTTGTAGAGTCTCCATCTTTGAAGAAGTGCAAATCCCAAATGGACGTGGTTCTAAACAACCTGCTCAAGGTGACCCTGCTCTGAGCTGGGGGTTGGGCTAGAGGAACTCCAGAGGTGCCTTCCAACCTCACATATTCTGTGACTTTATGATTCTTCCCAGCTTTGAATCCCTACTACACATGCAGAGAGGAAATAGGTTTCAGTCTGTTTTTCTTTCCTGGCATGATGTTATTATTCCTCCAGAATGGTTGACTTAGTTCTTGGACATTCATCTCTGTTCCCATACTGTTCAGAAATCTGGGTGGCCCTCAGCTGTCAAATCCCAACTTTTTCCTATGTGACTTTGTTGACAGTTTTTCTTTCTCAAAATCACAATGTTAACACATCTTTCCTGATTTTTTTTTTGGTTTCTAATTCTTCTTTCAATCAGCTTCAGATCCCACTAATGCTATCAGGAGCTTTGTCTTAGTACTTGTGTAGGGCTTGATCCTATGAGTCATTCTCTCAGCATTAATGATTCCCTCTCATTAGTTCACACAAGATATGCAGGATTGGGTTCAATTAAAAAATCAGAAATAAATTTTGATTTTTTCAGAAAAGAGTCCTATGAATTAGCAGAATGTATTTCATGAGTAAATGCCGAGTAAATGCTTAGTGAATATATGAGAAGTCTTCTAGGAATATCAGAGCAGTCTTACTGGTTTCAGACTGTTCTCTCAGGAGCTACTTGTCATGAATTCTAGTCAGCAAGATTGCATTTGTATTTCATGTTGGTACATGCATGGTGCTTATGGAAGAAAAAGATCCCTCTTCTGACACCAATCTCCAAGACTGTGGTTTCCTGTCCAAACACTGACATGTTGACAGATATAAAGCCCCCCATTTCTCAGGCAATATTGTTCTGATCATGATGGTTTCAACGAAATTCCAGCTTTATCCCCAATCCATTTTATTTTTTATCATGGCGATCGCCTCCTAGTTTCCCTCAGATTACTTAGTAGCTCAGCATCAATAGACAGTGGTACTAAAGGGAATACACTTTAGTGCTTGTACAAAGGCCATCCATCATGGAGAGATGGATTTGGGTATTTTTATAGGATTCTCCTCCATGGTTGGCTGAGTGCTGTTCTGCTGCTGTCTAACATGGGGGGATTATAGGTGTCTCACTGTTGTACCTGCTGCTTTCATATTGCAAAGCAGGCAGGTTATTAATAGCGATTGTTTTCAGCTGGAGCTTTTAAAGCTTGTAATACCAAGACATAGGCTTGAAAGTTATTAAATGAACTGCCAGTTCTGCAGCAGAGATGACAGTGTCTAGCTCTGGGCACTTTTTTTGCCTCAGTTTCTTCTCTTTCTCTGGGTAAGCAGACTTTATGTTGAATTTTTTTTTCACCATAGTGCTCTCCTTTAGCAGACTGTGTTCTATACATATGATTCCAGACAATGCTAATCTTTCTTTAATTCCTATTTTAACTTTTTTTCATCTTTTATTTTCTAATGATTTCTACCCTCAGCATCAGACTCTTCATCACCTTTCAGCTCACTCAGCCTTTCTTGCAGAAAACAGCTTTCTGTCACGGTCTTCATCCAGAACTTCTTGCCTAGGATTATTATCTGGAGGTATTACTACATCCTAGAAGTTTTTGTCCCTTATGTTCCTTTTTCCTCACAAAACGAACTCAGTCCCAGGGTTCACTGATGAACATGGGAACAAAAATCTTCACTTTGTTTATGCCATGATGGGCTCAGAACTATTTAGAAATGAGGTGATGGGATGATAAAAGATACTGCTAAGAAAATACCAGCTCACCTGTAGTTAAATTTAGGAATGCAAGAGAGAGACAGCAATACAAGTCTGCAGTGCTCCTGCATACAATGCTGTGTGCAGTTCTACTTTCCTCATTTCTTAAAGTAAGTAAGACAAAAAAGAAGCTACAGAAAAAAGGCAACAGGAAAGATTACAGGCATGAAATAGCATCCATGCACAAAACTCCTAAGCCTAAAAAAGAGATGACTGAGACATGATATGATAAGGGTCTATGAAAACATTGTTTACTGGATCTTTCAAAATATGAACTAAGGCATGAAATGAAACTGGCAGATGGGAATTTATAAATAAACAAAAGGACGTACTACTTGGAACTCCTTGCAACAAGATGTTGTGTATGCTAAATTTCCTATGGGAAAGATGGGAAAGAGATGGAATGAGATAAAAATCCATTGAGAGTTATTATGCCCAAGGATACTGCCTTTGGACCAGGAACAGCCTGAAACGAGAAGTCTTTGGGGAATATTCTGGAGAAATAACACTACATACTTGCCCCCTTCTTATGCAACATTTCTCACCTGCTAGCTCTTCAATAGAACTGGTGAGAAGAAGATATTTAAAATTGAATCAGAAATGTTATTTCAATAAAAATGCTCTGTGTGTGTGTGTGTGCGCGTGTGTATGTGTGTGTGCGTGTGTGTGCATGTACGTATACATCAGTATGAAATACTGCTGAAAATTTTGGCTTGAAGTACATTAAGAGAAACTTTGAGCATTACTCATTCTGTTTGAACATCTTAATGGAATATTTAAATTTAACATTTCAAAATACAGTTGAACAAAGAAAATTACTTTTTTTCATATGAAATACATAAATGCACATATAAATGTGCACATAAGCAGAAATACATATATATTTTTCAACAAAATGTTTTGATAGACTTGAAGCAAGGATTTTTATGGGTATTTGCAGGGGGGCATTCCTAAATGTTTTTTGAGGTCCTGTATTGCTATTGTATAGTACGGTTTCTCCATCATGACATTTTGTACAGTAAAGACTTTGCACTTGTTTCTGCATCAAAAAATATTATTACCATATAATCTTAGCAGGCAGAGATCACAAGGACCTCACATTATTAAAATATTCCATTTCTCTCCCAGGGTAGGATTATTATCCGCACTTACATTGTCTAGTGATTTTCTTCTATCTCTAGTTCTAAAAATCCAAGCAAATGGGTTTACTGAAAAATAAAATAAAATAAAATAAAATAAAATAAAATAAAATAAAATAAAATAAAATAAAATAAAATAAAATAAAATAAAATAAAGCCATACAACTTCTCAAACTATTTTTATATAACCTTTTTCTGCTTGAAAATGCCATTTAAGCAAAACCAAAATGTTTCTGGAATGTACTAATTTTGATAAAATTCTCCATGGAAATTTTTCTAAACAGTTCCAGGTGGTAGTGATAGCTGTGTTTACTGTGCTTCTGACATTTCCCTCTGCAAATATTCTCTTTTGCATGAAATTCCAGACTACATTTTGTTCTAAAGTAAAACTATAAAAAAAAAAAAAAGACTTTAAGACTTGGAATTTTTCTGAAAATTCAATTTTCTGGCCAGCTCTATACATCACTGAAATAATAAAGGGAGTTTCTTAAAGCTTTTTTTTTTTTTCTTTATTTCTTTGATTATAAAGAATGGTAACAAGATGAACTGCTCATCTGGTACAAATATAAGTAGCACTTCCACTTGATACCCATGAAAAATCCTTTCCAGAAGGTTTTATTCATCTCCTTATCATTACAAACTCTGTGTAGAAGGTCTTATTCTTCCCATGAAAAGGAATGAATCCATTCCACCCTTGCCATTCATGCAATTTGCCATGCTGTGGACCAAGTTTGCTGGGACTGTGGCTGGAACCGTGCTGAGCCAGACCAGAGACCCACGTTAGAGGACATTGCTCGACAACACTCCAGAACCTCTTTGAGCTCTGAACCTTGCGTAGAAGTGTTCCTATACACAAGAGAGATGAGGAAGAAAATCAGGGTATGAGTAAAGACTATAGCTTGTGCTAGGAGAGGGGATACGGTCATAGACTGAGACCCCAGAGAGCCTGGCTCAATACTGACTCTGCTGTCCAAGAGGGATGCCTCAAGATGAATAGAGACCGTGCAAGCCTACAATGCGACCTGGATCTCTGCTCTTCTGTGAAACTCTATGGAAATTAAATCTCTCTCAGAAAAAAACACCACCAACAACAACCAAAAAACAAAAACAAACAAACAAACAAACAAAAACAAAAACAAAAAAAAACCTCAACAAATAAAGAGAAAAAAAACAAAAAACAAAAAACAGAAAAGAAAAAAAAAGGGTGTGTTAGGAGGGGAAGTTAAAGCTTAAACACAGATGTAGCTGCAGCTACAGAATCACAGGACACGGACCTAGCTGCACCCAAGGGAGGATGAGCAATGCAGTCTGGCGCTGACACTGTCTAATCTGTTCTTAAAAAGCTCCAGAGCAACAAAGTTTCACAACATTATGTCTCCATCACAATAAGTAATGACCTGACATTCACTGAATGATTGTATATCCATTCCCTTTCCCTTCCGATCCTTCACGTGAGATAGGGAAGTGTTGTTAGCCTTTTTTCAGAGGGGGCGCTGAGAAAATAAATGTCTTGGCCAACATCACACAGTAAGGCAGAGCAGAAAGCTGAAGTCATTTTGCCTAAGTCCCACCTTCTGATCCTTCACAGCTCTCTCTGCCTCTGAAACAAGGCTATTATGATTACATTTTCTTCTTCCCTGCTGTTATCTGTTTCTGCCATGAAAGGAACCATGTCACTGTATTTCACTTGGGCATCCTCACCACGTTCCAGTGCCAGTGCCCAGTGCCACAGCCCAGAGGGACCCAGCAGAGCAGGAGCTCAGCCCTGTGATCAGCTGGGAGATGCCAGCCACATACAACAGCATCATCGGGTCTCAGGCAACACCTTCAGAATTAACTCTAATTCCTCTCCAACCTTCAGCTGAGGAATTCAGAGAGAGACGAAGTATCAGGGTAGGGGGAGGGGAAAGGTGAGGCATTTTGTCATTAACAATATAGCCTCACTTATCACTTACAACTGGAAGTGCAGATAGCAGTTATTAAAAGATGTACCATTAGTACAAAAGCTCATTACCGCGCTGTAATCCTTGTAAGCATTTGTGAACGATACCAATGGAGTTGGCAGTGTGCAGAGGTTTTTCCTTTTTCTTTTTTTTTTTCTTTTTATTTTTTGTTAAATATATCTAGGATTGAAAAAGGAACCAGAGATTCAGGGATTGAAATACGCTTAGAGAAAATCCTGGTTTCAGCCTAATCAAAAAGGATGTTCATGTGTCTATAAAGGGGCTGACGACTCATGTGTGAATATTTTTCCTCTTTCTACAAAATATGGGACTGAATTCCCAATTATAATAGGAGGCAACATCACTTAGAATCAGGTTTCTCAGACTTTTTTGTTTGTATCCAACTTAATTTCTCCAGTCACTTCTGTCTTTCTCTTAAGTTCAGATTCTTTTCTCTTCCTACCTGTTAATATGACACTTGCCCTGGTGCATTGCCCCATATTATTTCTTCTCATCTAAAACAGAGATTTCTGATGTAAAGAACAATTCCTAATAGAAAATGAGGCAGTCTTCCAGACATTTGGTAACCTTACCCTGGAAACTGCTAGTCTACCATGTTGACCAGTGGACCATTCCTCACCTGACCTATGATTTATTTCCAGCCACAGCACTAACCTCCATTTTAACGATTGGCAAATTATTCCATTTTTCTGTGTGTTTCAGTGCCTCAGAAAAGCCAAGATAAGAACATTTCCTTGTTTTCTTGTTTTGCAAAGTTCTCTAAGAAATATACAAGAAAAAGAGCTATAAAAAGCTAAGTACTACTACTCGTAGTAATAATAACAAGCATAATGGAGATAAAATGAGCCCGTATTCCAAACTTTGATGCTTTTTTTTTTTCCTTGAAAATATTACTACAGAAATGGAAGGAGAAATACTGACAGAAGGGAAGATGGGAAACCAGCATGGAACTGCGTATTTCCTTCTCCTAGCCCAGAAAAACAGATCTATACAAGATCGATTGCCCAAAGTAATATTTTATTCAGTCCAAGAGAGTATAGGTGGCAGACACCCTGAAGACTCCCCACTCCCTCTAGCTGTCCACATTTAAGCAGCTGGACTGAACCCTTTGCCTTATGTAATCTCCTGCACGGGGGAGATCTGCATCAAGGAGCTTCAAGCTGGAGTCAAGGGCCATCATCCTTGTCAGACCACAGTCCAGCTCTCTCACAGCTTTATCAGGGCAGTTACCTACAACGAAAAGCAATGGCTGAAGCACTTATGGATTCTCAGGCCCAATTCTCAGCTGCCTAAGAGGGCGCAACTCTGCCCGGCACTGTGAAGAGAAGATTGCAAGGTTGCCTAGACAAAAAATATCTTATATGCAAGTTTTATACACACATTAGTCACAAAGGAAATAGAGATCTCTTTGTTGCAAGGATTCCTCTGCACTGCAATTTAAGACCAATGGGTCAATAAAGTAAAGTCACCTTGATTCAGGATGAAAAATAATGCAGATTTTTTTCCATTCTGTGGCCACAAATAGGACCAAGAAGAGAGAGATTGTATGTCTGATGTGCAACTGTTTGCTGCTACTTGTTTCTCCTGCCTTCAGGAAAAAAAAACCACTTTTCCTTGGTTATACACTAGTCAACTCCAAGGGAATATTTAATTCATGTCACCTTAATGGGTAGAAACACTCTTTACGAGCTTGAATTTCAAACAAATAGTCAAGAGTGTAAGGCTGCCAACACCTGACTGAAAGGCTGAAAGGCCACCACGGGTGAATTTTGGATGCAGATATAAATCTCATTAAATGTATTGATGTTTTAAAGCTAATGTTTTGGCCAAAAACATCCTTCAGGCTCAGCAAAAAGAGGAAACAAGCTGTTCTTTGCAGTATAACAGCTGGATTGTATCAAAGCCCTGAAACTAGAGTACTTGACACGTTAGGAATATGTAAGATGGAGGCTTCCCTGTAAAAAGAGCACCAAGATTTGCACTCTATAGTGTTCTTGAAACAGGAAGAAATAAGCCAAGAGGCGGTGAAAGTGAGCCCAAGAAAAGGCAGAGAGGCAGTGCTTTTGGCACAGAGAGCTTCCCTGAATGCTGGGCATACAGTTTTGACTAAGGTTTTGACCTTTGGTTTTGGTCCTATCCTGCCGCAAGAAATCCTGTGGGTATTGCATGTAAATAGTCTGCTCCAAAAGTGTACCTGGCTTGGATCCCTGAGATCTCAGCTCAGTCCCAAAGGGCACTGCAAGGCCCCAAAGTCTTTCTAATCCCAGAGGCGGGACATGAGAGGTGAGATGCACGGTCTGCTCTGATGTGGCCCTGACTGGCAGTAATGACAGATTCACCATGGAGATGGACCCACCATAGGGAAAAGACTTCAGGGCTCCAATGACATCAGCAGTGGTCATTGCTGAAGGAAAATAAATGGCTTCAAAAGAGACATCATTAGGCAGGGATTCAAATACCCCTTGACAGAGAGCAAAGCCCAGGGGCAAGCCGCTGTATGCTCCTCATCTTGCAGCCGAGTAGGTGTGCTCACAGATCACCGAGAGCTGTCACATAGTATCCTACCTTCCCGACACAGATGGCTCAGCAGCTCTTTCTGCCTTATCATCAGATCCTGCAGCTCACACTTCTAGTAATTCTTATGAGAGTCCTTCTCTTTCCCTCCCCTCAGTCTTTCCCCTCCTCCCCACATTCCTCTGAATGATTCATGTTGAAGTTAGAAGGATTAAACAATATGTTATCTCAAATGCTGGTAATAGCTTCAGGTTAAAACCACGCAGTCTGCAAGAGGCACCTTGTTGCTTAAGTTATGCAGAGACCAGAGGCTGCAAAGCAATGGAATCTTTTTGCAGACTTTTATCATGCCCATTCCTATAATGTATTATAAATTATTACCTTCCTACTCAGCATCCTGGAGCCACCAATATTCAACAGCATGCTTTTCTTTTCCTAAAAATAAATTAATATATATTTTAAAAAAGAAAAAAAAAAAGTTGAGTGAATTTACTCCTCAGAAAAGTGAGCATATGAGAAATGGTGTAAATGGATGTTACGTGAATTCACACACAGAGCTCTGCAGTCACCTCACAGTCCTGCTGCCTGCTACAGACCAACTTCCGTGCTATTTCTTGCTATTGGAGTCTACACCATTCACCCTAGTCCCGCTTTATTCTTTATTGTTCTGCTCTTTTTCATCCTTTCCTGCAGCCCTGTCAAAGCACTTGAACTCAAATCCTAATTCAAAGCCTACTGAAGTTAATAGCAGTTTTTCCGTTGACTTCAGTGTATTTTTGATGAGGTTTTCAGCGCTAATTCCCCTATTTTGCCAGCACACCCTATAACATGTTTGCTTATACCTAAATCTCCTGAACTCTTAGAAGCTACAATGGCTTTTAGAGTGTTAATAAAGTCTGTTCCCCATTGCTGTTTCTCACTTTTGCTAGTTCTTGATGAATCTACAACTCCTGGAAACTGGACAGCCCCTATTTATGTTTTTATTATTAACTTAAATACTTAATGACTGTGCAAGAAGAAAAAACTCTATAGATTTCTTTTTTTAAACAAGAAAAAAAAAAGTTTATTTTTTTTTAAGTCAATCTAATGATTATTTGGAGATTAGTACCTGGCATTCCAGTATCAATGTTTACTTGTGCTTTTTTGTCTTAAGGATCCAATTAGTTTTGAGATTCTGGGGTCGTTCAAACATGTTAGGTCAACTTTTCATCCATTTTTTTCCCCACACCTCTTCTGTCAGAAATGAAAAGAGAAATAATGGTAACACACAAGGAAAATAGTTCTTAGAGCTTATATTCCTGGATAAATTTCAAAACTATGGGAAATCTCATGAGGTAGTGCTGTCATTAAACTGACAAAATTCAGTCCAAGTAAAGACAGTTAATCAAGTTTGGATATAGATTGCTTAATAAACCCAAACTGTGAGACATTTTAAGCACATGCTCGAAAGATCTTCCATATTTTGAAACACTGACTAGCACTTGGTGGTACAGAGTCTTAGTCCATGACCTGTTTTGCTACCTGCTATGGTCAGAGATGCAACACTAACACTGGACACATTGGAAGTGCTGTGCTAAGCATTAGTGAAAGAGTAAAGAATTGGAGGGTTTCTGTCTCAAACTGATTCAGTGGTTTGCAGGCTGTCACAAAAATCTTTTGGCTGCAGGGCAGGTTAGAAGAACCTTTGAGCTAGTCCTGTTTATTCCAGACAAATTCAGTGTACGAGCACTGTTTAATGAGCTCCATACAATGGAAGGAGCATAATTTTTCAACCATTCCTCAGTGAAAATCAGTTGTTTCCAATATCTGAGACAGGTGTCCGTATGAGGCATAAACCTAGCTCTACCTGTCTTAAACTGCTTCAGGATTCCTTTACGCAAGGAGGCTTTCCACTCATCTTGCTATGTCCCAAGATCCAGTTACATTACTGAGTTTTATTATTTCTTGGTTACAAAACAGAAGAGGAGAATGGCAGGAGGAGGAAAACGACTGTAACCAAAAAATGATTTCAGGTCTACTCCAGGGACTGATAAACTGTGGCATAATTTGAGTGTTATCACAGTTTTTCTGTTTAATTTTTGGTAATGCCCCTGGGCCTACCTCATCCTGCTTGATTCTAGATAATTATCTTCCTTAGATGATTAACTACCCTATTTCCTTCCAAACTTAACAGAGAGAGAGTGAGACACACCCTTGGAAAGTGCTCCAGGTCTGAGCTGCACTCTCAAGTCCCACCATTATCTCTAAGGAAAACCTAGGACAATCCCACTCCTCACGTGGGCACATCCTCTGTTGAAGTGGATGGATCCCACCGGCTGCCCCACAGTGCCCCCATTCCCCTTCTGTGAAGCGGACCGCCCAGCTCCCACCTGTGCTGCCTACTGGTCAGGCACCCTGACAGCACTGGGTGTAGGAGGATTTGGTGTTTCTACAACACCATGCTGCGGTTCCCATGTGGTTCTACCTTCCTCCAGTGTTTTCCACAGTCTTTTATTTTGTTTTTTAAGTGCTGCTGCATGCAATGCTGAAAATGGATTATTCTTGTTATGAATTTATACAGCGCCCTAAGGGTCCCTTGATTTGTACTGTAGAGCATCTCATGAACAGATCTCAGCTGGGACCTGAGAGCTATGAAGTGAGGCTGAGCTGTTCACTCTCTTCTAGATGAACTGTGAACAGGGGACTACAGTGATATACAGAGAGAAAGGCTCTCTGCTGAGGGGGAAGGCTTGCAGGAGTCTCTTCTTAAGAGACCAGCTGAGAAAGCATTCAAAAAGTAATGTGCATTTCTAACCTTTTCCTTTGAGCAAAAAACACCCCTCCAAAAAATACATAATTCTCTGCAAACTAGCCCATAAAGTTAAGGAAACAAAGACCTACTGTAGCAAGCTCAAATGACAGTCAGCCATTTTGGTTCCATACATACATGCTCATCAGCACATGGCCAAAGAGTACGGCTGAGTGGGTGCCCTCAGAGGTCAGGGAGAGCCTGTGGCTGGGAGGTGATACACCAATCCATGACAGAGACTTGCATCCGCTTCCTCCCTGTGTGACAAAGGAATAAACCCACTCTGCTTCCTGACTGCAAGCTAGCAAGCCATGAAAAGTAAAGCTTATCTATTTGGACTCTTTCACAAAAAGTTTAAGTTACATAGCTTCCAAATACAAATTAATGGAAGTTTGTTCTCTGAAGACATGCCCTAAGTGCTATATATAAAAGCAGTGTTGCACTGGGAGTCAGTCAAGTGAGTTCTTCTTCTTCCTGGGTGTGCTCTGTGTGTAATATTATGTCCTTATTTACTCTCTGTCTCCACTGTCTAACGGGTCTCTAAACTCTTGAGGACATGGGCTGTTTCTGCCTCACAGCTGAGCTCGGTTGTCTTCTTTAGGTATTGATTTTCCTGTAGGCACTCCCTGCTAACATCTCACAGAGAAATGGAGATGCAGGCAGCCAAAATTTGTATATAATTCCCTGAACAATGACTGTGCTCATAGTGTGAGACTAAAGTCATGGTTTCTTCAGCAGCTGCTAGGTAGCACACAAATGCGGTGACACCTCTCAGCAAAGTTTTCCTAGTTATGGATTTTATTACTTTAGGAAAGCTGGGACCTATATTGACATACTCTAATCACCACCCCTGAGTGCAAAAACTTTAATAATAAAAGAAACGGGTCAGCTAGGACAGATAACAAGACAAACAGACAATGGAAAATAGTTGTGGTTTGTTTTGTTGTTTTTGTTTTTTTTTTTTAATTTGTTTGGGTTTTTTTTTTGGCTGTTTTTTTATATCATTTTTAATTATAGTAGAGATTTCTGCCAGCACTCGTAGGGAGATCATACTTCATCATAATGGTAGTCAGCATAGCTGGCATAGACCAAGTTTCCTCCTTCTCCAGGGAGAAAGCAATTCACAAAGCAGGTTGGAGAAAGTAAGAAACTGAATTCAAATCTCTGATATTTGAGATGCCACCAGCCTATGCAAATACCAATTCCAGTACATGGAAAGGTAAAGGGGAAGTCTCTGACATCTTCCCTTCTAAAAGATGGCAGAGGGGTAACCCAGTGTTTCTACTTCTGAAAGAGCCTTTGATGAATGCTGGGGAGTTTAAAAAGGAAAAAAAAATAAAGAAAATTATCTTGGCGACACATTGGAATGAGAGTGTCAGGCCCATGTATTGCATATATTCTGGCATAACTATTATCCTCACTAATGATGTTTCCATGAAAACATAAAGATCAAGGAAAGGGAAAGGAATAACAACATCTTTCATTGTGTTGCTGTGTGTCTGATAAAGTCATTAGGGAAAACAAGAAAATGGCTTTTTGATGCTGATGCTGCATAAACATGTTTTCTGAAGGAAAATGTTTTCACATTATCCTAAGAGGTGAAAAAAAGGAAAGATTATACTTTGAGACATAGCACACTGAGGGTTGCTTTCCCTTAGCCCCATTGACAGAGGGGCAAATGGCCTGGATAAATGACCATAGAGGTGGGTAAAGGAGTAAAATAATCCTCTCTGTCTGTCTGATGTACAGAGTAGGGAGGGGAATGACTCACGAATGCCAGGGAAAAGTAGAGTTTGTGGAAGGCACTGCAGTGAATCTAGACAGCCAAGCATTTCATCTGGAGAGATTACTTGAACAAGAAATATTATTTTACCATCATGAGGTTAGTACATCAGAGAACTTACTTCAGTTCCCAAGGCTCATGTGAAGATACCTACAGTCCTCTGCTGGGAAAAGCTGGGTTCTAACCCAGACATTCTCTTTTCCATATGGCCTCCATGCAGGCATGGACTGAGGCCATCATCTCCAGTTCCCATGTTAGGGAACATCCAAGAATGTTTTGTACTCTCAAACCAAGCTCTCAGAAGACATCGTCTGAACAGAAAAGATGCAGCTGGGACCAAATGCCCTGCAGCCCATCCTTTCCGTGTGTGTCCTGAGTTCAGACCTTTTTAGTCAGTTTATATGCTTTGAACTCAAGCTACAGACACAAACTCATAGTGGGAAGACCAAGGGTATCAGTGATCAGTGTGCTAAAGGACACTACTGAGATAGCAGTTCTACATGAGACCAATATTTAATGTTATAGAGACTCCCTCTAGCTTTATATATCTGATCCTTTGTCGTTCTGTAACAGAAACCAGTATCATGGCCTCTGTAATGTGGAATAAATTTGCTGAATAGTTACCGTGTACAGTTTTTCTATGTAGGGACTGCTGTTTCAGGTACTACAGAAATGGTTCCTTGGCACAGCTCCATGCAATGTGGTCATCCCCCTGTTTTGACTCCATAGCCTGCATGTTCAATGCATAAAGGACATAATAGTTGAGTCCTATAGCATTGTAGCTGTGTCTCTTACATACATAAATTAGAATATACCACCTCAGGAAACATATATCACTTCTCATTCTCTGTCTGCTTTGCTTAGAGCTGCCTTGGAGAAACTCTGAACCTCACTAGAAATGATGGGACTTCACGCCAAGAAAGCTGACAGATTTAAAAGGTTTGCTATTTCTAGAAATTTATTACCAAACCAAGATTTTCAATAGCAATTAAAATGCACACACACACACCCTCACCAAAACAAAACAAAAAAATGCATGAAAATTGACTTCATGTTTTAACAAGTTGGCCTAATTCTGCTACACTGAGTAACCCCAAGGGCAAGGAAAAAAACCCAGCTGTCAAAGCATTGGTTTGCCAATTAAACTCAACCAGACACTTTTTGTTTGGGTGCAAGAATGAAATGTGGATGGGGTGAGGTTGAAGGAACTCTTTTAGGGGATCCTAAAAGAGTTGATCTCATTAACTTTTCCATGGGGGACAGAAGTTTTCTGTGTTATGTTATCTGATGCCCACAGTCCATGCCAGAAGTAACCTCTTTGCCACCTACAGCTAGCAGGTTCTTTAGATCTTTGAAGGCACAAATTAGCTCTGTCACATTATAGGGGGCTCTAGGAACAACTTTTCTTTAAAGGCATTTTACCTTTTACCTTTTTTTTCCCCCCTTTTTTTCCCAAATCAAGCCTTACTTTCTTTTCTTTTCTTTTTTTTTTTTTCCTTTTTTCTTCATCTTTAACCCCTTTCCTTTGCTTCTTCTTTTTTTTTTTTTTTTTTTTTCTTCAACCTCATTTCGAAGGCCTGGCAGCTCAGATCTGTAATGGGTTTTCCTGCTGGACAGCTTTATAATTGGGACTGCAGAGTTCTGAAAGCATGCCAGATGTGTCGTCATCAAACAGCAAAGCCCTCATTAGAGCCCAAGTTGTAAGTGCATGTGTATGTTTTCAGAGGAACTTTCCCGATAATGGCTAGTAGGTGTCCAGGAGCAAAGATCATTGTCTCTTTTGCAGCTGGCCTTTAAGTAAAGGATTTTTCCTAGTGAAGTGAAATACTTTCCTTTGTCCTACTGTGTTTTCCATTGTAATAGGGAGTTGTCTATATCATTTGGTTTCTGAAGTGGTGCTTGATATGACGAGAAACCATGCTCCAAATGCTAATTGTCATTGGGTTGCATTATTTATGCAGGAGAAACAAAAGTGGGATGTTCCACTTTTTTTTTTCTCTCTCATAAATGTTTCTTTGATTCTTCAACAAGATAGAGCAGCCTCTCCCTTCATACTGCACATGGCTGAGCTGTAATATTTATCCACAAAAGATTAATTTTATTTAATTTCATTTTTATAAAAAAGAGGGAGGAGTGCCTAATAATGTCTAATAGAATTTATTTATTGATTTATTTATTTTATGGAGAAATCTGAGAAGATTGTTCTGATAAGCTTATAATGGAACAGAATTTCCATATGTTCCCATTTCAGTACAACCTTTTTTGTAACATGTTAAAGCTGCTTATAGTGAATAAAGTCAAACATAAGCATTGCAATGAATCATTTCACTTTCTTTGAAAAAGTAAGTTTTATATAAAAATCATTATTATTTTATTTCAGATTCTTATTCCCAAGTAAATTTTACATTTATTCTATTATTATCATCCAGTTAAAAAGAGTGAAAACAATGGAATAATTTCTTTCAAAACAGAAAATACATTTGCAGCCAGGCTCTACTTTTAGAAGTAAATTGGTCCAAATGTGAGTGTAGAATTTTATAGATATATGAAGTAGGGTTCATGTCACCTACTGTTAGACATGAGTAGTTCTAAGGAAGTATTTAGACTATCTCTGTGATCCGTGGAGTAAAATAGATGCCACAAGAGGATTCATCTCATGAATCGTAGAATAGGATGAAATTCTGATGAGAGGAAGCTCACTATACTGCTACCAGGTATATATTTCTTCAGCACAGAAATGTAAAGAAAGGATAAAAGTGAGAAAGATTTTGTTTTAATAAGAATATAGGACAGGAAGGGTCCTGGGCATTTTACTTTGACTCTTCTCTTGTTATAATTCTTCTCAAAATTCAACAAGCTTTACATTACTTGTATTCCTGAGTACCCAGTGCTGTTGTTCTAGACCAGACCCTACACTCTGCTTGGTGCTGTATAACAGAAGTCAGACTGTTGTTACCCTGTCACTAAAAGTGTACAATGCTAAATGACAACTGCGTCAATTGCCAGGTAATAGTGTCAATTTAAGAAACTTCAGCTAGATTTAGTTTTAGCATTTAGTACATATTAAATACAAATGAAAATGTCATTCCTATCCTCAGCAACCAGACCAGGCAGAACAAGAAAGTTTCTCAGTGTACAAGAGGACATGTGTCATTCACTTCTTCCGCATGATCCTGGTTCTGACCTCAGTTGTAATAAAGCAAAACTGCTCTGTAATGATTTTGGATACACACAATAGCAAATAGCACCAAAAACTAGTCTATATTTGTTAATAAAAGCATATGTATGATTCACAACAGTGGAAGATACGGTCCATTGCTTTTGCTGTCATTGTTCTTTCTCTCATTTCTTCTCTGTTCTGTCCTTACTCTCTCCTCTTTCTCAATCCGGTGGTGATTTACATCATTATAGTTGCATGTTGTCTTCTGGCTACTAATAATTCCAATAACCTGTCCAGCAATACAACAAAAATATTATCTGTAAAATGTTGTTCAATACAAGGAAAAACATACTTTATTTTAATTAAAAAAAAAAAAAAAAAAAAAAAAAGATGTGTTTTGAAGGCTTTCTTGGTAATGACTCCTTTGTGCCATCCCCTGAGGAAACTAACAAGAGGAGAAAAACAGATGCCTACACAAAGGAAGAATGAAAATACAAAGAGGAAATCCAATACTGTATATTAGTTCACAAAGAGAAACAATGAGTAAAGTTCTGGGCTTATAATTGACTGGAATGAAAAAAGGTTACCCAGCAAACCTATCCCTTCTGTCGATGGAGAGCTTTTCATGGACTTACACAAGGAATTAATCTGGATCTGCAAAATTTCTTGTATAAAAGAAATGCAAACATGAAAACCAAGAAACCACTTCAAGGTGGGATTATTTATTTTATACCTACATAAATACCAAGACTAAACTTCTTGCATCATATTTACTCTTGGCGTTTGTTGTAAGAAGTAACATTTTTTACCTTTCTATCCTGTTGAGAAGTTCAGATTTTGATGACGGGAGAGGTGTTCAAAAAGCCCAGCCAAATTTCATCCTTTTTAAAAAGTAGGTCCTTTTAACAAGTATGAAATCTTTGAAAATTTGACCCACAGTGCCATAATGGATTGATGCAGAGGTTTTAGTTTTATGACATTGAAGTATGAGAGATTTCCAAAAATGAATTGGTGAGAGTTGAATCTCAACTCCATCAAATACAATGGAAAATCTCCCAGTCATTTCAGATATTTTTGCCCCAAGGACCTTAGAATCTTACATCAGCACTCTGTATGACAATATTTTGGCATATTGGAATGCACCAAAGTGAGTATCCTCTCTCTAATATTGACAATTTGTGGATGCCCCGATAAGGTAAACATATAGCAGCATTTTGTCAGCATTCTGTTTCAGTGTCCAAAGCTGACTGCAATTTGCAGTGCAGAGGCACCCAATAAGGGGTGGCCTTTTTGTGTGTTAGTCTTGACAGTTTTTTCTTTCATGAAGGGCTTTTTATGAACTTATACAGATATTCAATCTCCAAATGTTCATGCAGCAAGGAGTTCAACAACTCGTCAAGCTTTTAGTCTTTACAATCAGAAAAAAACCCTTCATTTGTTAGACTTGTGTTTGCCTTTTACTGATTATATTTGGTGTCCTCTATTTTTTGCGTTGAAAAAATGGTCATGAAATGTAACATGTAAAGCATAGTCTGAAAATCTTCTTGTTGACCTCCATGTCCTTTGGATCAGGCTCATAATAATTTCTGCTGCAGTATCTCACAAGAGGTCCAACATTAATAAACAAAAGAGAGCTCTGTACTTGTCATTATTTGTTTCTAAGACTGACTCTTCAGTTAGAGTGAGGTAGGCACTAGCAGAGGAATAGTCCAGTGCTTAAACAAGTGAAGGCTGAGGGGAGATGGACTGCAGTGACTATGAGATGGTGGAGTTCACAACCATGAAAGGAGGTAACAAAGCAAACAGAAGGACTTTGGGTCAGCAGACTTTGACCTGTTCAGGGACCTGCTTGGAAGAATCACATGGGATACAGCCCTGGAGAGAAGACTGGTCCAGGAGAGATGGTTGATTTTAAAAGACCACCTCCTCCAAGCACTAGAATAGTCCATTACAACTAGCAGGAAATCAAGCAAAGGTGGCAGGAAGCCTGCATGGATAGACAAGAACCTTCTGACAAAACTCAGATATGAAAAGCAAGAAGTTGTTGTAGGGTCAGGTGACCTGGGAGGAATGTAGAAACAGAGTGTGTAGTTATGGCTTTAGGAAAGACCCCTTGGAGTTGACTCTGGCAAGAGACATGAAGGGCAACATAAGACCTTCTTCATCGACAAAAAGGAAAACTCATAGAAGATTTAGGCCTGCTTCTGAACAGGGCAGGGGAGTTGCAACAAGGTAAAGGCTGAGGTATTCAACACTTTGTTTGCCTTGGTCTTTACTGTTGAGATTTAACATCAGGATTCCTAAAGCCCTTGGGGAATCCCCAGGAGCAGTGGGAAAGTCTGGGCAAAGAAGATTTACTCTTGGTGGAAGAGGATCAGGTTGGAGAACATTTTTATAGAGTGGACTTACACAAGAACGTGGGACCTGATCAGATGCACACACAAATATTGACTAGTCAATGTCATTGTGAGACCATTCCAAATAATCTTTGAAAAGTCATGGCAACTGGGGAAACGAACATCACTTCTGTCTTCAAGAAGGTCAATCAGAAGGATTTGGGGAACTGCAAGCTGGTCAACATTATATCTATCCTTGAGATGATAGAGCAAATAATCATGGAAACTAAACACATAAAGGACAAAAAGGTCATTGGGAGTAGTCATTATGGATTTACAAAGGATAAATCATGCCTGACAAACCTGATAACCTTCTATGACTAAAAGAAAAGCTTGGTGGATGGGGTAAGAGCTGTGGATTTTGTTTCTCTTGACTGTAGCAAGGCTTATGACATTGCCTGTCATTGACAAGCTGATGAAATATGGGCTGGTTAAATAGACACTGAGGTGGTCTGAAAACTGCCTAACTGCTGTTCTGAAAGGGCTTGTGATCAGCAGAGTCTATGGAGGCCATTTTCTAGTAGTCTATCCCAAGGGTCTATAAGGAAGGTCGATACAGTTTAAAATCTGTATTAATTAATTGACTGATGGGACAATGCACCCTCGGCAAGTTTGCACACAATAGGCAATGGGCACAAATGGAAATACAGGAAATTCCATTTAAACATAAGAAGAAACTTTTTAACTTTGAGGGTGGTCAAACACTGCAATAAATTGACCACAGAAGTTGCATAGTCTCCACCCATGGACATTCTCAAAATCCGTCTGGATGTGGTACTAAGAAACTTGCTATAGGTGACCCTTATTTGATCAGGGGAGTTGGACTAGACATCTCTTCCAACTTCAGCTATTTTGTGATTTAGTTATCTTTCCAAGTGAGTAGGGGCTTGTGCTATCTTTTTTTTTTTTCCCCCACCTATTTCAGACATAGGTTAAAGGGCTGGGCAGGGGATAAACAAACCATATAATATGCTCTGGAGTGTTATTAATCCCCAGTTCGTAAATGTTAATGACTTTCCTGCTCATGGCTAATCCAGACAGAAAAAAGTGGTTCTGAGAGTAGAAGATAAATCCTTACCTTCATAGGAAGCCCAAAGGACTCTGAAGCATTTGGGAAAGCGACATGTTAGCATCGACACAAATTCTGCATCAGAATGCACCAACACAGATTTATGTTCCTGGGAGGCATCCCATTTATCACATGATCTGCACTGAAAAATCCCACTTTGCATAGTTTTTTCCAAAAAAAATCAAGCCATGTTAAGATTGAGAATGTAAAGAGGAAAAACATCAAGAGAGACTCTGTAAAGTAAAAAAACAGATACCTCCTGCACCTGTTCTCTCACCTCTCAGTTCAAAGCCTTTCACTTGCTACTTTGGCAATGTGGACCATGTTCTTGCAGTCCCTCAGATAGCCCTTCACATGGACCAGGACCGTTTGGAAGACACCCAGGTTTTATAGTCTTCCCTGAGCAACCTGAGAAGCATAACTGATAAAAGTTCATTCAGGAAAACAGATGGGTCTCTACTCATATCTGAATATATATTTAAGTAATAAATAAATAAAGGTAATTTAAACCAAGCAAAGTTAGAATTTCCTAATAGTTCATGTGGAAAGAGGGAGAGGAGAGAGATATTATATTGATAAGACAGGCTGCACCACAAGAAGCGTGGCCAGCAGGTCGAGGGAGGGCATTCTGCCCCTCTACTACACTCTCATGAGACCTCACCTGGAGTACTGCATCCAGCTCTGGGACTCCCAACATAAGAAGGACATGGACCTGTTGGAGTGGGTCCAGATGTGGGACACAAAGATGATCAGATGGCTAGAACACCTCTCCTACAAAGACCAGATGAGAGAATTGTGGTTGTTTAGCCTGGAGAAGAGAAGGCTTTGGGAAGACCTTATAGCCCCTTCCAGTACCTAAAGGGGGATTAAAGGAAAGATAGGGAGGGACTGGAGTGATAGATGAAGGGCAACTGTTTTAAACTGAAAGAAGGTAGATTTAGATTAGCAATTAGGAAGAAATTCTTTACTGTAAGGGTGGTGACACACTGGAACAGGTTGCCCAGAGAAGTTATGGATGCCCCATCCCTGGAAGGGTTCAAGGCCAGGTTGGATGGAACTTTGACTAACCTGGTCTAGTGGAAGAAGGTCCCGTGGCAGGGGGTTGGAACTAGACGATCTTTAAGGTCTTTTCCAACCCAACGAATTATGTGATTCTGTGATTCTATGATTTATGCACATTCAATCTGTACTTATTTATATGCATGTGCATACTTTTGTGTGGATACATACAAATACATGCAGATACATATAAATATGCACATAAGGAAAAAAGAAATAGGCCATGCAAACATTTTGAAGAGTTACAATTAATGCCTGTTCAGACTACTGCTTATGTGGTTTTATGCATGTTTGAGCATTAGGGATAGGAGTTCTCAGTATTTTCGTATTTTACCTTCTCTCGTCTCTGTCAAAAAGATGTTTTGTTGGGACAAAGAAAGAAATATCAGAAATTACCACAGCAAAATAAAGGGATCCCAAACACCTTAAACGCCCGAGCCAAAGAACTGGTAACACAGGACAGGCTTCGGTTTGCTGCACTGCAATTTTAAGGAAAGATATAGTGATAATAAGAGGGTCAAATTCTTGTGCAAATAGACATATCTTCAACTTGTTTATCAACAGAATGTTCATGCAATGTTCAGAGTTGTGTCAGCTTTTGGGTTGACAGTTAATGCCAATATTTCCTTTCTTTTATTATTTCCACATGAGCCGCAAAGGGATGATGGTGAGTAAGGATCATGTAGGGATCTGGAGATGTTTCCTATTTAACCAAACTGACTTAGCATCTTGGAGAGAAACTGAGGCTGTTTTCTGCAAAATCCCCTGAGTAGGTCACTTACAGGTCTCCAGAGAGCCTTACAAACAGCCATTTTCAGCAACCGAAGCCCATTACCCCCCATTAGTAAATGTTAATCCCCTAAATCTTTTTTTTTTGTTTTTTGTTATAAGTAGGAAAAATTTGTCAGATATTAGAAGAAAGGTTGGTCAGAAATAGAAATAAAAATAGGATTGCTAACTATAAAATATCCATGTCTTTTTTTCTTTTTTAATTTTAGAACATGTTTTGCACTATAGAAGCACCACAGTCAAAAATTTCACTTTTTTGCATGTTACAATATTTATTCAAAGTGAAATATTAGCAATTTAAAAGCTTGAAAGCAGTATATTTGGAACAGCTCAATCCTGGAGACATTCCCAGTGCTTGTAGGAAATGGAAGTTCATCTGAACCAGGTACAGCCAACTCTAACAGTATGTTAACTGAATATCCCAATTATAAGTATTCTCGTTTGTCTGGAATAGAAGCTAAAATGCAAAGAAAATTCATAAAGGCCTCAAGGAAAAATTATGTTTCTTGCAGGGCTCAGGCCAATAAAAAAGTCAATTTTTTAAGTGTAGTAGGAGTAAAAGATATCCTAAGATTGGAATATTTCCATTACTAAATGGCAATAGACAAAATGATAATATGGATGCACAAAATGAGACATTTTCTATGAAAAGTTATCTTTCATATTTGAAAGAGGCAATATGAAACACTTGTATCAGATGAAGTCAATGAAGTACTTTTCAGTCCAGTGGTAACTAATAAAGATAGAGAAATATTCTTTCTAGGCATAGACATATACAAATCAGGGGGGCTGAAATTCTCATCTCAAGAACCTGAGCGTGGGCCTTAAGTGCCCATCTTCCTGTTAATGGGAACTTGTAATAGTTTTTTGGAAAAATAGTGCCCTAGCATTCAAGAAAGATAACACTATTGTTCCATTATTAAAGAGGAAAAAAAATGTTAGGTGTCAATTCTGGGTAAGACAATGGAAAATTTTACAAGACACTCAGCAAATAGAAAATTAAAGTGGAGAATATAGTCAAAACCAATAATAACAATAATAACAATAATAACAATAATAACAATAATAACAATAATAATAATAATAATAATAATAATAATAATAATAATAATAATAATAATAATAATAATAACAATAATAAAGGTTTTATGGAAAATAGGTCCCATAAAGCAAACCTGGTTTTATGTTTGTAGGGGCTTAGAAGTTGCTTGGTAAAAGTAATTCTACTACTGTGCTATACATTATAGTATGCCTTATTTCAGCACACCATTTTGATTAAAAATATGTACTTCAGAGCATCAATAAAGCACACACAGTTCTCTCTACTAGCCTGAGATCTGGTCAACTGACAGCTGTGAAAAAAAATGTTACTAATAGAGAATCACCAGTGAATACTAGAAGTTTAGAGAAAGGCTTAATGCTCATCAGCATTTTAAACAGGGAACTCGAAGGAAACATAAAATCATACCTGATAGAATTTACAAAAGACATTATATTTATCCTTCCATTAGCTCGTAAAGGGATAAATATTAACGACATTCAAGCAGCCATACAAAGGCATCTGTGTTACTTGGTAAACCAGTCTCTGCCACCCATGATATTTAGTTTTCCTGTGTTTGGTTCTCTAAATGCAATTGTATATAAGGGAACAACATATGCACTCCACATACAGAATGAAGCACAGAATGCTGGAAACTGAACCACAGTTTTAAACTTGGCACTTATAAAAGAGAAGCTTGTGTGATCCTGGGATGCATAAATAGGGAAGGAGTGGAGAAAATATTTTATTTCAGCATTCAGTGTTCACAGGGCTGACAGTACAATGTAACTGTGGCATCTGCATGAAGAAAAATAGGAGTTTATTAAAAAAAAATGAGCTGGGTGCAGAAAAGAGCCATGGAAATGATTTCAGGTCCAGAGAAAATGCTTCACAGAGAGAGACTTAAAGAGCTCAATCTGTTTAGCCTATTAAAATGAAGACTGAGAGGTGACTGCAGTACAGCGTATCAGTACCTTCACAGGGGAAGAAAGCTTGGTATTAATGGGCTCTTTAATCTAGCGGGGAAAGGCACATCAAGAACTAATGGCTGGGAGCTGAAGCCAGTCAAATTCAAATTAGAAATTAGGCACAACGGAGGAGATGATTAACCAGAGGCACAAACTATTGAAGGAAACAGTGTTTTCTCCATTGTTTAGTATCCTCAAAATCAGAGGAGACTTTTTTTCAGTTTTATTTCTTAATATTCTTTATTTCTTAAGGAAAAGGCATAGTTCAGCACAGATTTCTGCATGGTTGAGGTGGTACAGGTGGGTGGGAGATGTCTCTTGACACACATTGAGGTGTCCCAAAGCTGAGTGAACATAGTTAGCACAGTGATGACTCTGAGCTAATGAATCTAGCCCCTTTATTACTGCTTCAGTCTCAGTAGCCTCATTTTTGTGCCTTCCAGTTGGCACAAGGAAATGCAGCTTGCCTTTTTTCTGTGAAGCACCCTACAGAAGTACCCTTTCTTGTAAATGAGGACATGTTTTATACCCCTAAAGAGATATAATATTAACATAACTTTGTCCTGATACATCATCAGAAATTTTGTTTCCGGGTTTACAGTTCACAGAGCTCAGCCTGCCAATTTTAAGGGCAAATATTCTACTTTAAAAATGTGTAGAGAGATATATATATATGTGGCATTAAGTGATTAAGTTCTAGATTTTTTTTTCTGAGATTTTTTGGTTTTTTTGTTTTGGTTAATGGTTTGTTGGTTTTTTAATGAAATTCAGAGAAATATGGGAGACAAAACACAAAGGAATGAGAAAATTAAAGTGTTACAGGTGAACGTTTCTCAAAATTCATTAAAGACTGTAACAGACAGAGCTGCCTCCTTTATGAAAATCTTGACTAGATGAATAAAATGTTAGCTATGTTGCTAGAGTTTTGGATTTATGAACCCCAGCATCCTGAATAAAAGGGCTATGGCCATTTTCTCAACCAGTTGTTCTATAGGAAGCCTATATAATCCCATGCACAAGTGTGGCAAGAGTTTTAATATGCTGCTAGACACCTGCTATGTTTCTCTTTATAAGCAGACACTTCACAGAAGCTAAGACATGTACTCGGCTTATCAGTCTGGAAACTATCAGAGATGATGGTTACCTACAGACTGTGCCAGATGCAAGGTTAACCAGAAGCTGAAAGGAACTTCAATTCTACATAAATGACATAGTGAATTCACCAGTCACAGCTGTTTGTTGTCAATAAATGAACAACAGCTGCAGTCCTTCCCTTTAAAACTGATGGTCTATATGGACTGCATCTTGTGAGGTTTTGAAGATGATGTAGTTATTCTATGTAAAGTCTTCGCCTTCTATTATTTCCAGGTGGTTGTTATTTCTTTTTTCCTAAGACAATGACAGCGATGAGGGTGTTTACCATGCCAAATAAGAAACATAGTCTACTTATATCAAGCACTGCATACCTATCTTTTGGAAAAAGATCCCTATTCCAGAGATTCTGCAATTGGTAGTGGAAACCAACAGGTTATTACAACAAAGAAGTGAAATGTGCATAAGGAACCAATGGGATTGTTTTGATAATGTAATCTTTTGTTTAGGCCATTTCAAAATGTATTTATTAATAGTGTGTTCTTTTTGGTTTCATTTGGTTTGTATTTTTTTTGTTTGTTTGCTTTTCATTAAGAATAGTCCCCTTCTTAGTATCTGGATTTGATATTTTGAGAGTTGATCACTATACTGCATCTTCCAGTAGATTTGTTGTTGGTTTTGGGTTGTTTTTTGTTGTTGTTGGTAGTTTTTTTGTTTGTTTGGTTTTTTAAAAAGGACAATATAAAGAAGTAGAAATAAGCAAATATGTACTTTAAGTTTACATGTACTTCTTTGTGCAAATTTAAAGAAGAAATGCACCCCTGTTCGAAAGTTAGTTAAAAATTAATTCAGTGTATTTATGATTTAGTCCAGCTGTTTAATTTGGTTTTAGAAGTGTTCTTTGTTTATCATTACCCTCTCAATGAATGGTAGTATTTATTATATTTCAGATTTGTGGACAAGAAAAGTTTAAATGAATCTGACCTCTTTTTTACCCTCCCACTGCATTAAGAGGGATTCTGTTTGCAGAATGACATTTTTAAGATAAATAATGTGTTTTCCTCATGTTTTTGCAGTATTCATGGTAAGCCATTTGAAACAATTGATGTCAAGGTTATAAAGAAATGGTAAACATCAGAGCATGATGGGAATATGATTACATCTGGAGTCTCCAGTTTGGTCTCAGTCTCCTCTGAGCTATACCCAGACCAAATACATAATGTAATTGTGGCACCAAAGAGTTGAAGTAGAATTTACTGTTAGCCCTTATCTAAAGGCCAGCAATTTCTACAGGAACAAATCTTTGATATAAAAGGGTTTGGATCAGGATTTCTATAAGAATTTACCATTACAAGCCTTACTTTTGTCCATGTGCAACATGGACCCTCAAGGATATATTTTCAAAGGACCAAGCTTAGACGGAAGAGGTGAAAAAAATTTAAAGTGTGGTAAAAGTTATCAACATTTTTTATTCATTTTTGTCTAAATGTCTCAGGTTTTTCAGCAGCACTAGAAAACCCTTGAATCAGTTTCTCCTTGTTTCTAGCCTGTTGCACTTTACAAGTCCACAGGGGGTTAAATTTTCCAAGGACTAAGTCACACCCAATATATTCCTAAAATATGAACAACTGTTTTAAGTCTGAAATTACTTATGCTGCACCGATCTGATGTAAAACCCTTTGAGTTGCCCCAAAGAGAAGGTGATGAAAACATATAAACTTCATTTGCCTAGAATGCTCAATTTTCCATGCGTTCCAATAAAATAAGAGAAAGTTTTATAGGACCATTACTATTTCATTTTCTATTTATTTTATATTAACACATCATTCATTATATGGAATGCAAGAGCATGGAAGAATAGTCTGTATAGGGGATTGTGTAACTAATTCTATTAACCTTAAATTTTATTTTAAAAAATATTAGAAAATATTAACCAAATAAAAGAATTACAATAATTTGACAAAGTTCCCTTTACAAAGATGAACTTTTATTGGCAGTAACAGATATTATAACAAGCAGAACAATTGCAAGGTGCAGCTTGGCCAGTTCAGGCTGGACAGTGGGAAAATGTCCTCAGTTGGGGATTGTGCAACCCTTGAACAAATCACCCAGGAAATTGAAGGAGTTTCCATCCTTGGATGCTTTCAAGACCAGGTAAGCCATGCCTGACTTAATACAATCCTGGCAACTGTCCCACTTTGAATAGGCAGATAGACTTACAGACCTCAAAAGATGTTTCCCAAACAATATTTTTACGATTCTGTAAGTATCTAAATAATTACAACATGTAATGGATCACTTATTTTTTCATAGTAAATCTGTTAATCAAGGTCCACTACGTGATCTGAAATGTTACAAAAGAACACAATAATTTGTATCTTAAAGCCCCTAAGCCCTTTTAATTCAGAGCTCCATCTCTTATGTTGCTTCACAGAAAGCATCAACATTTTTTCTGAACAACTATTAAGAACCTGGATTTACAAGGAATTTCTAAGACTAGTAAAAAAAAATTTTATAGAATCTTAGAATCATTTAGGTTGGAAAAGACCTTTAAGATTATTGAGTTCAACCATTAACCTGACATTTCCAAATCCACCACTAAACCATGTCCCTAAGTGCCACATCTACACATTTTTTAAATACCTCCATGGATGGTGACTCAACCTCTCCATTGGGCAGCCTGTTCCAACGATTCATAACCGTTTTGGTGAAGAAATTTTTCCTAATATCCCATCTAAAACTCCCCTGGAGTAACTTGAGGCTGTTTCCTCTTGTCCTATCTCTTGTTACTTTTACAAGTGTTTATTTTATTTTGGTTTTACTAAAAAAAATAAATTGTAGTCTGAATAAAAATAAAGTTTTAGTGTCGATTTTATTATGATACCATATTTTGATATATTTGAGAATGAAACATTACAGCTTTCCATTTCCAAAATATCATTTTCTGTAATTCCCTTCAAACATTAATCCTCTCCTTCCTGCTGCGTGTTCAAATGAAAGAAAAAGTTTAACTTTTTATTTGAATATTTTCGTCAATCTTCAGTTTGAGGTTCTTTTCATTTTGTGTATGTATATGTGAGTGAAAATAAATGAAAATAATGAAAACAGCTTCACACTGATACTATTTCCTCCTTTCTAACCCTGTAGTTTTCTATTTCAACCTTCAAGTAAAAAACAAATAAAAAATAATGCGTATTCTTACTCTTACTCTAATTCATTACTGATTGCACTAATCCAAAATACTACTTATTGACCTAGATTTCACAAATACTACTTTCCTTACCAGACTGACTTGGAATGTGACCTTAAAGCAACTTTATCCATCTTAAAAAAAAAATAATTAAAAAAAAAATTGTATTTTCCCAGCACAATATTTCAAAATTTGTAAGTATAGAATACTTAATAGTATATATTATTAGTTATTTCTAATTTGCATCAGTAAGACTCTCCTAAATATAGTGCTTTTACTGTGATGTACACCACTGTTGCTGAGCTCTGAATCACAACCATGTCTATATTTATGGTTTACACAGTCCCTGTGGGTGTATGTAATTTTTACAGTTGAATAAAAATAGCAGATCCCTACTTAAAGGACCTTATCATCATAGATCCTTAATTACAGCTATGTTAAAGTAACCTCCATGGTGGCCCATGAGCCAAAGTAACAATAAATAAAAGGGACTGTAAAGTGAGTATCTTCTTCCAAAGGGAAATGTCAACCTGCACATGGAAATGTCACCAGTGCAATAACATTTCCTGCTGCAGCACAGGGCACTGAGCAGGAACCGAGCAGAGAGAAGAGCTGGTGACTTTGTGAAGAGGCTGTGGACAGACAAAGCTGTCTGTCCTCTGGACAAAGGAGAAGAAGCTGCCAGGTGGGTGATCAGTTACCCATGAAGAAAGTGGAGTTCCAGAGTGAGCCGAACTGCAGACCCTGGGCCTGACCACTGGAAGAAGGCCTTTGCATCATTTTGACATCAATGTCCTTTTTAGGAGATATTTATTTTAGTTTAGACCCCACACACCCTTGTCTGGAATCAGGAGAGCTTTTCCTTCCCCAGGTGAGCTCCTGTTCCTGCAGCAGTTGCCTCAGTGCTGTCAGTCAAAAGAGAGTGGACTTACAAGAACCTCACATCCCTCTGTCATCTGGTTTAGGTGGTCTCAGATGGTTTTGTCTGATAGGACGAGAACACAGTGGTAGAAACCAGGTACCCTGCAATGGAAGCCTCGTAGAAAAAAAAAAAAAAATAATCAGAAAACCTCATTTTTCTGCAGGCAGTGAGTGTATCTGCAATATTTTGTTTCTTTCTAAAAACCTGCTTGCATGTCCCATAAACTCTAAACCATGGCTTTGATTTTGATCTGCATCCAGGTTGATTTTGTCCAGCCTGCAGCCACGTGGGCTGCACTCACAGCCCTTTGGTCCTTGGTTTGCAGTAGCAGAACCCCCTGGGCCAGCCAGTTTCCCCCTTTTGCCTCCCATGAATACACCTCTTGGGACTTTAGATCTCTAATCTCTTTGTTTTGGGCTTTTTTTTTTGTTTTTGTTTGTTTGTTTGTTTTCAGAAAGAAGTCTTTTTGCTTCATTTATTGAATATGAAAGACCATACCTAATGCAGTGTCTGGCTTTAATGAACTCAGTGATTATGACTGTAAGAGCTCTTGGTATAGTAATACCAGTGTACAGACCACTCAAACCTCAAAGAAAATGGGAATCTGCTGATTCTCAGCATTTGTTAAACTTAGTACCTGTAAGAAGCAGTAACAAGGCAGGTGAAATTTAGGGAACCATCTATGACGGTGATGATGACTGAAAACTATGACTGAAACATGCTCAGCCGCAACCCTAGGGATGTCTGTTAGTTTAGCTAGTTTAGGGGAGTGGGATTTACACAGGGATTTCCAGGATGAAGACACGAATCTGTGTAGTGAAATCTAAACAGTGTTGCGTTATACACCACATGTAACAGACACATAACACACCTCACACTGAGCAATTGGTTAAGGCATATGATTCCCTCTGCAGATGGCTTTAGTAGCATGTGGGAAAAGGTTTTCTGAGCCTTTCTTTCCTTTCCCTCCACTAGCTAAGCTGGTTCAAAGGTGCAACGAGAATCGGACCCTGTGCTTAAGGAGAAATCAAAGGGGAAATCAAACCCAGTAAATGCCTCTGGCCTTACCCCTCCAGTCTGTACCACGTCATATTACTAAAAGATCCCACACTTTATCTGAGAACTAACCTTTTGATGTTGCTCACAGATGATATCTGCTACCAACGTCCTTTACCATTTTTAACTGCCAGACCCCTAACCCAGAAAAAAGGGCTTCATTTTCCCAGCAGTGGTGAAACTTTTATTCTATTTCCTCCTCCTCCCCTGCCCAGGTCCTTTGCATCTTTTCAATTTATGAAATACTTTGGGATCATTCTGGGAGAAAAGCTCCATGCAGTTTAACTGCATTAGCTTGTAAAGAAAACACAGAAAAAAAATGGCTTGTTGGTCATAAACAAGCTGTCTGCAAATTTGTCATATGCGATCTATGCACTGGATCTTATTCAGGACTGCGAGATATGGTGGTTTGTTTTGTACTGATGGGCACTGTTGCCAGAGATTTCATCCCAATATAGATGTTTGTAATACACATCGTGTGTCAGTCTCTTCGGTCAGTTGTCAGTAATAGAGTTTGAAAGGCATATAGTGACAGTATAAATGCATATGGTATATCTGAGTATTTTGTTAGAAGGCTGATGGGTCCTGGCTGCTTAGCATGCTATATGGACTCCCATGCAACCTGCATTTTTACCAACTCTGTCTCCCAAACTGGAAACAGAGACTAGCCATAGTGGGCTCCCTTTACTGTCAGCTGAGAGAAATCTGGAGGCCAATTCATCTGACCTGGCTTTGACCTGTATCTTAGAATGGAATGAACTTCTGTCTGTATTTCTCTCCACAGACTATGAAAACAAGCCTCAGGTGATTAGCTTAACACTTAGAACTCAATTCAATTGCTTAAACATAGGTCCTGGGCTATCCTAGCCGACCTCTATCTTTTGGGTACAGCATACCTTTGATCTTATGTGGTATCTGCCAGCCCTTTTTAGCTGTTTCCCATAGACTGGAACCTCTAGATACTTGTACACAGACAGATGAAAGTCTTAGGACTAATCTAGGCTAAGCTCAGTGGCTGGGGGATTTTTTCAGTACACCACAAACAGACAATTAGGGTCACTTAAATTGTAGTAGGGCATGATATCTGGCCTCCAGTGTCCAATGCAAAAAAAGAAGGCATCTCCCTGAAGTCCTGCATCACGTGGGCCAGCTCTGTGTGAATGTCTCCAAAATGCAAGGACATTGCAAGTGTCGTCAGACTTCTATTTTCAGGCAACTGACTCAAGCCACTATATGTCTAAATTTAGGTGTTTACATATAAGCTAGGTGTCTAAGCTTGGGGAGCTATTGGTTGACGAGATATAGACATTAGTTTCATTTCTTTCTAAACCACTAATTGTATTGACTAGACCTCTACTCTCTATAATGGGAACTTGGGCATTTATCTCACAAGCAGACATCTAAAATTAGATGTCTTAATCCCTGAGCCAAATCACACCACTAACTTTTAGATTCCTAATTAAGATAAATTAATTGAAAACTACAGGGCCTTTGTACCATTTTTGATCCGTCTTATGCTTTCATTTGCCCTTAGTTGGAAAGGGAAGATGACCATACTGCTTTCTTCTTCCCAGAACTTTGATGATTTACAGGAATTATAAAAAAAAATCAGGAACTCTTCCTGGGCTTCCTTGAAAAAACAGAAGTTTCAGGTACACGGAGATTTGCCTTGTCATTCTGAATGATAATGAAAACCAATCAAAACTTCAAAATGTGGATTGCTCTGTTCCCTCATCAACAGTGACTAAGTAACAGAAGTATTAAGAATAGCTATGAAATAAGTACGAATGGTGGCTCATTTACTCCGCCTGGCTAACAGTACTGGCCAGACCTGGCTGAGGATTTGGGTAACCTTACTACCGGAGGTTCATGCCAACACATAGAAATACCGGTAAGTTTGAACAATAGCATCTGAATCAGATCTGCTTTGGCTGATCTGGCATAAAGAGTGAGCAAGTGTAATTTTCAGCTTTTTGCAGTTGCTTTTATGGACTTTGTCTTGTTGAAAATGTTTGCTAATACTTTTGGGTTTTGGGGTTTTGGGGTTTTTTTTAAGAAATACCAGGATATCATTTGGTTCCTTATTAAATAAAGGAGATGCAAAGGATTGATTACGAGATACAGATAAGTCTGGTGAAGTTGAAGGACTGTAACCACCACATGAATACTAAAAATATGCAGGAAGCAGAATATGCCTGGGATAAGGTAGGATGGAAGTGAAAAAAAAGTTTTCAAAAGATTGTATGAGAACTGAAAATTTTCATACTTGCCTAATTTGAGGTAAATTGTGTCTCCCCCCCAAAAATGTCCTCTGAAAATTGTTGGTGTCAAAACCAACCAGTGTTTATCTATGTAAGTTTCTTATGTTCTTGGAAGTATGGGATTTGATTTCCTCAGACTGTCGCATATTTTCCATTTCAATAGCTATGGAAAGTAGTGAAAGTATGTCTATTTCCATTTTACATGAAAGAAACTGAGATAGAGAGGGCCAAGCCAAAAAGGTATTTAACCTCGTACTTCCTTTTGAAATGATCATATAGCAATATATTTGGAGATGTAGCAATAAAGTTTAAAAGCAAGACTCAGAGTACTCACTTTCACTTCATAATGGCCAACAATCAATTTCATTGATTCTATGCTGGTCGTTGAGCTGGGAGAGCTCCTGATTCTCATGTCAGAGGTTGTGTGGGAATGGTTCAAGAGTCACTTACCACCTCTAGACTTCTCTGGTGTTACGTCTGCATTGTAAAAATGGCTCACGCCTCTCATTGGGACCTAACCCCCCATTCATCACACTGAGTATAGGATAATTAGATCCTACCTGGAGGGAAATGAAAGGTCTCTCTCCAAGATATCAAAAATGTTACTGATATAGTCCATTCATGGGCCCAGTTCTTAAAAGCAGACTGATGCTGAGCCCTCTGGGTTTAATTCCAAGTGATAAACTTAATGGCCACAGCCAGAGTTCTCCAGAAAATACAGGCACAAACCAGGCTGCACCAATTAGCTGAGGGCCTGGTTTTGTTCTTTTTTTTTTCTTCCTTAATATGGACAATAACCTCATTTTAAGTTGAACCATTAATGGAGTGGTGAGAGGCATTTCATGTTTAGAATTTTTTTCATGAAGTCTATCTATGTGAAGGGCCTGACTGCACTCCAGTGCCTCAGGCCAGGCAACTCATGATTGCCCCATCCTTTCTGAGTTCAAGTATCATGGAAATTTGCAGTGAGATTTGTGTGTCTCTAAGCTTAGACAATCCCTTGAAAACAGCTTCCTGGAATTTAAGGTTTTAAGTTCATTCAAAGCCCCATTTGGACACTGAAATAAACACTCTGGACCACATCTCAAGTGCTTTGCTCAAGGTCATCTGAGAAGAGTTCAATGGAGCTTGGAAATGAGCCCAGATCTCTGCTTAACTCTAGCCATACATCCATCCATTTTCATTCCACAGCAGCATAATAGGGATTTGGGAAAACTATTCTAAAACCTTGAGAACAGAATAGATATCAAAATCCTTCTGTATGTATTTGGAACCATCCCACAGATTTCAGTGGAGGAATATATTCTTTCTTATAACAAATTGAATTGTTAAAACCTATAGAAATCGCTCATTACTTGTTAAAGTAAGTACAGCTTTCTCATAAATATTGTAGACATACATGCAGAGGGTTAAAAGCGACAGCTCAGTGGTCTGGAATTAAATCTGTTGCAGGTATATAATTTAGTGTGACGTTAATTGGGTAGTGGGGAAGCATAAATGAGGAACACAATGCGTATACATTGGAATTTTTTGTTAAAGAAGGAACACTGGAAATGCTAACTTCAGCAACCAAAAATCAAAGAAGGTGGGGAGGGGGGGAGGAAGAGGGAAAAAAAGATCAACAACATAAAGCTCTTACAAGAACACACTAAACAGAGGACAACCAAACAATTGTGTCTCATTTCTTCATGAAAAAGTTTAAATTAGTTATCAGGGATTAAGATTTTCAACTGAAAGAGATTGGCTTAGTTACGAAACTGTATGTTTACCTCATTCTAAATTGATGCAGAACAGCTCATCTTTATTACTGTCTATGTGCTCTCCTAATATGGGGCAAGCAGAAGTCAACTGAACTTTACCTACGTCAGTGGTGGTCTTCTGCTACTCTCCAGCCAGGGAAGGTGACTGTGGCAAAATATGTGCAGACCGGTTGGTACTTACATGAGGTGTTCTGCACAAGCAATATTCAGACAGATATTCCAGTGTACCATAACACTTCCAGGAACAAATAGTGACACACTATGTCACAAGTCACCCAGTGTGTGACTTTACTGTCAGTGTGACTTTATTATCAAAACTGCATGGTGTGCTGAAATATCTCAGCATCGGTCACAAATAAGCAATGATATAGATTGTGAAGGTGCAAGGTATGATTTTAATGCCACCTCAGGGGAACCCAGGACATCCTGCCCTCTTTTGATGGTATGACATATGTTGTTCTTTGACAATGTTATGTCAGGGCCTTTTTTTTTCCTTTCCATGACCCTACTCCCATCAGGCACCCCTTATAGGCTATGAATGTTAACCTGAGCTACTTCATTCCTTCCAGTCACAGGCATTATCAGGGTCACCACAGAGAGAAAACCTTCATTTTGTATTTCTTCCTATTTGTTGCAGTCTCCAAGCTTGCTCAATTTTGTTGAATTAGTTAATTATGTTAATTATTAGTTAAAATGCCGGTAACAACTTTTTGTTACAAAACCAGTTCCTTTTTCTTATTTTGTTGTCCATGAGTTCTCTATTAAGGCTGTTTCGGGGCCCAGAAATGCCTCCCATTGGTCATGCAAAGTCTATTGCAACAAATGTTTCGCTGCAAAAGACTTTTGAGAAACTCTACCTGCACAGTGGATCTTAGGTTTCTGTACAAGACTGCATCACTAATTCATACCTGCTTTTATTTGCCATTGATTAAGCTCATGTGGCAACAACCAGTTACTGAAGTGTAGGCATCATGTGTTTAAGTCTTAGCATTTTGACTATGAGATTGAACCTACTGGTGATCAACATCAGAGCTGTCTATGCCAAGTCACAGTCACTCAGAGTCCAGACACACCTTACATGACTCAGTGAGGTGTTACTGGTGCATCAGGAACACCTTTCATGATACTCAGCAATCAGCACTCTTAATTTTCCCATTCTCTGTTTCACATTCACTGGCTAACGAATACTGACTTGCAGCAAATATGTGATGCATAGATAGGAGTCAGCAGAGTGGGTGAGATCAAAGGGAACATAGTGGGGAACACAGGCCACATAAGGACCACAAGAGACATATACTTCAGTCACCTCTTGTCTTGAAAAACTTTGTTCTAGCCAATTACATCACAAGAATTAACAAAACATCTACTTCAAATGGGGAAAAAAAGTGCAAAAACCTTCCCAGCATTGCACAACATCCTTATCAGCTAACCAGATCCCTGTAACTCAAGAAGCAAAAAGCTACAAACCGTGGAATTTGCCACTGGAAAAGAGCAGAAAATATAAAGAATATTGCCAGTGCCATAAGCATCCTTTACCCTAATTGTATCATAGAATCATAGGCTAGCAGGTTGGAAGAGACCTCAAGCATCATTTGGTCCAAATATTCTTGGCAAAAACACGGTCTAGACAAGATGGCCCAGCACCCTGTCCAGCTGAATCTTATAGTGTCCAAAGTTGGAGATTCCACCACTTCCCTGGGGAGATTACTCCAATGACTGATTCTCCTCTTGTGTCCAATCAGAATCTCCCCAGCAGTAACTTGTACCCACTACCATTCATCTTTTCCATGTGGCTCCTTGTAAAAAGGGAGTCTCCACCTTCTTTGTAGCCACCCTTTAAATACTAGAACATGGTGATAAAATCTCCCCTAAGCCTTTTTTCCTCAAGGCTGAACAAACCCAATTTTCTCAGCCTTTTCTTGTATGGCAGGATTTCCAGTCCTTTGATCACATTTGTGGCCCTTCTCTGGACCCTCTCCAGCCTGTCCACATCTTATTGGATTGTGGCAACCAAAACTGAACACAGTATTCCAGGTGTGGCCTGACCAGCGCTGGGTAGAGTGGGATAATAACTTCTTTATCTCTGCTGGTGATCCTTTGCTGATGCAACCCAGCATCCTGTTGGCTTTCTTTGCCGCAGCAGCAGCACACTGTTCACCCGTAGTGAGCTTATTTTCCCCAGGTCCCTTTCCACAGAGCTGCTCCCCAGAGGGGTAGATCCCAACCTGTACTGCGCTCCTGGGCTATGTTTTCTTGGCTTAGGATAGGGCTTGCTGTGCTGTTTGTGCTTCTCTCTCTCTCTTACTCTGCTTTTTAAGGTGTTAGAGGTAGAATTCTCTGGTTTGAGTATTCAATTGGCTACTGAGCTACTGACTTGGATAATTAAATGACTTCACCTATCTGCTGTGCCTCTAGGTTCTTTCTTGACTTTTATGTTTGGGGTAGGGTCTGTCTCATGCATGTGATGATAGTCACTGCTATGGGACCTTGGTGTCTGCTAAGGATATTAAACATTGTTACTATACAGGCATTAAGGGTGCCTGCTGTTAGACACGGGTAATCTTACATTGAAAAGTAGGGAAAAGAATAAATTCAATGCCCTACTGTATTAATTTGCACAGTCGCAGTTTTGGAGATTAGTCTTAAATTATTTTGAATTGCAAATTCAGCTGTACTTTAATTATGATTATGACCTCTACATGTGGCACACAGTTCAATCTATACAACCACAGTCTATGGTAAATTACTATAATGGTGCTGTAGATGACACACCATAACACAGAGCCTTGCCCTACATCTGTAGAAAAAGACATGCATGCACAGGCACATTTTGACTTGCAACAACCTCCTAATAATGCAGATTTATTCTCCTTTGATTTTGCTTTTTTGGCTTCCTTTCTCTCCAGATAGGGTGGCAAGGACTCAGTGACTTGCTGGAAGAAATCTGTAGAGTATGTTAATTTCTGTGGAACTTAGGCGGCCTCATAAGTCTTAGAGATTAATAAGAATCTGGGAAGTATCTATCTTCTGGTGATGCTTTCATTTGCGCAGTAATAAAGCTCGCCTTTCTTGTTTAATAAAAACAATGAGGAAACAAATGGGTGTGCAGGCATTGGAACTTTTGAGGAATTAATTCAAAAGCACGGAGGAAAGTTTTTTATCATGCTGTAAGCACCAGAAAGGTGAAAATTACTCTTCCCTGGAGCTCTTACCCTCTGTGTGCCTTATCTCTGAGTTACACCAAACTTAACGCAAAATCCTGAGAAGGTCCTAAGTGTCTCCTGGAAAGTGCTGATCATTATCCTGAAAGGTGACGGGAACATTTCACTGAGACCATCAGAAGCTTGGGAGAGTTCTGCATGATTCATTTTCTTCCCGTGCCCATTGGAATGATTTCCAGGTTGAACATGCTCTCTTAATCCAAATTAAATTTCTGTGGAAATTTTCAACTTCAAGGGCTTTTTTTTTCCTTTTTTTTTGTTTTTTTTTTTTTTTTTAAATTCTTTTTTGGGTTTGGAGAGATGGCAATGATTTTCTCTGGCTGTTCCCTTTATCCTTCCCCCAGAAGGTTCTTGTCAATTTAACTTTCAGTGCACAGACAGGCAATTGACAAAAGCAGGAGCCTTGCAGCAGGCAGGGGGCCAGGGGCTGAACACCCAGCTCCCAACAGGCTCCCACCCTCCCTACAGCTCCAGCTGCCAGGGAGGCACAAGCCCAAGTTCCTTAGCATCCCCACATCTCCTGCAACTCTGGGTGCCAGAGAGCTGGAGCAGAGTGAGAACTTGTAAAAGCAACTTTCTTAGCCCTCAAAAAAATAACTTCGGAAGTTAGCACAGTTTAATTTCATTTAGGTATTATGATTTAGAAATAAACTGTTCCAAAACTTTGTTTTCCCTAGATATAAATTTTGCATTTATTATGTTAAAAAAGGCTTTGATTACTCAGTCTACAGAGAAGAATATGACACAGATCTTCATTCAATACTAGATTATGCCTAGCCGTCTATAGGCTCTGTTCTCAATTTTCTTCTCTTCCAATAGATGTGTTCCTATGGCTGTCATAAGGACTGTGCACCTTCGCCAACTAGGGATATGCACTGAGACAGCATTCTGCCTGTGTCCAAGAACTACCCAAGTCTCTCTGCAGCCACCAGTTTCCAAGCTCAGTTTCAGGATGAATACAGATGCCTACAGTGGCCATATGCAGGGCCAGGAATGAAAGGATCATGCAGCAGTTACCTACTGAGGGTCCTCAGCCTCCCTGGCGTTGCTGCAATGGCACTTGACAGTCTCAGGAAACGCACTTAAACTGGAGTTTCTACAAGGGGAATTTCTCTTAGATCTGAACCCTACTTCAAGTAGTCCATTACTTTCACCATTGACAACCCACATAGAAGGGACTGTACTGTACATAACGTTGTTGCTTGATTTGTGCTGCTTCCAGACATTGCTGTCTTTCTGGTTCAAGGATAGACTGGACGCTTGGGTTCTGCTTCTCTCAGTGGCAGGTCATTTAAGCTCCCTGTCCCTGAACTGAAATTTGTCTGAGTGGCAGTAAAAATTCATGTTTATCTTGTTGTGAGTAGTGCCTCAAAAACATGAGAAACAAATTCATTGGAGTATTATTCTTCCCTGCAGCAGCTTCATCCAGCCTTGTTCTATATACCTGCAAAAGATTATTGTGAGTTGCTGAAGTTTGTTCTCATTTCTTTGTTTTTGCAGATGGATCTCATACCATCTGCAGTGTTTATCCTCCACATAATTCCTGTTGTGCCACCATTAAGGATGCTCCAGCTCAGTCTGGGTGGAGAACATGCAGAAGACTTTACACTGTTAGGAACACCGTTACATTCAGGAAGTGTTATATTTGCTTCTGTTTTGGAGTTGATACTACGGCACAGGTCTGGGCCAGGGTATTATGTTTGTAAGCATATTACAGCAGATCTGTTTTGGCCCTGGTGTTAACCTTCACTTAATAAAAACGTGTTCTAGCCACAGGCTATGAGTTCTCATGACTAGTAAAGGTAGGGACCTTTGCAATGCAATAAACCAGGGAGGAAATATTGTTATAGATATCACAGATCCTGCTCTCCCTCTCCCGTCTTCTTGCACCCTGAAGTGAAACCTTTAGTTTAAGGAATAAACAGTATGGAACTTAAATCACTTTTTCTTTAATCAAGGCCATTTTTAAATATTCTTAAATAAAATACTACTTAAAACGGGTAATTTTACATGAAGTGGGAGAGAGATAGTGCAAGAGACTACAGTATATCAGACTGAATTAGTTTTTCATGCTAGGAGATGTAAACAAATCTATTTAATTAGAACACCTTGTTCTTATTGCATCCAGAGTCATTTTTTATAAAGGCAGAGAGGGGGGGAAAAAAAAAAAAAGTTTTGGCAGAAAATTACTACAATATTACAAAAAAGATCTAAACTATGTTTCCCTCACTAAAGATGACTTTTTTTTTTTTTTTCTCCTCATTTTTATTGTTCTTTTAGTTGGGATGTCTAAGTCAAGCCCTCCATCTCAAAGATGATCCCTTGGCCAGGTACACAGATTTCTAGAGATCAGCTTTCATTTGAAACCCTTCCTCTCTGCTTCATCAGTGGAGACAATGATGTGTAGTCATGCAGGGGGAAGCTAGTCCCTGAAGTAACTTGTTTAGGTCATGCATACCAAGACCAGAATTCCACCCCCGGGTTCTCTTGCCTACACCAAGGCCATGAGATCCCCATGCTTGCTCACCTCTGGTGCAATCTGTCAAAGTTTCACAGTTATCCCACCTGTGTAACCGGAGACATTAATAAATTTCACCACATTGCTGCTGTTTTCTTTCCTTTATAAAGTAAAATGAAATCTGGAGCAGCAACAGGAGGAAAAAAGTGAGGCTATGTGCTCAAGGGCTCTATTCAACCCCATAAACTTTAAGATCACGTTTCTCTTTCCCCTCTAGTAGCCGCACAAGGAGCCCACTTGGCTATACAGGCTCATTAGTCACAACAGAAAGGCAGCACAAGGTCCCACAGTGACAAGCTGCCACCTAAATCTAGGTAATGTGCCGTGCTAAAGTGCTGTATTCTGGCTTGCAGCAAGATCTAAGTTCCTGGCTAAGGTGATGTTTCCACTTCTTTCTGAAATCTAGATGTGGATTTACCACCTTTGTGTCCCATCCCTTCCAGGATTTGCATTTTAAAATCTATAGTTTCCTGGACACACGTATCCAAAACCTCAAATGGGCAGTAGAGGCACACAAATGGTATCTGGGGAAATTATCTATAATGCCAGACCTCTAGATCCAGTCACCACATAGAGAGTCTCAGGCCAGGTAAGTTGAGCTATTAGACAACCTGATGGATGTCTTTCATCTCCTCTGTAACCAGTTCTGTCCTACCAGATTACTGGTAGGACCAGATTCATTAACCATGTTGTGATGGGAAGGTCTTGTGATAGAATCTGGGCAAAGAAAGGGGAGAGATTCACTTTCTGAAGAACAGGAGGTCCAAAACAGTGTTCATCTAGGACTGTCCCTGAGCTGCATGAATGGCAGCTGTATGCATGAATGTGGGCTATTCCTGAGGCAATCTCAATTTCTGTGATATTCCAACTGCCCAATAAAGACCCCAGATGCTGCATTCAGTGGCTCTGATTAGTGATGCACAGCATTAACATTTTTCAAAAGGGGAGATGGTAATTCCAAATTCAGGCAAGAATTCATGATGTGACATCTCACCTTGGTAAAGTGCAACCAGGCCAGACCAGTGAAAGGATCATTTGCACTGGAACTGTCCAGGGCTACGGGAACTGTCTTGTCATTCCAGTCAGATCCTGTAGGTCCTTCTTGTGCCCTGTATTTTCGTACAAAGCATGCAATTTTTCACAGTCCTTCCCTCTCACACGAAGACCATCCAAACTCACCCACTACCAGAAAAGCCCGAAGAAAAGAGGTGATCTGACCGAGTATCTGTATGGGGATGCACAATGCAGTCAAGGAAGTACGTCTTCATCCTATACTGCAGTTCTAATTTTTTTCCCAGTACACTAGGCAGTCATCCTACAGCCCAATGCCAGAAGTCTGTGGAAGTAGTTTAAATAGCAGTTTAGTAATCAGTAGATCTGAATATTGTTCCTCTCTTGGCCAGAGACCTGCTGTGCCTCCTGGAACAATTCTTTTCTCTGCATTTCTTTTTTCTCCTCCCACCTTACTTTTGCCCTGCCCATTTATATGACCATCTCTTCAAGGCAGTCCGTTTTGTCTCATACTGATCACCAACAGACCCCAGTCTCATCTGAGCTGTCTAGACACAATTGTTGCCGAAATAATAATGATCACACTGAAAGCAAAATGCCAGTATTTTTGTACTGATGTGACGCCTGCTTTGTATTCCTCTGGCTCTGTCCCCTACATTAGGGATGCTTAGAGGCAAAACAAAAAGCTGATCATCTTAGCACCGTTAAATGTTATTAACGACTTTTAAACAATTGTCAGCAAACTTAAGTGCTTGTGTAAGTGAGGGATTAATAGTGCCGACCCAATAAATATCTCAGATGCTGGCACACCACTTATGGGCAAACTGTCAGTGACGTCTGGCCTCAAAAGTCTCCATCTGGAGAAGCAGCCAAGCAGCACACAATGACACTCTTGTCTGAGCCATCCTCCCCACTCCCGCCCAGGACCCACAGCTTACTTTGTCAGTCCTCCAGTCTACTCTCTGTAATACAGCCTGCTCTCCTCCCCCATTCCTATCACACTAATATTTTTTCCCCTGGTTGCCTCATACGCCTCCCAGAATATGCTGTCCACATCCTGCCTAACACCTGCCCTTTTTTTTCCTCTCTTCTCCATCAGACACATTTTCCAGGGATTACAACCATGACACTGTTATTGTGCATCAAGGACAGGAGAGACTTACAGAATCAGTATTATATGGTCAAACAACAAATTATGCCCAACTGCAGTCCTGGTAGAAATAGAAACCAGTGTGAGCTTAAGGTAAAATCTGGAGCCTGAACAACACACTCTATTATTAAAGTGTGTTAAAGTGACCCAGCATGATAAGACAATGATGTCTGTAGAAAAATTATGCCCCTGTATTAGATTCTTCCCATTTGTGTGCCCTTTCCAAGGTCTGGTAAGGTAAATAAGTATTATAACATCCATTTTGTGGGTCTCTACCTGTGAAACTTTGATGTAGAAAGGTTGAGATATTTTGTCCAGATTTATAAAAGATACTCATGGCAGAACAGTAACATTAATTCAGGTCTTTTTGCATTTTGATCACTGGTCTTTATTTCCTCTCTCTGCGAATGTTTGTCTCTAAATTTCCATTAATTCCCAGGAGGTAAGACTTTTTGTGAGAAAAAAGCTCAGTGTTTTTACTGGCTGCATGAGGAACATGGTTTAATCAGATGATTTTCAAAATAAATCCCAAATGCCTTCCAGAGGTCTATTACCTTCCCTATGGTCTTACTTCTGAGTATTTACCTCAGAAAAAACACTCATTTACTCTTCTCTCAGGTATCTCCAATCCTTGCCCCACTCTGCCCCTTCTGCTTGGACCACATCCCTGAAACCTTTTTATTGTCCCTTAACAGTTTACCCACACAAACAGTGAACTCACTTCTGCATTACCCCCAAGGAAGAAAATTTCCTTTCTTATAAGCACAGCAAGAAATAAAAACCAAATCTGAACAGAAACAATAGCCCTTTCCTACTGTGATGTGCAAAATACTTTCCTGAGGCTGGTATCAACTCCCTCCATTTAAGTGAACCTCATTTGCAGGCACTCGTCTATTCATAGTGGATGGGCAGTGAGCAGAGCCAGGGCTGCCTATCATCAAGATGAATAGACAGATGGCAGGGACAAAAATGGTCACATTTGGTCCGAGCCAGGGGTGCCATTTTTAAGGTCAGGCCTTCATCTTGTAGTGGCCAGGAGGAGGCCTGTGATGATGATGATGATGACAGTGCATTTGGAATGATACAGCTATTTGTTTATCATGGCTTTTGCGCAGGAGGTACCAATTTTAGCAAACACAGGAGGAAAGCAATTGAGTTAGCCCTGCAGCAGCATCTGAGGATCTTCTTATCTGCATGGATGACTCTCTTTTTACCCACTGCACATCAGAGTTTAGATACTGAAACGAAAGCTGTTTTCTTTCCTGGGGAAACAATGAGTACTTAGACATCGCAGAATTTCTTTCCATCTCTTGTTGGAAAGAACTACCTGTATCTCCACCAGAGATTTGCCTGTAAGTTTGAGCTATGCATTAATCAGAATGACTGGATCCTTCCCTGGTGCCTATCCCAGTGTCACAGATCTTTCATGAAAGTGGATTCATTTGGAAGTTTGGCAAGCCTCACTATCCTCAGATGGCTGGACTTAGTTTTCCCTGGTTAAACTGCACACATCACAATGGCCTCTTCCTTCTTCTTTCACATTTGCAGCCCTGTGCAGACAGATGCTAGGTCACTAACGCATTCTTCAGGTAGTGAAAGTTGATGCAGATTGTCAAAACACAGATATGATACGTTGGTTTACCTTGAATATAGACTCTGAGTATAAGCAAGTTCTAAATGTCTCCAACAAGTGCAAAGACCAGAATATAATTAGATTTCACTTTATCAACAACCCTAGAACAGGACACTGGTGTTCAGTGCATTTTCCTCATTAATTGGGGACTAAAACTTGACTTGAACAAGAAAAAAAAATATTCATTTATAATTTGGAGACATGCTTTAGGTAGGAAACTGAAAGCAGAGAGTCGTAAAACCTTATAAGAACAAATGAGGAGGAAAGCTGATAAAAAAATAGATTTTTTTTTTTTTTCTTGCAGCTATGTTTCACATATGGCCTCTTCAGAATGTGATTAGGAAATAAAAACAAGCAAAACCACCCTTCCTTCTGGTATATGTAATGTACTTCTTCTACTTGTAAATAAAGAGCAATTTGGATTAGTGCCATGTTAGCCCATTGCAAAATGCAATTCTGCGTGCGTATGTATTTGGTTTTGAGTATCAGAAGTCAAATTCAGAAATGCGATGTCAGAAAAAGGGTCCCTTTCCAGAATAAGAAGTAAATCAAGTTGTGGTTCTGACGTGATCATGGTGCTATGGCAGCACAGAATTTGAGACTGGAAAGAACCAAAAGGTTGTGTGACCTCTTATACTTTATAGCACAGGGTAAAGAGGGAAAATAAAACATACTGCCTCTACCTCATTGTCTGCATATCCATCCCAATGACTTGTTTGACTAGGCATGTACCTACAATCTCACTGTCTGTCTGTCATGACCAAAAGACGAACCAGGAACACCAGCCTGCTCAGATAATACTTAACCTCTTAGTATTCCAGGGGTCATTTTGGAAGTTCAAGGGAAGGGGTATATAAGAACGAACACACTTGTTGTGCCTTATGGATGATCTGGGATTCATTTCCTCGCTCTTCTGCAAACACAAAGTGTAAACAGGATAACAGATTGAGTCCATCTTTGCCTTCTCCGTGTGGAGCAGAGAAATAAAGATCCTTTCTTCTAGTACAAGTCTATTCCCTTTGGTTGTGAGATCCTTCTCATGAGAACTCTCTTTACGTGTGCCATACTGTGTTTAGCCCAATGGGCAGGTACTGGTGGAAACCTAGAGTGACAGCCAGCAGGGTCAGCCACTCCTTGTTTAACCATTTACTTCCCAAATTTTTAAATGTCGAGTTTCCTTCCCTTCACCCCTCCTCTCCAGTGAATGGATTCTCTCAGTGATTTCCACTACAGTTCTGCATACGGTGTCACGATGGCTTCTTCAAGGCAGGATGAGACCCTCTGGCTGCATGTTGCCATGACAACGGAAGGAACAACTCAAGGTGGCCATTGCCTCAGGTCATTGCCTCCGATTGTTAAGGAGAGGATGGTGTCACCAGCGAGCTTAGCCTCACTTGATGCCTGGTGGCACCCATCTCCATGTGCATCTTGGCTACCACCTCCTGGTTGGAAAATGTTTTTATACGGAGCATAAACCGCTTCCTGGGGAGAGCATTATTGTCTCATTGGACAGAGTCCAGTACTGGAGGAGGCTGCAGTTTATCAGCTCTGTCCTCACCACTCCACTCAAAGTGTCTGTGCCGTCAGGGGGATTGATGGAGTTGGGAAAGCCCCCAAAACTATATAACTTGACATTAAAGAGAGGCTGTGAAGCTCTCACAACCAAGAGCACCTTTCAGGGAGACATGCAGAGAAAACCGCTTTGTCTCTTTGGTGAATGACTTTTATCGTGAAGCTGCACAAAGCCATTACTGAAGAAAGGCACAAATTCGCTGGAGCTTGGAGTGGGGAGGAAAGGGGAAGGAACCCACAACAATAAAAATAAGACACAGGCTGGTCTCTTTTCTCTTCAGAGGCTTTTGGAGAATCTCCTGATAACTGGATACAGATGCAGAGGTGCTATGAGGAGAAGATAGTGCACAGAACCCACCTGTAAATTGGCCCAGAGTGGGTCTGCAATGAATGGTACTCCTGGGGTAGGACTACACATCCCACCCTGTTAAATTCACCTCGATATCTCTTCCAAGAGTCCCTATATTACAAAGCTGTTTATTCTGTGAGGCTTAGAGCAGGCAGCGAGGAGCGGGGACAGCTGGGATCTCAATGGCAGCTGAGCTAGTGAGCTGCAACACGAACTCCTGTCAGGTCTCTGAAATTATAAGCAGAGCAGAGCACGAACCAGCTCTCACTACAGAGGTGACTGGAATAGTGTGGACAGAGCTGTACTGGAAGTCTAGGTTGTTGCTCGTTGAGCTTGGTACTGCTGTGGTTGGCTGGCTAACCGTGTAAGAGCTTGCTGCCGCCTCAGGTATGTCTACGTGGGACTGCTGCAACTACAGCAGGTGAATCTGGTGGCTTGGTATAGCATCCTGCACCATGGGCAGCCTCCCATGGAAACACTCACTGTCAATAACATTGTGGTGCAGAACTGTAGGTGAGTAAGGGGGACTGAAGGATTTCTTTTTTTTTTTCTTTTTTTTTTTTTACCAGCTGCATAAATAGAATCAAGGAAAATATAATGTAATATAAATAAAAACAAATGGCTCAGTCAACTCATCTTTAATGCTTTGCAGCATGACATCCATTTTGTCTAATGGAATACGACTTTCATACACCAACTGGAAATTTAACCTTGGCCAAAAGTTATGATGTACATTACAATACACTTTTATTATGTTACACTGTATTGTTGTTGTTTTTTTAATCTATTGCTAAGCCCCTAACAGTATGTCTGTGTCGATGAAACCCATCTGTCAAAAGCACAGTAGGGACATTATTATGTAAATGTAGCTGGGTCTTCCTTTTGTGGAATTGGGGGCGGGAATTTAATATACTGTCCTAATATTCCAGCCAGAGGGAAAAAAATGTTTATGAAAAATCTTTTTTTTAAGTAAGAAAAAAAAAGTCTAGCTGAATTTGGCTTTTAAAAAGTCAAATCTTTCTCTTCGCCTTCCCCAGTAAGATCTTTTAGAGCTAATGATACACTTTCTAATAAAAAATAAAATAAAATACATGAGAGACTTTTTTAAGTGCACCAGGAGACAGATAGGTCATTAATATCAGCACTGCTATCTTTTCTATATTACACTTATATTTCAATAACCTACATTTTTGGGTTATTCTTTTTTTTTTTAACAGGTGCCATTTTGGATTATTTCTTTATTAGGGTCTGTTATAAAATATGCACAAAGGTATGTAGATTTTTGGGAGAGGCGTGGGTGAGGAGGAGATTGTTTATTACAGTTCTCAAACATCAGCCAAAATCTGTCTAAATTCTCTTGCCTTAGACTCTTTCTGCCATTATTTGTAAAATTAAGCCTTTTGTCTCTGTGCAGAAAAAGGGCTAAAATTGAAATAGCCACTGTGTGAAATGAAGTATCTAGGTAGCCCTCCCCTGGGCAAGCTCCCAACCTGAGGAACAGGCTACAGGAGGTTTGTCCCAATGTGATGCATGAAATGAAGTGTGTGTAGCTCTCCAAATCCAGATCACCAGCTGATTTCCTCCCCTAAATTCCAAGGCACCATCTGTTGAAATCACGAAGGCCTCCACTATCAGGCTCACTGAAATGGGAAAGTGTTGTCATCTCCATTTCTGCAGATGGGGTGCTGAGGAGCAGAACAGCTGATGGTGTGTTTGCACCAAAAAATTAAGGTATATTCACAGCATAAGGAAAGGCACATACATGCTGGTACATTTGCTTAACACAGGTAATGCAACAAGGAGCATATGACAGCAGAAGGTTTAGCATGGACAACAAGTATTTATGGCCCCATCACACTCTGGATCATCCTTTGGATCCTGAGTCTTTCCTACTGTTTCAGTGAGGTTTGGTGAAAACTCCTCCTGTTTGGAAATCCTTCACGATTTCTTAGAATCATAGAATTGTTGAGGTTGGAAAAGACCTTAAAGATTGTCAAGTCAAACCATTAAACTAACACTCTCAGGCCCATCACAAAACCATGCCCCTAAGCAACACATCTACGCATCTTTTAAATACCTCCATGAATGGTGACTCAGTCACTTCTCTGGGCAGCCTGTTCCAATGCTTGACAAGCCTTTCAGTGAAGAATTTTTTCCTAATATACAATCTAAACCTCCACTGTCACAACTTGAGGCCATTTCCTCTGGTCCTATCACTTGCTACTATACAACCTCCTTTCAGGTAATTGTAGACAGCGATAAGGTCTCCCCTCAGCCTGCGTTTCTCCAGGCTGAACAACCCCAGCTCCCTCAGCCGCTCCTCATAAGACTTGTGCTCCAGACTCCTCACCAGCTTTGTTGCTCTTCTCTGAACACACTTCAACACCTCAATGTCTTTCTCGTAGTGAGGGGCCCTAAACTGGACACAGTATTCAAGGTGATGAAAAACCTTTTGCTTGGTGCATTCACATGGGCAGTGGGAAACAGCATGTTTTCTTCATCCAGAGTGGGCTCAAACCCTCAACTACCTCCCAGGACAAAAGCACCCTTATCCCCAGGCAAGCTGAGTGGAGAAAACATCCTTCTCTGGTCCCAGATGGGTCACCACACAAAAAGGAGTGTAACAAACACAGGTGATGTTAGTACCTGTTGCCATTTTTGTCAGAAAGAGAAAACATTTAACTTTGAAAACTCTTCTCTCAGTCCTGGAGATCTCGGACGTCTCGGAAGGATCCAGTTTCCTAATAGAAAGGGTCACTGGATGCCTATATGTGTTCCTAGACTTGGCACAAAACATCTAGGTCCTGGGGATACTAAACATCTCAGTGTCTGTTTCACATCTAAGTTACTTTCAATAGACATCCTTAAAGCATTTGACAATTTCTCATGCTAGAGAAAGGCACCTTTTACCCAGAAGTTCAGAAAAGAAAGTGCTCACACAGAAATATAGTGACTAACTTTTCAATCTTCAGTCTTTTTGAAGTGAATTGAAGCAATTTCTTTTCCTTCCTGAAAGCCTGTACTAACATAGGGTAATTGGAGATAGATAGGATGCCTGATATCCATGGTGGAAATATTCTGTACCCTAGGGACTGAGCAAGTAACAGAGAAATATGGAAACCCTACTTTGTAGTCCTGTCCCCATTTATTAGGTTATTGTGTGGATGGGGATTTTATCTCAGTATTTGCATATTATGGTACACAGAAGTGGCAAAATCATTATGTCTGGTTGGCCGTGCCCAGGTTTCAGGTCTTGAGTGTAATTTCAGCCTTTCTCTCATTTAAAACATGTTAATGGTGAAACAGCCTTCAGGTGACCGACAACTTACATCTCATTTTCCCCATGTTGACAGTGCTTGCTAGCCTGACTATGTCTGATAGCGAACATTAAGATTCTGGTTTAGACTGGTGAGATCATAGGATCATAGAATGATTTGGGTTGGAAGGGACCTTTAAAGGCCATATAGTCCAACAAGATACCAGCAAGGTGTTTCCTATGAAACAGGCTTTCAAAGCAATATCAGACAGCCCTCTGCTAGGTTCTTCTGCTTCATGTGACACTGCCTGCCAAGCGAAGCTGAAGCATAGTGCTGAATTAGGGTAAACATAATGACTGGGCTTAATTGGGCAGCATACAGTGGAGACAAGCACAGTGACTTTTCCTCATCCATAGCTAACTCTCGCTGCACTTAGCGAGGTACATACTCAACTTGGTCTGTACATCAGCAGAGCTAATTTTCATTAGCTGATTGAGCAGATTTACAGCATCCTGCAGCTCTTATTGCTCCCAGCTGGCTTCTGAAGGAGGTGCACTGTGTACATGTCCCATCTCAGAAGGTTCAGCTCAGAGGGGAGCTGTCTCAAGAGAAAGGAAGATAACCTGTGTTGTTCCTCGTTCATGCTTTTCTCTCCTGCTTTCCACAGATACCCACTTCTGCAGATATTTCTTAATTTAAAGTTTAATCAAAATTTCTTTTAACATCTAAGCCCTTCTGTTACATTAATATCTCTAAAGACTAAAATCCAGATCTATAGATATCTCCAAGTCTAAAAATACTTACCTGTTGTTAGTCCAAAAAAGTTAAGTAACTATTAATTCTCCTTCAGGACGAGGTATTAAACCAGGCTGTAGAGATGTATTGTGTGAAGGAAGATGTGAAATACTGTCACATGTCACTCATGGGAACGGCACAAGGCAGCAAAGACAAAGCATACTACTCAGTAGTGGGAAGACTCTGAACACTGGCTTGCGAATCTTTTAAAACTCCCTGCTAATTAACTGGGACCAATTTGGCAGGTCACAGTGAAAGAAACGGCAGAGGTGGCAGTATCCTTTTGCTACTACAGAATCCAGAAAGAAAAATAGATTATATGTTGGAGTTTGTTTTGCTTTGTTAGGGTTACTTTCTGCCAAAGTTTTACAACTTTTTAAAAATAAAGATTTGAGATATGTTGATTCAGAATGTCCCCTGGGTGTTTCATGGGAGTCACAGGTTTCACAGGTTTTATGGGATGTTTCATGTGTTCATTTTCCTTCATTGGCTAAATTGGCTGGTTGAACTGCATTTTCTATTGCACCTTAGAGCTTCTACATGCTAAGAGAGGAAATGCTAAAGTAAAAGATTCTCTGAACTAAGCTAACCATGGTAGACCAGTCCAAGAGAAAGATTTGTGAATTAAGATATTTATGATCGTTGATATAATAGCTGGAGGCGGGGGAAGGGAGTTATTCCAGCCAATTATTCTTGGTGAATGAAAATTCAATATTGTCTTTGGAAAGAAGACTGCTTTTATAAAATATTACAATACTCCATTAATTGATAGATGATGATGATGATGATGATGATTAGTATTACCTAATAGTAGTAGTAGTAGTAATACTACCGTTAATTTTTTAACCACTGCCAGATAGTAACTTTACTGATACTCCTGCACTTCTGATGGGAAATAAAATCTAAAGACTTGTTTATGGAAGCCATTAGAGATCCACAGGGAAAAAAAAAATTACCGGTGCCCAGTTGAACTTTTCAGTGGGGTGTTTCTCTGGCTAAGTGCTTTTTGCACACACAGGTAAGTGCCTTCCATACACAGTTCGTAGTGTGTACTGCCCTGTGGTGCCCAGTGATGTCTTCTAGGTAGTGATCGGTGGGGAGGGATGGCGGACATGTTTCATCCTGCAGTGTGTGAAGGTGTCTGGGCTGCAAAGGGTGCGTCAAGCACTTTTGTGTTCAGTGTGGGAGAGAAAGGATTGTGCTGCCTCAGCCTGGGGAGAGGGGACAGCTGCTCTGGGTTGGCAGCAGAGAGGTGGCAGATTGAGAGGCGGGTCGGTCCATGGGGCCCGACGGAGCACCTCTTCAGTGGTCCTGCCTTTCAGGCCTTTGAAGATTCTTCCGTACAAACTGAACTGTAGCAGCCAGACGCTGCTGAGCACCCTCGCAGACCCTTGTCAAAGCAGATCCTGATGACAGCATCTGCATATCTTTTTAAGCACTTCTGAAGCATGCTGGCTGTAGGAAGGTGGTACAGGGACAGTGCTAGAAGCACAGATCAGCTTTCATAAGGTCAGCTGTGCTCCATGATTGGCAGGGCGACAGTTTCTGATCAATAACTGCAAAGGGTTATTGATTCAGCCACCAATCTGAACTCTTAATTACTGATATTAAATGTCAGAAACTTTCAGAGCTTAAGTCATATGACTGTAATCTCTTATTCCAGAAGCTTTGTGGTGGCAAGCTCTCATCAAACTGTGTGGCTACAGGAAACTACAAAGATGATGAGGGGACTGGAACACCTCTCTTATGAAGAAAGGCTGAAGGATTTGGGTCTCTTCAGTCTGGATAAAAGACGGCTGAGGGGGGAACTTATCAACACTTCTAAATACTTAAAGGGTGGGTGTCAGGAGGATGGGGCCAGGCTCTTTTCAGTGGTGCCTGGCAACAGGACAAGGGGTAACGGGCACTAACTTGAGCAGAGGAAGTTCCACCTAAACATGAGAAGGAACTTCTTTACTTTGAAGGTGGCAGAGCACTGGCACAGGCTGCCCAGAGAGGTGACGGAGTCTCCGTCTCTGAAGATATTCAAAACTCTCCTGGACGCGTTCCTGTGCAACCTGCTCTAAGGTGATCCTGCTCTGGTAGGGAGTTGGACTAGATGATCTCCAGAGGTCCCTTCCAACCCCTACCATTCTGTGATTCTGTGATTCTGTGGCAAGGGTCTGGTCTCAGCTTGGCTGCTGTACACGGGAGTGATGTGGCTGGCTTTGATCTGTTTGCTCTGGGTTTGCTCGGGGGAGGGAGGTTGCAATCTGGCTTCTTGCATCTTTCTCCTGCATGTCACTCAAAACTAAAGAAGAATAAAAAAGTTCTCTATCCAGTGAAATCTCTGCTTTAAGCACCTCAGAGGATTGCTGAAGTTAGGAATTCAATATTTTCTTGGTAGTCCCAATATAAATATATGCATGTATAAACAGAGACACCTAGCAGGTGTGCATTTTAATAGACAGGGATTATTCTTATGTAGGTATTATGAACAGTTGTGCAGAAAAGGAAAATATGTCGCTATCATACTTTTTATGGAGAGATGCATGTGTGTCTGCATGAGTTAAATGCACATGAGTGCTCCGCAAACACTGCTGTAGTCTCTAGTAACTGCTTAACTAAGTTGCATTTCTAATGCTTAGAAAAGGTTTGAATCACTTTCCTGATCATATAATTTCTTGCCCTCTACAGCCAAAACTGTGAGAAGCACTGAGAATTCATGCCTATTTTCCATTCTCCATGTCACTCATGGTTTTTATAGAATCATAGAATCATTTAGGCTGGAAAAGACCTTTAAGGTCTTGGAGTCCAACCATTAACCTAGCACTGCCAAGTCCACCACCAAATCATGTCTGTAAGCACTACCTCTATAAGTCTTTTAAATACCTCCAGGGATGGTGACTCAATCACTTCCCTGGCCAGCCTGTTCCAATGCTTGACAATCCTTTCAGTGAATAATTTTTTCCTAATATCCAACCTAAACTTCCCCTGACGCAATCTGAGGTCCTTTCCTCTTGTCCCATTGCCTGTTACCTGGGAGAAGAGACCCACATCCACCTCTCTACAACCTCCTTTCATGAATCTGTAGAGAGCGATAATGTCTCCCCTCAGCCTCCTTTTCTCCAGGCTGGAAACCCCAGTTCCCTCAGACACTACTCATAAAATTTGTGCTCTTCCTCAGCTTTGTTGCCCACCTCTGGACACACACACTCTTTCCTGTAGTGAGGGCCTCAAGAAGACAGTCTGCTCCATAACCTCTCCTGGAACTGAGGTCAGACTGACAGGCCTGTGGTTCCCTGGATCCCCCTTCTGGCCCTTCTTGTAGATGGGCATCACATTTGCTAACCGCCAGTCCACTGGGATCTCCCATCTATATATGGTACATCTGTACCACGACTGCCTTATCAGAAGTTCTATCACAGCTCTTACTATTCCTACTTGCTCTTCTCTTTCCCTTTTCTACTCACTACATCCTTTCTTAGCCTGGAGTGTAGAGGAAACAGAAATGTACACAGGGTTCAGAACACAGGTGTACTTTATACTGGTAATGACATCATGATATTTTCTTTTTATTTACAGTTTTTTCCTCTGCTGATCAATATGCTGATGTTCTGGTGATACTTTCTGTTGTGCTTCCCAGATCACTTTCCTGAGACATGACAGCCTAGCACAGTCTCTGCATAGTTAGTTTTTTTCTCCCCCTTTTTCATTAGTTTTCATTTATCGACATTGAATTTCACCTGCCATTTTGTTGTCCGATCATTCAGCATCATGAGATCTGTGCTCCTGACTGTTAGATTTATTTTATTATCCTGACTGCCTCAATGTCATCAACAGATTTTGTCTCCACTGCAAAGCAAAGCATCCCTGTGGAACTCCCTTGATCACCTCCCTCCAACAAGAAAACTGACCATTTATTCCTACACTTCACATCTACTTCTTTAAGCAGTTATTAACCCAAGAAAAGTCTTTCCTATTTCTTTCTGCAATATCCTAGTCTCTTTACAAGCATTTAGTAAGGGACTTTTCAAAATTCCAAGTGTGCTTTTATCCATATGCTTGTTGACTCTTTAAAAACACTCTTAACAAATTTTGTGAGGGATAACTACCTCCTATAAAATTTGTTGCCTCTTTCACGTTACATTATATCCATCTATTTGTCTGCCAGTTCTGTTCTTGATTACAGTTCCTTCCAATGTGCTTGATATCGCATCACACATGCTGGTTTGCAGTTCCCCATTTCTCAAACTGAAAAGAAAGCCATGACAAAAAGAGGTCCTGTTTAGCAAGAACTAGTAATGAAATTAAAGATGACCATGAAGTACTTTTGATTGCTGATAATACTGTGAGGCTAGAAGAAGGAGTTATTTCAAGTTACTAAGTGCCATTTCATTTTATTTGAAAACTTGCAGGCTATTTATAATCTGAAGAAATTATAAAAGCAGAAGATAAATCTTAATATCTAGCTTTCTGGATGGTGAATCAGGGTTGATTCCCTTCTTTTAGTCTCTTAAACCGGGTTCTTTGTCATGTCATAATTAAAGGCAAAAAAAGAAGACATAGATGATTCTTTGCTATGATCATTTTATTCTCAGAAAAAAGGACCTAAACTGAAAGGAAAACAGTACACAAACAGTGATTACTTTGGTCTCCTGCATATTTCTCTAGAAGGGGTTTTTGAAAGGTATTACACCTTGGAGAGTCAGCTGACTCTTGAGGGAACCAAGTACTCTGTTATCAAAATTAGTAGCAGAAAAAGTAATATTGTATCACAGGTAATTAGAATAATTTATAGAGGGGCAAAATTCATTAAAGGGTTGGTGAATCCTATTTAGTATATCATGGATAACCTAAGCAATTTATAAGCGGGCAAATGTGACTAATCTTAAATAAATCCTAAGAAACCAAAGAAAGCCTTTAAGTCAGTTAATCAAAAGAAGCCAGTCAAGCAGTTGTCTTGAGACAGGCAAATCAATGAATATCAAGAACTTTAAATCTGTATTAAATCCCATTACTAATCTTTGTTTACCAAATTTTAGCCTCAGTGTCCTCTCCAGGAATATATATTCTAAAAAAGCTGGAGTTAAAGAATAGAATCCCTCAGCCATTTACATGACAATAGTATTTCAACATGCTGGTAAAATTGTTTAAAGAGAATTTAAATTAAGTTCTGTGACAAAGCTTCCCAGCTGCACATTTCCTCTTCTAATGTAATCTCAGTGATGTCATCTCATGGAAGGAATAACGCTGAGCTATTGAACACTTCTCTTTTATGTCAAGTTGTATTGTCTTTTGTTGTCAGTTCTTCTTCTTTGGCCTCTGGTTACTGCAAACTCCCAGGAGTGAACTGGAAGAGCTGTTGGCCATACTATAAAGCTGAGAAGAAGGACAGCTGCCTCTTTATTTCAGGGGATTTTATAACCTTCTCTCTTACTTTAGACAAGGAAAAAATGTGCATCTCTTTCAGGCTTGGCTGGATTCAAAATTATCTCTTCTCATCCAGTCTTTAACACCTCCATGGCCTTAGAAATGTAGCTCAAGACAGCAGTCAATTCAGTGGATATGTACTACACTTCTGACTGGCTTTTGTGTGTATGTGTATCTGGTAAGAATGACTCAGAGCTCCTTTCAAGGCAAGGTTTTAACTTTTTACATTTATTCAGGCCATTTAGTTTCATAAGGCTTAGTACAAGCTGAAATTCTGCTTCAAGTAAATTGCAGTGAACATCCCTTTTATAAAACAGTAAGGAAATGTTCTTCCACTTCTCAGAGGAGTCTTTTAAAGGGTTGCTCTTTAAGAGGGCTTTCCATATTGAATAACCAAGGAAAAAAAAATTTTAAAAATTGCTGTTTTCCTTAGTAACCTATGTACACAAGCTTTAGCTTTTTTTTTTTATTCCCCCCCAATTGATAAGAAGGAGTATATATATAACATAAGTTGCGAGCAAGAAGAAGGGTTTAACTTTTCTAAGTTGATTAGAACATGTAAGAATTTGGTTTAAAACCACTAAGCTTAAGTAAGTAAGCACTATTGAGAAGGAATGTTTAATTTTGTTCAGCAGTACAACTTTGAAACACACTTCTGCTATGCCTCAGCAATGGGCTCAAAAAACTCTCATCAACCTGATCTTCAGTGTAGATATACCTTATTTAGTACATCCAGTGCTAAAAAAGAATACATTCCTAACAAAGTCTTGATTTGATACTGTATACACTATCCAACAGTATACCTTTTTATATTTCAAATATTTCCTGCTAATAACCACTCAGACTCCACAATTGCATTCCATTTTTTGTCCATGAGGCCAGACAAAGCTGGCCCTAAATGTGTATGCCTCCTGAAGCAACACACCAAACAAAGTCTCTCATTTTTCTACTTAAGGGAAGGAAATAAGCTTTGAAGGCTGTAAGAGACAGATAATATCTATGTAAGTTTAGGCATTTAAGTTAGCTGGACCCAATCTCCCCTCAGATACCCACCTTTTCCTATTGACTTGCTGAAACGTTCAACTGTTTGAACTAATCAACTTAGATGTCCCCTTCATCAGACAGGTAGTTGCAGGAGTTTGTTTGCTTGGCTTCATTTTATATGCCACACATCTTAAATGACAAACATCACAAAAGATGAAAGCTTCAGTATTCCTTTATTCACTACAGGAGGAGCCTATGAGGCTAGTTTAGATTAAACTCCTTTCTGCTAGGTAGTAAAATGTGGTAAAACAGATCACACTTTTATTTTATGATGACTGCCTCAGTTACTGCTACAGGTTAGGCTCATATCGTGTACAAACTAAAATCTAGCATTTCCAGATAGACATCTCAGAAGAATTTTACTATTTCATGGTTATCAGGAGATCAAAATAAAAGGCATCTGTAAGATGAAGAGAAAACTTGAGTAGTACAGAAGTAATCACCTTCTCCTCTAGAGCCTTTTTGAGCCATAAATGTATGTTTCTTTGAGTTCAAAAGCTTAGAGCACTCTTAGAAAAAAACACGTTCAATAAGGAACCATCAGGAAGTTTTGATTTTATTTCAACAAGAAGTTTTTTTACAGTGTGGAATGAGAGCTGTTTATGATATATTCTGTTAACATACCCCTGCTTTCCTCTTTGCTCTTTACATTTTTGAAAGTCAGTATTCTTTCTAAAGCATATTTTATAAAATCTGTTTTTGTGAGATTATGATAATGTCTATACCAGCTGGATGTCTAGTACAAGGAGTCTTGTTCTTTGAAGAGACATTCCTGTTAGTTGCTTGATTCTTGACCAAATGGTTCCTAGCTTTACAGCTGCATTGCATTTATAACTTTCCAATTACAGTATAAAATACTCTACACAAATCACAAAATGTAATACTTATTTCTAGTTTAAGTTACAGTTTAAATCTACTAAAAAGATGTTAATGATTTTCTTATTGGAAGTGTTTTCTTCCTTAAGTGCTATAAAATATTCAATATTTATAAATATATTGCCAAGTATAGCTGAAGACAGTGAAAGATAAAACGTGTTATAATTATAGAAGCTGATTTTTTAGACTTCATGTAATACTGGCCGTTCTATAGCCTGTGGTATTATCTCCTTTAACTTGTACAGCAGATTCTCGGATGAAAGAAACAGGACCAGTGTGGACTATTTTTAATTAGCCTGAATATTTGGATAGCCTGAATATTTTAGTAAAATACACACCCAGATACTTTTAAATCTATATTAAACAGAAGAGATTTAAAACAATTACAAAGCTATCTTAAAATTTCCCAGCAAACTACTAACTACCCAGGGTAAATTCTGCTAAGGATATGTTCCAGTACTACCTATAGGTATTCAGGGATTAGCAGTGATTGCACTCCGCCTCTAGCATTCTGCTGTATGCTTGTATGTCTTGGTGCCCTTTAGTGCCAGTTTCAAATTCATTAGACACAGCTGTGAAAACAAAAACGCAAGTAGAGAAATGACTTGCCAAATGGAAACCAGAGGCAAACGTAGAAATTTCCCCAGGACTGCCCCCCAAGTCTTGATGAAAAAGATAGATTAAACTATTTGTATGGGGTCATGAAAGTCATCTATGGTAGGTACAGATGTTACAGTGCAGGTCTATAGGAACACAGAAGCAGTGGTTCAACAATGAGATATTGGTTTCCCCCATGCTGTGTAGGGAACTGGAAGAGTCCTTTAGAGTAGTGCAACAGCAATAAAACAGTGTCTCCCAGAGTGTAGGAGCTAGACATAATACTAATTTAGGTATCTATTAAAAGGCAAGAAAAAGTTCATTTTATGTTTCCTGACAGATCAAAATTTTCATGCATTCCACCTCTTGGGTGGGATTAAACATATACTAAAAGAAATAGTACCTTGGAGATCTAAAGGTGATAATTTTGTTTCTGGTGAGAAAGAAGTAAACATGGTAGCTAGGGGGGAGGAGGAATACTAAAACTTTGAGTTTGTTTATTTCTTTATTTCTTTAAAATAGAATGTTAGTTCAAAAAATCAGATTTATTTTTTAATGTTTTTAGTGTCTGCCTCAAAGAAAGAGCCACCAGTGCATATAGAAACTTAAACAGATGTGCCACCAATAATGATATTCCTAGAAATACCTTTTCCTCTTGTATATATGTACCTGATATTATCTGAAGCATCCGAAAATGTGTTTGTGTATAGCAGCACTATAATAGGATTTTGTGAATTGTTCTTATCTAAGCGTTATATATGCATCCAGAGGGAAAACTTTACTTTAACCAGGTACATTATCAGAAAATAACAATCTGGGGCATAAACATCCCAAGTGTGCATCTTTTTTATGATGTCAAACAGAGCAAACAATACACATATTTTCCCATTATTTTATGTTTGATTTTTTTCATTATTATTATTATGTTAAGCTGCCTGTGTTGGATTCGTAAATGGGCTATGACTGTTACATTATGGCATCTGCTTATCCAAACAAGTCTCTCCTGATAATAGTGCCCAGCACTGCAGGCCAGGCAGTGACAATGGGAGATGAAACAAAGGGTATGTCTCTGCCAGTGGCCACAGGTTTCACCTCTGACTCTTTTACATTAATGTAACAAGCAATTCAGCAGAGTTTTTCAAAAAGCTATTTCCAGTGGGAAAGCATGAATACAATCCCCGAAAGTGTCCAATATTATGATCAGTGCGAATACTGAAGAGTTTAATGGCAGTGGTTTCTTTTGTTAAAATTCAAAATCCTGTGAGATTAAGTCACTGGAAAAAAGGAGAAACAGCAATCAGCAATCTGAGTAGGCAAAGGTAACATTCTGCATATTCTTGCTATGTTCATAAAAATTTATTTTTTTCCCTCTGATTTCAGTACTTCTCCACTGCAGTGTTACATGTATATTCCCAGCTGTAGAATACCAGTAGTCGAGACCAGATGAACAAGTTTTCATCAAAAGACTGTTTGCAGGACTGAGTTGCAAAGGATAGAAAAACTAAGATGAGAGAAAGACACAGGGGTTTTTAAAGACTTTATGGATAAGCAATTATTATTTTCTTGGTGACAGTGTCTGTATTTATCCATTTTCCATCTGATCCTGGATTGGATCTGACTGGTCAATAGTTTGAAGAACTAAAGAACCCTTTAAAAAAGTGATTTCCATGTGTTCCAGTAACCAGATGCTAGTATCTGCTTGGTCCAGATGGCGACAGAAAAGATATACAGAGAGGTGAGGATGGTCAAAAGTGGAAACATGACCCTCAAGATCATGATAAATATGGCTATTCATTTTACACTCTTGCTACAAAAACTTGGCTTGGCTTGAACCACAGGTGGCACAGCCCTGCTGTAGCATTCCTTTTTATTAGTTGTAGGGGCAAGTTCCCCACTTTTCAAACTGAGAGTAGGTCGAACCCTTCTACAACCTCAAGGGGCAAATTTGGTGTAAGAAATAAAGATTTTCCATGTTTGAGAAAGAATCCTTTCTTCATCTAGCTGAAGCAAGGAATACAGTAGAATAACTAGGGAATCCATGTCATGTCTTCCAAAAAAACCCCATTTCATTGAATGATAAAGGTGTTTATAGTCATTAATTCTTTACACTCATGAAAGTGAACAAGTATCACTGGAAAATTCTGCAGTCCAGCCTTTTCTGAATTTGTAGAAAACCACACAGCATAAAGATTTTCTTCTTGGATTGATTTTTTTCTTCTCTTTGCCAAAGAATACTTCTGCATATAACTACCACTGGGTTCAACGCATGGACATTTGCAGTGTAACACTACCTGGGAAATGATTTACACAGTACCATCAGCTATGACATAATAACTTTATAATAGACTGATGTACACAGATGCTGAGCTACTTTCACTTTCATTGATGTTGATTTTAATTATGGCAATTAAAATCCTTTAAAAATCAGTCTTCAGCTGCAGTAGGAGCAGTTAAGGTATAAGCAGCAGACTATTTGCAGAAACCAAGTATTGATAAAGCAATCATGATAATTTTAGGTCTAGAAGATGAAGGTATCATTTTTTCTCTATCTTTTTTTTTTTGCTGTTTTTTTTTAATTGTTTATTTGATTGTTTTTACTTCAGAAATACTCTAAAAATGAAGAATCAATTCACTAAGGCAACCTTTAATTTCTTGTCCAACTCACTGTACAACCTCAGTTACACTCTGAAGGTGCTTCCTTCAGGGTCCACTTGGCATGGCAAGTTTGTGGTAAATTCATCACCTTATCACAGCAGTTCCCACGTCAGGAAGCATCACTTGGGAGAAGATGCTTAATATTCCTCCTCTCCCGTTGCAGTGAAACATTTGGGAAGCACCATGAAGTGGCTGCACAGGGAACACTGAGCAGTAATTTGCCACCTTCGCACAACAACACAGTGCACTACGCAAATGCAAGGGTAGCTGGAGCCTGGTTCTTCAAGCCCCCATAATTTTTCAGTCCTGAGGCTGAAGAAAAACATGAAGGTAATTTATTGCTTCTCGTTGCTTTCTTTTTCCTGCAGGGGAACTTTTGCTCCCACACATGGGTTTAAGGTACCTACCACTTCTGCCTGTACAAAACAGGAATTAAAACTTATCATGTCGTGCTATCCAGAAATGAAATCCTTTGCATCTGATGAGAGGGACAGCAGTTGAACAGCACTCAAGGCATGATGATAATACCTGGCATGAATCATTAGCTCTGGAGAGTAGAACCACCTTGAAAGCTTCCACTGCATGCTAATAAGTGCTCTGGAGTCAGTAAAGTAGTTTGGCTACCACAGGTTTTGATTGCACGACCCACATTCATGGCACAGTAGCGTTGGTGCCTCCGTCCATTGACTTCAGTAATGCTGTTTTCCCGAGTGATTGTTGTCCAAGCTGAATAAAATCTGCAGAATGTGATCATTGGTTTGTGAAGGTACTAAATGCTTTGCAGTGGAGTTTTAATATAGCTAAGAAAAATAATGTAACAAAGATATTTATTTATATTGTAAAGTGATACTGTAAATAACTAGGATACCATTTAATGCATTGAAAACATAGGTAACATGGAAAACAACCTGATAACAGGCAGGCTTTCTAATCCATTTTGTTTGAATATTGAATCCTAAATGTCCATCTCTATTACAGGATTTTACACATAGGACTTAAAAAAACCCTACATTGAATAAAAAGACAGTAATGAAATGGAAGCTTACTGAGTTTCTTCTTTGACTACTATTTCTTCTTCCTTTTAATCTTTATTTGACACTTTATTAAAAGTCCAGAGATCAGAATTTCAACCCCTGGTTAATCACTACTTAATCACTTGGCATACGTTAAATGCACATCTCTGCTGCACTGGTTTTCCCCCTATAATAATCTACTGATTAAGCATCAGGCATTACTGTTCATTAGCACTGGCTAAATCGGGTCTTTGAGAGCTGTCCCAATAAGGCATCTATCTTGACTTTAGCATATCTCAGTTAAGTGAAGAACACTCATAACAAAACCTACTTTAAAATATATATGTGCAATATATTCATCAATGACCTGGATGAAGGGATAGAGTGCACCCTCAGCAAGTTCACTGATGATACAAAATGGGGAGGGGTGGCTGACACACCAGAAGGCTGCCATACAGTGAGACCTGGACAGGCTGGAGATTTGGGCAAAGAGGAACCTTATGAAATTCAATAAGGACAAGTGTCGGGTGCTGCACCTGGGGAGGAATAACCCCATACATCAGTACAAGTTGGGGGCTGACCTGCTGGAGAGGGGCTCAGCTGAAAGAGAGCTGGCACTCCTGGTGGACAACAGGATGACCATGAGCCAGCAATGTGCCCTTGTGGCCAAAAAGGCCAATGGCATCCTGGGCTGCATCAAGACGAGTGTGGCCAGCAGGTCGAGGGAGGTCATCCTCCCCCTCTACTCTGCCCTGGTGAGGCCGCACATGGAGTACTGTGTCCAGTTCTGGGCTCCCCCGTTCAAGAGGGACAGGGAACTGCTGGAGACCGTGCAGCAGAGAGCTACCAAGATGATTAGGGGACTGGAACATCTCTCTGATGAAGAAAGACTGAGGGTTTTGTGTCTTTTTAGTCTGGAAAAAAGACGACTGAGGGGGGATCTTATCAACACTTACAAATACTTCAAGGGTGGGTGTCAGGAGGATGGGGCCAGGCTCTTTTCAGTAGTGCCCGGCAACAGGACAAGAGGTAATGGGCACAAACTTGCACATAGGAAGTTCCACCTAAACATGAGGAGGAACTTCTTTCCTTTGAGGGTGGCAGAGCACTGGCACAGGCTGCCCAGAGGGGTGGTAGAGTCTCCAACTCTGGAGACATTCAAAACCCGCCTGGACGCGTTCCTGTGCAACATGCTCTAAGGTGATCCTGCTCTGGCAGAGGGGTTGGACTAGATGATCTCCAGAGGTCCCTTCCAACCCCTACCATTCTGTGATTCTGTGATTCTGTGGCAAGGGTCTGGTCTCAGCTTGGCTGCTGTGCACGGGAGTGATGTGGCTGGCTTTGGTCTATCTGCTCTGGGTTTGCTTGGAGCGGGAGGTTGCAATCTGGAAGTTGGTTTGTACCATCATCTAGCCAGTGACTGAGTTTGAGAAATTGGAAAGCTGTGTGAGGCTGTGTGGTGTTTGAAAACCGCACAATTACCACTTGGAGTAATTGTTCAGAGATACGTATTTGGTGTTGACTGCAATTAACAGATGAGTACAAAGAATTATGTTTTCCTACAGCACTGCAGACATAATGCCGACCCCAGTTTTCCTTCCACCTATCTTTTATTGTGGCACTTCCTCCTCTGGTGAATTAGAGAATTAATCACAGCAGCAATACACAGGCAGGGACATACGAAATCTTTGAGCCAAGATGGATGCTTGACATAATGAGCAGTACAGCAACACCATGGAACCCGTCAACTGTGATCATTGCCTGGGAGCTGAGAGCAGCCTGAGAGTTTGGGATATTTTCTGTAAATACACACATCTTTATTTTTCCATGTGTTTTGCAAGCCCGTATGGTGGAAGACTTTTCACACCTCTAGCCTGCAGACTTACATTGAGCGTGGAAGCAGAGTTTATAAATAGGCCTTCTTCTCTTTTTTCTTTTAATGCCATTTAGATCTCATTTTAGCAGAGTTTATAAACAAGCTACATTTGTTCTTTTTATTGGCTCAAAAGGACAGCTGTCTATCAAGTGTTCCTGTTTACACAATCTTCTATGGTAAGCCATGCTTAGACACCTTCTGTGGGTTATCAGTAGCTGTTATATAAATAACAGTGTATTGGATGAAATCTGTGATATTATTTCATGCGCATTTTCTTCCTCTGCACTGAAGTTCTTTGTAGGCAGTAGTCCAGAACAAGATCCATTCACCTCTAAAATGTCTCCCAAGTCCTTTTTGAAGGCCCTGTGTTAGATCCTGGCAGACAGTGCCCTAGGGTTGTACAGATCATATGCTGGCAATCTGTAGAGGACTGCATTTCAGCCATAATGAATTAAGTGATTTCTTTCTTCAAAAAGCAGGAGACATTTGATGGAAAAGCTAAGAAGCACAGTGCCAAAGAGGGAGGTCTGTGCTGTCAAGAGGTGTCAAATTGACAGAGCTGGAGACCTAAACCTTCTGTTCCCCAACAGGGAAAACAGATTTCAAACCACGTCACACACTAGAAGCACTGGCAGTGGAAGCATTCATGTATGTTAGCCACGATATAGAGGCACCAGATGTAGAGATGTGAGATTTTAGCTGCCATCCCAATTCCAGCCTCAACTTTAGAGATCTGGAATTTAGTTCCCCAGAAATTTTTTCAAGATGGCACCATTTATTTCCGTAACACTCCCTAACACTCATCCCCAGTGCTCCTTAAATACAAGGTTTTGGTTCCAAAGTAGTTAAAGATTCACCTTTCCTTTGCCTAAACACCCCCCAATCACACAAATAAAGGAAAACTTTCAGCACAAGTTTAACTCCATCTTTTAGAAGTGGTAAATGCTCAAATTCTTGAGGGCACAGTCCAAGTTAAGCATATGTTTAACTGATCACCTGACTCAGTTGTTGCCCTGTGGCGGGGGGCTCAGTGAAAAATAAAAAAAGAAATCCTGATTGTAATCCTGAGTTTGGGCCAGTATTTTATTGCGATGTTTATAAAAAAAAAGATGTGATGACATTTAATTATTTAAGAAACAAACTGGTTGTGGAAATTTCACAGAGATGTAAGGTCCTTGGACTTGTACAAGGCCGACTTCCCTGTGACTAATATATATAGTACAGAAAAAGAGAAGGGTGAAGGAAAAGCCATTTTCTTTCATAACAGGAACATACAATATTAAGGAAACTGAAAACTACATTTCTAAAATTGTTTCCATTTCAGAGTCCTTCTGCCTATGGAGAATCAATACACCAGAAGAGCATAGCCTTAAACGTTAATATTACAGAATAAAATTTGTTTTTGATGGATTGATGGGCACATTTTCTTAAGGCCAAGAAATAATGAATACAAACTTTTTTTCATGATAGTCTATCTTTCCCCTCTTCCTGCACAGAGGACGTAGAGAATAATAGGATACCACTTGCCTGTATATAGAAACATCCATTATTAGGCACCAAGAGGTTTCACTACGATGCATGTCCTCACTCCCATATAACCATTTGTAACAGCAAGGGGAAATCAGAATACAGGAAAATGCTGCTGTTTGCTCTGCTGCAGACTCAGAAACCCAGTCAATCAAGAAAAGGTTGGCTGATGTGATGCTGGCTAATAATTCCCAGAGGATTTTACTCTGCCTTAACTACATAGGCCCTAAGCATGCTGAGCTTAAAAGCAAATCCATGTACACCCTAATTTCAACATGCAGTTTTACATCATGTCACACTTGCTTTTCTTTCTGAATCAGCAATAACTAGCAAGTGCTTCCCTAGTAATTCTGATCTTAAATATGGGCTGAGTTTGAAAAATAATCATTTAGTTATTGTTCTGACATTTGGTGATTCTTTGCAGGGAGGCAGCATGGCCCTGTATTTCTCAATTCCTATGGCTCTTGCAAGAGATGCTTCCAAGACCAGTATTTACTTATTTAAGTATTGAAGGTGAAATTCAAATTGAGTGTGTTTCGCTGTCAGATGCCTTTTTATTTCCTTTTATACTTACAGACAGGTAATTCTGGTTCCATAAATTCCCCCTTTTCCTTCCTGGTATCCTTCCCACTTATCAATGATGTATTTGGTACCTGGAGTCAATTCCCAGTGCCCTTTAGAGGGTGAAAACACCATTGGACACAAGTAAAAAGGGTTTGCTTTGAGTCATTTTTCTGTTCAAAAATATTTGTACAGAAGGGTTTGGTTATGTGGCAAAACAATTGTGCTCTGTTTTGGACAAGCCAAAAGTGTGTTTGTATACTTGATCATATCCAGTTTTACTCTGTCATGACGCTGTTTATGCAGAATTTACAGAAAAGATCGACCTTTCATTGAATGCCACATTGTTACAACACACAGTTCAGCCTAATCAGATTTTTAAATGAAGAGCAGGGAAGAGGGGGAGCCAGCAGATCAATGCATGGCTTAGAGCCTGGTGCTACCGGCAGGACTTTGGGTACTTTGATCACGGCCTGATCTACAAAATGCCTGGCCTGCTGGTAGCAGGCGGGAATACCTTGACTTCCAGGGGAAAAAGGGTTCTAGGACAAGAGTTATCAGGGCTCATTGAGAGGGCTTGAAACTAGATTTGAAGGGGGGAGGGGACGGTACTGGGCTTGCTGGTGAGGTGCCAGGACGTAGCTGCTCAGCGCTCGTGGGCCAGTGTGCCAGTATTTCTGAGAGCCAGAAGGCACACTACATCTCAAGGGTCAAAACTACACACACGACTCCCTCTCTGAAATGCTTATACACCAACGCACGCAGCATGGGGAATAAGCAGGAAGAGCTGGAGATCTGTGTGCGGTTGCAGGGCCACGATCTCATTGCAATTACTGAGGCGTGGTGGGACAGCTCATGTGACTGGAATGCCATCATGGATGGGTACGCCCTTTTCAGGAAAGACAGACCAGTGAGGCGTGGTGGTGGAATTGCACTCTGTGTGAGAGAGCAATTGGAATGCATCGACTTCTCACTCGGGGCGGATGAAGAGAGGGTCGAGAGCCTACGGGTTCTTATGGTGGACTTCAATCACTGCTGGGAAGACCACAGAGCCAGGCATGCACAGTCCAGGAGGCTCCTCCAGTGCATTGGTGATGACTTTTTGACACAGGTGGTATAGAAGCCAATGAGGAGAGGAGCACTCCTGGACCTTGTACTGACAAACACAGAGGGATTGGTGGAGGACATTAAGGTTGGGGGCACCCTAGGTTGTAGTGATCATGAAATGATAGAGTTCAGGATCATGGGTACCACACACAAAACAGCAAGAAGTAAAATTACAACCTTGGATTTCCGGAGAGCTAACTTTGACCTCTTCAAGAAACTGCTTGGAGAGATCCCGTGGGCCAGGGCTCTGGAAGGCAAAGGGGCTCAAGAAAGCTGGTTGATATTCAAAGACCACCTCCTCCAAGCTCAGGATCGGTGTGTCCCTAAGAGCAAGAAATCGGCCAAGGGACGCAGGAGACCTGCATCGTTGAGCAGGGAGCTTCTGAAAAAGCTCAAGTGGAGGAATGAAGTCTACAATAAGTGGAAGAATGGACTGACCCCTTGGGAGGATTACAAGAATGCTACCAGAGGGTGCAGGGATGAAACAAGGAAAGCCAAGGCCGCCTTAGAATTAAACCTGGCTAGGGATGTCAAGCTCAACAGGAAGGGCTTCTACAAGTATATTGGAAGCAAAAGGAAGACCAGAAAAGTTGTGGGCCCGCTGTTGAATGAGACAGGAGCCATGGTGACGGAGGATGCGGAGAAGGCGGAGTTACTGAGTGCCTTCTATGCTTCGGTCTTTACTGCTCAGCCCAACCCTCAGGAGTCCCAGGCATTGGGGGGAGCAACAGCGAAAGAAGAAGACTTCCCTTGGGTTGCGGAGGATCGAGTGAGAGATCAATTAGATCAATTAGATATTCATAAGTCCATGGGCCCCAATGGGATGCACCCGAGAGTGCTGAGGGAGCTGGCAGAAGTCATTGCTGGGCCGCTCTCCATCATCTTTGAAAGGTCCTGGAGAACAGGCAAGGTGCCTGAGGACTGGAGGAAAGCCAATGTCACTCCAGTCTTCACAAAAGGCAAGAGGGAGGAGCCGGGGAACTACAGGCCGGTCAGCCTCACCTCCATCCCTGGAAAGATGATGGAACAGCTCTTTCTGGGTGTCATCTCAAGGCACGTGGAGGAAAAGAAAGCTATCAGAAGTACTCAGTATGGATTCACCAAGGGGAAATCATGTCTGACTAATCTGACAGACTTCTAGGATGGCATGACTGGATGGATAGATGAGGGGAGGGCGGTAGGTGTGGTCTACCTTGAATTAAGCAAGGTGTTTGACACGATCTCCCACAGCATCCTCATAGTGAAGCGTAGGAAGAGTGGGCTTGATGAATGGACAGTAAGATGGATAGATAATTGGTTGAAAGACAGAGCTCAGAGGGTAGTGATTAGGGGCACAGAGTTTATCTGGAGGTCAGTGACAAATGGTGTTTCACAGGGGTCAGTACTGGGTCCAGTCCTCTTCAATATATTATTCATCAATGACCTGGATGAGGGGATAGAGTGCACCCTCAGCAAGTTCACTGATGACACAAAGCTGGGGGGGCGTAGCTGACACACCAGAAGGCTGTGCCACCATACAGGAAGACCTGGACAGGCTAGAGAGTTAGGCAAAGAAGAACCTTATGAAATTCAATAAGGACAAGTGTCGGGTGCTGCACCTGGGGAGGAATAACCCCATACATCAGTACAAGTTGGGGGCTGACCTGCTGGAGAGGGGCTCAGCTGAAAGAGAGCTGGCACTCCTGGTGGACAACAGGATGACCATGAGCCAGCAATGTGCCCTTGTGGCCAAAAAGGCCAATGGCATCCTGGGCTGCATCAAGACGAGTGTGGCCAGCAGGTCGAGGGAGGTCATCCTCCCCCTCTACTCTGCCCTGGTGAGGCCGCACATGGAGTACTGTGTCCAGTTCTGGGCTCCCCCGTTCAAGAGGGACAGGGAACTGCTGGAGACCGTGCAGCAGAGAGCTACCAAGATGATTAGGGGACTGGAACATCTCTCTGATGAAGAAAGACTGAGGGTTTTGTGTCTTTTTAGTCTGGAAAAAAGACGACTGAGGGGGGATCTTATCAACACTTACAAATACTTCAAGGGTGGGTGTCAGGAGGATGGGGCCAGGCTCTTTTCAGTGGTGCCCGGCAACAGGACAAGAGGTAATGGGCACTAACTTGCGCATAGGAAGTTCCCTCTCAACATGAGGAGGAACTTCTTTCCTTTGAGGGTGGCAGAGCACTGGCACAGGCTGCCCAGAGGGGTGGTAGAGTCTCCAACTCTGGAGACATTGAAAACCCGCCTGGACGTGTTCCTGTGCAACCTGCTGTAGGTGGCTCTGCTCTGGCAGAGGGGTTGGACTAGATGATCTCCAGAGGTCCCTTTCAACCCTATGATTCTATGATTCTATGATTCTAAGAGTTCTATCAGTCTGGCTCAGTGGAAAAATATGGAATCTCTGTCTCAGCTCCCTCCAGCATCCTTAGTTTCATACAGCTGCTCTGACTGAGCCAAAATCAGTGAAAGAAAAAGAGAAAAAAAGTAAGAAAAAAACCCTAAAATCAAAGGTTAAAGTTAGTATAAAAGTTTAGTTAGAAATCAGAATTGTACAAAGTCCGGAGCAACTTTGCTATCCCCTGAGATTCTCAGCAGCTTATCTAGCATCTCCCAGGATTCATGCTTGCAAGTATAGAGCATAATATCGCAGTCATTGATGGTATTTTATTATTATATTCTGACTGCTGGTTGAGGGACTGCATTACTGCAGCAGACAATGAAACCTGACTTATCCAAAACTTGTAATTGTCTTGGATGAAGTTAAAGATATCTTCACAAAACTTGTTGTGTTATGGTACTGCTGAAAAGCCCCAGGCCTTTGGCAAACTCCAGTGTGCTGGCTTGTGCATACAACAGAGAAGGAACTTCCCCCTAAGTCCCAAAGAGATTACAACCTAAAGCTTCCTTAAGGAGCCTACAAGCTAAAACTTAATGCTACAGTATTACATGTTGATTTGCAATAATATCAGTATTTGCACATTGTAATATGTCTTAGGGATATGTTATTGATTTTCTTTCCTAACCATCCAGTGATCAACATTTCTACTAAGAGTCCTCCATTTTCCATATGTTGTATGGCAAAATCATCGTGCCTCTGCAGAACTTATCCTTTCTTATTTCTTTTTTAGGTTATTGCAGCCCCCAGACTGTGCCAGGTGCTTCCCAAAGAACAAAGCTTATGAAATAGCTTTGAGATCTATATAAAAGCTCATTATCATTATATTTTTTCATTCTTCTTTATATTGAACATGTCTTTCATCTAGTGTAAATCAGCAGAGTTAGCAACTTACACCAAAGACTGGCCCTTTGTTAAAATTTTTCAAGACTTCTTTTCTCCCTGTTTTGACAGGAGGGGGATAGAGGTTCTTTGGTTTGTTGGTTAACGAAATTGTCTTCTTTCTTTTTTCCTTTTTTTTTTTTTTCTTTGAGAAGAAACAGATGTCTTTGTAGCTAAAAATACAGTGTAACATACCTCTGGTCAAAGTCTTCTGAAACATATTTGTTCTTATTTATTTATCTGTACCAACATAAAGATCCCAAATACTTTACAGGCATCATAACTGACTTACACCTGGAAAAAGGGAATGACATTTAACTGGATGTCTTTGTGGATCTTTCTGTTTCTTTCTATTTTGACTTTCAATTTTGGAAACTCAAAACTAAAATGTCTCCTACTCTCTATGCGCTCCTTCCTTTGGGCCCTTTGTTCTCAGATCTTTTAGCTAAATGGCTATTTTTGTTCATTAAAAAATAATTTTTGCTTTCAATCTGTGTTAGATGACCAGTTTTTTTATTGTTAACAATTACTCATTTTTCATCCGGCTCATCACCCATTTCTTGCACCCCATAGGCCCAGCACAAACTGAAATCCAGGTAACCATCAAAGTGGAGTTTCTTATGACCTTGAAAATTTATTGAAAAGTAAATGATTGTGGTTTTCCTTCTGACCCACAAACAAATAGGACCAGAGTACACATTAATCAAAAAGTTTTTTCAATCGAGTACATTCCTGCTGTTAGCAAGGTAGTTTGTATCAAGTTAAAGCAGTAGAGAAGTCTCTGCTTTGGAAATCCTAAGATCTCATATATTCATACGTACAGTTATTTATTTATTTATTTATTTACTTATTACTATATTTCTAAGAATCTTCGCAAGTGCATAAATTTCTTATGATGGGAAATGTTAATCTTAAATTTAAAGAAAAGGGCTAGAAATCACTTCATCTATCTTCTGCAACCAGGATTTATTCTATGACCTTTAATAAATCATTTCTTGATGGCTCAGTTTCCCCTTCTGTGAGATTTTGATTAGTAATTGTCCGTAATAACACTTGTAGTTCAGAGCAGGGAAGGTGAAAGTGAGGGCTCATTCCCAACCACTTTTAATTCAGCCAGTAGCACTTACTCCTGTGAGTAGTTTTATCAACCTTAGTAGAATTACTCAGCTGAGAAGTTTACATGATTAAGAATGACTTGTTTAATATCTGTAAAGCTTTTCAATTCTTGAGGTTTAAGGAGACATCTAAGTGAAAAATGTTTTTTCTTTATGAAGGAATATATACCATTTTAGCCCAGACTTCTTCTTGCCAACCCAAATAATTAAGCAGTCACTATGAGGATGGAAGAGCTGCAAAAGTTTGATGCCACTTGGCTATGTTTTAAGTATTATTTTTTTTTATTTGGAGGTGAGGTGGGGAAGGACTACTTGTATATGTGTCATTTTTGGCAGCATGGCTTTACACCTTCAGGCAAAGACTCAAGTTGACTGATGACATTTTCAGCAAAGGTGGACAGCTAAGGTCTCTTCAAAATCTAGCTCCCAGAGAGTCAGATACATGCAATATGATTCATGTAGTGGCATCCAATAATGTTACAAGAGAGATGGCATAGTCCCAAATAAAGCATGCACTCTAAACGAATTTCTCAGTGAGTGCAAAACACCATTATAGTGAAAACTAAAAGGTCTGAAAAATATTCTTACTATCTCCTGATTGTTTTCAGGACTTCAGAATATCCTCCTTTTCATACCAGGAATCCAAAACATTTTTCTTTAACATCTGAATATTGACACACCTCAGGAATTGTGACACATAATGCTGTTTTGAAAAATGCATCTTCAACTGTTTTATCAAAATGCACAGCAGAAGAATTTTGATGTAGGTTCCTCCCACATCTTCAGGACACCTCCTGTGGATGGCTCTATAGGCAATTCAGAGAAAACTCTTGACTTACTAGTGGCACAAGTCTGTTTTTCCTCTATCTTTGCAGAGATACTGAAAGATATATTAGGTGCAGTGCAGTGAGGATCCAAGCTATGAGTCTCTCCACTACTTTCTTTTAATAAGCCCACAGTGCTTATTATGCTCATGAAATTATCTAGAAGTTCCCTAATTATTATTTTGTAGTACCTGATCCATTATTTCAGTGTAGTTTTCAGCTGGGCCTAGGAAGTGATAACTACCATGATCATTCTTTTTTTTTTTTTCCTTTTCAAAAATCAATATTATACTCATTTTCCTCCCTTTCTGTTTCCTCCCCAGATTTTCAATTACTTTTCCAAAGTATTTTTCTTGGATAAAATTAAACCAATTACTGCTGATCTTGACAAGTAATGACACATGCCCTATGAACTACTGGTTCTTTTGTTCTGAAAGTAGTCCTTCATGGAGCAATTGTGTTTATTTTTTCTTTCAATACTTCTTTCACCAGGAAATAATAAACTTAACTACCATTGCTTTTGATATACCAGAAATCTCTTCTTCTGCTGAACTTTCAGTACAACTTTCTATTAGATTGTGCTCATTACTGTGTGCATTGCACTACTAGATTTTTTCATTACACAAAATTTATTTTCCTAAAATCCTTTACCTAGCAAAGAACTTAAGCACTTCCTTCATTTAAATCATATAAACACTAGTACTACTAATACTGTCTCACAGACTTTGTGTTATACACGTATGTAAATGCTTTCTGAAGTTGAACTTGGTATGTTTGCCATGTTACGACCATTTAACCCAATATATATCATCATAAAATCACATAACAGCTCTTTTTTCTGTTTTTCACCATGATCTGTCTGGACCATGGTGTCAGGGTGAGGCTAAGCTCACAGGTGGGGCCAAGGATTAGGCTCACAGTGAGTAGCAAGTGTCATACACAGCCCCAGGACGGCCAGGCAGGACCCTGGGGACAGGATGGGATGTCAGCCCATGGGCTGATATGCTGCAGTACAAGAACTATTTGCACACTGAATCATAAAGTACAAAAATAATTTCATGCCTCCAGAATGGGCAAAAACGTGTTCTTTCCTTTCAGTATTTTCAAATAAAAATGAAACTTTCATTTTTTAAAAAGCTCCTTCAGTAATTCAAACAAGAGATATGAAAACAAAACAAATTGGTCTTTTGTTTCTTTCCAAGGTTTTGGTTTTGTTTTTTTTCAGTGAGGACAAGAAAAATCTTTTTGGGTCTACCAGCCAAGTGAAAAATCAATTAGTTACACAGATCTGTCTATTTGTTAGGATTAGCTATCAAACAATGCATGCATTTTGGTAGTTATTTTTTGCCTCATAATAGGATATATCATGGACTACAATACCACTGGATTTTTGTTTATACCTCTCCACTCAAGGTAGCATTTTTAGAACAATTCTTCAAGATGCAGACAAAAAAAAAAAAGAGAGAGAGAAGGAAAAGGAGAAGCAACTCTGTCTCATTTAAAAAATATACATATAGCTTTGGGGGGGGAGGGGAAGTGATTTGAAGATAATCCTACAAAATCCAGGACTCAGAGTTTTTTTTAATATGAAACCTCAAAGTAAAGCTCCATTTGACACCCTTCATTTAGTGGAATTATGTTTGGTCACTATCAAATTCAACTGCTCACATCTAAGTTGGTCTGGATTCTTTCTTTCCTGAGAAGAAGCTGATTAGAGGGTAAAGAATATCATCAGTCCAGCATAAGAGTTTCTGCTTGTAACAGAGAAGACCGTGATACAAAATCTTCTCTGTTGTGAGGCACTCAAGAAAAGAAACTGAAGAAAAAAATGCATATTCAAGAGTAGCCTAAGAAATGCAGCTTACAGGTAAAGGGTCAGATAAAAAAGAAATCATCTCACTATTGCCACCTGAGCTTCTCACCATGGAAAAATAACTTTCCTGATGCACAGGAAAGTTGCCAAGGAAGACAGGGAAGCACAGCTTACGAACACTGCCTTGGACTAGTTAATATTCATCAGCAAAGGTCAAGGCCTTAAGTAGAAAGTGTATTTCAGGAAATTGTATGGAATAACAAGAATCAGAATAACCCAAAAGTGTTGAATTTGGAATTCAAGAGTCGAGGTTTCTAGCACCTGAAATTTTGCATGTGACTGGATGTTCAGGTGTTAGATTGTTTTCTAATTGCTCTAAACTTTTCAGTGTTTTAACCTGTACACATAATCTGAAGAAGTTGCTTGTCTGAAAAGCATAATTATTAATTACCATTAATCCAATGTGTTATCAATTTATTTAATGTCAATGGACTCAAGTGTGTGATGCATAAAGACAGTCAAATAGCAGGGACTGGCAGGAATAAACCAGCTCTCCTGAATGCGAACAGGAAGGATTTTACTCTAGGAAATGGCAGTGAAACCCATCCTAATAAATAACTGAGCTGAGTTGACTTAAGCACTCATAATGCCAGTGTTTGTGATAAGCAATGGAAACATTAATATAAAATGCTTCACCATAAACGAATAAGGTAGAGTTCAGAATGATATATTGCAGCACAGCCATCCCTAGCGTGGCATGCTTTTAAAGTGATGTTTATAATCATTATTATTTTGGTAACAATAGGAGGGGGAAAAAAGAACAGAACAGCAAAAATTGTTATCTGCTAAAGAGCAACTGCAATAGCAAAGTTTCCTGATAAGAACCTACATAAGGATTTAGCCACAGTGAGAGAACAACTGTGCTCAGATACAAATGCAATAACTAAGAACGTGGCTGTAGCTTGTTCATTTCTAATTCTAGCTGTATGTTACAGTCAGATGGTGAAAGCAGTCATTTCATGAAATAACTGAAATTTTCAGACATTTTGTGAAATGACCGACATTATGGCTGTTCTATTACACTCTTTGACTGTTTCACTCCATCATTAAGATAAATGACTGGTGTTATTGTGAGAGTCACATTGGTATGATTTTTATCACTTACATTTGGGCATCTGAACTTAGACATATAGGTCAGTTTAGGCTCTCACAGTCACTGAAGGAAAGGTGGCATGTCCAGATGACAATCCAGCTGATCTACCTTAGTTAGCTGGTTTTGGATGAGATAAAACATCCGTTGGATGTACTGATCTATCTTTCCCTTAATTATAAAAGGAGCTTAAGTTGATAGGTTCTGATACAGATGCTTACCCATTGATTAGTGCCCATGACTCCTATTTACTGTGTTGCTTAGCACTATGGATGCTTACAGTTGATGTTATAAGCATTTCTATTATGCCAAACTCCTGAAGACAATCACCTTTTACTCTCTGGAATCCTTGACAAAGGACACCTAAACACATTGGAACTATTTGCTCCCTCCTTTTAGCTTATATTTCCCTTTTCCAGTGTGCTATGTGTCCGGCAGAGTAGAATTAGTATTATATTTGGGTTTTTGTTTCGATCGGAAATAATAACTTGATACATCTTTCTTTACCCAGTCTGGGACATTTATTAAACCTCTCCACAGTGAGGGCTTTCCTAGAATCCCTAAATTTAAAAATTTGCCCCTGTTGTGAGAGTCAAATTGTAGTGACAGATGAGCATGTTAAATGCCTTCACTGCCTTGAAGAAATTCTGTCTCATATTCCTAGTAAATGCAGCATTTGTTGGTCCTTCCCCTTCCAGGCCAGAAAAGACTAAAAGCCTGTCTTTATAACTGCCTCCCTGGGAAGTAAAAAGTTCTATCTTCAGACAGCCATGATAAAGTGGTACCATTCACAGGGAAGACAATATTAGTTGAAGTATGGATGTGGTGAATGTCCATGAAGCTGTATGAAAGGTTAACTCTTTCCTAACGAGAATCTGAGAGGTGCCAATGGATTCTGCACATCAGATTAGGAAAGTTCAATATGGTTCTGATAGAAATGAGAGGCTGGAAATTGTCTGTGAGTACATATGGTAGCAGGGGAGGTGCAGTTGTGGATTTTTCTGGATCCTAAGAGGAAAGCAAAGCAGGAACCTGCAACACAAAGGACAGCCCATATCTCCAAGAGACTTACCATATCCCCTGAAAATGTAAAAAAAAAAGATCTGTCCTCATCCCAGGGAAAAGCATCGTTTAAATGGATAGAGTAGATGTTCTGTATGATGTCAAAGATCACCTGGCAGTCTTAGTCTTTCAGTCTTTCTAGGCTGCAATATATAGATAGGGTAAATATTAATTCCTACTTAATCTGCATATAAAACCCAGAGAACATCAGAAAGCACTGACCTTCACATCTGTTCATATACAATTGGGTGCTCTGAATTTCTTAGGAACAGGCTTTTCAGTATGTACTCCTGTCTGTTCTTTTGGCTCTGGGATACTGCACAGAAGAACAGTTGAGAAGATAAGTAGTACTCAGTTGTTGAGATGTATTACCCTTCTCGTATAAAACCTTGCCACAAAGTCATACTCCAGAGGGAAGTGGGGAAGAGCTGTAATAACATAATGAGACCCCAAATGAGACTATTAGGGCATTTCACAACTTCTTAATGGGAAATCTGGCCACTGAGACCTAAGGAATACCGGTGACCGAGTGGCAATATTTCTCATTCACCTTACTTCACACTCTGTTTTGTAAGCTGCAGGTTGTTATCATGAATACGTGCAGATATCTCAGAATGTTTTTGAACTGCTGGAATATGTATCCATGTCAGCAAATGTTACACAAGCAGTAGAGCTTATCAGTGCAATAGTCCCACTGAACACACTGCACACAAGAAGGTGCAGAAACAATTAAAAGTCACCTGACAGAAGTCACATCATTCTCAGGTAAAACACTTTTATGTAGTTTCCTGGTCCTGTTCCATAAATCCCTATAGGTTCCCCCTTCACATAATAAAAATATAGAAAGAAACTGTCTTCTGATTTGGGTCCATTTTTTTCTTTTTCAGTCTGTCTTGAGATAAATGATCAGCTGAAACATTCTTTACAGTCTGCATGGCTATGAAGTAGTAGGGAGGCTTGCCCTGAGCTCCTGCACAACTAGACATTAGAAAGAAGCTGAATTCCTGGACAGGAAATAGGAATGTGATCCCAGACAAGAAACATGAATTCTTTTCCTTCGTTTGCTCCTAAGGAGGTATGAAACATTAGTTACTTGGGCTTGGTTTTGTTGTTGGTTTTGTTTTCAGATGTCATCCAGGAAATAAAAAAAAATAGTCTTCTAAGTGTTTTTTTTCACTTGAGTTTTCTAGTATTTTTTAGAGGCTTGGTTATTTACCATTTAGTTCATTTAAGGATTAAACTATAAATCACATAGGTTGTTTTTTATTTATTTAGTATAATATTTAAAATCTTCTATGTGAAGTGTTTGTTAGTTGGTTTGTTTTGGGATTTTTTTAAATGAAACGTTATTTCAATATTTATTTTTTCTTTCATATTTTTTAATTTGGGTATTGCTTTAATTTTATGCTGGTACGGACAGAATTTAACCATATGGGATTTATGGTTATTTTTATGGCTATTGTCATTTTCAATAGAGCATCTACAATTAGACATTTGAGTCAGCACCTGTGAGCCCAGATTACTTGATTTCTGAACTCCAGCTTCCCACATTTCAGATCATAGAATCATAGAGTAGTCTTGGTTGTGAGGAACTCCTGGAGGGTCAGCATGACTCAAAGCTGGAACAATTTAAAAGTTATATCATTTGTATTAGGCCTTGTTCAGACAAGTTTTGAATATCTCCAGGAATGGAGATTTCACCTCATGTCTGGGCCTTTTCTTTAATGTTTGACCACACTAATTTTCCCTAATTTCTAATCAATTTCACTTTCTGTAACCTGTGTCCGTTGCCTCTTCTCCTTTCTGTGTCTACCTCTAACAAGAGTCTGGCTCTCTTTAACTACTTAATGTGTATTTAATGACATTTAGTTATTCTGTTTTTCTCAAGACCAAATAAACCCAGATCTCCCAGTTTCTCCTTGTATGTCTTACGCTCTGGACACCTATACATCTTGGTAGCTCTCTGCTGGACAAGCCTGAATGTTTCAATATCTTTCTCATACAGGTGAAATGCGGTACTCCAGACCTGGTTTCACTAGTGTTAAACGGAAAGTAATAATCAGTTCCCTCAACCTGCTGCCAATGCTCTTGCTAATGTGGCCCAGTATGTGATTAGCCATCATCTCTGAAAGGGTGCATTTCTGGCTCATTGTGAACTTACTGTCTACCAGGGCCCCCCAAGACCTTTTCGGCAAAGCTGTTCCCCAGGCAGTCAGTGCCCAGCTGGTGGAACAATGCTGAAGTGCCTCCCCTTATGTTGTTAACCATCATTAGGATCAAAAAGCTCTTGACCTGCACAAAACCAGTCCAGTCTTGACAGCATTCAGTGTCTCTGCACACCAAAGTCCAGAAACAGCTTGTGAATAGAAACGGCTACACTTCTTTCAGCCTAAGGCGCAATGCACTTCCACCAGATCAGGGGCCAAGACAAGGTGGTGGAAGTCTTATTCCTTCAAAGTGCAGCTGCTTTGGGATGAGATGTATTGAGGATGATTATTTTCTTCACAAAAATTTAAAGCTTTAGTATTGAACTTCACTCACAGCGTGAGAAACAGAGATTCAGTAAACTGGGATTCGGAGAATGATTTGCCCCAAAATAAACTGAAAGTGTGTCAAAACAATTGTGCATTTCCAGATGGTATTGAAATGCAATTATGTATTTGAACTGATGTATTATACAGGAATTTTTTTAAAACCAGAAATGGTTCAAGGTAGCAACAGTACCTTAAACTCCAGCATATTTCACCCAAGTGCTCAACAGCAACATCACCAAAAAAATTAGCTATGCTTGGATATCCTCAATGCGTAGAAAAACAAACCTTCACTAACAGGTAGTTAAATTATCTTGGATAATAATTCCAAAGGCAGGATATGCTATTTTATGAATGTTGGTATAGTCTTGCTAACTTCCTAATAATCCAGGAGTTCCATGGTAACACTCTCTGCAGCTACATTGATGACCTTCAGTACTGATCCACACACAAAATAAATCACTAGAAATCTTTAAAACATGAGATAAAGATCTTATATTCTTCTTAACAAAGCTTAAGCATAAACAAGGTTTTAAATTAGGAGTCTAAATGGTCTAAATTCCACCTAGAGTCAACACAGAGAGATCTGACCCTCTCCAGAGGGTGATCTAACCTTGTATCATGTGAATTGTTGAATGATGGTCTCAGTCTGTTCAGTGAGAAAGTAGGCATGGGTGACAGAGTCCCTGAATGAGACATTCATTTACATGCAGCAATGTGGGATGAAGTCAAATCTTAGCTTCTGTAGCTGACAGAATCAGGACTTATTGAATATGTGTTATGACCGCATCTGGTCTGAAGTATGTTGACAAATTGTACAAAGTAAGGGTACAGGTTTCCATTGAAATGGAAAAGCTTTAGGAAATAAGATTGATTTAATTCACAGTTCAATTTAACATAATATGGGAAGGATTCTAATGGCATTGAAATGTCCCTTTTCATTATTTGTGGAACAAAAACTTGATATTTGTGTTGTAATAGGACTTTTATGTTCTACAACATTTTGTCTTAGATTCTAATATATAGACAATTTTTAATGACTTAAATAAAGATGAAAATTTGTTATTTTTGAGATGTAATACTATTTTTCCTTGTAATCTTAAACATTTTTGGTATATTTTATCCAGTTCAGAAAAAAGCCCAACCTCGTCATCTCAGAAATTGTTGATGAAATGAATTTGCTTCTTTTTCGCACCTTTAGGTTAATATTATCCATTTATTGCACTATTTTTCATTCAGCATCTGGTACTCATTTTCAGTTGAAATGTTCATTGTTGTGATGGTTGATTACTCATACCAATTATTGTTGTTCTTCTGGTTGTACTCCATTTGAAGGAATAGGCACAGCAAACAAATGCATTATTACCTATTACAACATTTATTATGATTATTTACATGTGTAAGAACTATATACAGATCAGTATTCATATGGTAGTTAGATCGTTCCAGAATCTTGAAATTTGCTATCTTTGGTATCAGGCTTCACCCCTTTCCCCATTTTATGTATTACATATGGAAGGAAATAATGATTAAAAATCTTGCCCAAGGTTAAGGAGAGAAAATGAGTTGGAGCAGGGACACAAAGTCTTCTGGCTCTAATTGTTTCTAGAGCAATGTATTTCATTGAATTGATGACACTAAATAGAACTAAGAGTGATAGAAGAAAAAAGTTCCAATGGTAGAAATTTGGCTTACTCTTGCAGCCACGTCACCAAAATATATTGCTTTCCAGATCACCAGAGTCAGTTTAGGTAATATTTAGCTGAAATCCAGAATGCCTGCATACACCAATAAATACAGAATAAGCTAGTTCTAAGGGAAATCAGTAGGAGCTTTCCATACAATTTCTTTGGGTTGGAGGGTTGGTGGTTTTTCTTTCTCTTCAACTAAATTAAAATAGTTAAATCTGAGGGCAATGAAAGAGACTGGCCAATACTGAAGATGAAGGGGAAAGATTGTGTAAGCTCTAGCCATGTTCTTCAGAAAAAAACTTCTCATATTTTCTTAATCGTCTGGGATCTTTGTTAGCACAATGAAAGCACAGTAGATTGACGGGATAGACATGCCATTAAATGTTAAACATTGCACAAAAGTAAGGAGGATAAACTCCCTCTATAATTGGTTCTAAAAGAAGGAGTTATAAGAAGGAGTTCTGCCCATGGCTTGGACAGGAGTACTCTACACTGAGTTAAAAACTGGCTGGAAGGCTGGGCCCAGTGAGTGGTGGTGAATGGAGTTAAATCCAGTTGATGGCTGGTCATGAGTGGTGTTCCCCAGGGCTCGGTATTGGGGCCATTTCTCTTTAATATCTTTGATCTGGACTAGGGGGTCAAGTACACCTTCAGTAAGTTTGCAGATGACACCAAGTTAGGTGGGAGTGCCAACCTATTTGAGGGTAGAAAGTCATTGCATAGGGATCTGGACAGTCTGGATCAATGGGCCAAGGCCAATGGTATCAGGTTCAACAGGACCACATGCTAGGTCCTGCACTTTGGTCACAACAACCCCATGCAGCGTTACAAGCTTGGGGAAGAGTGACTGGAGAGCTGCCTGGTGGAAAAGGACCTGGGGGTGTTGGTCAACTGTCAGCTGAATATGAGCCAGCAGTGTGCCCAGGTGGCCAAGAAGGCCAACAGCATCCTGGCCTGTATCAGGAACAGTGTAGTGGGTAGAACTAGGGAAGTGACCATCCCCCTGTATTTGGCACTGGTGAGGCCCCACCTCAAGTACTGTGTCCAGTTTTGGGCGCCTCACCACAAAAAAGACATTGAGGTGCTGGAACCGGTCCAGAGAAGGGGAACAAAGCTGGTGAGGGGTCTGGAGCACAAGTCTTGTGAGGAGTGGCTGAGGGAGCTGGGGTTGTTCAGCCTGGAGAAAAGGAGGCTGAGGGGAGACCTTATTGCTCTCTACAACTACCTGAAAGGAGGTTGTAGCGAGGTGAGGGTCGCCCTCTCAAGTAACAGGCAATAGGACAAGAGGAAGGGACCTCAAGTTGCATCAGGGGAGGTTTAGACTGGATATTAGGAAAAAAATTTACACTGAAAGGGTTATCAAGCATTGGAATAGGCTGCCCAGAGAAGTGGTTGACTCACCATCCCTGGAGGTACTTAAAAGACGGGTAGATATAGCACTTAGAGATAGTTTAGTAATGTTTTTTGTTGGTGTTAGGTTGATGGTTGGACCAGATGATCTGAAAGATTCCTTCCAACCTAGGCTATTCTATGATTGTATAACTCTCAGGAAGTAAGAAAGACAAGAGCTTCCAGTATGTAATTCTATCTATACAATTTTGTATCCTTTTTTTTGGTCCTTTGGAAGTACTTCTCTTCCTCTCACTCTTTTCAATCAAAGATTGGATTTAACTTTTAATGGGATAAGTTAGGAAAAATGGATTCTGCTCTACAGTCTATTTCTGGATCTCAAGGCTGTAAGCAGGTCACCAATGGTGAAAGAAATGAAGACTTGAAGCTGGGTGAAATCAACTTTAAGGGTGACAAAGACAGCAAAGAACAAATATCTAACATATGTAGAACACATTATATATAGTAAACTGGTATTTTTATGAATATGAAGCTGCAAACAAGGAAGAAAGAGCAAGGTGTATAAATATGTTAGAAAATACAAAAATAGCCCAGGTCAGTCCCTCAAAAAAGAAAGAACGTCATTAACATCACCCTTTTCCAATTGGAGAACTCTGAACACTGATAACCTGGTCTAAATGTTTCCTTGCTTGAGGAAGACTGGTGTTGTAGGATCCAGAAGGATAGAGGAAAGGTGACTATAATGTTTTAAAAAGGGATAGGTACTACCGTGTGTATAAAAATTATAACTGCTTTGCTATATTCCTGAGACTTTTTTCTTGGTAAAAGTATTCTTTATTTTCTTATTCTGTAATTCATAAATCTGAACTAATAATATTTGTCTAATTATACTGTTAAACTTAAAATTTCATTAGTAATAAATTCTTGACTTCACATATTTGTTACATTTCCCTTTAGCCCATAACATAATTTTAAGCATAAGAAAAGGCTTAAAACTTTAACAGAAATCCAAGTTACCATTTGAGTAGCTTTCATACAACAGCTTCAAGAAGCAGCTAGGACAACCAGTAATGTTTGTTTTGTCTCATTTTTGTTTCTTAGTGGAATTTACTGCTAGCTAGCAAGAAGACTTTCTGATCGTAGTCAGTTACTGTGGAAAATGTGTTTTATTACTTTCACAAAAACCACACTTAAATGAAGAGAATCACAAAATCATTTTTAGAGTAGTCTTTGGATAACAAATTGTCAAGTCTTAAATATCAGCAGATTCTTTTATCTGAGTATATCTTGTTGAGATGGATCAGAATGCTGTAACCAATCACTCAGCTTAGCCATAAAATGTCTTCATCATACACATGTATTCTCTTCAAAATCAAGTTGTAACATTTGCACATAATAACTTATTGGGTTGCAAAGTTAGTCCAATACTGGGTTCAATATTATCTGACATTTTATTGGCTACTGCACCAACTTTTGCCCAATACAGTCATTTTACTTAGAAAAGTTAATTGAAAGGTTGCCTTTAATAAAGCTTTGTTTGTTTGTTTGTTTGTTTGTTTTAATGTAAGAAGAGTAAGGTAACCACACTTGATGCAAAGGAAGAGGAGAAGAGACAATAAAGTGCAGGACAGAATGAAGGAGGAAAAGGAAACACTCGTTCTAATGAGAAATGGAGTTGGAAGATGAAGTTTCATAAGGGTGAATTCATTCCCTAAGGGAGCTTAATCTGGATTTGATGCCTGGATCAGCACACCTTTCTAGATGAAAAGTATAAATCACACACACTTATGTAATGGATGATATTTATTTAGAAAGAAGCTTGTTAAAGAGATGCTTAGCAGGAAACAGGCACCTTTTCTTCTTTCAAGGAATGAGGTCTTGATGCAAGCATTTAGACAGTATAGAAGAGAAGGGTGGAAGTCTTGGTCTGGTAGAGAAAAACCTCATCAGAGTGGAAAAAGGGGTGATCCTCTATTTGTGAGTATCTGTGCTTTGTCAGAGAGATATGACAGCTACAGAGAGGCCTCCATGGGAGGTTTCAGGCAGGGGATGGATCTAGTTTACATGCAGAACTTATATTGACCTGTTTCGTTTCTGAGGGATAAGGCTTTCCAAAAAATAAAATAAAAGTCTTAGTCTGACTGGAGCTCCTTAAAAATCTAATTGATGTGTTGGCGGATGGTCATGCAAGTAGGAACAATCTAAACAGAAACATAATGAGAACTAAAAACCATGTTTCCTCATGTAGATGTATTTTTTCTTTTTTTTTTTTTTTTCCCCTGTGTTTTAGAATCATGGAATCATACAATGTGTTGGGTTGGAAGGGACCTTTAAAGGTCATCTAGTCCAACCCCCCTGCAGTAAGCAGGGACATCTTCAACTAGATCAGGTTGCTCAGAGCCTCATCAAGCCTGGCCTTGAATGTCTCCAGGGATGGGGCCTCCACCACCTCTCTGGGCAACCTGCTACAGTATCTCACCACCCTCATTGTAAAGAACTTCATCCTAATGTCTAATCTAAACCTACCCTTCTCTAGTTTAAAACCATTGCCCCTTGTCCTATCACTACATGCCCTTGCAAACAGCCCCTCCTCAGCTTTTCTGTAGGCCCCCTTCAGGTACTGGAAGGCTGCTATAAGGTCTCCCCAGAGCCTTCTCCTCTCCAGGCTGAACAAGCCCAGCTTTCTCAGCCTGTCTTCATAGGAGAAGTGCTCCAGCCCTTGGATCATCTTCATGGCCCTCCTCTAGACCTGCTTCAACAGGTCCATGTCCTTCTTCTGTTGAGGACTCCAGAGCTGGACACAGTACTGCAGGTGGGGTCTCACCAGAGCAGAGTAGAGGGGAGAATGACCTCTCTGGATCTGCTGGCCACGGTTCTTTTGATGCAGCCCAGGATGCAATTAGCCTTTAGAAGTCTTCCACTCCATTAAAAAACATTTATAAGGCCTTATTTTTAGAATTTTCTCTTTTTTTGTCTATCTATTCAGTTACACATCTAGCATAGAAGGGAGCCACACTCACTTTCCAGTTCTGAAAAAAACCCACTGTTGTCTGAATCTACCTTGTATTTGACATTGAATGTATTGCTAATACAAGTATATGCCCGTAAAACATTCTGAAAAACAAATGAAAGAATGAATAAGCATGGAAAGTATTGTTAAAGCTGGGTCCCTGTGCCTCAGGTGGCCCATAAATTTATCTTTAAGCAGCTAACATAGAATAGCAATAAATTTAAACAAACAAACAAACAAACCAGCAACACAACACCTAACCTCTAGAAGTGCTGCATCCTCATTATTGCTCATTGGAAATTCCCAGAGGAACGTTATTCCCTCAGAAAGTGATGATTCATAGAAATATAAATGTTTTATGACAGCTGTTGTATGTTGACAGAGTTGTGTTGGAATCTATGACTGGGTTCCACCAAAAAAGTTCTCTTCGCTTTGGTCAGGGTCTCTCTCCATTTTCTTCATTAGTTGGCTATGGGGATTGCTGGGATCCCACTGTGCCTCTTTACATAAAAGGGGAGACAAAAGCTTGGAAACTTCCTAAACACCTTAGCCCCTCTGCATCTTGCTATTCATCAAAGTGGCTTCACATTTTAATGTATAGAATAAGAGAAACAGAAAACTTGTGGAACCTCTGTACAGCCACCCTCCCAAGAGCTTCCACTATTCATACCTTCAGGATGGCTCTTCTGGTGGGTTTCCTGAGGACCATGACATTTTTTCTTTTACACAAAGAATTTGAAATGTGAGGTTCTCCTTCAGTTCATAACAAAGTCAGCTATTCTGAAATATCAAAGCCCTTTGTGAATTGGAATGACCTTTCCTTGGTTAGCTCCTGCCCTTTAGCAATGGGTGTTGCTGGTTGCTCGAAATTCAGAGACATGGCCACTTTTTGCAAAAAGGCTGTGAGAGGGCAAACTTTCTCCAAAAGGTCTTTAACTCAAAAAAGTCAACCCCAGGAATGAAGAAAAGAGAACAAGTTCTACAGGCTATTCACCTCTTGGCCTCTTTACTGAAATTGCCAACAAGGAGAGGAGCTGCGATGAAGACTGTTCATTTATCTCTGAAAATAATGTTGAATATCTGTCACTGCTTTGGGAAATGATTGACCTGCTAATGATAGGTTTTATATCAGCAGGTCCTCGAGTGCCATTCTCAAAGTCACTATATGTGGTTTGAAAATTGACTTCATAATGGTGACAATCCTGTGGAACGGAAAGGAATTGCATTGCAGATGAATTTTCTGATGCAAGTACATTGTCTTTCCTCTACCCAGACTAATGCCCATGTACTAAGTATGTTGCCAAGAGCAAAACTTAAGGGAATTACAGTGCTATGACATTACATTGAGCCATGTACATTTCATGTCATGCAATAATTTACTCTTAAACTCTTTCTTATGATGGTGAATATGGTTCCCGCTGAAAAAAAGCCATACTTACAGGACAGTTGTATTTAATCTTATGAGTATATAGTTTGGCCTTAAGAAAGAAAAAAAAAATCTTAATTTGCCTCTTGTTTTCAAGTTTCGTTACAGTCCAAGTTTCCTTCCAGAGAAGCTTCTCACAAAGGTCAATAGAAATTATTGGAGATTAAGGACAGAATTTTCAAAAGTGATTACTGCTGGCCTAAGTCTGATCTCACTGGCTTCAATGAACTACCGTTGACTTCAGTGTGAATAGAAGTCAAATGTCAAGAGCTTTTTGGAAATCCAGCATGAGTTATGTGGTTATTCAGCTGACAGTGAGACACGAATAGAGTACAGGACCCTCAAAGTGGGTTATTTCCTTTTTCTCTCTGCTTTGTTTCTGTGAAGTCTAGATATTCATTTCTTGGAAACATATAAATGCAATCATACCAAACAAATAAGCAAATACAGAAAGAGGGAAAAACCAAAATGGATGATATTAAATGGCCAGGAAAAAAAGGGGTTAACAAGGATAAATATAGATAAAAGTAAACAAATACAAATCCAATGAGATATTGCCTTGGAAAATTGCTACCTAATTTATTTCCTCATTAGCATTTTTGAAACTTAACTAGGCCCAATTTCATAGTAAACAAGAAAAATGAATTGCAGATCCCAACTCTGTTTATGTTCAATTTCTATGCCGTGCTTTGTTTCCCCTGAATTAAAGAAAAAAAACTATGTTGTTTGTTCTTAATTAATATTATAATCAATGCAACTTTCCATGGTATTTGCAGTTTGTCACTATTACTTATTAGATACAGCATGATAACACCTAAAGAACAACCAAGAGAGGCACTCCATTATGATAGGCAAGACTGAGACACTACCCATTCCCAGTTTTGCCTTTTTAAATGTTTTGTTTTGTTCTTTTTTTTTAATGAACAAAGCAAACAATGAATTTAGAGAGCAGGGGAGAATACATATAACACACAAGTTAAGAAATTGATGTCATCATTTGTAGACTTCAAACCATTCTTATATTTTTGGGCAACTTTAAGAGATAGCTGAATTTTTTCAGCAATTTTCTAAGGAAATTCAATGCTTATGATCACAAAGCATAAGTGTCAGATTTTCAATCTCCATTTCAGTAGTTTTTGAATCCATTAGCCAATTTTAACTAATTTTGCCAGAGGGACAGAAGTAACAAAAAATACTGAATTTCTGCACATTTAAAGAAACTGTTGGCCTAAATACACCAAGGCACTGCAAGTGAAAACTTTGTAACACCACCTCTCATTAAACACCAGGGAATCCACACCAGGCAAGATACAGAGCAGCTGCCTTTGTCAGAACTATTCCTCTTGAAACATCTTTAGTTGACCAATGTATTTATTCAATGATGGTAATTAAACAAATACAAACCTTTTCAGTCAATGACTTTATCACATATCACAGAGATTTAATAGAAATGAAGGTGAGACTTACCAATGGACAGGTACATACTTGCATCTCTGTACGTCATAGGACCTCACTCCACTGTCAGTGCACAGATATAGGCACCTATAGGATGTTCCTAACAACTGAAATAAGACAAAGCAATCACATCCTCAGCATACTGCTCTTTATTGACTCTACAGTCTGTCTAGATGAGTAGTTCCAATGAAGAAGCCCATGTTATAGATATTATAAGTTCAGTGAAATCAAACCCACTTGCCTATTCTTTTTTGCTTTATAAAGCAGGGTTAGTATATGAACTTAGTGTGACTGGTTATACAAATACATGGTGGTGCACCAAAAAAAAGAAAAAAACCAAGTTATTATTTAGTTTTAGAAAGTATGCATTATGTTGTCAGTATGCGCAGTTTTCTTCGCACTGTGAGCCAGGTAGAAGAATGGCTGCACCTTTACGCAGCAGAAACTCCCTGTAAGACGGAACCAGCTCAGCCATCCAAACTGGAGAAGTCAGGCTGTGCTTTGTACATGTCACAAATCTGTTTTGTTCCCTCAACAGCCATATACATTTTTCATTTAGCTGGATACTTCACTCATGGACTATAGGATACAAACTAGAGTTTGTATAGTACAGATGATCCTGCAACAGTTGGACTTTATGTTCTAGTTAGGACAATATGTAAGTATAATCCTGTTCTTAAACAAGTGCATGAGTCTATCGCATTTGTGTTGTGGCTTTGTGTCACAGTCCTGCATATGTCAGTACATATGTATATATGTAAATTAGTAAATTATTCTATATTGTCCGATTAAATCAGCTACATCAGCTCCTGATGCATAAACTCAAGCACCTATCTAGTCTTTTTGCATCAAATCTTTCGGCTGAGATTCACCTCAGCTATGCTGAAAATAATTTTCGATAGATGACTCTTGTTCTCTGATACCTGTGGATGTTGTCTAAGATAACTGCCCTGCCAGCATGGGTGCCTTAGTACCTAACACTTGAGAGCATGACACTGTTCTAGAGAGAAGGTTGTGTGAAATTGGTGTAGGCTTCTGTGAATGTTTTGTTTGTTAACTTTAGTCTAACATATATTCCCTCTCCTCCACAGGTAATCTGTTTCAACTCTCATGGTGTATTTTTTCTCGAATCAAATCCACAAGACCAAACTTACTATAAGCACTGCAAAAATATGTTTCTTTTAAAAAAATCAAAATACATTCATAAACTTTTTGCTGAACTGTTGCACATTTAATGTAAAGTAATTTATTTCCATAACAATGAGTTTCACTAAATATAAATGGAATTCTGTTGCAAAGTTTCCAAAGAAAATGTGTTTAGGGTTTGGGGTTTTTTGATTGTTGGTTTTTTCTGTTTGTTTGGTTGGTTTTTGTTTTGGTTTTGTTTGTTTTCATAACACAAATATTTATTCTCCCAAATATAGCAAGTCTGCTTACAGGCACTCATCCCCCATATGATTCACTTACACTGGCATTAGCGTGTCTAGAGACTGTCATCCAAACATGTTAAAACACTGAAGAATATCAGGTAATGACTTATAATTGCTACTGCTGACTGGCTATGGATTTAGTACAATTAATTTTGTTCTTCCTTACTAACCTCACCTCTTTATTCGGACACTTTTGTTACATATTTTCTTTCAGGCTGCAAATTCTGTGGAATAGAAATTGTATCATTTGATTTATTTTTTAAAGCATCTAACGTAATGTGATTCTAAATATTTGTATATAATCAGTGCTGTATCAATGTTAATAATAAATAAAATCCCTGGGAGATTATTATCCACTGCTTAGGTAAATAAAAATTAATAATAAATAAGTAAGCAAGTGTAGTATTCTCTACAAATCAAGGCCAGAAACAATCTTCCAAATAAAAGTAGATTAAGATTCACTCTCAAGGCATGACAAAAGGATGTGTTTCTTTAAAAGCACTATTAAAAGGTTGACATCATCCCATATACGCAACCAAATGTGGGTTTCACAGCACACCACTCCAGCAGTCTTAAAAGTTAGGCATGTAATTTTCCTTTACAGTGAAGAGTGAACAATGCCCACCTCCTAAAGCCAATTCCTCTCAGCTCTTTCTCCTTGCTGATTCCAGAGGGAACCAAGACAGCTTGGAAATTTCTGGACATTTAGGGCTCAGGTCTAACTGACCTAACTGACTAACTGACTATCCAAGGCATTCACACTGGGCTAACAGATAAAATACAAGACTATCAAGTACCTTCTGTCCTGCAATACGAGCTTAGCACTTTGGATCCTTTTCCAGGTACAGCCAATGTATTCTGGAGAATAATTAAGCTCCGCCTAAAATAGGCACAATATCTGAGCAGAGGAATCCCTCTGTGGAGTCCCACAATCTTAGCAACTAGAGCTCAGAAAACCAGCTCATATGTAGACACTTACCCTGCACATAACTAGAATTAGGCAAAATGAATCCCAAATTCATAATTTTCAAATAGCTATGGTTATATGAAGTGCGAATGAGCCACTAAGCTGGGGTCTGCAGTAATTTCTGATCAAAGGTTCCAGTCTTGGACTGGATGACGATGGCTGCTAAAGTTCAGAAACGGGCTATAAGGGGAGATTGGGGACCTCACACAGGACTTAAAATGGTACAATCCGACACTTCCAATACAAGTGCTTCAAATCTATGTGAAGGAAGGTATTTATGGAGTATAAAAACTTTATTCTAGCACCAGGATTATGCAAACAGGACTGGTTGATATTTTGCATATTTTGGGCTTTTTTGAGAACTGTGTATCAGATTTCCACCCTTGAAAATGCTTTTACTAATTGTAGAAAAGAACTTTTTGTACTTAAAAATCAGATATGTTCCTTGCTCCAAAGAGCATAAGGCAGAGATCTGGATCAAGAAATACTTAAAGAGATTATTTTTAAAGAAGACTGAGAAAGACTGTCAGGCTGACAGGCCCTTGCATGTGTTCCATCTGTATGGAATAAAGTATTGAGCAGCAAAAAATATAATATGCATACATGGGAAAAAAACCATATACATAATAAAAAGACATAATGAGGAGCATTAGAAAGAGCCATGGTGCCATTCAGAATGCTAGTCTGGTGCAGTCAAATAAATAGGAAAGGAAGACAGCGTTTGGATATGCCTCAAGGAGGAAAGATTCTGCTTTAAGCCAGTTGCCTGTCAGGAAAAATATTTTTTTTCAGTTAAAACTGGCTGAAAAATGAGTAAACACTGTTCACAAGCAATTTATAATGTTAGGGGTTTCTCTGTTTTCTATTTTTTCCTATTAAGCATAATTAAGGTAAAAATGTTGAGTACATTGTCAGGTAATGGGTTTCAGGAAATTTTAAAAATAACAACAAAAAAAATCATAGAACCTTCTGAAAAAAAAAAAAAAAATTGGAGGTCATTTTCACCCCAAAACATTTGTGTGCAGTTTTTGTCTTTTTTTGTTTTGTTCTGTGGTTTGTTTCTTTTTTGGTTGGTTGGTTTTGGTTTTTTTGTTGTTGTTGTTTTTTTACCAAATAAAACTTCTCTGGCATTGGTAAGCAAAAGAAATGGTGACCACTTGTAAATGACCTGGATTTGTGATTTTGACTCAAACAATGAGAACTCCTGACTTCCTCCTGTATTATTCACTCTGACCATGAATACCTTGAAAAAGAGCAATCACTTCCAAGAAAGCCATAAAAGCTACTGGTCTAGTTTTCTCACTTATGTAAATCACTGTGACACTTATTTCAGTGGAATTATGGCAACCAACATCAGCTGAAGATTTGGCGAAACTGAATCTATCGTATATCTACTTGGTGATCCAAAGATATGATGGTCTTTCTGTGCATGTAAAGTTAAATAGCTTTGTGCAAAAAGGATTACTAGAGGCTTTGAAACTTTGTCCAAACCTGGATAACTAAATATTTGAATGGTTAATCTAATGGAGATGTCTGCTGTTGTTCAAAGCAGACAAAGTAGTTGCCTGTAACTGCAAAACTAGCTAATGTCGCATCTTGGGGTTACAGAGAAAATATACACCCATAGGTGAATTTCTACAGGTATTTCCAAGATGCAGAGAGTAAGAAACTGCACTACATGCATTAACTACTACACTTGGCCCAATGTACTGCTGTGACTGATGCTACAGATATTGGAAAAAGGCAAATGAGAAATGACATGAAGTCATAAGAACGGATGTAGCCAAAAAATGAGACATTTCATGAGTCTTAATTACAGTTAAAAATATTTCTCTCATCCCCGAGTGAAGAATTTCTGCATCACTAAGATATAATTTTAGTCATCTTATACCTACATTAACAGAACGGCAGCTCCTGACTATCTAAAGGTAGCAGAAGCCATGTTTTCCTAATCCTGGGGTTGCTTTTTCCCCCAACAAATAGAGTTCAAATAATAACAAAGCAGCCTCATTCCTCCCCTACAACCAGTAGCAAATATAAATCCATCAGGGTGACAATAGGATTAGACTGTGGGCACTGTTTGCTTGTTAGTCTTCTCCCTTAAATAACTTCCATGTGAGATGGGAAATTAATGTTGCAATAAGTTGGTTCCTGTCGTGGGCCCAACAATAGAGCCAGCAATCCTCTTACTGTGGGGCATTACTTTTGCCTGTATGTCTGCTGGCTAAACTGTTCAGTCACCTTTTGTCTCCACGGGAGACAATATGCTTGTTGATTTGCCAAGTCCCAAATCCTATATTTAATACAATGCCTTGATGTCATTTGAAAAATAAAAAGTCTGACTCTCCCTGAATACCATTAAGTAAATTGAAGGGGGCGGGGGGATAAACAGGGACTGGAGGTGACATATAGAGATTTCCACCTCCAAATCCCAGGCAAAGACCCAAGGTGTGTCTTTAGGAGGAAAAATACATGAACAAAAGGAAATCTATCAACTGCACCATCTCAGGAGTAGGTCTTAAGTTATCATGGCTCACCTTCCACTGCTTTTTCCTTGCTTTAATATTAGACCATTTATTTGCTGCTGACCTACATCAGCTCTGAAGGCCAGTCGAGAAAAAGGACAGACCCAAGACTGCATCTTTTTCTCATTAAACAGATATTCCTATACCTAAACCCAATTGTATTGTGTTTTACTCATTTCTAGCTATTGAATTCAAGCCTGAGTACATCCAACATATTTAAGCCCATGACTAAGGACTATCTAACCTAAGTCTTCATAAAGCAGAGGGCTGTACTGACAGAGCAGTCCAGAATTTTCACTGTGACTTGTACAGCCATACCTTTGTTGGTCTTCACCTGGCTAACCAAAACAGTGGTAGTTGTGGAGTTCACATGGACTTCATGTGTCTACCAGATCTGATGGATGCGTGCGTGGTAACTGAAGCTTGTATTACTATAGCTTCATTTCTGCCACTGTGACCAGAGGAGTCTGGAGAGTCAGATCTGAAGATCCTCAATTGCTTTTGGAGGCATCTCTTTCTCTCTCTCTCTCTCTCCATTGACAATAGAAGACCACAGTAACTGTACTCCTAATTTAGATGCTTTAAATTGGGCAGAGTGTTTCAGAGCCAGAGTCACTGTCATTTAAAACTGTTCAAAGCAGTGCTGTCAGAATGCCTGCCTGGTAATAAAAGTTACATCTTTCAAAATGCCTAAATATTTATTGTTTTCAAGCAAATTTCCTGTGAGGAATAATACAAAACACAATGATAGTGACAAAGTATTCTGTACCAAAACTTTCCACACAGGATACTTCTTTTAAAGTTCTGAAATAGCTTAAAAAAACATTGGTTTAGAGCATTTAAAAAATCATCTGTAGTTTTAGTCTGAATGAAATACTCTGAATTTATGGCAGCGAAATATTTGGGCTGACCTTCACCTCCCTCATAATTTATTTTTCCAGGGAATTTCACTTTGCAGAAAGAGGTTTATTTGTTTGATCTCAGGGTTTGTTTGTGTTTTATGAATGGACAAAGAAAAATCACAGTTTTAGGCTTTCCTATCACACAGGAAAATCTCTGTGTCCCCTCTCCCTGAGTTATCATGATCTCGCAGTTTTTCTGTAGCAAACGAATCTGGTGCCCTCGGTTTGGCTCCCACAGGACAAAAGTAGTGCTCAGAACTGTTCCAGCATGCAACCATGAGGAAAGGTGGCATTTTCAGTTGTGTAACTGTGAGCTTTACCTGTGTTCCAATAAACTACTTGAAATCCATGTACCCAGAACTGTGCTCCTTGTGTTTGTTACTGCTCACAGGTTACAAAAACCCACTGAAGTCTAGATGCCAAAAAGAAAAGGGCAGGGCAGGTGGGCAAAGAAGGAGCAAGGGTAAGAGAGAATAAGGTCACACTTCAGCTGGAAAATGGTGAGCTGATTGTATGACCGGTAGAGTTACAGACACTGCGTCCTCATCTCAGGCCACTCATTCAAGTTGGAGCTCATGGGACAGGAGGGAATCTTGGGCTGTCACTACCCCATGCTAGAGATAAATACATGAGTTCAATTACCAGGACTGTCAATCGGCTGCATCTCATCAACACGAAATTTACTTTAAAGAGAGAGAAAAAAAAATAAATTGCATGTAATTTATTATACAGAGGGAGTGAGGAATGCAAGCAGCACGAATCTCAGCCCAAAGCGCAGGAGATAATTTGCAACGTGAATAAACAGAAGGTTTCTGGAGCAGAGGTGCATTCTCAAAGTGACTTTATAAAAGCTTTCTCCTCACTCCAGCCTTCTCCCCTGCTCAGCAGCCTCCTTGAGATCTCATGTATCATTGTTTTGTGCACACCGCTTTCCATGAGATGAGTTTAATAGCATTATAAAAGTCACATTGTGCACAAATTGGGAACTTCAGCGTCTCGGTAACTGCTCTGATGCATACACACTTGCAAAGTTTTCAAAGCAGAAATGTTGAAGGCACTTCAAGGCACAAAAACATCCTTGGGTAAATTACTTCCTATTAGTATGTCACATATATCTTATATATGACTCTGGTTTCATGAAGTGACAGCCGCGCTTGACAATAAAACTTTGCACTCTTTTTTATTTATATTTTTCCTGATTTTTTTTATTTCTTCCAAGTATATAATGTCTGATGATAAACCACTCATCTTCCTGCTACCAGTGAGACCAGTGCTGCCTATTTTGCTTACCAATAAGCTAGAGCATTTCCACCCCACACTTCTGCCTGAAATATTAAGCAATTCTAATCACTGCTGGATATCTCAGGCAGCAGAAGGAAGCATGGATAGTTTTAAAAGGTGGGTAGGTTGTAAATCCTGTGACCTGTTTAACATTAAAGGGGAAGAACATGAAAGTAAAGCTAAGAATCTAAACAAAAGATGTTCCCTTGTCTGGATAAATTCCACCTTAGATCACAGAATCTCATCCTTTTTCCAATGTCATGAAGCTATATAGCAAGAACAAAAAACACCAAGCCTTCTCTCTCACCCATGAAGAGGAAAGGATAAGCATAGCTTCTCCCTATATGAATCCCCCAAGATGTCTGCAACCTTCCCCCTTTGCAGATAATGACTCCATTTTGAGTAATTTTATTCTCAATTTTTTAATGAAGAATCTGATCTCCTTACTTGTTGTGTTTTATGCTTCTGCATAATGGGACACTGAAATTGGAAAATCAGTTTCAGTTCAGGTTTACAATCTATTTCACTTCCTCATTTCCAATTACAATTTTGGAATATTTTGCTGTTTGCATTTAAGACATCATATGGAGATATTTAACACTGCAGATCTAGTAGGTAAAATGACACTTTTAATGTACTGTTAGGAAAGTTTAAAAATAAATTAAAAATAGGGGGAAAAAATATGTTTTTTCCACTTTTCTGCCCCACATCTCATTTATACATCACTTTGAAACAGAGAAATCACACTTTCTTAACAAGTTCTGATCTTTTTGATAGCCCCTGCTTAATTTTCACTAGAGTATATTTCTCCAATTTTATGGCTGAGAGAAAGATGGATTAGATATAACTAAATTACAGAAAATAGCAAGTGTATCAAGCCTACATATTAATCCTGAATTAAATTTACAGTGTCCATTTAACTGAGCTAAAAACACTGTTTTTACAACTATGGGAAAGATTTTGTAAATATATCTGTTTCCAGTTAAACATCTGAAAATGATCACATGTGGGGGCAGAGGAAAGTATTGGAGGGGAAGCTCATTACTTAAGTTTCATTACATTAAGTTTCATTACTTAAGCTCATTACTAGTAAGTTTTTTGAAAATGTAGCTGCAAAATGTTACGTTTCGGACTTTCAAAAAAGCATTCAAATTTGAATCTAGGACTGAACTTCACAATTGTGTTTCACTTCCAAATGTATCTTTTCCATAAAAACCTGAAATTTGGACCCCACTCAAAAACTCATACTAATTCACATTAATCCTAAAAAAAAATAAATAAAAATTCATCACTTCCATACCATCACAAATGGAAATTGTAAGGAGATGTATTTCAGGCACACAGTGCTTCATGTTTATACTGCCTAAGAATATGTAAAGTATATTATATCTATGTGTTCTATTTTAAATGCACAGTTTTAATGTTTTAACATACTAACAATATTAGAGACCATTAGCACTCATTCAAATAAACAATTCAGTTTAGAATTAATGAGGTGGAATGCTTTGAACTATTTATTTATTTGTTTGTTTGTTTGTTTATTTATTTTTAAAATATCCTCTTCTTTTAATAAGTAGAGAGCTATTCAATCCTAGATCTTGACCTGTTGGAGTTTTATTTTTCAAGATTATATGACATCTTAAATCATGTATAAATCAAATACCTGAAGTATAAATCTCCTGTTAGACATACTGGACAATATAACTTCCTTCATTTAAGCTTCAAAGTTTTAATTGTGACTCTTTTATCAGAATTTTACTTTTGATTTATATAGTGGCTGTCTAAATAAATCATCAATAAATTGTTGGAAAAATCTTGGTTTGAAAGAAGGTACGAAGACAGAAAAGGAAGGGAGAGGAGGAAAGGAGGAAGGAAGGAAGGAAGGAAGGAAGGAAGGAAGGAAGGAAGGAAGGAAGGAAGGAAGGAAGGAAGGAAGGAAGGAAGGAAGGAAGGAAGGAAGGAAGGAAGGAAGGAAGGAAGGAAGGAAGGAAGGAAGGAAGGAAGGAAGGAAGGGAGGGAGGGAGGGAGGGAGGGAGGAAGGAAGGAAAAGAATCTCAGAGGCAGGGCTGAATTGGTGTGGACTATAAAGCTACATCTCATCAGAGAAAGCTTAATTCCCAATGGGAGTTGCATTGAAAGGAAGTAATTGACTACAGAATAGAAAGAACTGATTCATATTCTTTGAAGTCAAATCAAATTCCTCATCCTGAAAACTTCCTTTTACAGATTAAGGGCCAAGTTTTCTTCTGCGTTCTGTGAAATATAATAAAACACTCCAGTATGAATGAGAGGGAAACCTGTCTACAGGCATTTCATTCTTAAATCAAGGAAGGGGAATTTTTTATATGCATTGATTATTCTTCTCACCATTTCATTGTAGCAAATCTCTATGCGGCAATTCCTAATCTCTATTTTTCAGCATATTTATACTTATATTCCTCCCAAAGAATTTTTACCCATTCTGGTATCACCTCAAGGAATGTGGACACCAGGGTTAGCTATGTCTACATCTTTCTTACTCTCTCTTCTGTTAAGAAAATTCAAATTTTTTAACTCACTATCTTATATCAAGGCAGTGTAAGTTGTTTGTAAGAACAGCAGAAGGAATCACACAGTGCATTTGATACCCAGAGTGGAAAGTTTATGATTTATACAATGGAACTTTATTCTTACAGAATTTTTTTCCCACAATCACAGTGTGTTTTCTAAAAAAAAAAGTACTGTCTTCAATACAATAAACATCTCACAGTATGGAGTTTCTGTCTTCAATGAGGACAGTTCCTTCCTTCACAAGGAGAGAAGTTTTTTTACTAGTTGGGTCAGGGTGTTTATTAGTCCCCAGTTTACCTTTCCAGAATTTATGAAGTACGGTTCAAGACTCTTAATTTGACCTGGTGTGTGTAGGAAAGCAAAGTGAAGAAGAGAAGACAGAACAGATGTCTTTCCAGCAGCAAAGGCACAGATGTGATGGTGGTAATCCTTCTCTGTAAGTGTAGGTGGTAACTATAAAAATGGAATTGATTCTATATTCTTGAAACAAGGCAGAGTCTTACCCCCTTTAACCTGGCACAATTTCCTGCATTGACTTCATCTGAGCATCCCGTGGTATGGGACACTGCTCTATGGAAACACGTCAAAATCTGGGCCAACACATCACAGGAAAGAAAGGGGAGACAGTCGTCTCGAGTAAAGCCAGAACAATATTACCAAGCTCTGGTCTTTGGGAAATTCAGTCCTTTTCCTACTGTTTGTGTGGCCTTTGATGATACAGGCTCACCTTTGCAAAAGACATTTTTGCAGCAGACGCTTCAGATCATTGTCCTTTAAATCCAGACATTACAAGCAGCTGGAAGTCTGCAGTGACCTCTTCCATGGCAGAGCAGAATAAATCAGTGACAAAGTGCTAGAATCATTGCAAGAACAAAAGAGATCCCTCCCTCATGGAGCCTGTGAGTATTTTAACCTCTTTAGGTGAGGTTCTTGTTTCCTTACATGGTCCTCTAAAAGTTAGACCTCTAAGCCTGAGCTAGCCATTTAGGATTCCTTAAGAGTCAAAAGAAACACACACCTCCAAAAGGGCAGTTCACCTCATCCTAAAATAGGCTCTGGAATGAGTCAGCAGTACTGCCCTCTGCATTACCTATATCTGCTCTTTGCCTATAATGGATGGTGAGGGCACCTCATACTTGTGAATTTTAGACATTGAATTTATATATGAGGACTCCCACTTTCGTTATGGTAATCCAGCTTTCATTCCTGCAGAGTTATGCACCAAAGACAGGAACCAATGAAGGCCACATATTCAAGTCTTACCTCTTAGAAGTACTTGGCTAGGTAACGTAATCACAATATGAGTTGAGGACTGATTTGAATGGAAAAAAGACTTATGTTGGTCACCTTAGTTATTATGGAAAAAATGTACCATAAACATAAAGCAATAAGATCAATCTCACTTTTATGTTCACACACACACACACAAAGAAAAGGAAACAAGGTAAATTTGGTCTCAATTTACGTAGATGGATAATAAGACTTTCAATTATTGTTGCATTATTTGTTAGTATGTGGATGAAAGATTAGGTGACAATATGCAAAATATATTTTCTGCATATTATAATATTTAGTAATGTCATTTGATTTTTTATATGTTTCATTAAATTGTTTTGTGGCTTTATTATCTACCCAGATGCACAGCTCAGAAATACAATTATTCAGATTTAGAAGCAATAAAATTTGGCATGCATTTACTTGTATTCAGAATTCCTGCATGTTAAAGAGAAATTACTGCATTCTCTACACATAGCTCTGTTCTCATGCTTTCGCCGAACCATTCATTAGACGGAGCACATTATAGAAAATACACCATTTATGTTAAAGAACCCTCTGATAACAGATGTATTTGTACAAAGCAAATATTTCAATATATCATAGCCTTTTGATCATGACTATAATAGAAGCAAACCTATACACATTTTCTGTAATGCATATCTCTGTTATATGGTTATTGAGGGGGGTAGAAATGAGTGCTATAGATTATATGTTGTAAGAAAAGGCACCTGCAGACAGAGGTTGACAATCCTTTGAAAACATTATTGAATACAATACAAATTGTTCTGTTTTTTTAATACATGTTTTGAGGTTGTATTTAAAGGCATGTCTCCTAGCTGAAGCACAGGGAGCTTCCCTGTGAACAAGTTTTTGCAGCTTTTGTTTGCCTTTGCTATGTTTCATAAATCAAGCACTCAAATATACAACACATCATCCCAAAGTTGCCTTCTGTCCCATGTAGTTGCAACTGAGTCTGTTGCTGATGGATGGCAGGGCAGAAAGTCAGCTGTCATGTCCTAAGAGGATAGGTTTCAGCAATGGTGTCCACTGTGCTCTATGAGGCTACCCACAGGACTTTGGGTCCCTGTTTGGACCTCAAATGATGGTCCTGGGCAACAGGACATTGAGTGGCATAGACCTACTAGGCTGAACTGAGCCCTAACTACTTATGAATGTATAAGTAAATACTCTAAGGAGAGGGTGTTATCATTCTACATGCATCCTTTTCATTTTACTCCACTTTTCAGCAGGAACTGCAATACCACCATTGAGTAAACGCTTGCATTCTTCAATGTATTGTTCCTCACAACATCCCCACAACCTGGCAGAAGAGCGTTAATGATCTTCCATTTGATGACCAGGTCTTGGGATGCCTCCACTGCCACAGTCCCTAAGCATTATCTCTATACTGAATCAGGTCATGCTCCTGCACACTCTCAGTGGTCAGCTCTGTATTGGGGGGAAAACCCACATTTTACATTTTAGGGAGTTCCCAAAAGCACTGAGGACCCCCAGCTCTTTGTTCCTTCCCCTATGCTGGCAGGACTTTAACATGACTGGTGTTACTGCAGATGGATGCCTTTAAGTTACATGTCTGTCATGGACTCAATTGTCTCCCATTTCTACGTACTCATCACATACACAGGCAAACTGTATCTTGTAAGTGTATATATGAGGACAACCTGTGCAAATGTAATTTGGGCTTCAGGTAACTGAGGCCCAACACGTACATCCTTGAGAGACTATGCCCTGTGATGTGAGAAGTCTACAGAGCATCAGCAACTGAGGATACAGGAACTGTTTTTTCTGGGTTTTTTTCTACCACTTACTCCTAAAAGAAGAGGGGCCTGCAAACTACAAAATTGGTCTGAATATCTCTACTTTGCAAAAGACACAGAGCTGGTATTTTTCTGTTGGAATTATTAAAATGTAAAATAGCAATATTTTTTTTTTTTTTAATGAATAACTTCTGCTTGAAGGTTTCTGATTAGGGTATAAGAGCTTAATTACATGAATGAAATCAGTATAATCTTTTTTGCCTAAATTTGCACAAATAATATAGATCACTTTACTTCCTATTTCTGCAGAGGTATAGAATTCTTATTCCTTTATCCTAATGGATAGAATTTCAGGCAATTAGGTTGTTTATATTTTGGAGGCCAAACTCTATTTATTTTTTTATGTTAATTTTGAATAACTCTATTGACTTCAACAGAGTTAAACTGAATTTACATTACTATAAATGGCAGTACATGTTGGTCCTTAAATGACTATGGGGATTTTGGATTACCCAATGGATTTGGAAAACCACACTCAATATTTCTGCTAAAAATGTCTTTATTCCTGAGGCCATTTAATATTTATGTACTTGTTTCAAGCTTGTTTCTAAAGAGTACAATGATTTATTATGAACCAACACTTACACAATAAACTATAATAAGGCAGCTATTTCGGTTTGCTCATGTTTACCACAGAATCAGTTCCAGGCACCTGAGAATCTTCCTCGATTAAAATCAAGTATGTCTAACATAATGGAGAAATCTGCACTGATATAACTGAAGCTTGCAGGACTGACAATAAGCTGCCCTGGTTCGACAGATGCCAGTGGATATTCTTTGCTCATCACATTTTCCCTCCTCATGACTTCCTCTTTCCTCTTCTCCCTCCACATACGTTATCTTTTGAAACTGGGAATAAGTCTTACCAACAGTGAAGAGGAAGCAATCTCTCTGTCTTTCTTGGCACACAGATGGGTTATTTTACTCAAGGGGGGAATGTTCTGGGTGTTTCTAAATTGTAAGAGAAACAGATGCCTGTTATTTTTGTAAGCTTTTCAGTTTCTACATTATAGTCTTTTCATTATTAATTGAAAAAAAAAAAAAAATCTGAAAAGCTCTCAACTTCTTCAAACCATGAATCACCTCTTTCAGAATCACCTCTTGCAGAATTCCTTGGACAAGTACATTGTCTAAAGGGAGAAGAAGCCCTGCTTTTCACGCATGCATCGACTCTCCACTTATGTCCTTGGACATTCTCCCCTTTACACTGGATAACTGAGTGAAGGTTAAATAAGATCCTTAACACAGGGATCAGAAATTTTTTGAAATCGTTTTTTTTTTCTTTTTATTTTTTTAAAGAAGACTCTGAACCTAAATTCTATAGATTAAGAAAAATATCATATTGATGCTTGACATTTAAACTGAAGGCAGAGAAATCCCAGCACTCCCAGATTCTCAATGTGTTTCCCTACTGATGAATGCTGTTTTTCAGTAACCACAGATGCCTCTGATTTAACTTTTCACTGTGTTTTATCCGCCTTATTTTGTTCTCCATCAAGAAAGAAATGTTAGTCATCACTCTATCAACAACAAAAAAAATGGCTAAAATAAATAGAGGCCTTGATATATATCAGCTGGTGTTATTCTTGTTGCAAGTCAAAAGAATACCGTTTCCACAAGTTAGCTCAGACTTATATTATAACATCTCATGCTCAGAGATACAGCTGGGGTTTTCAAAGCCCACATCGTGCCATAAGCCCTGTCACTGCCATGAGAGGAGAAACATAGCAGGAATCATCAGCACCTGCATCATGTATGCTCACTTCCCTCCCTTTTATAGCAGTGACAAGACAAAAACTGGTTCTACTTTCAGAAAGAAGTGTTGTGGTTCAGTCATAGGGGTTTGAGCCAGGTAGAGCAATCATGGGGAGAAATTTTCCAGCTTCAGGCTATGCAGTAAGGTCACATGTCCATAACTAAGTTCGCAGCTTATATATATGTAAGTTTCTGAATTTCTATACTGCTGAGAGGGAAGAATTAGCAGCAGCTTACATGTGTCATTAACCAAAAGGACTTCCCTGATATATACCTGTGTGAACTACTTTTATTTTTCACTGTGTAAGCATTTACAACAATCAAGCAGGAAAAAAAAACCCTCAGTAACGCTCTGGACAGCACAGAAGTCTGCGTAGCTCACAGTTGTAGCTCTGGATGGAATGCTAGAATAGCATAACCAAAGGCTTTGGGCAGCCTCAAAAGATTGTGAACACAAAGACAAATATATGACTTGATTCAACATGGTGTTCAAGTCAATCACGTAAATCATCACCAATCATCCTGTTGCAAAAGAAAGGGAAAATGTACAGATGAGCAATACAGAAAAGTTGCCACCAGTCCAGCTATCCAAACCAGTGCCAGGCAGTGATGCCCCCTGGATACTTGGTGCAAATCTCAGTAAAAAAATGCAGACACAATACATTCATTTGGAAGGACCCCACTCTAAAGTGCTATTACAGTAAGTGTAAAATGCAGTTGCTTAGGGAAGATACCACTAATGATCTTTTACAACAGCATGGTGAAAACCAAGGGTAAGCCACACAGAGTTCATCATACTGATGCACTTAAATGGAGAATAAGGTTTTACTCTTTGCATATAAATGTAGTAAATAAATGATGCAGTTATTCTCCATCCTGAGCAGATGTAACCATCTCATGGCTTCCACCACCATGCTGAGAATATATTTTTTTGGTTTCGATATGATTTGCAAGCCAAAATCAAAGTTGTCAAACAGCTAAAACTTCAGTCCCTCTCCCTGGAACATGTCCTGGAAGTGCAAAGCAGCACAGTGCAAAGGTTTTGTATGAGCTTATTCTTTGATTAAGCGCAAACAAATGCCTGACAAAATTCATACTGTACTTCTAAAGCAACAACTCAGAAAGAGAACCCACGAATCTGGGGAGGTACAACATAATATCCCAGTCCTGAGAAGACACCACCAGGGTGAGCAAGGTGTCTGAGATGCCCGGTGACAAGCATGTAGAATAGGAGTAACCAGCCCAGATCACTTTCCATTTGACCCGGTTCATGGCTGGACCCAGATGTTGCAATTAATTCTGGGAATCTACTATAGCCAGTTAAGAATTGAAAAATCTAAGGAAAAAATCCAAAGAGTTATTAAAAAAAAACTATGATAGACAAATATAAATTGACATTTAAGAAGTTGTCAAGACTTGATATACATGCCAAAAATATAAGCCCATTCCAAGTAAAAAAATTCAATGTCAGTGACTCAGGGGGGGGAAAAAAAAAAAAAAGAAAAAGAAAAATCTCTCTGGAGCAAAGCCGACATAGGTCTGATTATGCTGACAGAAAAAAAAAAATGTACTTGTTCTAGAATATTATTCTCACTTCCCTCAGAGTTTACTAGGAGACACTACGGCTAAACAGGTAATCAGGCATGCCAAATCTATTTTTGCTAAATATAGTACACCTGCCATCATAAAGTCTGACAGTGGGCTACAGTTTAGTAATTTACTGATGGGGATTAGTTGTCTCAAACAGTAAAGATGCCCCAAGTGTCCATCCTGTGGTTTAATGAAGCTGCCACCTTGGAAAGATGGAGCAGGAGACATTTTCAGATGAAGGGGACAGGGGCCAGCGGGGAAATAACAGGGACATTTTGCCAAAGAAGGTCTCACATGAGCAACAAGCAGCAAAGCAAAGTGACCCCAAAAAGGGCAGCTCTCCCAGGGCAGTTGGATCAGACACCTCTCAGCAGCAAAGGCACACGTTAATGGAGTCAGTCCTGGACATGATGGGATCTTGGCAAAAATAGCACTAGTGAACAGACGTACTTCCTAACTCCTGATGAAAGTCCTAATAGCACTGATATCTCAGGAGAAAATCAGTAATTTAAGCAACTAGAAAGGAATTAATTAATTTAAAACTGTCAGTGAACTGAATATGGTGGTCACAAATTTTTGTGACTGCATGTCGTGTGTGTATTTATATAGTTACTCTTATTTTTTGGCTAGGAAGAGAAAGCAGAAGCAGTGTTGGGAACTATGCCTTTCAATGGCAATCACAGGTATTGATTTATACTACCTTAGTTTCCTAAAATTAAGGCCAAAATCTTAGCAAGTCAAACAAGATCTGTTTCTGGTCAGAAGAGAGAAAAAGCCACCTTCACAGGCTGCTTTGTCACACCTCAAGTCAGGAACCTAAGCCTGGGCACTTTTTTTTTCTCTCTCTCGAGGTCTCTGTCTCCCCATGAGTTATACAGGGAACACAGATGGGAAGTCAAGCTTAGGTGTCTAACTGTTTGACGTTTAAAGTTGGGGTGCTCAGCTTCAAGGATGACGCGTGACTAACAGTATCCATGGTAGAGGGCTGTTTTCAGTGACCTCAGGCCAGGTCTTCAATAAGAAAGCTTTTTATCACTTCACCAAGGACTCCTACATGCTGCCAGAGTCTGCTCTATCACCCTTCTGCGACATTGGATCGATTTCCCTAAGAGTCTCTACTACAGTTAGTTTCAAGGTCCCGAGGTAATTTTCTCACTCCTTTTATTTCTGCACCCCTTAAAGTCCTTCTTTGCAGCAAACCAAAACCTAGAGAACAAAACCAGGGACAGGACATCTGCATTTCCCTTGGGTTTCATCTGTTCCCTCATGCATGTGGCTATTGGCTACAACTCTGTGCATATGAGATCAGATTGTTTTACATAGTGTCTGCCTCAGCATTAACACACAGATCTGCAGCTTTTGTGTCCTCTGAAATGCTAACATCAGGGCACTCCCAAAAGGCAACTGGGTTGCTGTAGGGACTAGTGATAATGGCCTCGATTTCTGCATCCCAGTTTGAATCGAGTCCATGGTAGAGAGCAAACAAGCATTGCTACCATCTGATGGTTGCTTGGGGAAGTGAGTTTAGATGCTGCAAATGTTCATCTCAGGAAAACCACCACTCCCATTGCATCAAGAAGCACTGCACTGGCAGCTTTCTGGCTTGTAAGAGAAAAGCTTCACAGACTTAGATTTTGTTTCTAGCTCCTCTCACATGACTCTAAGGAAAACAGGCAGCATATATAAGTAAACCTGAAAACTAGAGTCTTTCATATAATTAAATACTTGTGCGAGGGACAGAGGTGTATTTTTAACTGTCAGATATTATTTTTTTTTTTCTACTGGGAAATTTATATAACCATTATATTAAAAATTTATTTTAATAATAAATGAAAAGGTCATTATTTTAATAAAACATTTTAATTGTGGGGAAAAAAAAACAACAACAACAAACAAACAAGCAAAACCCCTTTTCTTTCTTTTAAGAAATTTTTTAAGACATTTACCTTCCTTTTCAATGCATGGGTAGAACGGGATTTACTTTACAACCCCTCAGTGCTTTGATTGCATGTCCTACATAGTAAGAAACTGAGGCACTGAGATATTAAAGTTTAAATTTGCAAGTACGGTACTGAGATGGACGGTACCTGATCTTTCAGCATAACTCACTTTATATTGTGTTTTCTTGTTCAAAATCCAACTACAGTGAATTCATCTGTCACTGAAGACTCAGCAGTTTTGTCAGTTAAAATAATTTCCCTCTTTACGTATATTCTTTGCCCTCAGTGGTTTCTGCGCTCAGCATAGAATCCATCCTCAGACCTTTCTTGTCTTCTTGTCTCACAAACCATTTTTTTTTAATTAGATCCATCTTCGTATTTCCTTTAACTGTCCAGTCCAGTCCATTTTAGTTTTCCCCCTTTCCCTCCCACCATTACCTAATTGCAGTTTCTTTTTTTTCCTTTTTTACTCCTTCTCCTCCTCTCTTCCTCCTTCCTTAAAAATTCCTTGTTCCGAGCTACTTTCACCATTCTCAAGCCAAATCTTCTCTTTCCCATATTTGCCCGAAGCAATTGCCTCATCTTCTCCAGTGAGACCCATCTGAGGAGAGGAGAAAGGAGGGAGAACCAGAGAAAGTATAGGAGAGACATTGCATTCAGGTACTGAAATAGTGAAAGTGTTGCAGCTCAAAATTCTGAACTCCAATTGGAGCTGAAATTGAATTTAGCAGTTGAAATTTAAGATATCTCTAAGAGCTCTGTAAGCTTGTGAATTTTAGAAGCCTGTACATCAGTCAAGTCCTAATCACAGCAAGGGGCACATCTCCAAACCAAAGGGCATCATCAGAGATCTTGAATCTTTACTGCAGCTTATCAGAGCTTTAGAGCGTAATTAACAAAATATTACCAGAAATTTGTAGATAAGACAAGTAATGTACTTTTCTTTAGACTTGTTCTCCAGAAAAGCTAGTGGTTTAGGTTTTGGGGGTTTTATGTTGGTGTGTTGTATTTTTTTCCTACAAAGACAAGCAAACACCCAACATGTCAAAGCTGTAAGAAACTGGATATAGGGCCTTATAATGGGACGTGTCATGAACGTTAGGAATAACAGAGCAAAGAGAGCTGCTTATCTGGAAGGAAATGACCTACTTTTTAGAGGTGACAAGATCCCACAATTCCTTAAGAATCCATTATCTGGGACTATTATCTGCTTTACAAAATGACAAACTCTCCACTTAAGGAACATTTAAAGTCACAAATTGCCATGGTTTGCATAGTTTGCAAATCACATATTTTAAAAATCCTACCTATTGAAAACACTGGGACTTCCACATTGCCCACAGAATAGACAAATAAACGAGTAGTTATCAGGAAACGGACATTTAAAGTGGTGCTACAATAAGAACTCATTTTTTTTTATTTATTTCTCATGCTGATTTTGATACGTAAGTATACTATTCAGAAAATGAAATTTGTCCAGTGTAAATTCATTGTAAAATTAATATGTATGTGAAATCTCATTTAAGGTAAACTGGCATGTATTTTTTTATACATATAATGACCTTTTCCTGGAGCAAATACATTTGTTTATGAGTTAAACAGTAAAAGGCATAGTCATTGTAATGTATTCCTTTGCTTTCGTATATGTGGATCTTTGTGCATAATCTGAAAGGTGTCACTGCTTCACAGTTTGTTACAGGGTGGTTGTTCCTGCCGTAATGGTACTTATGCATCTTATAATTTTTTTTAGTACCATTATACAGTTTTAAATTCTTTCCTCCTTATGAGGTCAAGAAACCTTTTTCTCCATGCTCCAGAGAGAGGAAATTTAGATGAGAATACTTAATGACTTACCCATAGTTATACAGGTAGCACAGAAGGTAACTGAACAGGATTTTCCATTTAATCTGTCCATGGCAAGGTGGACGATAACTGTTCTCTGCTCCCTAAGTCCTAGAAATAAACTGAAGTGTTTGCCCACTGCCAGGCGCCAATGCTTTGCAGGGATGCAGCAGTGTCCCCACTTACTGGCTGCCACAGCTTGGGGTTTCTGTTATGGAAAACTGCAGTTGTGTTATGGAAATGCTACAATCACTGTTCTGAAACCTACAGTTATTACACACAGACTCCTGAAGTCCTTACATCTACTAGTACTGGAGTTACAGAAAAAGACATCACTACGGGTGTTACATGCTGTAGCATCTTCTCTAAACTACAGTGAGATGGCAGAGGGGCAATCAAGGCCAAATATAAAATTGTTCCTATTTATGTTGATATGTGAAACATGAATTAACAAAAATATGATCCTAATGAGAAAAGAACAACATGGGATATTAAAATCAGGGCCATGGACATACATATGTTGCTACATGATTAAGCTATACCTGTCTTGTTTGTCTACAAAAGAAAGATTGAAGGAACTGGTGCAGTTTGTCTAGAAAAAAGACTAGTGGGAGGCAAGGTTCTTCAAGAGATGCCAAGACAAGTGTGATGAATTATTCTTCAGATTCACTGTGGATAAGAAAAGAAGACATGGATTTAAATTACAGCAAAGAAAAAGATTTAAATTAGACACAGGAAAATGTTCTCCTGACAGAGAATAGTCAAGCAGCTGAGTAAACTGTAAAGTGTGTAACATCTCCATTGATGGAGGTTCTTTAAAACACAGTCAACAAGTATCAGGCCTACAATAGGCAGAAAATCTTCCTTAGAAGGACAAAAGCATAGATTATTTCATGATTCTAGATTTGCTACAGTCTAACCCTGAGTTAGTTGCCATGTGTTACTAACCAAAGTCAACTTTTTGTTTCTTCTTAAGCAGAAACTCTCCGTAACATACAAAACCAGGAGATAAGTGTATTCCAGAAACCTGAAAGGATGACTGCACTTCATCAAACAGTAGCTACTTTCTTGATTGTTCTGCCTCCAAGCTATCATTCTTCAAAGTAAGCACCAGCAAAAAAAAAAAAACAAAACAAAACAAAACAAAAAAAACCACAAACGAAAAAACAAACAAACAAAAAACAACAAAAAAACAACACCAAAACCAACCAGTTCCAAGTAATAAAATGATCTAGTAAACTGAAGACCTAATTTAGAAAATATACCTAAGAATTTAAGGCTAGGATATTTGAGGCAAAAATAGAACCATTCTCTTCAATGATTTATAAGATTGCTTTAGAGAGACAGGGTAGAACATACATAGTGATGTAGTGAGTGAAAACATAAGTAATTGTTGACATGTTGCATTTTAAAGAATAGTGGCACCATTTGCCCTCCTGAATTTTGTATCAGTACTTACATGAGCACTTCTGATCAACACAGATGTGACTTTGGTGGGCATGGGAAAGGCATGACCTCAGTTCTTCCCTTGACCTAGAAATGTCAGGGTTAATCTGATCTTCCACTTAATATCTAGGTTGCCTGCCCTCCTTCCTGGGAGTACAGCTTTGAAGACAAACACTAAGCAACTGTGATCTAACCACTAAGCTTGCAATTCAAAATTCTCAGCTGCTGTCTTATCCTCTATTTGCTAAACTCATGAGTTTTTTATGAATCTTATTTTGATTTTTATCTACTGCATCAAGCCCCTCACATTAAGGGTTACTATTTCATGAGACTAAAATAGCCCCATAGGAGATAGTTCTCCAGGAGCAAAGCCCAGTCAAAATGGCAACCCTCTTCCACATATCCAGCAGAAGAAAGAGAGTTGCCTAGGCACATTACTGTAAGATGATTATGAACTACCAGGTAATAAAATTAGATGATGCCTCATGCTACCTAAAGCAGTTTAAAAAGTTTGGGGATTTTTTATCTTAAACTAATGGTCTTAACTTCTGCTTAAGTTGTTCCTTTGTCATTTGAACAGTAGTTTGGTATTATCCCAAGTGAGAACACAACTGTTACTGGAAATCAATAGCCTTGTGTTTTGAAAGCAATTGGAACCATCTGAATATTCAAACAACTAGTAATTAAATTTCCTTATTGTAGATGCACAGAGGAGACCTCTGAGATTTCTGAAGCTCTTTACTAAAGGGCCTTTAGCTTTTTGGAAGGACTTTAGTCCAGTCGTGTGTGGGAACATTTCTTCCATAGCTCCCAGCAACATTACAAGAAGCAATACAATCCCTGCTTCAAGTTTGGGTTCAAAACAGGCCTTCTGCCAAGTGTTGCTTCCACTGGTCTGCAAAGCAAGACTGAAAGAAAATTATTTCTGCTGGTTCTGTCCCACAAGATTTTGAATGGTTCTTGTTGAGCCTATTTTCTCTACAAAAATCTATGACTTTCTAAGAGTCAGAATAGGCCTATTTCTAAAAGGACATTTGAAAGAATTGTTGGTGAGGACTAGGAAGAATAGGAATACCAGGGGATGTTTGGTTGCTTTCTTATAAATGTTAAATCTCAGTGCCAGTTGGGACTTGGCAGCACTTAAAGTCTCATGTGTTTGGCCATATTTCTTTAGTGGATGGTTAGCTGTGTTGTCCCTTTACCATTCCTCACCTTCCCCTGAATCTCACTTGCCCTACATGAGCTCTACAGTAGTATCCAGCACCTCCGATGGCTCAATAACTTTGGAAACACTGTCTCATGCTCCTCCACAGCTCTCAGACATCTCTCTTTGGTAAGTAGTCTCCAACATCAAGTCCTAGCTTATCTCATCTTCTACAATCTTGTAATTCATCAAATATTATTTATTCCTTTCACTGTTGTGGTAGGGTTCAACTAAGCAAAGAACTTCACTGAGTTGTATGAACAGTGTAGGAGAGTTTCTGTCACTGAAAAAGTTTACAGTCAACGAGAGACAAATAGTGGGGGAAACTCAGTATTTTTGTCATATTTTACTAAGGTTGAGTGGGAACATCAAACTATTGCCTTCTGTTCACACAAGAAATCTCTGGTATATTTAAAATACTCTGAGTCCCTGCCTAGACTCTAAAATCACCTTCCATTTCATCAAGGTTTTGTATTATGCAAATTACATATATTTAGAAGACACTCATATTTTAAAAGTTCCACTTCATTCCCAACCTTTGACTTCAAACAGATTTATATATCTGGTGGGTTTTTTTCCACTTTCCAAAATGGTTTGCTCTGATTTCATGTTGTCAAAAAAAAATGTCTGTGATCACCTTTGCATAAAAATTGGTATGTGCTCTTAATTTCGTTGTATTCTTTGTGCTTTGGCCACTAGAGGGTAGCACAAACAGCCTCCTGGAGAGAAGGTCCAAGTACCCCCAGGAAGCCTGTGGGGGACAGATGGGGCATATAAGGGTGTGAAGCAACAGTGTAAAGCTGTGAACAAAAGATCAAAGTTCACTCCTTGCCTCTGCTCAACTCCACAGTGAAGCCACCTCTGAACTGACTGGATCTAGACATGAATGACCATGCCCATTAACAAAGCGTAAGTGTGGTTTAGGGGAGCTAAAGAAGGGTACGGATATATTTATATTAATGATTTGCAGCAAAGGTTGGTTTGAGCAACTGTATATGTTTAACCCTTTGAGCAGCATATATGTGGACCTGCATGACAGTGCACAGAATGCCAACTGTAATGTTTACAGGAACAGCTTCTGGATAAATTCAAAGACAGTGGAATTAATCAGTGGTATACTGAAAAAAACAAACAAACAAAAAACCAAACCCAAACCCAAATCAACCAACCAAAAAAACCCAACTAAACACATGCAAAAGGTAGGTGTAACAACAGTGTGCCTCTGCAAATTCATGTGTACAATAGCTTGAATTCTCTGAATTGTTTAGACATTTTACACCCACCAGCAACTCTTTGGCTTATAAGTCACATAACTGCCACTTGGCTTTGCCTTGAGAGATTCACTACATTTCAATCCAAGAGTTTCATAGGATGAAAGGTTTACTAGCCTACCTAACCTGGGCCTGGACCATAATCCAAGACCAAGAAGAAAGACAGGAGACAGATGTTCTATCAATAGAGTAAATTTCATGTGCAGATGCTAAGAAATAGGTCAGACACGGTGTAATAATTTCCTACCTCCTAATGAAAATGAAAGACAATAAACTAATATCTGAGCTAGCATTCTAGTTGCCTTGGCTGTCCAGAGCAGAAAAGAGGGTGGAGAAGCCCAGTCAAAGAGGGTGAAAACGCAGCAATACTATTGTGCACACTGACCTCCAGGTAACACGTAAACTGTAACTGCTGTAAAGAAGTACAGAAGGCAGCAGCAAAATACTTAAGGAGTGATCCAATACAGAACAGAATGCAACAGCTGAGGAAGGCCTATTATAAAGCAATTTTCTTAAAGTCTCTACAGTAGGCCAAGGAACTGGGGAAAAAAAAAAAATAAAGAACGACAGACGGGAACATTATATAACAGGTTGTAGATCATCAGTGTTTTTTTTTTTTTCTTCTCAGCAGCAATGAATCTGGTAGTAAAATCAGCAGAAAAGCAGTGTACATGTCCACTGATGGCAGGAATAAAGCAGACCCTGGGGAAAGCCTAAATGGACAATAATTGCAGGTTATTATATACTGTGCTACAGTGCAGTGGAAAGCTGGTCAGCTATTAGCAAGGTTGGAAGAAATAATCAAGAGGGCAGAGAAGAAAGTTTATAATCTTTCAGATACAGTGAAGCAGAGGCAAGGCTCTGGGCTGAAAGATGGGGAAAGAAACCAATGATAGGGAGAGGGAATAACATTATACATCGGGGTTGTATCTCCACTGGTGAGGAAGGAATTTGTTGGAGTTTCTAAATATAAATTTTTTAAGTCACTGTGGCCTGCAGAGCTGTAACTGAGCTGGGGTACCTAGGTTGGGTGCAGAGGTGTTCTAGGCTGATGGAGACAGCACATCAGGAGACAAATTTGGCCCACCTTAGATATGGATCACTGACTAGGGCTTTCTGTCTCTCTCCATTGGCTTTACAGGGAGCTGGCAGCAACCAACCTATTAATTTAAATTTCTTAAGACCGGCAACCTTCTGAGATGAAGGGTCTCTTCAAAGGCGAGAGCAATGAGGGCCATAGATACACCCACAGGCAGATTAAGATGATCATAGAATCATAGAATCATCTAGGTTGGAAGGGACCTTTAAGACCATCGAGTCCGACCATCAACGACAACACTGCCAAAACCATCACGAAACCATGCCCCTCAGCACCACATCTGCCTGTCTTTTAGATACCTCTTGGGATGGTGATTCAACCACTTCCCTGGGCAACCTGTTCCAATGCTTGATAACCCTTTCGGTGAAGAAATTTTTCCTAATATTCAATTTAAACCTCCTCTGGCGTAACTTGAGGGCATCTCCTCTCATCCTATCACTTGTTATTTGGGAGAAGAGACCAGCCCCCATCTCTATACAACCTCCTTCTGTGTAGAGAGTGATAAGGTCTCCCCTCAGCCTCCTTTTCTGCAGGCTAAACAACCCCAGTTCACTCAGTCACTCCTCGTAAGATGCTCATTATGAATGACATGCTCAGGAAATGTTGGTAAGGAACATCTCCATGGCATTTCCAGGGATGATCTAGATTTTTTTACATGGTATCTTTGCTACCTCTTAACAGAGCTGCAAGATCACCCATACTTTTACCAGCACAGCAAAACCTGCTGAGGGACAAAGCTATGCCTGTGCACCCACAGAGCAACCACCAGTCTGAGAACAGAGGTATAGAAAACACTTCCTTTGAGGTTAGTTGGGAAGTGTTACTACTCTAAGAGACCATAAGGAAATCACATGTAATGTAACATAGTGTTACCCGTTTCATCTTCTACCTGTCCTTATTCCCAGCTGAATTTATGGATAACAAACAGTTTAGGTGAAACTGAAAATTGAAAGAAGAGGGGAAAATGAACCGGAAAGGTACCTTTGAGGTTCGACACACTTTCCAATGTAGCCACAATATTCTCACAGCAGAAGTCTTCAACTGGGTGTTTCTACATCTAATTGAGTTTCCCCTTTTAACTCCTTTTCACTGGTGTTGTTTGGGAGGCCAAAGTTATTTACCTATGTTAAACACTTTGAGCAAAATTCTTTTACTTCAACATAGACATCCACTGTCATTGAAAGAGCTGTGGGACATCCCACTCTGTCCTGGAAGTCCTGTGTCATATCTGTCTGCCCCAAGCACACCTACATCATCTACTGTTGGGCATTTGAGAGATCATTGGATACCTATGTTCAGACAACTGCATCCCATCCCTCTGTACATAGTTGCTACGGGTTCAATGGAAAATGATAAACAGTTCCTGCAGATGTCTTACATTTCCAGCAGGTTGAATTGCCTTCTGCAGGTGTCTGTCCTTCTGCCTCAACTTACTGTGTCCTTGAATAACTAAACTACTTGGTTTCCTCAGACAGGTGTTAGACATAAGCAGGACGAGTCTGGACCTGAGTGCCTCCCAGTCCTCAATGTATTTATCCTACCAATGTTCCTGTGAGGGAAAGAGATGCTATAATTCTTTCCTGACATATAGGCAAGCGAAACAGTCACACAGAAAGTTCGTGTTTGAGGAGGAAATTGAGTCTCCGTCTCCTGGACTATAGCTGTTGAATTGTCCCCTCTTATTTGTTAGAATTGTTTGCTTCCACAAGAGCAAAAGGTTTAAAAAAATGTTACTATTAATTTGATTCTTCTGCATTCATTTAGTTTAACACTGTAGCTAATTTATAACTTTTTTTTTTTTTTAATGCATCTTTGTCAAGTCTCTGGTTTTTCCTTGGCATATCTTGATTCAGTTATGACATTAGAGGGGGGGGAAGGGGACAAGGGCCTACCTATTCTGCTGATTATTTCAACTCCCACCACACAGCAGATGACTGAGAAATCCTAAAGATGAGTCAGAGGGTGAAATAGGAAGCATGGAGAGATTGTCTTAAATTTTATGGAGGCACTGAAAAAATGTCAGAAAAAAAATATGCACATTTTCAGATACTTTGTCTTTAAAGGTTTTCTTGGTAAAAGCATCAGTATATTTTACTGTGGAAGAGAAAAATATTAGAAAATGTATTTTTCTTTTGATGAATTTGAGCCAAAAATTGGAGAAAGAATTCAATCACTACAGTGTAATGCGGGAGAAATTTACATTATAAGGTATCACAACTCAGTTTTAATTATGGCATTGCCAGTAATACAACCTTAGAATAGTGCTTAGTTGGAGACCTGCAAGGGAAACCCGAGTGACTCAGGAGATGGGAATGAGTCAGTAAAAGACCTCTTTCCTTTTCCACCCCATGCCAGTTACCAAGCAGGGCTCTGCTGAGGTCATGAAGGATATTGTGATCTTGCAGATGCCTTCCTTCAAACAAGATATCAAATCCAGTCCCGCCTACTGATAATTACTGAAGATCCCACAGTCTGTCCCACCTAAAGGTGTACAGTATGTAGTTTGCCAAAACATTCTCTGCCAAGACAGCCTTTTTCATCAGTGAGTACCTGGAAAAGCCTGTGAGAGGCTAGGAAGTGGGCAAGTATAGAGATATACTTCTGCCAGTTGTGGCAGGAGTGGAGGATTTTGTTGGCTAGGTAGTGTGGTCTTATGGAGTAAAGTCTCAAAGATCTTACTCCTAGGTGGTTGCTTGTTGCATGGCTTGGGTGGAATCATTCAGCATGTGGCCTCTGAGGAGAACCACTGTCCTGAGATATTTTGCACTGAAGTTTTCAAAGTCTTCTTTCAGAACTACCTTTTCACATGTTATGAGTTTTTGAATTATCCACTCCAAAGAGGACAGAAACACCTTTGCCTCGGCCTGCTACTAGAATCAAAAGAGTTTTTCTTGGGTGGGGGCTGGTAAAATAAGCTGATAGAAAGACTAGATAACTAGATTAGGGCAAATAGGATGTAGTCAATAATGACAGTGAGTGAGAAGGCTGTCAACTGGGCAGGGATAACAGGATTTATTGGGGAACTGAAATGTGAGTTGAAATGCTTTTTGGCTACCAAATGAGCTAAAACAATAAAACAAGGGACACCAAACTAGACCTTCAGGCAACCCAACTCCTGGGCCCCAGATTGCAGCAGACAGGAGAAAGAGAAGAAGGAATGATTGTAAACAGGCTTAACAAAACAGACAAAAACAAAATTAAAAAACAATAAAACAAAAACCAACCTATACCTTGGCAGGGGAGCAGGAAGATGAGATGAAATGATGAATGCTGAGCAGGAAAGGAAGAGTGGAGTAAATCCTTTTGCTGGGGTTTGAGGCCAGGCTGTGGGAAATAGGCAAAACCCATATTGCTTAAACTTGAACTTCATCATTTGCATTTTTTCTTGGCCAGAGTCATGCAGAAAGAGATGTGTATGAGATTATTCTTCATGTATTCATTTAATGGGAAACCCAAAGAAAAAAATCTAGCTTTCTTCTTCAGCCTCTTCCTTGTGGGTCACCCGAGTCCACTGGTCTGGAACAAGAGCAGCTGATGTCAGCTTCCTTAGCACAGAGAAGGTGAGAGGCTGCTTTGTATATGTTTTGTGTGTTGAGAAAGGAAAAGTTAATTTTCTTATAGACTGTTTTACAGAGGTGAGTATTGCTTGTTTCTTCTTCTAGAGGTGCAATACATTATGGTGATAGTGTTTTCATACTGAGGATGATTTAAGCATAGGAATAAGGTAAGCTGGAGTAGAAAGTAGACAAATCTTTTTATTAATCCAGCCATATTGCCAAGGAAAACAAACGAAAAAAAAGCCTAACAATAGATACTCCCTCACCCGTGAGATCTCTTCAAGCACATGCAACTGAATTTCATGGGTTTGAGTTTTGGTGGTTGGTTTGGAGACTTTTTCCCAGCTGCATCTGTTGGTCTAACATAACTTTCTCTGTTTCTAATGTTACAGGGAAGACAACAAAAATGGAATCCAAAATAAGCCACCACATTGAGGGAGATTTTTCATATAGTGGTGGGGGGACATAAGATTACAGTCTGGAGACAACCAGTGATATTAGATGGGCAAGTATTTGGCCTTGAAAAAGACAGTGCTTTTCTATTAAGTTTCCTTGAAAGACTGCGTGTGGGAGAGAGGTAAGGGGGAAATGATGCTATTCCCATTTCAGAGCTCATGAAACACACAGCAGACTGGTCCACAGCCACACCAGCAATCAGAACCAAGGAGTCAGTCCAAATCATCAGACTCCAGGTGTGAGACAACAGGCCGCACAGCCTTGTTCTTTTACTGAGACTGTTTCTTTGGCATCTCTCACCAATGCTACATGCATAAGAAGAAGGATAATAAAGAGCCTAAGTGGTGGGAAATAATGAAGAGTTGTGAGGTTTTGTTCAGTTGTAACAATCTCACATGTTTATTAATAGAAGGTCGCCATATATAAATATATAATTTTAGCTGCATATGGGCAGCATCTCTTTAATTATCTGAAGAAAGAGGGTACTCATTATGTAGATAGTACAGGAACATCATTCAGCAGAAAAGCAATAGAAAATTTCAAGCAAAGAAAGGCATGAACTGATATTCCCCGCCCCCCCATCTCTTGCTTTTCATTATGAGTCATTTCTACAGATTTTCCGTGTGTGTGTGTGTGTGTATGTGTGTGTAACTGTGTATATATTTTTACACATAAAAATGTAATATCTGTATGACTTACATAAAATCATATGTGTGCTTCCTTGGTAACTCTGAAGGCAGGCAGGAGCTGTAAATTCTGAAAAAAAAAAAAAAAGAAGTGAAATGAATGCAGAGCTGACCCGGCTCAGTGTGCAATGACTGAGGGTAGAATAGAATTTGGTTTCACAAATTGAACTTCCTTTCATAGCCAATGTGTCCCAAAGTGCTTTACATACAGTACAATGAGAGTGATGCCGGGAGTGGAGGCAAACACAGCAGTCATTGTAGGCACAAAAATAGCTCACATGTAGCCTTCTATATTAGAATCTGTTTCAGGAGAAGAATGCTGGCCTTGGGAACGTTATTAACTCTATATTAATCTGTTTCCTTGTTGCCAAGGGATGCTGAACTTCCCCCTGGACAGAGTCTGAGAGGATGGTTTCAAGAGCGTCATACCTTCCATCCTCTTTAAAAAAAAATAAACTTGGCTATAATCATGGCCAAGTCCTCATATTGTGCACTGCATTTCTGACTGTAATGGTCTTTTCTTTCTTTTCTGTCCTCTTGGACCTTGGCTGATTGAGTGTGTACTGGACTATAGATTGTTCTTCAATCAGAAAACTGGATAAGGGCCAGCAACCGCGTTACGTTCAGCCCCTTGCATTCATTGTATCTACAAGCATTGAATCGTATTGCAGAAGAGCGTTTCATTGTTGCTAAGATTCCCATGCACCTCAGTCCATCACCATCAAATTATCTCCCAGGAAATTATTGTGTCCAGGGGAACTGCTATGTATCATACAGTATTTATGCACCACAATAACCTTTCGTCTGTGCATTCAAGGACCTCTTATGAACTTAGGACTAAAGCTTTCCTGCCTGGTTTTAGGAGTTCACTTGAGTTAGTGACTAGTTGTGAGTCTTGCTGTGTCATACTCTGTGCTGAATAGACAAAAGCATCTCCACGACCTGAATTTTACTACGCAGGAATGAAAATGTCATCCAGAGATTCATCTGAAGGTTCACCACCTGTTTTCTGGGGTCTTGTATAACCCAAAATCCAAATTAATCAGTCTTAAAGACTCAGAATGACTGTTCATTGCTGAGTCCATTACCCAGTACAAGCGGGAAACTGGAGGTCAGTGTAAATACATGATGGCCCTACTAAGAGCGATGTTAGATGCAGGAACGAAACTCTGTTCACATCCCTCACTTCCAGCACAATGTAAGTCTGGGGAACCCTGTAAAGTCTACTGAGTTCTTTAGGGTTCAGATTAGGCAACATATATAAAAACTAACCAGCAAATTCTTTTTTGTTTTGTTGATTTGGGTTTGGGTTTTTTGGGTTTTTTTTTTGGTTAAATCATCATTGTTCTAATCCCCTGATTGCCCAAACCAGAGTGATCTGAAGAAAATCACACAGTAGTTCCCATCCAGACAGCATGTCTCGCTTTTCTTTCCATGGAAACGATGGCATAGGAACCTTGATGCGGTCCTGAATCTCATTCTGATATGAGCTCAGGGACACAGAAACACTGTTGGGTCTACAAGCTGTTCAGTACTCAGTTAAGTAATTAATACTGTTCAGCCTGGCCCCAACTCACACGTAAATCCATTGATAACAGAGTGTCTTCCAGTTTAGAGAAGCTTAAGTACAAAAAGAATATTATCCTATAATGTCACAATAGACATTAAAACCATTGGAAGCTGTATGTGGCAAAAATGTCTCTAAATATTAAGGTCAATATTAGGGTGAACGTTGAGATTGTTCAGCTGATGAATTGGTTTATCAGAAGGTACATTGCCCTCGTAAACTCACCTGGCATTATTGAGTTCTGATTTTCAAACCTTCAATAAGCTTTATGGCAAATAGAACAAAATCAATGAGATATGATAACTGGGGATGACTTAGTATATAATATGCTGCTGACCAAGTTGAGTGCTTTGAAAGAAGGAAAAGGGGATATCACAGCTGAAAGAGTTCTTTTGAAATGCATACTTATGTATTTGAAGTGTATGTTTGAAGTGTATATTTGAGAGGTAATAATAAAGATTTCCTTGCAACTTTCAATGCTTAAAAACACTTGAGATTAATCTTAGTGTTTTGAAACTGAGGTGCATGCTGGGCTATGGTGGCTTTGGGTCTTATGTGCTCAGGCAGATGTTTCTCCCTCACACAGTTCTTATTTTCATAAGAAATAGAATAGAGGAACTAAACAACTGCGAGGTTTCTTATTGGATTGTTTGTCACAAAAGAGCAGGTCCTTACACAATGTAGACAAAGATATTTTATAACAGTCATTGAGACACAATTCACATTTACTTGAAAGAGCTCTTGCTTTAAGATTAAAAAGCTGAGGTTTTCTGGGACGGCCTGTGACACCTGATCTAGGTTTTCTGCAAGGCTTAGGAGATGCAAAGATAGAAGGAACCGATGGCCTTTGGACAACAGCACTTTCTCCTTTGGGAAGCAAATTCCCTGCAGAATACAAGGCACCAAAAATCGTACCTACATCTTCAGTTAAGCACAAACTCCTACGTGTTCTGAAACCCAGACCAGTCCACTTTCTGTAATGGAAACTCACAAGCCACCAGCAAGGCTCTTTCCTTAATTTGACCTCTTGAGATGACTGTGGAAGACAACCAACATTTCAAGCTCTTACAGCTTGATTGGACCACGCATCGGTAGGACAAGCTTGCTCAGGCCTGAGGCTCACAGGCTATATGGAGTTAAAAAAGTTGAACTGTGTAGATGGAAAAAAATAACCTAGAGGTAGACATCTCTTTGCTAAAAATGTTCCATTTCATAACAACTGAACCCCAAACATAGTGAATATGTTGATATAATCTCATTACATAATGTTTTCCAACCATGTAAAATCTTATAGCTAGCTGATTTCCCCATGGCCTGATCTTGGTTCTTCAAGGGAGCAGAATTCTCTCTCAGGTGCATTGCTAAGGAAGCCTCTCCCCCCCATTGATTTCATAGGCAACAGTAATAAAACGCATGACCGCCATTTGCTATGTATTTCTCTCTCTGATTAAAGAATGGTACAGCCTCACCTTCATGTCCCACTCTGTGGGGTCTTGGTTCTATTCAAGTTGCGTTGCAAACAGATACCATGCACGCCTTTGATTAGTCAGTTGGACATCTCCTGCAGTTAAAACCAAGAAGAAAGTTAATATTTCCTTTCCTCTGCACAGACTGGGAAGAAGACCAGACCTTTTCTGTTCAAAATCAATTGACCCTGGAAATCAAGGTCTGATTCTGTCAATCTGGGATTTAGTAGGGCAGCAGAAGCACAGTATAAGCCAATGCATGGAAACTGAACTATGGGACAGGAACTCTCCCATTTTTACTCTCAGTCTTCAACTGATCCTACTTTGGATACCAGTATTTCACTTGACTTCTTCCATGTGCTTGAGATGACTTGTCAATCAATATGATGGGATATCTTCCAGTCAGTCCAGTGCGAGGAAGTTTAAACTCGTATTTAAACTTGCCCCATGATTTCACACAAAAAGGCTGCCTTCCAACTGTACGCGAAACTAATACTGGCATAATCTAAGCTTCAATGTCAACATATGTATGTAAATTCATGTACAAATGTCTCTGATTATCTTACGTACTTTTTTTTTTGGTGTAGATGAATTCACAAAGGTTGTGACATCTTTATACTCATTGTATTATTTCCTGTCACAACACGATAGCTGATAGAAGGTTTCCAGGAGGAGACACTGTGGACAATGTTGGACCATTTTGTCAGTCTTGTAGATGAATTTGAAGACTGTGGAAGTACGGCAAGATTCAGAAACATCTTATTCCATTATGGACTCTGGAAGAGCCTACACCCTTTTTGACATTTTAACCATGCTAGACCTCTTTGACTTTGTTTTTATGCCTCTAAGCTGTTGTATGTAATTTCCTTAAGTGCCTGTTCAGAGCTTCCTCAGAAAGGCCTCAGTTTTCTTACCTACCCAGTTCTTTTCTGATAAGCTCTGGATTTTTATCTCAACCCATTTCCTCACCAAGACTTTCCTAGTTCTTCCAGCAAACTGTAGCTCTTTTGCCTTCTCTTGCTTTCCCTGTGAGTTATAGTTTTCTCTTCACTTCTACATTCCCTCTCAATTTCTCTCTCTTCCCCTTTTCCATTCCCTCCTTTGACAACTTCTCTAAGCATTTTTCTCATATGCTGCCTCCTAGAGATCTGCCACTTTTGCTTTCTAAATTCAAATTTACCTTTTCCCCTTCAGCTAAAGGTCTGGAGGGATGAACAGCCATCGGTAACACCTGTCTTTCAGCATCAACTACAGAAGTAACTGGGGCTCCTAAATTAAATGGATACATGCAGAAAGCACAAAGGATGAAAAAGCGTCTGTTCTAATTTCAGGCCCAGCACAACCCATGAGCTGGAAATAGAGGAAAAGACCTCTTCACCCTCCTGTTGCAGTCAATGGAACAAATGGAGGCTGAATCTTTGTATTACGCTGTCACTTGTGCTATAACTATTACTTTAAGATCATGGGGAGGTACATGCAATGTGCAGTTTTCCTGAGGTGCCAGAAGGGTGTCTGAGATGAAAACTACTCCCAAGTGGAGAAGTTGTTTTGAAGTGACCAAGACTCTATGCCTTCTTAGAGAATACACACTTGTGTGCACACACAGCAGCCAGCCAATCTCTTGTATTTTTTCCATAGGCTTATTAATGGTGGGTTGGCTAAACAGGTAACCATGAGTAGTTTCTCCCTCTGCTGTTGAACCCCTGGACAGTTTGTGTATCCTTGCTTATTTCCTTTACAGCCTCCATCTGCATGTCTGGCCTTTAGAAGAGGGTCCGTGGTATAGATGATTTACTATCCTGGACAGAAACAGTCAAAAATAACAAAAAATAGAAGTTTTAAAAGGTATAAGACCAGATCTAAAGTTTATTACACCCAAAAAATCTAGGATGGATTTATACAATTGACCATTAAGGAAACTGAGCATATTTGCAACACCACTAACAAATAATGCAGGTAGAGATACCATCTATCAGACAGCAAAGTACTGATAGATTTGTAGATATATAGATAGACAGATAGAGAGATAGTGAAATAGGCAGAGAGACAGAGAGGGGTCATACAAAACAAGGAAAAAATATTTTCTTTAAGGATACTATGAAATTCTAACAGAAAGCTGAGGAGGAGCCTTTCTGCACGCTTAACTGCAGAGTCCCCTCCTTCTCTGCCTACAGTATTTACATACATGCATATGTGTGGATGCACACATACACGTGCACTCCCCCCAGCCCAGCCACCCCACCCCATACACACACACTGTCAGCACTTGGTCATCTGCCATGCATCTGCACTAGAATGAGGTACGAGAAATCAGCAGCATTGATGCTGGACCCTGACTGACATTCCCTCTGGCTACTTGGAGAATAAAATAGGATCAAGAATGGGTTTTGTAAAACAAGTATTCATTCATGCAAACAAATCCAACATTGAGACTGTGCCTACAACATATATCGTTCAAAGTGAGACTGGGTATAGCTTCAGAAGTAAAACATGCCATGGGGTATCACGGTGCTCTGAATCTGGGCACTGATTTTGTCATTGCTTCCCCTGAGGCTATAAACCTCCACTTGAAAAGTGACCACTGACTTGGGATGCTAACGTCACATGCCTAATCTCCACGCTTGGTTTTCTCTGAAGCTCAGCAAGCAGCTGGGTGCCCAAATATGAATTAGCTGCTTAAAGTCCTTTCCAGACTTAGGCCTGATTTTCAAGAATATGCGCTGACTGTGACTACAGTTGTGGGAGGCCAACACTCCCAAAAAGCTTGGTTAAAATCCATCTTTAACCTAAATTAAGTTAAATTCCCCTAATCCCAAACTGGAGAGAAGAGAGAGAAAAAAAAAAAGAAAATAAAAAAGTAGCGCATTTTTTTCCTTACAGCTCTTTGCTTCATGTCCATCATCTTAATTAATAAATATAATTGTGAACACACATATACACACATATAACATGCACACAAGCCCTAATTAAAAGGAAATTATTCTGGTTGCAAAGACAAGCACTTAAATATTAAGAGCCCCCAGAATTGAGGTTATGTGCACAACCTGGATTTTCCTTTGTTGTACAGATGCATTCTAATTCAGCCTTTAATTACATGATCAGTCACAGAGTAGATGGCATGTGCAGTGTCGTTTGTCGACTGCAGAGGACTGGAGGATTCTGCCTCCTGCTTCAAGCACGCAGGAGAGTGGGCATTTGGGGGCAAATATTCTCCTCCAGGCATGACCTCTTGTTCTTTTAACTCATCCCTGTCTCAGACCCACCCCTTCTCACTCTGTATTCCCTCTCTCAGTTTCAGTCCCATATCCGGTTTCACTTTTTGGCTTCCTCTAAATCTGTCTCTTTTTTCTGACTTAGCTTTCCGGTGCTCTGTCCAAGTTTGCCAACCCCACAAACTCTCAGATCTACTACACCTTCTACAGTTTACAATGTTCTTTTACATTCCTTATATTAATCCCTCCCTTTTATCTGTTACCCTACCAGAGACGGTTCCCCATTTCCCCTCCCATTTCTCACCATTTTCCGAGATTCTTGCTACTGAGAAGCAGACTGTTGTGTCTCAGCACAACCTTTCCTCCCTCGCTCTCCATGGCTAACTGTGTCAATGCAAACAAATAAATGGAATATTCTTTAACTCTAGCTCCAAATGACATGGCACCACATACCCATGTAGCTAAAATCTCTTTTCCCAAAAAATACGTTATCCTTGTCTGTAGTGCCTACTGGAAACACTCTGTCGGTCTGTGAAGACTTCCAAACTGCACCCAGAAGGTGCCTGGGAGGCTAATACGGGCCAAACCCGTATCAAAAACTGTGCAAATATTAAGGCAATTAATAGGAAAAAAAACAAAACAAAACATGCTCTGGACTTGGTTCCTTTGGCAGTACGGATACCATCCTTGAGTCTGAACCCCAATCTGTTCCTTATTTGTGTATCTTCTCAACCCATCCCAGTATACTCCAACCTCCTTTGTCTTTCCAGCTCTTCCATATTTCCCCCAGCTGTCTCTTTTTAGTTTCTGCTCTAGCCTCACTCTTGGCTTTCCTCGTCAGTCCCCAAAAGCTCAGGGAAGACAAACTCCCTGCTTTTGTCTCAGGTATCCAGACTCCAGTTTTTCCTGGTCTGTCCTAGGCCAGTACTGCAAAGACAGGAATAACTCTTGTCTCTGCTGGAGCATACCTGGTGAGAGCTGAGTCACTGGGGAATCTGATTTTGGAAATCTGCATCTCTAGTGAGCGTGTGAGAACTGCCATTTTCCCAAGGCTTTTAATTGGCCACTTTGGGGCAGATTTTCCCCGAGATAGCAAAAAGACTTGAGAAAGAGCTTCACCTCCTGACAGCTCTTAGCATCATGCTGTAAAGCATGAGGACAGGAGAGCTTTACGAAGCATCTCATTTGACTCTGTTCAAACCAGCCCGGTTCTCCGCTGGGTCGTTCTCAGGGACAGACAAATAGCGCCAGCTGAAATTTTCCAGAAATAACTAAAGAATTTGAACTGAACGCAGGCACCCAAATTAGAGAATTTCAGCCAAAACATGCGCAGTTTATCAGAGCTGAACAGGATTTTATTACAGAAAGTCTCAGGCAACCTTTGTAATTGGCAGTGGTGCTACCAGATCCTATTAAACCGAAATCTCCCTTCCTCACAGGGGCGCTGTGAGCATTAATTTGTTAATGATTGCACAATGATTTGATGATGAAAAGGACCATATTAACATGAAGCATTATTGTTCCTACAATACAAGCTTGCCTGCTTTCATTACTCATTATGTACAGGGACATACATATTATGGAAAACGGATGGGGAGATAATAAACTTGATATTCTTTTCAAAAGACTATTACAACATGTTTACAGAGTTCACAGCATGGGTAATAGGAATATTCTGGAGAGCTCTATTTAAATAGCAGAATCCATTGGGTGGAGTGTAATGATGTGTAAGTATGTCTCTGCACAAATCCTGTGTCTAAACATACATGCAAACACAGGCATACACGCTCTCTTCTATTTTTCTGTCCTGTATTAACCCCCGGTTTCTATGCTGCCTTCACTTTACCACCTGAAACTCACCAGTGCTACTTTAATAACAAAAGGCCTCCACAAACAAAGCTGCCTTTTATTACAGTGATACCTTTTGTTGCCTACATTTACTACAATCCTGTACTAAGCTCCTTTGGATACAAATATTTTTTCATTTCTCTCCTCAATCAACCTTCTTGATTCTAAGGCAAAAGGAAAAAAAAATAAAAAAGAAGAAGAAGAAAAAAACAACGCACACTGATTTACACATTAATTCAGGGACCAGTCTTGCAAATGTTCACATGAGTAATCCTTCCTCAGATGAATAATCCCTCTGACCACAGCAGACTGATTAACAACAATGCAGATTAAGGTTTTCAGGATCGAGCCCATTCCCTGATCCCTGGGTTCTCACCCGGAGTTTAGCGGATGATGGTCCTTCTCCTTTTGTTACATGAATTACAGGCTCACATGCAGCTCTCAATTATTTTATTTGATTACACAGCTAATAGGCCCTGATCCTGTCAGCGCTCCCTAGAAAGCCTAACAAGCTGAAGTAAACAATCCCAGATAAGTTAGAAGACTTGGCAGGATTGGGCCCTTTAAGAGTGGCTGAGAGTTGTATCTTTGAGCTGTGATCAGAATGTGTATCTTTGCTATTAACCGTCTCGTGTTTTATTTGGCAAATCTAGCAGAGAATCTGGGAGTATACGGGCTGATTCAGCTACCTAGGTCTAAAAAAGGATAAATTACTATTTAAAAACAAAATTCAGGCATATTGTTTATTTATTGGAAATGAAACTTGCCTGCAATTTGTTTTCTCTATTTAAAAACAAAATTCAGGCATATTGTTTATTTATTTGGAACAAAACTGTCCTGCAATTTATTTTATAGCATTCAGTGAATGACGGTTCTGTGTGCTATGGGTCCAGGGTTTTGAAGTTCAGCAGAATTCCCCTACAGCAACCTTTTGGCCTATTCCTGCCTTTCTTCTGTACTTGCTCGTTTCCTGGAGAATGAAGATATTCAGGACTGATGTATCGCTATGCCCCCCTTCCCTGCACCAAACGGTGTTCATTAAAAACTTGCTGCTAGCAAGGGCCTGATCCAGCCCTCCTGGAAGTCATTGGAAAGCTGTCTATTGACGTCATGGGGACGAGGAGCATACTAATGCATGCAAGTACCTTTACTAATGCGGGCAGTCCTGTTAACAACACCGAAGTTGTTCACAGGATTAACAGCAATCAATCAAGCCCTTTGAAAGGCACGTTAAAAGCCAAAGCCTGGTGCTGCAAACCCTTTCCCACACGAGGTGTGTGCGTACCTGTGGCTGGTCCCGCTCCATCTCCCTGCTCCTGCCCTGGCAGTGTTAGGCCATTCTTCTGGATATGATAATTTGGGGGGTAGCTTTTCTTCTGAGGAGGTATGAATTCCTGGTGATCTACTCCAAAATAAATAGTGTTTGTGTTCCTCCCCCCGCAAAATGCACTCAACAGAGTGAGGAGTAGGAGCAAATAGGGCTGTAAATGGGCTTGGAAGGGGGGAGCTTTTTTTCCTGCAAGTAGACACATATTAAAAAAAAAAGGGGGGGGGGGCGGGGAGAAACTTCAAGTGCTTTATTTTGCTTTATTTTGGTTCCAAACAGATAAATAATTTTTACTCTCTGGGAGAAATTGGAGCTTGTTACAAAAAACCTTATTCTTATAAAATTCCCGCGGACTCCCCTGCTTATGGATTGCTGAACTGGACCCACTGTGATTACACTGGGAACATTTCTCACTTGGGAACTGTTCGGCAAAGGCTGGTTTATAGATAACAATTTCACTCCTCCTTTGCCTGTATCTGTTTAAAATCTAGTACAGCCCCTTGTACATGTGTAAAGGTGCTTATGGGGTATAGCTTATTTCCATCCACAGCAGCAGCTGTGTTCATCTCAGAGCCCTTGTAGCAATATTTGTGTCCGTATTATTTCATCCTGCCACCCCTCACAGCTGTGCCTGTGCACCAGGGGGCTGTACTTGAACGGCATCCATTTCTAAATGACTATACTTACGGCTCTGTGAAAACGGGGCGTGGACCAGCTCAAAGTTTTAAAAAATATATGTTGTTGTATGAGGGGCACCCTCACTGAGCAAAAAACCGACTCTTTTCACTGCCCTGTTCTTTTAATTGGCTTTCATTTGGGATAAGCTGTGATTGCAGGCAGAGTGGCCTGCTCGTGGACAAGGTGTTAACAGAGCTATCCTTGGGATGGATCAGTGCCGGGTGCTGTTTCACTTTTCACTGTAGTGGATATTCCTTCTTTAAAAAAGGTTTAACAAGTCTTCTTTTAATGAGGCTTCCTAGCTCTACCACAGGTGCGGTTTTATGGTTCAGAAAGAGTGGATATTAAGATTTTTAGTGTCCTGGTTCAGGGTGGGGGGGTTCCGGAAGATTTTGTTTCATGCGGGTTTTGTTGTTGTTGTCGTCATTCTTTTATCACAGGCCAAGGCACAAGGCAGGATTTGAAAGCAGGTGAGTCATGGGGCTGGAAATTTGGGAGAGGGTCCGTCTGAGGGTTTTACCCTCCCGCAACTCCTGGGCTGTCAGACCTCCGCACCTTTAGCCTTTAAACATTGTAAGTGCGTGCCCGGGAAGCGAAGACAGACAGATCCCCTCTTTAGACCCCAATAAATAGCATGCCTGGTCAGACAGCAAACAATGCGCGGTGCCTGCCACCAGCCCGGCATTAGGCGCCTGACAGCAGCTGCCTCCCCATTAACGGCGAAAGATATTTAAAGAGCCGTAAAAAGCAGCGAAGGCTGCCGGAGGCCGGGCTCGGGTGTCGCCCCCAGGTGCGGGCACCAGGGGAAGGGGAGGATGGGGGGCATCCGGAGCGCCCCGTCCCCGCCCCACCGCACGCCACTATCCGCCCCCGCGGGGACCGTCGGTCGTCCAGGGGAGGGGCGCAGCCCTGATGTACACCCCCCAGCATCGGGCCCCTCCGCGCTCGTCTCCTGGCAGGGGCGCTCGTTTAAGGCACGGGCGGACTCGCAGTCACAGGAGTAGTTGTAATAGCTGAGACACCTGCATTGGGTTGATTTTTTTTTTTTTTTAAATTCTTTTTATTTTTTAAGGCGGGGTGGAGGGCAGGACACTGCCTTGCTTCTCTGTTACTAAAACAAAACCCAAATAAAGTAAAAACTGCTACAAAGGTGTTGTCGTTTTGCCCCTTTTTATTTTGTTTGTTTTAAAAACACAAATAAAAATAAATTCCGGTCAATAAAACATGCAGGAACGTTGCAAATTTAAACTAATAACCTCCCTCCTCCACGGCTGCCCCTTCCGTTTACAGTCACACGTGTTACCAGCGCTCCCGGGGGACGGGCGGCCGGGGGGGAGCCCGCTCCCAGCCCGCCCCCCGGGGCCGCCGCCGCCTCCGCCGCGGGGAGCAGCCGGCGGCGCCGGGAACAATGGCTGGGAGCCCTCGCGGTGCCGGGGGGCGGCCCGAGCCGGGCGGGAGGTAGCGGGGGGGAGGCTGCGGGCACCCCCGGGGTATGGGAGATAGGAGGGAGGCTTGTGGCTGCAGCTTGATCGGAGGCTGGGGGAGGGAAGGGGGGAGTTCAGGACAGGTAACTCGCAGGCTGCTCCGAGCTCGCCTGCTGGTGTTTCTCCGAGCTTCATCTCCGCACAGCTTGCACGGGAAAGGGGAGGAAAGAAAGAAAGAAAGAAAGAAAAAAAAAAAAAAAAAAAAAAAAGAAAAGAAAAATTGCTCTGAGCACACGCAGAGCCTTGTTTTGTTACTGTCCGGATTACTGTTATTATTATTTGGGGGACAAGGGGGAGTTGTGTCCTTAATCCGAGCCTCCCTGCCCTCCCCACCCCCAGATGCTGTGAAAGGAGAGCTGATTTCATTTCCACCATACAGTACACTTTGTCTAGAGAGCATTGTTCGGACAAGCAACTCCCGATCCCTGATGACTACAAAATACGATTTATGTTTCCATCAGAGAGAGACAGAATATTCTGATGGCTTGAAAGTCGGGCAACAAAATCTTATCTAATCAATCCCTTTCCAATACACACACACACACCCCACACGCAGCTAGTATAGGAGATAACGCCCGCACTGATTGTACGTAAAATAAATATCGACAGCATGAAAATAAACAATAGTCATCCCGATATTTTTTTCTCCCTCCAAAGAGCTACAATAATACAGTTTGCGCCTTTCCTAGCTTGATGTCGTCATCATCAGCATAATTTTTTAAAAAAGAGCTTAAAGAGCATGCATTTTTTTTTAGATGCAAAAAGAACAGATATAGTAAAGAGAGCTTGTAACATCACAACCACAACAACAACAGTAAAAGCAACCTCTGAGCCCGAGGATTCGTCCGTATCTGAACTGCTTTTATTATCAATTGCGAGATCATAATAAGAGTAAATAATAAATAAGAGACATCACATAATAGGAAGAAGTCAGAACACCTTGGGTTTGGTTTTTTTCGCCCTCTCAAATAAAAAGGCAGATTTCCCGATGATCACTGAAATTATAACGACAGCGATTGATCGGAGGGCTTGCAAAGGAAAAGGAGAAAAAAAAAAAATCATCATCATTGGTCCTAAAAACGCAACCGTTCCCCTTTGCTCACTTGGCACAATAGAAATTGACTGTCTCTCAAAGAGCCATGCGCCTAGTGCTATTTATAGCCAGGGGCTGTGTTGGAAGATACCATTAAGCTTCTCCCGGGCAGACAGACAGGGGGGTGGTTGGATGGGAGGAGGGGGTTTAGCCAGAGTAGAGGCAAAAGCAATCCCCCACCCCCAGCCTCCCTTCCCCGCACACACACACATCCACACACTCACACCCCACCCCCTAGTCTGGCTGGGAATTTGAACCGATCCAGCCTGTTTAAACGGAAAGGACACAGATCTTCAATGTAAAAAAAAAATCAGATCAGACCCAGAGAGAGAGAGAGAGAGACGGAGAGGGAGGAGTGTGTGTGTGTGTGAGTGTGTGTGTGTGTGTGAAAGAGGGAGAGGGAGCGAGAGAGCGAGAGAGAGGGAGAGAGAGAGAGAGGGAGAGAGGGAGGGAGAGAGAAAAGAAGAGGGGGAAAAAAAGGAAAGAAGATTTTCTCTATGTATATAAAGATGGCCACGTTAGCAAACGGACAACCAGACAATACCAGCCTGAGTAGCAATCACAGCAACCCCAGCACCAACGGGCATATGAACGGATTAAACCATAGTCCCGGAAACCCATCCACCATCCCAATGAAGGACCACGATGCCATTAAGCTCTTTATTGGGCAGATCCCCCGTAACCTGGACGAGAAAGACCTCAAACCGCTCTTCGAGGAGTTCGGGAAGATCTATGAACTGACGGTGCTGAAGGACAGGTTCACTGGCATGCACAAAGGTGAGTTACCTCCTGAACTTTCCCGGGAGAGATCGAGAGAGGAAGGCAGGCTCCCGCTCCCTCTCTGGGTCTCTCTTTCTCTCTTTCCTTTCGATTTCATTTCATTTTATTTCATTTTTGGTTGGCCCGGGGGCGGAGGCGGCAGGCTTGGGGGACAGGGAAAGAAATAATAGACCCTCCTGGAAAGAGAAGAGAGAGAGGCAGGGAAGGGAGTCAGCTTTTATTTATTAGTATTTTTATTTCTTTTCCCTCTTTTTTGGGAGGTGAGATGCCGCCACTCGCGAGCGCAGGAGCGGGCGGCGGGGCGGGCAGGAGCTGTCCGCACGCCGGTGGTGCTGAAAAGAGGAAGAGGATTTCTTTATTTATCTTTGGGAGCCGCACATTTTCCAGCCAGGGGTGTGTGTGTGTCCGTGTGTGTGTCCGTGTGTTTGCGCGGAGCTGGGAAGCCCCTATTTTACAACTGTTGTGTCTCTGGCACCGGCACCTTTTCTTTTTCTTTCTTTCCTTTTTTTTTTTTTTCATTTTAAAATTTAATTTTTACTGCTGTTACAATTATTATTTGCAGTCCTTTCCAAAGCCAGAGACAGAGGAGAGTGAGTTGCTCCAGGGGGAGTATTTAATTTTGGTTTTCTTCAGCGTGGGAACGGGGACATAAACAACAATAAAAAAGCCTATCTATCTCAAGCGGGGTGGGGGGTGGTGGGGTTGGTGGTGTACGAAATCACGACATGTGTGTGTGTGTTGGAGAGGGTGAGCTAGAAGAGATGGGTTGCAGTTTAGTTCCAGAAGGGAGAAGTCTCTGAGCAGGCATATTCCAAGCACTACTTTAATGTGCCCAAAGTCCATCCCGGGAACTTTTTAGGTTTTCTTTAAAGACAGTGGAGACATACTCCCCACGCGATGCCTCGCTCTCTCCATCTCTGCCCGCTCCTTTCCCTGCTTAGCTTAGGCTCTCCGGAGGTGCATTTCAGATTAGATGATGCTACGTTTTGGGGTGGGGGAGGGTATGTGTAGTGGGGGAGAGATTCTCAGTTGCTCGGGTAGGAAAGTAGGACTCGCAGGGAGGAAGTTGAAGATAATTTGCATGGTAGCCCCGCTTAGGAGCAGGAGAGACTCAGGAGTGAAGTGAGCCACTTTATTAACTCATGTTCTGCATATATATATTTGTCTGTGCATGTGTGCTTATTTCATTAAATATATAGTTATTTAAAAAAAAAAATAGAGATCAGATCAGAAGTGATTGGGGTGTGACTCCAGATTTAGTACAGGAGGAGAAAGGGTTTTGGAGGGGGGTACAGGGGGAGTGGAAGTTGCATCTGTTACACGAGAGGTTCAGTAGCGGTGTCTACTCCAGCTTGGTGGACTCCTGTCAGGGAGAGTCACTGGTAATGGCATTACTGGCTTCCCAGCTTTCCAGATGCCTTGGCGAGTTGTAAATCTTGAACTTAACGGCATGTTTAGCAGGCATCTCTTCCCCCTTCCCACTCATTCCCCTCCTCTCTTCCACCCTCAGGAAATGTGAGTGAAAATATATCCTGACAGTGAAAAGTACCAGTTTCACACAGGCTACAGAAAATGTTCAGGGCTCAGGGACCGGGGACTCAGTCTAAGTTATAGGATATCTCTTCTTTCTTTTCTTGCCGGTCGCTCCAAACACCCTTCTCATATTTGCAATGATCAGTGTTGCCTTTTCGAACCTTGCTTTCTTTTCAGACTAGCTTCCTAGAAGCCACAGCGAGGTCTGATGGGCATCATTTAAACATGACATCCATACTATAATAATTATTAATAATAACAATAAAAATAATAGTAAGAAGCACAGGGAAGGAAAGGTCCTGGGAGGTTTCGTCTAATAGATGAGGAGTAGTAAGAGTAGCCACTGAGCTCGTGTGTGCACGCATGTGTTTGCAAAAATTATCTAAGCTTTCTGCAAAATAAAAATAACAACAGTAAAAGCTGCACTGAAGAGAATCATTCAATGTAGTGTAGAGGAAATCTTTGAGCTAACACCTCGGTAAAGCATTTTTGTGGTGGAGGGAGGTTATTTTGATTTGTTGATGAGATTTTATTCTTTTGTTATGTTCAATCTTAAACCTGTAATTAATCAATCTATGCGTTAACTTTAATTTCTATTTCATAGATGTGAATTCTTCCTCTTTCAGTTCAGTTTTTCTTTTACTGCATGCTTGTATTCACAGAGACAAACTCAGGAAGGGGGAGAGGGAGGGAGAGAGAGAGGAATCATTTATCTTGCTTGGATGTGTTTAACACATATTCCTGAATTAAGCAAGATACTAACTTCATTTCCCTTCATTTCATTTCTGTTCAAAAGCTGCAACCTAGGAAAAAAGCCAGGTGGAAAATCTTGTCACCTCATCAAATCAAATTGCATGAGTTCATCTTGAAAAAGAAACAATCATTTTTAACCTCCTAGAAGTTTTGGACTTTGTAAGGAGAAATGATGATGATGATTGTTATTTCGCAGGCTAGGGTTTGAGTGAAGCTTCAATAGACACTGAGTTGCCAGCGTTTCAGAGATCGGTTTTATTTAGTACATCCGAGAAGAGTTTGAACTCCTTTCTAGCGATGCCGCTGATTTATTAGCTAATCCTGATAAAAATGTGCCTCTGGCTACCTGGAAAAAAATTACTTTCTTGCCAGTAGTGATTAATTACTATTAAGTCAAAAAGCATGACGGGGCTTTGAAGGATGAGGATTGTGTTTGGCTTTTTTTATTTTTTTATTTCATTTTATTTCATTTTTAATCTATTTTTTAAAATTTTCCTTTCTCTAAATGCAGATATGTGAAGCATAGTATTCACTCTGATCTCCTTATTTTGGCTTTGCTTTGCAGGCATAGGTGAAGAATTGCATAAAGATAGTCCAACTTGGCTCTCAGGGGTAGGATGGCAATATGAAACCCCAAGATGATTTCCATGAGTGATGCATAATGCTTATACATTAATTGATCCATCACTTTCAGTTGATTTCATTCCTAATCCAGGGGATGAGGCTGTGGCAGTGGAATACCCTGAAGGGTTAATAGTGGGCTGTAGTTTATTTAAGTGTTCGGAGAGCAAACCTTGGGTGTGCAAGGGGAGAAGGTGGGTTTCTGTCGAGAGGAAAGAAGAGACGGGAATTAGCTTAAAGTAAAAAAGCAGCAACCAGAGTAATTTCAGGTGTAAAACCATTGAAATGAGAGCACAGGATGTGTATTCTTGAAAATATTATGAAGAGTTCCTATTGTGGTTCTCCTGTATAGCGTGAGGAAACTGCAAATTAAGAACCTGAAGATAAAGTACATGACTATGCCCCCTCACAAAAAAACTATTGCAAAAGGAGAGTGAAGTCCCAGGTTCTCTTACCAGCAGCCCCAGCTGACACCAGGCCAAATACCAGGGAAGAGGCAGAGGAACACGATTCTCTTGCAGACACGCAAAGAGAGAAGAGGGTACGGGGGAAGCAGTGTGTGAGGGAAGGCGGGAAAGGCTTGCCAGATTCCCAAGAAAACAAGCTTTCATGGCACGAGCGTAGCTGCTGCATGTTTCCCCTGTCCTCACTTCTCTCCACACGGGGCAGGAACAGGCTTCTGCTGTGGTACTTTGGTCTAGGGTTGGGAAGAGGCTGTGTGCTGAGATCCACGGGTAGAAATCTACCAGGGCTGAGCTGACCCACCCACGCGCTCACACACACACACGCGCGCGCGCACACACACACACACACACACACACTCGCACACATGGAGTTAACTAATCACACTTGAACAATTTAGCAAGCCATTCATTCATAACTTCCCCCTTTCTTATCTAGCGGTGGAGTATGCTTAAAGGCTGAGTTACTGGGAGACATAAAGGTTAGTGCTCTCAGGACAGCCATATTATAATGCATTATCTTTGAAGTCATTTAAGGCCAATTTAAGTGGTATTTAGTATAATATTTATGAATTAATGTAATCTAAATATAGGATTGTCCCCATAGGTTTAAACAGCCTGTTCTGTCGAAGCTTGCTTGTACCCAGAGCCTGAGATGTGTTTTAATTTAAAACACACAGGTCTCCATAATATTCTATTTAGTAAGTCAGAAGAAATCAACATTCCACACTTAACTGAGATTTACTGAAACACATGCGGGTGAGTGCACTTAAAGAGTGGAGATAGTCTGCAGTGAGAAAGCAAGACTCTTCCATAGACCTAAGAGCTACAGCATTCTTTCAACCCTTATTTAGGGGGGAAAAAGCACAAAATCCCCCAAAACCTCCTGGAAATCCACCACTGGAATCCTGTGGTTAGGACAGTCTTCCTACCTGACCCAAACCACACTCGGTAAGCATTAAACGCAGCTAGAAAAACGCCGTATGAGAACAATAGTTTAGTTCTTTTGCTGCTTTACTTTCTCAAAAGTATAAATAATTTTGAAATTTAAGACACCTCAGGGGTAGGTAAACAAAGCTTCCATTCATTATATTCTGTTCTGTTTGATTACAAAGATAGATGATAGAAAAATTAAAACCTTGTTAAGTTTAAGGACGTTTATGAAGGGTTTGTATAACTCAGAAATTCAAAGGCGCAAAGAAAATGAGCATTTAGTTAAGATGATATATATGTATAAATGTATAGATTTGTGTGTATGTATACGTATAGGAAAAAGAGATGTATACACTTTCATGCATATAGCCTTTGGGAAATGGAAATTTAGTTGAAAAGAAGCACAACGCAATACAGGTGCTGAATAAACTCCTCCATAATTGAAACATAAGGCTTGCCTGGCTGAAAGCAACACATACAGCATTTAGTACGTAGTAAACCAAACAAGTTTTAGGGAGGTAAATGCACAAACAAACTGGAATAAAACAGAGGAAGCTTTATGCCTTAGGTCTAAAGAACCACCCCTTAAAACAATCAAAATGCAATTGGATAGCCTGATGGAAGAGAGAGGGAAAAAGCAACCCCCTGTACATCATAATCTTCCGTACAGATGAGCATGCATGTGCATTTGATAATGTCAAACAGATAGCCCAGATTGCTTCATAAATTAGAAGGTTATATGTTAACTCTTTTTTCAGGGGTCTGGACATGGATTCTGGTTTCTAAAAGCAGCTGCAGCCAGTTATTATGTTGTTGTTACGGTTGTGTCAGCATTTCCAATACAAACTCCAATTTTCTGGGATCTCTCGCTTGGCTGTTAAGTTTTGCACTGAAAGCTGTTCTTCAGCTAGACCCACTACCATATCAACTAATCATCCTTACAAGAATGGATTTGCTTTAAAGTTACATAATGTGGAGGAAAGAAAGAAATTAAACTTTGTGTTTCTAGAGCTTTTGTTTCTTCTCTTACCTTTCTTCAGGTTAGACTTATATTTCCTACACATTTATAGATTACGACTGTTTTTTGTCCCTCAATATCTGCATATACTGGTGCCTTTGGGCATTTCAGGGAAGGAAAAAAAAAAAAAGATTCTTCTTTTTTTCTTAAAAAAATAGTGTCAACAACGAAATTTCATTGCATTTACTTGTCCAAAGATGGTTTTAATTAAAGGGTGAATCAGGAACTTATTAATTTCTGAAGTATTACAACAGAAACAGGGGACGGTTTGGTTTTACTTTATTTTATTTTTTTCTTATATTCAGCCAGAAGAGATCGGGATTGTCAGCACTGAATTAGGGGAAAAAATTGAGGATCCTTGTCACCTTGGATGAAAAGCATGGTTCATCTGGTCCCGTATCCTGCATCGGCCAGTGTCCAGTGACACAGACGGGGCTTTCTTTAGCAGAGGATTCAAATTGCATAGTATAATAAAAGCCAGGCAGCTGATGGAATAGTCTTTTGAAGGAAGTTGTCAGAAAGTATCTGGAAATTTTACCTGGGTAAAGAGTGAGTGAGATTGTAGAAAGTGTCTTGTGCTCAACCGAAAAGTGGATTGTACCTGTCAAGGAGGGCGGGCAGAGGACTGTCTGTGCACGGTGGACAAGAGCAAGGGGCAGAAGGGGCTGGATGACCGAGGAGGGCCACCCCTACCCTTAAGAGCTGGAAATACACAGCCACATTTTTCAGAAAGTCGTCAGGGTGTTTTTTATCATGCATACCCTGTGCGCCTGCATACCAGCCGCACTGACCCGACAGACCATAACGACACTAAAGGAGCTGTTACCATCCCTCCCGTCAATCAAGTGTGAACCGAGGCGGGTTTATGCGACAGGCAGTAATGGTTCCAAGGGAGAAAAAGTCGGGGAGATGATCTAGGCTGTTGGTCCGCTTACCTGCATTTAAAATAGAGAAAAATCATCAGATGCCCAGAGACTCACGTAGGTGCTGGCTATAGCCTTGCAATAATATTCCATAACCTGCAGCCTCCTGCAGGAGGCTGCAGGGCTCAAAATCACCTGTCCACCAAGTGTTGTCTGGTTTCTGCCCTGTAAGAGTTTGCACCAAGCAGGCGAGGTGTTAAGTGAGCTAAGCTGGATCCCAGCCTTAACAAACAGGCTGGTGTCTCATTAATCCCAGCATCATCTTTACTTAAGGGAGCGAAGGTCAGTTGCCTGTTTGATGGGCAAAAGTCAGTGAGATTTTTGCTATGACTTCGGTGGGTTCACATTTGGAAATCCTGGTGCGGGCTTGCATTTACTCGGTGTTTCACATTCCCTTTAAAATTCTGGATTAGGGATTCACACAGCAAGCCACGACACTTGCAGTTAATGCTACCAACTTCTAGGCTTGCTGGCTTGTCCTTTAACTTAGCTTTCCTTCTGTAAATGAAACTAAAACTAAAACTAAAACAAAGCTGAGGAACTGACAAAAGTCAGACCCCTGCCAGATTTCTCACTCACTTACCTGCTCCACCGATGCCCGTATGACTGTTGCCGTGGTTTGTCATGGCGGACTGACCCTTATGTATTAAAATCTCCAATGGAAAAAAGGAAAAAATAATAACCATATAGAGCTAAAGTTATGGCTTTTCTTCCACCGTCGCTTCACTAACTGAGCTGGGGTATATATTATAGGGGCATATCTCTCTCTGTAACTCCCTGAGATGCATCGTCGCATTTTGGGGATCGCAGGATCTATTGAATCACTTTATGCTGTAGCACTTGGTGTGCGCTAGAGTCAGGATGTCACCACAGAAATTGCATTTGTTTGCTTTTGTCACCGTGAGCCACAGCCTGAATGCACACACAGGTGAATGCAGCTTTTAATGTGCATTCATTATGTCCAACTGACATCCCCTCGATGGAAGAGAGGGCTTATTATTGTCGCTCCTTAAAATAAAGATGGATGAGAGCTTTAAACCTCTCAAATAAAGTGCCTGACCATACGTAGTAGCTAAAAATAAATCATATACATCCATCTATTCCATGTAAATGAATGGTGAGACATATAGATATAGACATTGTGTTAAGTTTGTCAAGCAGAAGCAGCCAAAAAATATTGATCAAGGCAAGGGGGAAAAATTGATAATGAACTGGACTCCAAGAAGACTTTAATTGACAGTGACTTCTGTGAACCAGCTTTGGACAGTATATATAAACTGACCACGATGTAACTTTATTGCAATGCACTCTCCTTTAATTAATTGTCACCTTTGTTAAGACTGGCTACAGATCAAAGGTTTAAAGTTACTTAACAGGTTCTTAGTAACAAACCCTTCAGATGCATTAGAAATATCCGACAGCTCAGCCAATGAGGCATGCAGATTTCGATCTACCTCACCCTTATCTGTTTATTTCTCCCTCCTTTGTTGAACATGGACAATCATTGTTTAACATTAACTATTTCATAGATGGCTTTGTTGTCAACATTGATGCTTCCTGGGATATACAGTTGCCGGTGAGAAGGGCCTTCACTGTTAAGTCTCTCAAAGTATTTTGGTGCCAGACAGTTGATTACACTTTAGTAGACCAAGGTGCAGTGCAGACGCAGTTTGTAATGCAGGCTATTCTTTCCTTTTTACGTGGCTGAGGTCTGTAATTTCCTTATTTAAGTCTGGAAAACATAAAAAGACATAGTTTGCATGAAAGGTGCGTCCGACAATGAACTTTTATGTGAAATGTTCGTATGCAGAGAGATAGAAGTGTGGCTGCCACATTTGTATATCACACACACGCTTTTATTATATATGCATATTAACGAAAACATGCATTCAGTACAGACAGGTGGATATAGGTCTGTAAATAGTTCCTTTCTAAAAGACAATACAGAGATCACACTCTTGCGTGACAGTGGCAGGTGACTTAACAGGCTATTCCTGGAATTATATGCAGAGTTTAATATGATACATAGCTGTTTGTTCATTATACTAATTTAATGATACAGTCACACTTAATTAATCCATCTCTGGTTTATTTGTGCATTGCGTCTGAGTCTCCGAAATATTTTAGAGGCAACCCAACCCGGCTGACTTCCCGATGTGCTGGGGCAGATAACTCTGGACATGAAGCTTCTTCAAACAGAATAAAAATGGAGCTTTGCAGACAGAGTTGGTCTGATGAGATCTGACTGCATATTTGGCCTGTTTCTAATTCAAATGCCTGTGTATATAATACACAGAGACTGTGTATGCACACATGTATCGAAAGGGTAGACTTACATTTGCACATAGTTCCTCTCCTTTTCAGTCCCTAAGGATAGATTCACATCACATAATATGCATCACTCACTGCAAACGCACACAAATATCTTTGTCGGATTCAGTAGCTTCTTGCAGGTAGATGTATAAAGCAGCATCAGCCTAATAATATCCTATAAAACAGTGCTTCCTTCCTAGGATCCAGAGGGATGAAGGTTGTCAGAAGATCAAAAGATATATCACAGTGTGCTTGTAGAAATCCCCTGATTATGTTTCCTCTCTATAATGCTCTAATTCACTATTTGATCAATTGTAAAAAGGCCAATGCTTTAGGAGGGGGAAAAAAAAGTATTAGGTTACTAGATGCTTGGGGGTGAGTGAAAATCACACCTAAAATTATATGTAGCAATACAGTAATGAGCTTATCAATACTTCTTTAAGGAATCTGACAGCCCTATAGGAGAGATTCAGTTCTGTGAGCAAAGGTCACAATATAGATATTGCTTATTAAGACTATCGATAGCCTGGTTGACCAATCTAACCAGAGACTGTATAATGTACCTGCTGTTAACAGGCAGGGAGGAGAACTATGAGGAATTTACAGAATTGCCCACATGTAATATTAATAATATTGATTGATTCTAATAATATAATAAGGTAAAGATGCACTTCTTTGAAATGGTGCATGGGGGGGCGGGGAGAGGGAGATACCTTTGCTGAGTATATTGAACTGGCTTGCACCTCTTTGAAAGCTAACCCAGAGAAAAATCAGTTTTCTTGCCTCTTACAGGCAGGGGTCTGTTCCTTGCGCATTATTTCACCTCACCCAGACAGAAAAATGAGATACCTTTTTCTCTGGGATCGGGTCTTTGTCTTGCAGCAGCTGAGGAGCCGGGGACCTGAGAAACCCAGAGCATCCAGGACCATTTTGGTCAACCAGTTCAGCCCTGGTCAGAACAGGATTAATCCCAGAGAACTCTTTTTCAACACAGCAATGCAATGAAAGTGCTTGATTTATTTTACTTTTTCACTTCTTTAGCACCATTTAAGAAATACGGGGAAAAAGAGGGTAGAAGTAACGTATATTCTATGATATGCATAATCTATAATTGACGGGAAAGGACTTTGCAGAGCAGCTACAGACCTGCTCCAGAGTCTTCAGGAAAACTCTACCTTGCCTGCAGCAGTGTTTGTATTGGGTCCTAAGTTACGGGCAGTTCTGCAAGATACCCGATAGTATGCATTGTGACTGCCTTCAGGTTGTTAACTTGTCTAAATCCATATACGCAGACCTGCTTGTTTCTGAATTTCTTAACTACTCCCTCTTCAGCAATAGGCTGCCTTATCTAGGTATGCTAGTTCGCTTTTTCCACTATACCATTCAGCTCGAAGTGTCTCATTCCAGTTTCCGTATGGTAGTTTCAAGATGGTTTGCATTTCATTATGCCTTTTTTCAGTTTACAGGGCAAGTGTTTTTCTTTTGTGAGCATTTAATTGCTTTTAAAAGCGATTTATTTGATCGCATTCCATCTTCAATAATACATGGATGAGGATGCAATTTTTCACCCTTTTTTATAAAGATATATTGTTATTCAGTTATGCTATCCTGTGGGGTTTTTTCTGGTTTTGTGCATTCGGAGGGAGTCTGGTCATTTTTTTTTGCTTTGTTTTCCTTCCTTTTTTTTTTTTTTATATATATTATGGATGATTTTTTTTTCTTCTTCTTTTAAGGAAAAGAAATCTCATTCAAGATACTGGCAATAAATGAGAAAAGTAGGAGTGGAAGTGAGAAATGGGCAAGACAACCAACAAAAATTCGTTGGCAAAGTCTTTAAAAGCATACCATTGCTGCATGTTTATTTGCAAGAGTCTAGATCCGGCCAATATTGATACCAAAGAAAAGAGTATCTTACAAACGATTTAACTTCAAGTTTAGTCATAGACGGGGGCGGGGGGGCGGAGGGGGGGGATAGGGGGGGCAAGCCAACCCATAGAAACACTGAAAGGAAATGAACATAAAGATCTTGCAGGCGATAAGGGTGATAGAGTGGTCCTAGGTTTTACATCCTACTATGGGTTAGTAAAAGTTAACAGCAAATTAAACAAACAAAGAAAGAAAGAAGAAAATCAAGCATTGTCATTCATTCATTCATTCTGGATTATTTCCTAGTCTCTAATACACCTCCGTGCTGCCCCTTTTAAATTGCTGCCTGCGCCTGCAGCTTCATTCAAAGGAAGGGCATTATCTGGTGGGTGAGGGCGGGTGGTGAGGATGCCTGGGTTCTAATCACAGCGTGGATAATTACTCACCAACACTCTCTGATGGAGTCACTTAAGCTCGGTGCCTTCAGGCCTGATCTGAAACCTGTTGAATCAATGGAAAGATTCCCATTGGCTCCAATGAGTTATTGATCTTTCATTTCCCCATCTGTAATATTAGGCCAGTTGGATTTTTATTTTATTTTATTTCTTTCTTTTTTTTTTTTTTTTAAAGGGAGAAGTTAATGGCATAAATTTGACTTTTTTCTGTCTCAGTAAAGGTTTTGGTGCATCTCTGATGACAAATGTGTTACGTCAGAGCCCCTTTCAGTGCAGATCAGGAAAACATGCTCTCAAAAAACATGCAGTGGAGAGGTGGAAAATTAGCTTTGCTCATTTCACTTGTAAATATATATTTGTGCCTGCTTAGCTAAGAAAGGGTCAATGGCAATTTTGCCAGTTTTCTTTGTGTAAGAAGGATTCAGCCTTTGTAATTCTCTTTCTACAGGAATATCATCATTCACTGATTCAGGATCTTGATTTTTTTTTTTCTTTCTTCTTCTAGTGAATCACATATATACTCTTCATTGTTATGGCAACTGAGGGAGCTGCAAAGCTCAAGGATTTGACGAAGGGCTGCATCCCACCTTTCTTCTCTAAGGGCCTGATCCAAACCTATTGTTTGCAATATGATTTGGATCAAGCTGAAGGCATCTGCCTTCACCGGGTCAGTAAAAAGAGCAAGTTCTCTCTAGACAAGTGTATTCCTGCCCTCAGTATGGGCAGATGGAATTGGCAGTCGTCGTCCATTTGCTGAGGACCGACCCAACACTCTCTGAAGTCAATAGTTAGACTCTGACCCAGCCTCACAAACAACAGGCAGACACCGTGTGCATCCTTAAGCAGGGATGTGAATGTCCCTGACTTTGGCAGAGCAAGGTAGTCCAGAAGGGAGTTTTCATTGCTGCTACATAAGAAGTAGCTTATTGTGGGGAATAAACAAGATTCCAGTGACCTCAAGTACCCAGTAACAATAAAATTAATTTAGAAACCTTTTCATTTAAAAGGATAGTTTCAGGTGATCTTCTACAACAAAGATCCCACAAGCAAGTGAATCGGGCTCCCTTTTTTTTTTTTTTAATTATTTCAATTGCAGTTTTTGTTAGTTCATCAATAGCAATATACGTGAGGTTGTTTTTTTGTGTGTGTTTGTTTCCATCCCATCTGTGCTTATGTCTTTCGAAATAAATGGAGGAGCTAGAGTGTGCATGTGTGTATGTATGTTTGTAGAGTCGATTATCTAACCCCTAGTCTATTTGAAATCATCACAGTGCACTCAAGTCAATGATATTCTGTCAAAGGCAGAGAGGAAGCGTGCGTGCAGTGTGAGTGTGTGAACGTGATGCTGTTTGATTGCCTGAAATCCAACTAAGTCTCAGTTTCAAAGGCCCGGGGGCAGCAGGGAAAGTATTTGTTTGTTTAATTATTTATATATTTACTCAGCTTTACCCACAGTGTTTGCAGATGGAGGGGGCGGGGGCGGGGCGGAAATTGAAGAAGGAATGTTGGGTTCTTGTTTGGAGGAGAACGTGTGTTGTATTAGCCTCAATCTGTTCTCCCATATAACGGCTGCTTTGTGCTGTTAAATGATCATTTGTTACTGACCGGCTCATTGAAAAAGGCCAGAGAGGTGCTAGTAGAATTAGTTTTTACGAGTTTATTCATAAAAGGAGTTGCACAATAGGTGTGTCTTTCCCCTGTCTTCTCCTTTATGCTGATCCAGGGACAGGACTTCTGTCAGCAGCTTCTTAACCCAAAAGGAAATAGCTGAGCCACTAGTGAGCACAGTGAGCCTGCTCCTTGTTACCCGGCAAAAGACACAGGTCCGATTGCCAGGTGAGCGGCTGGCTTACCAGGCTCTGTTCTCCAACCCCGACCCCTGTGTTTGCTTTCCATGTGCCGCACCTGGGCTTTTGCTGGCCCAGTTTGCATCCAAACCACCTTCTCATCCTCCCTTCAAGCTTCCTCCCCTGGTTGCAGGGGCAAGTGTGTGTGCGTGGACCACAAACTCAAACCTTTCCCCAGGGTCTGGTCCCTTCCCCAGGTGCCGCTCCAGGCTCTCTGCTCGTTTCCTGCAATGTCCTTCTCAGCCTACCTGTGCTCACGAGTCGTTTATTTTCCATAGCCAACCTCTGTCGCTACAGACCCTTTTTCCCGGCTCTCGCCATCTCTGTTCACACTCCTCTTCCCTCAGTTCAGCTCTGCACCACCGTTTTGCCCTCGTGCTGTCGCTGGCTGTCACCCCTGTAGAGAGCACTTCACTGGTTCATGTCGCGAGTCACCACTCTGATTCTCTCAGACCACATTAACTATCTCTCCTCCCTTTTCTCAGTTCTTCCCTGAACAGGGTTTGGAAAAAGGGAGCCATACCTAACCCAGTATTCTCAAAAAAAAAAAAAGAAAAAAGAAAAAAAGACAAAAAAAGGCCATGGGTAGTGGCAGACAGAACTGCACCGACAAAGTACACACACGTACACGGAGATACACAAACATAAGTATTTCTGTATGTACAGTCCTGAGAGAGTACACAGAAAAGGTGTTTTGTCTTTTTTTTTCTTTTGAGGTTCAAAGCTTAATGTCCTCTTTCAAAGATTAAAAAAACAAAACAGTGCAGTAAGTCTATAATTTCACCAAGGCAATCGCACCTTTCTTTTTTCACTTTTCTTGTTCCATTAAATCAGCAGCAGATCTCTCACACCTGAACAAAAATCCTGCATACATTTTCCTTTGAATTCTTAAAATCGTGATCTTATTCTTAACTATTCCTGGCAGCCCCTTTTGGGACTATAGTTCAGCTTCTTGCAAATATATTTTTCCCTGCTGTTTTGAAACATAACTACCCCTCAGCTGCAGGACCCTTCTCTAGCGATCGCAAATTAACGCAAGAAGGCAAAATAAGCCTCTGATGTAGTGCTGCATCAGAGTCTTCTTCATTCAGAGGTAGGTTGGAAGGGATTAGGAGCCCATTTCTAGCCCAGCCCTCTTACTAACCTTCTGCGTCCTGCCAGATCCTGTTCCTAGACCTTGTTCTTCCTCAGTTTGCAATGTGTAAAGAGGAATTTATGATATCCAGCTTTGCAAAGAGCTTTGTGTGTATTTAAGGCAGAAGTCATGCTGTAGCTTTAGCGGTGATGGTCTAAGGTTATAAATGAGACAACATTGGTAAGGAGAGGTAATATCTTTTATTAGTCCAGCTGATATAGCTGGGAAAAAAACGACAGACTTCCTTGTGTGCCTGAAAGCTTGTCTATTTTTTTCCAACTATATCAGTTGGTCTAATAAAAGATATTACCTCTCTCAGCAATCCTTGTCTCATTTGAGGGGTAAAGCATGTAGGTTGATTATTTAGGCCTGTTTTTTGTCTGGCTTGAGGGATTAGACACTTCCTCACCTAGGTGGCCAGGGGAAAAGCAGCTGGGTTGGAGTCCCCTTCTGTCACCTTCTGTGGTCAGCAGCAGTGGCCGTCTAACAGGCGTTAAGAGGCGCAGAGAAACTCTGACAGCCCCGGTTTTCTGATCCTGGAGATGTCCTTTCTTTTTTGCTGTTCTGCTCCCTTACGAAGCACCGCATGCCCTCTCCTCACCCCTGTGACTGTGATTTATTTATAAAATTGCTGCGTGTATGTGTGTGTGCGTGTGTGTGTGTGGGCAACCACACAAACATCCCCAAGCTGCCGAGCAAGCTGATGAGCATTTGCTAATGTATTTAGCAAGTAATAATGCAAACCACAGGAAAAAAGTACAGCGAGGATAACAGGTAAAATACTTAAGCCAGGGAAGACTTTGGAAGGAAGGAATTTTTCCCTCAGCTACAAATAAATTGCAGGCCCCTCCATGTCTGGGAGAAGCATTTTGGGCTTTTTTTGTTTGATTTCATAAAGCGCAGCTGAAAATACTGAGCAGCTGAAAAGAATCCAGAAGCAGGTAGCAGGTTTCCAGAAGCAGCAAATTCTACTCGTATGCATAAGGCAGCAGTAGTCAGAGGACAGCTATTACTTATGCTTGGCTTTACTACCAGAGAAAGCATCGGATCATCTATTCAGATCAGGATAGTCAGCTATGCCAAAGGTTTAATCAAATATTAAACATGGTCAGTAAACTTAAACCAACGTTGGACGTGCAGGAGTTCTGCTCCTTTTCAAGCACGGACTCTAAGAGGAGAAAGTTTTCTCCCATCTCCCTCTGATCGTGATTTCTTTGTGGCTGGAGGGATCCTTTTTTCAGACAGGGATGCACACTGGTGTATGTCTAGGTAAATACATGTGCATTTGGGGGTTTGCATGTGTGTGTCTTACCCTGTCAAGTAGAGACTGAGTTGTTTTTTTCCTGCAAGTTTATACCTTTCTCGCTCAGATTGTTTCCCATACGCTTCTAATTGTTCACCCCATACGCTTTTCTGTGTCCATCTGTCCCTCTCCAAATACAATACCTTCTCTCTCTCACTCCCTCTCATCATCCATTCAACTGAGTTAGAAAGGTGCATGCATCTAGATGCGTATGTGTGTGTATTTGCAAACCCGTGCAGGTAGATGCCCATATCTGGCTGATTATTGATAAATAGTACACGTACAAAGCCACATCTGCCTCCTTCCTATGTACATTTGGTCTGTATTTACACCCTCCAGCCCTTATTTATTCTGACGGGGGGTACTCAGAGGTAGAACATTTTGCAGGGAGTTATGGTTTACGATGTTACCTCTCCCTTCTATTATTCATTCTCTCTGATTTTTATCTAATCTCTCTTTGATTGTCCTGGTGCAGCTTAAGAGACAAAGTGAATTTTTATTACATCATCAATATAATCTCCAGCTAATCAGCATCTGTGTGCATTACCATGTCCCCTTTGGCTTTTCATCCGTGTCCATAAATAATAAGAATAATAATTGAGGCCGTTTTTGTGTGCGTGCGTGTGTTTGTGTGTGTGTGTTGGTATCAGGCGGAGAGTCACAGCTGCACTTTTTCATTTCAGCCAGCTTGTTTTAGCAACATTGGACCCAGCTTTGTGCAGATTGTCTTGACTATTGCCCAGATTAATTTCCTGGTGCCTAACGCTTAAATCATGGAAACAATTAAAGCGGACGAATCCATACTCATCTTCTCACAGCGATTGAACTTTGCTGTTAACTTGTACACACATTTCCATGGCGTTACAGGCAACATGCCCAGTGCCAGTGGAATTTGGAGCAGTTAACATATCCCCCTATACGGGTGTTTAACCTCTAAATTTTTAGCGCATACTTGCTACTCTTTCTTGGGTAGGAGGATAGTACGTTGCATGTCTTTCAACGGGAAGCTCGGAGACCAGATTTTTGGCTTTTGATTGCTGATATTTTTCCACAGCTTGCTGTGTAGCATTTAGCCTGCCACTTATGTCCACAAATTTTGCAGAGTTGAGCTCCTATACATTTTTTTCTCTTTCCTTTCCAGCTCTAGAAGAACAATGACAATAATACTTTCCTATAAAGTAAGACTCGTGCCGTACTTTGAAATTCTCATCCTCTGTACAGATGGCTTGTGCATTTTAAACAGAATCACTCTTTCTTTTTAAAATTTGGCAGTGCGAGGCAATGGAAGTGCCTCTCTGTAAACCAGGCAGACTTCAGATTGGCTTCCCAGTGGCTTAGGGTGATACTCGCATCCGATACACAAGCTGTAACGTTCGCATCCCGTCCTGCAGTGCCAGGATTAGTCCTTTCCGAGTTGTCTAAGACTGATCACAAACACTGTGCCAGAGTTCAATCAGATATGACAAAGTCTTCAATAAAAAAGGCATATACACTCATGGACAAATTTTAGACCGATGTACGAAACGGCAACAAACCCCTTGGGAAAGGCCTGTATCTCTTCCAGATGAAATGTAGTTATGGTATAGAGCCGTCCATCCAGCAAAGTGTGCGCTTAATTCATATTGTGGAAAGCCTCCCAGAACGCAATAGGTTCTTAAAGTTGAGCAGGTGCTTAAATGCTTTGCTGGATCTGTGGAAATCTGCAGTTCAGATGAAATAATTAAGCGTAGGGGTATTACAGAAGCCAAGTGAAAAGCATAATTCTGTGACTCAGAAATAACACTCCTTCATAGCTGTGGCAGAACACTGAAATCATGAAAGAAACACCATGTACCTTGTATACCTTGCAGCGTGGATTGGGCTAAGACCCTTCCTATATTTCAAAATATTTCCTTCCTGATTATTTTTTTATGGACAGTTTCTGATTAGATTTGTCCTGGGAATGGGATTTGCTCTGAGCAAAGAGAAACACGGAACATTTTCAGTTCTCATCTTCAGTTTTCTTTTTCTAAACCAAACCCTTTTCCCTGGCCCCTCCAGCTCCCATCCCTGTTTTGACAAACCAACTCATTTATCAGATGGGAAAAAAGGAAGGGGGGAACAGGAATATTTTTGGTTGCTTCTGTTTTGCATGATATAATCCCCCTCTCCGCTTAGCACCTCCGTAAATAGGATCTCTGATCTGAAACTGGTCATAGTTTATCGCACTCAGGACTAGACCAGATCGGGTCCTGAGTCTCTATCGACCACCTAATAAAGAGACCAGAGTTTTACACCTTAGACAAAGTTGACACTTTGGAAAATATGTCTTGATTTTCCTGGATCCATTATTATTTTGCCTTTTAATTTTTGAGGTTTATTTGCATGTGTATTACTAGGCCACTATTTATTGATTCACTATTTATTTATGCCCTTTTGTCCCTCCTTACACCTTTTCTTGCCTAGCATCCCCAAACCCAGCAGCTAAATCCCCTGGGCAGGTATGAAACCAACATCATTCCTGGATAAAAATCTACCTTGAAGGATGAAGAGCATCCCCCGTTTGTAACTGGAAGGCATGAAAAAGAACACATCACTTATCTGAATTTGCTGTTCATCCAAGCACTGTTTATGGAGATTTACAGTACCTTGCCTGTGCAAAGAGCTCTATTGCATGGTGACTGCTGGAGGATTTTAGGTGGCGGTATTAGCTGCGGTATTAAAAATGCAGCGGAAGGCACGGGGTGGGAGATTAGTTGGATAGAAAGACCCATGAATGAAGGGTTAATTACATTCAAAGAGGCCATCATATGGAGCAGAAGAGGCAATAGGTTTCTTTTCTTCAAAATTTACTAAATAGCTGGAAACACGGTTTAATGAATTTTAATGGGATCTTTCTGAATCCTATGCATATTGCATCTGCTGACTGTAGGAAGTCAAAGTATTGTTGAAAGGGAGGGTATTGCCCTACTTTAGGTTTCACAGTTCAGTATTTAAAAAAATATTCTGCAACAAGCACTTTATTCAATATATATTTTTCTCCTTATTTAATTCCCCCCCCCGCCCCTTGCAAGCGGAAAAGACTTTCGGGATCTGTGAGCCCTCAATACCATAGATTATTCTACTGTTATATAACACGTGCTTTACATTTATTGAGCCATCTTGTGCCGTCAAGATAAAGGAGGCCTTAGTATTTTTCCCTGCTTAGGAGCCATCTATGAAGACGTTGTGATGAATTCTGCTCTCAGTTATGCCCATGTAAATCTAGAGAACTGACTCCCGTGAATTTTTTTCAGGATTACCGTGATATAAATGAGATCAGGATTTGTCCCGGTCTGTTGGGAGTAAGAACGGAGAGAAAGAGTCAGAGTTCTCTTTTTTCCTCTGCAGTTGGCATGGGCTGGAATGGGATCGTACGCCGCACAACTCATCTCTGTGCGGGCTCCAGCAGGGGCGGCAGAAAAGCAAATCTTTTCGACTCTGATGCAACACAAACAAGATATTCACATGGTAGAGAGACAGCGGGTCATTTAGCAGCATGTCAGAAAACTTGACTGCAACATCTTCATCATGCTGATTTGTGCAATCCAGCATCATCTTCTGCCTCAAATTCAAAGGGAAACTGAGGCAGGGCACGTAGTGAGCCTGTCTTAGAACAGCTGTGTCTGGCTCCTGCCTGTATTTTTACATTTACCTTCACTATGTTGAGGTCGTGCAACGCCTTTGTAACTTGAATTTTCTCTGTCGCTCTTTGTGAAAATACCAGGCACCCTCTCAGACAGCTGATAGTATAAGGTTGTCCTATTTTTCATTAACCTGGGGCCCAGTTTTCCTTCGGGGTGAAGAGAAAGTTGCTGAGACCCTCTCAAAAGAGGCTTTGAGGTTCCCTTGAAGCCAGCAGGAACTGACAGGGCTTAACACTTTGGAGGACTGTGTTTAGGTCTGTTGAAGAAAATCTGCACTGTTTTATCTGCAGCAGCATGATTAGAATGACCAAACTTCTCTATTAGAGGCATTACAATACCTGTATATAAATGGTTTCACTGACATTTAAATACACATATGCACATGCTAATAGGAGAAGGAAGGTAAAAGCATGCTGGCATCAGGCGTTTTTACACCAGTGCTGCTGTGCCCACGCTCCATGATCTATTGGGATAATGTTTTCGGTAACAAGGTGGTGTTATGCTGGCTCAGGGCTGCGGACCCAGAGCGTATCCCAGTGCAGGAGCCAGAGCTTCCTAAGAACAGAGACAACCTCAGAACTGGATCTGGAGTGAGACTATCCAGACTGAGAACAGCAGGAGGACTTTGCACCCCAACTTTTGTAAAGAAGAAAGCCAGGTATTTAAATGCACTTCTGCAGGACTTGAGATTACACCTCTCCCCAGTATGGAGTTGTTGTTGCTTTTCCCCCTTTTCTCCCCATCCTTCCCTCGTGTGTTTCAGATCTTTCTCTCCTTACAAGCAGACAATGTGATGCCTGCTTGAATGGCACAGATAAGTTAGCCATGCAGCTCGAAGCACCAGCCCTAAACCACCTAGCCTCCCTTTGATCTGAAATCAAAACAAAAGACGTTGGAATCAAAACAATCCTTTGCCAGGTAATGGTTACTTTGTGCGCTTTGCCTTAATTCAGCTGCATCTCTTTGTATCATGCCCAGATCTGCACTCGTGTTAATACTTTATCAATGTGCCAGCAGGCTGCTTCTATCGTGGATACAGCTGTGCAGAAGCTATCAGCATTTTTAAGTAAAGCGCTAAACAATTCTTCAGGTGACAGCAAACTGTTATTCCCTTACCCCCCCTCCAGTTCTTTCCTCTTCCTCTCCCTCACCAAGCCCAGATGCTGAAGCCCTTATTTTTATGTCAGCTTCGTGCTAAAATTATACAACCCAAATGCATTTTACCTTCTTTTTTTTTTTTTTTTCTCTTTTCTTTTTTCTCTTTATGGGGGCCATTCTTACTCTAAGGGGTGGAGAAAGAGAGGCACAGAAATCTTTCTGAGGAGCTGCAGACAAAATGAACCTCACAAGGTAGCAGCCTGTCTTGGTGGCTCATTCCCTCTGTGTTTCAGGTGAGCCGCTGGGGTGAGCCAAGAAAAGCCACGCACCTCACCCAAGTCCTGCCATGAGGACAGTCTTTGATTCCAGCCCTATCTAGACTTTTAACGCACCATTACGGTGTTGTTGAGAGCTCGGAGTTAGAAGAGATGTCTTTTTTTTTTTTATCACTAGCTCAGCTGTTGGTTTACTCCGTAGACGCTGAGCAAGTAATTTCTAAAGAAAAATTAAAACTGGCTGTCACTTTTTTTAGTGCCTACTTGTTTTGTATGCTCGTTGTGTGTGTGCTTTAGGGAGGGGGGTCCCTACTGCAATTGGTGTTTCAAGCTGGACACTGTCAGTTAGGGATTGATTTAAAAGAACTCAAGATATTTTAACTTGTCGGCATTGTGTTTCTGATCCTTGCTCTACAAAACTGGATAAATAAAACTTCCCCATGAAGAACTTTTGAGATCTCACAGAAAGTTAACAAATTGACATTCACTTGAAGTATCAGGGATCAGACCTTGTTGGACTTGCACATACTGTGTTAACAGATATTTCCTAACAGGCAGATCTCTGCCAGATTCTTGCTCAAGGGAATCCAGACTGTTTTGGTGAATAATAATTAAGCCACCCCATTATTTTTTTTTTTTTCTCCTTTTTCCTCTTCTCCAGAGAGGGATAGTTACTGAGGCACAAGTATCTGAGAACAAACTTTACTCCTCATATGTCTCCTTCAGCACTGACCCGCTCCTAATAAATCAGCTCGCATTTGATATAGGCAGGACCAAGGTCAGCCTAGCTTGACTCTCGCTCTCTCTTCAACACACCAGATACAATGCTGCCACATTGTGGCTCGTTCCTATCTGTTCTGCCGCACACACTCGCCCGGCGCTCGGATCCTGCAACGACAGCATCCTGGTTTTCTCTCCAGGGAAGGACGGTGGAACTCCAACTCACTCACCGCGTGGCCGGGGATGCAACCCAGCCCCACTTGCCTGCACAATAGGCAGAGACCAAAAAAGATCCCCTTGCCAGTGGTCATAAATTACAAGCCCCTTGCGTGCTCCCATAGTTTGTCTTGTGTGGCTGCTGGTGCTTCTTACAAAGACGCTCCGAGTTGGAAGGGATGGTGTAGGAATGCCAAACTTTATTTCTCTGATTGACACTGCCTGCTTTACGTTTACCCCCTCTCCAGATCCTTATAGAGGTGGATGATCCTTTTGGTGCAAGGAAAATATATTCATAGAAATGAGGGCAGGATAAAGCCGCTCTTCCTAAACATTCCTTCTCTTTATTGGCTGTCAAGTTCTTTATTCTCCTTATTTTTTCTCCCATTGCTTTTTTCTTTATTTCCTTCTCTCCTCTGGGAAAAGAAAAACACACACACACACATACAAAACCACAGCAGGGCAGGAAATTAAACCTTTCCACAAAGATGCTTTGGTAAGATGCTGGCTTTTCACTCATTTATTTTGCACTGATTATTTTTTATAGGAGGGAAAGGAAGGAGTGAAAGTGAGGGATGTGACAGAGAGGGCAAGTAAGTAGAGGAAAGAAAGTCCTTTAATTTATTTGGAGAGCTCTGTCATTGTTTTTTGTTGTTTTTTTCCCCACACACAAGAAAACCAGAAGAGCTTTAAACCCATCAGCAACACTCACATGTATTAAATGCCAGGTGGAACTGCTCCCATTTTCCTGGATACGATAAGGATAATGGCTTCCTCCTGGCATGATTCTACCCATTTTGTCCTGGTTAGGCAAGTCTTAGGTGTACTGAAACTCCACTAAGCATTCAAAGGCTCCTTTTAATTCAGGAAATGAATTAATTCCTTTATACTAAGAGGTTGTTTTGAAGTAAAGCCATAACGCCCCCTCAAAATCCTCTTGCTCTTTTAGGATGGTATGAACCATTACAGCCAGGAAACACTGGATGTCTCTGGTTCCTCATTCACCCCTGGTGCTCCCCAGATTTGCCTCCCTGCAGTGAATCCTCAGAGAGGATCTGGCTCTTCAGGATACTGAAACCTAAAGAGCAGGAGGGCAGTACTGCAAGTTTAGGAACTTATACTTTAAAACTATCCATGAATACCAAGGTTAGTTGCTATTGCTGGGCAAAATGTGCCCCAGACAAAAAGAATCCAGTGCTCATCCATAGAAGTGTCTTACCCTTTCTGGAAGCAGGCTCAGATCTTGAGGTTGGCTCTTCATGTTCAAGTGTGATAACACACAGCTATGCCTGAGTCTCTGCAAAGCCCAACCATTGGCGGCAAGCAGGAAATTTCCCCACATCTCATGTGCAGCATGGGGTAGCCTGGGGGAATAAGAATAGAGAAAACTCTCTGTCATTTCTCCATCTCTCCCTGGTGGCTATTAGCAAAGGCTACACCTGCAGTCCCCATGCTGTACAAACACTGGCAGACACCTGATGGTGTATTTGGTAAAAGTTTTAAACAATTTCCATTCGGAAAGACTCCAAAACCCTGAAAACAATGTGTTTTCTGTGACTGCTTGGTTTTATGTTACTATTGGCATAAAATCACACGAAGGACCACACATTGCATGCTCTTATTGAGGGAGAAGGACAACCTTAGAGAGAAGAACGCTGTTAATAGAAGAACAAACCTAGTGAAGAGCAGGAGGAGACGTCAGAAAAGAGTGGTTTCGTAACCAGAGGAGTGGAACTGGGACTCCAATCCCCAGAGACCTGGTTAAAGTTGGGATACTTGTAACTCTGACTGAAACAAGGGGACTGTTCCAGGATCTGATTGAAATAAGGTTCCATTCCAGGGCAGCATTTACTGAGACGTTGTGCTGTTTCAAGACCTAAGTGCTTATTTATGCACTTTTTGTCTGGGGCAAAGTTCTGTGACTCAGTTTCCTGAACTGCAAAGTGAGCAAGATAATAACCCATGTCTGGAAGGGTAGGATGCAAAGACTAATTCACACTTGTGAAATAACTGAGATGCTTTGAGGAAGGATCGCTAGAAAGGCTGAATAATTTTAAAGGCCACAGGAGATCAATGCACAGCAAAAGACATGGGGTTTGCTAATATTTTTTTAAAGCACAAGAGAACATTCAAATATAGACTGTAATAGTAAGGTCCTTAGATTATTTTCTTGCAGTTTAGCTTTTGATTATTTATTTTTAATTTTGTTTTTGGTAATGTATTCATTACCAAATGATCACATTTGTATTATATTTTTCCAGTAACAACTGAAACCAGGGCCCCATGGTGCTAGATGCTGCAGAGGCACGTACAGACCTACCATATTGCAAATGGACACAAACAAGCACACGTCCAGTAGGAGAAAAGAAGTACCAGATCATGATCTAATAGGTTTGTTTCCCAACCCTGAGTTGCACTGAGATTAAGACTCAGATCCTTAAAGGCACTTAAAGCCCAACTCCCATTGAAATCAATGGGTGTTAGATACCTAAATAGCTTTATGGATCTGAGCATAAGTGACTTATCCAAGGGCAGAGGAGCAATCTACAGCTGGGTTGGGAATCAAACACAGATTATACAAGTCCTGGTCTGATTTCTTAATCACAAAATCATCTTTCCTCTCCATATTTCATGCAATAAATCCCTGGCATTCACTTCACAACATGGATACATAATGCCCATCCCATAGCATCACTGGAAACCTGCAATGGCAAAATTGGTTTTCTACAAACCAAGTCCAGCTACAGACACACCAGTACACTTTGTCTGCGCTTGGGGTTGGTTTCTGCTCTCCCTTACACCATGGAATTTGCTATGGCCTTCAGAGTTCTCTCCCTAGGTTTACATCCAGGTGACAGAGAGCAGAATCCAACCCCAGCACTACAAGTTCAAACATTTTTCACCCGGCTCTAGGGAGGGGATGGATTAGACAAACTGAACTTTCTGAAAAGATCAATATGGAACATCTCTTTCAATTATTCTCCAAGGTACTAAGCCTGTGAAGTCGGTTATGGTGCATTTATAAATCTTTCCAGGCGGGGCTGTCTGACATCCTCTTCTTCCACCTTTATTCCTCGCAAGCAATCCCTTATTGCCTGGGATGGGCTGGCAGGGCAGAGTTACTCACGGCAACTAGCAGGGAAGGATCAGGCCCGAGCCTCTCAGAATCAGGACAAATGGGGACCTTTTTGATCTCCCTTCCCTGGACACTAACATTCACATAATCAGAGATGCAGCTACAGAACAACAGGGGGGCCAGAGCCAAACCTTATGAAAGCTACTGCAAAATCACCAAGGCTAGAAGGTATTTCAGAAGCTAAACATGTATGTTATATATCCCAAAACAATCACAGCCCTGACAGATAACTAGTTTAGATGCAGCTCTATAGGGGGATGGGGTGGGAGAGCCCTTATGCCAATACAGCTCCTTCAATTCATGGAACAGGTTTAAAGCCTACTCAAAAAATTATGCTGAAGGTGTTGATTTAAGTTCAGTTATCTCCTACAAGCCTGCTGGCTCTTCTCTGATACTGTGAGGTTGAAGTCAGGACTCGGAGCATGCAGGGAGAGTCTTCTCGAGGAGCATGAGTCACTATAGCATAGCTATGGTTTTCTGTGCTTTTACCTGCTAGGACTATAGGAAACCTGCCGGTTAAAACAGCATCAGGGTCACTTGAGATGTAATCTGTGCCCCTAACTCTCCCTTTCCAAGCACCCCTGCCTAAGATTAAGCTGTCAAAAATTTTATTTTGTTTTCTGCCTTGGTGTCTGGTTAGGAACTTCTCTCAAGGTGTTAGCTGAAAGGCAGTAATGGGCTCAGGCAGCAAATGCTGTGAGTGTTTAATACATATAAGCTATTTAGACGTTGCTTCAACAAGGCTGCAGGATTAATGCATGTTAATTCCCATCTTCCAAATCCTATTGCAGACCAGGCTGAAAGACACCACTGCCATGGAACTGGCTGCACTTCTGCAAGGCTGTTTCTTTTCTGTAGGGTACAGTGAGCCAGCTTTTGGGGTGCACCTCAACACCAGGATGAGCTCATGGCTCCTCTTAGGGTGAAAGAAAGTCCACACAATGGTGTAAAGAAAACAGATAGAAGCGGGAAAATTCAGTCTCCTCTCTGCATTAAATGCACCCTTCTGCTTCGCACGGTGTGTTCGTATTCTGTGGTTGGCTCAGCTCTAGGCTAGAGCTGTCCCCCGTGTCACCCCCAATAAGGCCAGGAGACCCCCTGTGCAGGGTGCTGTACAGATGGGGGACAAAAAGACAACTCCTGCCTCAAGGCACTGGGACGCCAAGCAGGGGACAAGAGACACCAGATGGATACCAGCAGACAGGGGAAGTGTGAGGAGACGCTGAGACGATATTCGGCAATGTGGTTGGCAGCCATCTCAGCAGCCCAACTGCTCCAGGTGCCCGGGCAAGAGCCAGGGGTGAGGAGGGGCTTGGTGGCAGCCAGAGGGATGGCTTTCAGTCTTGGATAATTAACCCAGCAAACATGAAAGCCACCCTGGGATGTCTCCCAGCAGGCCCCTTCTTGACCTTCCACCTCTTCTTTACCCCAATCTGAGAAAGGGCAGGACAGAGGGATGTCTTTGCATCTTGGCCACTCTGACAGGAGCACTGGGGAGATAACGTGGCCTGGGAGGGTCTGCTTTAACCATGTGTTTTCACATGGGGGACAACTCTGCAGTCCTTTGCCTTTGCTTTTATGGAATCAGGAGTTGCAGGTGTTCACCAACAGGGTGGGGCAGGGAAGAAGGGGAAGCTGGCAGTTGTGTGAGAAAGGCTGCAAATATGTCTGGGGAAAGCATTTTTCTCCATTTCTTTGCTTCCAGACAACCAAACCCCCAGCAGATAGAAGGGTAAAGCGCTTGATTTTTCACTTACTAAGGATTTGGTCCTGTGAGGTCCTGCGTCCCCCAAAAGGGACATTTAGGCATCACTGTAACATCCTTTCCCCACCAAACCCGGAAGCCGTGGCAGATCAGAAGACCTCCTCACTGTCGCTGGGTGGAAACAACGCTGTGGGGCAGCAGTGGGGAAGGCACTTCAGGAGCAGCTGCTGATTACGGCAAGTAAAACCATCCATAACCTGATCCTAACTGCAGGATCAAGCTGCAGTAAGATTGAAAAGGATCTGGCATTCCCGGGGATAGCATTCAGCATAAGTGCCAGCCTTATCTTAACCCAATTGGTGCTGTTAATGAGGGGATGTTTAGGCACCGAGGAATATTTGCATGCAGTGACTGCGTAAGGATTGAATCTTTCGGAGTGAAATTCCTAGTGTGAGACAGCCTTGGTGTATGCTATGAAGAATTAATATTTATAGATAGCGATAGCTGGGAATTTCTATACAGAGGTACATTTGCATTTTTGGAACTTTTAAAGAACTTTTTTTTTTCTTTCTCACTAAGTAGAAATAACTTGTTGATACACAGCATGTAATATGAAAGGGTGATTACTGTTACATTTACAGATATTTGAGCAAAGTGCACATAATAGATGCATTTTTACATTGTAGTGGTTACATTATCTAGAAAAAACAGACACGCACACGACTACATTAAAGATTTAGGGCTCTATCCTGCACCATTTAAATCAATGGGAGTTTGTCACTGATTTTAATGGAAGCTAGATAGGGGCTTATATGCCAATGTAATGCAGCTGCTAAAGAATAAATATCGACAAAAATGGGTCAATATATTGGTGTCTTTTAAGTGCTAAAACTGTACTTTGTGATACCTATTGCAATTTTTTGCATGTTCATTGTAACTGCAGTGCAGCCATCCTTCTGCTAAAGAACAGGATGTGGAGGGTACCAGTATTCATTGTGTAGTAGTGACACCTTCAGGTCACTACCAAGACCCGTCACCTCTGTGCAAGGTGCTGCACATCCACGTGTGGAGAAAAAAATTGTCAGTGAGAGATTTGATGACTTGACCAAGGACACAGGGCACATCAGTGATGAACATGGCAGTGAAAGCCAGAGACCGCAGCTCCAGGGATGAATCAGAATTACAGACCTGCAAACGAAGTCTGGCTTGGGAGGTTCAGGATATTTTTTACCAGTGGCGGAAGAAAAAAAAGAAAAGAAAAAAAAATTTAGGTTAAGCTCAAAAATTAATTTGTTTTATTTTCTAAGTAAAGAAGAAAATCTGAAAGTATTTTGAGCACTTTCACAGTAGGGCATCTTGCATCTATACGTTTCTTAAAAAATAATAACAACACCGTGTCCTGGCTATTTAAGAAAAGAAATTATTCCTACACATAAACTTTTTTTTTTTTTTAGAAATCAAAGAAAATGTTTTGACTTTATCCTTTTTATGTCCTGCTTGAAACAACTTGCCAAATTTCCTCCAAATCTGTGAACAGCTTTTCTTCCTGCTAAGCTATTTTTCTTCTACAAATATCAGCTGACAAAAAAATCATGCAAGTCTAGTCATCAAGCTAACGGTCTGCTCTCAGTCTCTCCAAACTAAGCAAAAAGTAGACAAAATAGAAAAGAACTTAGGAAAGAGACAAAGAGGACAGAAAAAAAGCAAAAAGGATTTCTTCTTCTCTTAAAGTGGCAGCCTGGAGTATGGGGATATTACTCTGAGATGCATAAGAACCACTAGAAACAGCCACCTCCATATGAACAGAGAGAGTGCTGTACTCTGCCTCCATCTAATACGTGAGATTTATAAGTGCTTCAGCTCCCCAGAGGCACTCAGGCATATTGCTATATATAGGACTGTTCCCAGATTACAGAATGCTTTCCCTTGACTGTAGTGTTAGCAGACCACAGGGATTTTTTTTCTTCTTTAAAAAAAACCAACAAAAAAAACCAACAAAAAAACCAGCTCACTCCAAGCTATTTCCTTTTGTTTGCTCCACCACCAGTGTTAATCATTGCATGGAAGTGGGTTCAATGTCCAGTTCAGAAGCAATCCTAGGCAAATATAAATAGCTCCTCCCGGGAAGCGACAATATTTGTGTGACACATAATGTGGAAAATAGATTTGTTTTCTGAACGAGTTAGCTGGAAAATCAGTTAGGGCCCTGTCTTGCCTTCAGCTGCGCCTCCTGTGGGGCCAGGGCTGGGCAGCAGCAGGGGCTGAGGATGCTGGGCTTGGAGGTGGTGGAGGGCACAACCGGTGGCCAGCATCGCCCATGGCTTAGGGTGAGCTGCGTGCATCCCATCCACACCAGAACCGTGGACAACTGTCATGGCTCCCACCTCCCAGTCGGGGTGTTTAGGTCAGGAAGTCATTGTTTTAATCTGAAGCGTTCACGGGGACAGCAACCATTGCCCCTGCAGGAACCACAAAGAGGGGAACTGGGCATGGTCCGCTACCACTCCCATATAGGACGTGGTTTTATACCTTTTGGGGAAGGTAGGGACAGACCCTACAAGGGTTCTGAGTCCCTTCTGTGCCAAGCTGCTTTCCCTTTTCTGTTTATTTGTTTCTCTTTGCCCTCCTTCACTCTTAAACTGGCCAGCGATTTCATACGCCTCTGCTTCTACCTTCACTGGCCCCTCCTCCATTTCTTACATTTTTTTCATGCTTTCCTTCCCTGTCATTATTTTTGTCCAACAGCTATTTGTTCAGTAATCTCCCCCAAGAGATTAGCACACTAATAGGCAGTCAACAAAACAAGAAAGAAAGAAAGACACAGTACTTAAAGGATGAATACTTGGGAGAGAGCATCAGTCTTTTGATGTCCTGATTCCAGTCGGGTTTATTTGCTATATATATGTCTATAATAACTATACATCTTTGTACCGCTGTCCTACTGCTCAAAAAGAGATTTCTGATCGCTTTGCAAACCTTATACCTCTCCCTCGCTTGCGGGGAGGACAAAAGTACCAGCATTCCCAGTACCCAAAGGGATACCCTGGGGCACAGAGTCACCCACGTATTTTGGGCAGTTGGATGGCTTAGCTGCAGAGTCAGTTCACCCATCACACACATTTTCCTGCCCTCTAGGCCAGCAGCCCCCAACCTGAAAACATCTTCACACCTTCCACGTTAACCCCATGGGTGTTCCTGTTCTAGGCAACAGGAGTCTGTGTCTCCTGATGGTTGGATAAATAACATGGTGCAGAACTGGGGCCCTGTCTCCAAACACAGATGCTGTATTTTCACTCAGTCGTGGCTTTCTAAAAGAATATCATCCGATCTTTAGTGACCCTACTGCGCTGAGTGGATAACAGCCAGGCATTTAATACATGCTCAGAAAAAGGTAGAGGAATTCAAGGGGGGAAAGATGGCTGTAACTGCATCACATTTTGCAGTGTGGTCTGGCAATGGATGAGAGTATGCTTTTTAAAGAAAGTTTGGTTTTGCAGGCATGCTCCTTCTCTGGTGGCTGCTTTTGCTTTGTTTTTCCTCAGACAAATTCTTCTTCTAAACTGGCAGCGAAGACTTACTTAGGACTGCATTAGGGGCTCTTGAAAACACCCTTTTTTTCTTCCCTGCAAATTGATACCACACACTTGGGCGATTTTATTTTTTTTAACAGATTGGTAGGCATTCTTTTCATTTTCCCCTTGTGATTTTATACAGAACACTTTTTCAGGCAGATCTTTTCGCACCCCTCTAAAGCAGTCAATGAAACCATTCGCGTGCATACAATTAAGCACAAAGGGGAAAAAAAAAAAAAAAAGAAAAAACTACAGCAGCCTAATAATTTCATCTGAAAAATCCTCCAGATTGTTAATATTCTGAAGTAACAAATCCTTTTGAACATAATTTCAAAAAGTCATGCATGTGTCTAACAGTCATTTTAAATACCCACAAATTTGGGAACATATGGAAGGTAATAATTTTAAAGTGATAATAACATCATATATTCTGCCCCCAGCTCGGCCCTGATCCTGCACAGTTGAAGCCAGTAGGAGCTTTATTATTGACTTTGTTGAGCATATGATGAAGTATTTAATGGGGTGCAGCCTCACTCATGTCAAATGGATTGTATGTGTGTAGCAGAATTTGCCCTTGCATTTCTGGTAATTTGTAGGACAAAAAATACCTAGCTGGCTCCAACATCCAGAATTCATAGAGGGACAACAGGGGGACCTGTACCTGGGTAGTGAAAATGCAGGAGGGTGGATCAACAGGACTAAACTTCGCATCTTCATATATAGGTATCTTAGGTATCTAATATCCTAGGATTTATCCCAAAAGATCAGCATACCATAGCATTTCTTTCCCAGTGTACACAGAAGAGTGCACACTGTTGTTATTAGTTTGGAAGGCCATGAAGTTGCTACTTGTGATTTCAAGGAAAACAAGAAATCTGAGTTTAAAGGTTAATAGAGCTTTATTCCCAGCTCTGTTGCATTCCTAAAAATGGAACAGACTTTCCAAATTATAATGTTGGATTAAAAATCTTGAGATGAAAGACCTTCAAACATTTTATCTCAAAACACTACCTTTTGAGATTTCTAATTGTTGTTTTGCACTATTTCAATCTTTAAGAGTCAGTTTTTCTCAGTTGACACACAGGCTGGAAAATGTACTTAAAAATAATAATAAAAAAAAGAGATTCTCATACATTTTCACACATTTTGAAGCTGGCTGTGGGGAAGCAGAGCAAAGCACACCAGGCTTGTAGAAACTGGAAAAGAGCAGTACCAAAAAAAGAATGGCAAATTAGTTCTTTGAGTATGCACATGATGCCTTATTTTGAAATTCAGGTCTCAAAATTATCCTTTAAGTTTTACTTTACTTGCTATTCATTCCCATTCACCTTGTTGTGGAGTCCAGTGAACACAGGTGCTGGCTTTATAAACAAAGCTTACATCTTTGAGGGTTGCTTAGAAAAGCCTTTAAACACTAAAGATGAAAAGAAAAAAAAAAGAAAGAAAAAGGAAAGAAAAATGTTGCTTTATTAAGAATGTAAGTACAGCCATACTGATTCAGAGGTATGGAGTACACAAGGCCGCTCTGCACCCAGCAGTGGCCATAAGCAGATGCCAAGAGAACGGTAAGAACAGGGCACGTATATGCAATGCCTCCCTCAAAAATTCTCCCAGCCTCTCACCATTTTCAGCCCAAGGGATTTCCAAAGCCTGACATGGTTCATTTCTTCATGTAATAAAATATAATGAGTAATTTCATCATTGTGGGGAAGTGATCCACAATTCTTCAAAACAGTACCATATGCACACTGCATCTTTCACCTAATTCCGTGCGTCCAGTGAATAGAGAGGAGAAAAGTAATTCAGATGGTACAAAAAAGCCTTGAGCAGAGTCTTTTGGAAGCACCCAGAAGGATATACCAGTCCAGAGACCTAGCTGGAGCATACAAGGTTTGAATATGTCTTTTAGGACTGGCTGTAAGGATATATACCCCTAGTATAAGAAAAAGAACTATCCCATAATTCTTTGGAAAAAAGGTACATCTGGAACCAGATCAAATGCCTGCAATAAAAGCTGAATCCATGTAAAATTCACCCCCATTTAACATTTCACTCTAAGCTTCAGGTTCAGCTAGATTAGATTTGAAGTCCATCTAACCTTTCAGATGAGCCTGGAGTTTGAGAAACATGGAAGACTTGCTTTTGCAACATTATCATGTGGATGAAACACTGGTGAGTCTTTCACTTGGAAACAGCTATCAGTGCTCAAAACAAAACTTGAGTAAGTGTGTCTGGAGAGAAAGAAAAAAGATGTCTTTTGTTCATATTTTTATCATGACTGTACATTTCCCAAATGAAAGGCTGGGGTATTAAAAGTAGTGACCGAATTTACCAGCACTTCTGTAACGAGATGTTTACACCATCCAGCATCCTGAAAGGAAAGATTCATTTCTGTCATTACCTTCCACAAACTGCTTGTTTAAAAGTTTAATTCCTACTTTGTGACTGTCAACGATGCAATAACATCCTCTTGCTATTTGTGTTTTCTGGCCCAGGCCAACATCAAATGCAGCAGTGCTTTGGCTTTCTATTCAAACCACTCTGTATTCCAAACCCAAGTCCCTGCCTCCCCTCATCCCAGGTAGACGTTTGCATCCTTTAAATGATCTTGTTTATTCTATGTGTCGGAATATAGTTATCTGAATATTAATTATGGTTTTAGTGAAGTTCATCGGTTGAGTGCAGGAATTGAGAATTCTTCCTTCAGTTGCAGCCACCTGCTTAGATTTCTGTGTTTATCTGCTTCACTGAGTTTAAATCAGTTTCTGTAAGTGAAAGTCTGTTGCTTTGAGCAGATGTTAATGCTCAGAAATAGTGTACAGTCTGCCATTAGCATATGTAGCATAATGCTAATAAATAGAGGCATGTACCACCCTTGAAGGTGATTCTGATTTCGATGGAAAATCTCCCCCCCATCCTGCCAGCCCCTTTCCTTAGGGAAGTCTCTGGCATGTACAGCTGTTATAAGTGAGGGACCTTCCTCCCACCCCCGGCAAGACCTTAGCAAATGGTCCATTCTCTTTATGCTACATTTGGATGATTAATGATATTGTATATTGTAACTAAATTGTACTGCTATTATCATCAGGTCACTGCTGACAACTAGATATATCATCTCTGGGGTTCATATACAGATAACAATTTTAACTATGTGGATAAGTAAAGGCTTGATGGTGTCCTAATGCTAATGCAAATATTACCGCATATTGGAAGTCGGTAATGCACCGTATATGGGGATTGCATTACACAACAGCAGCCATCGGGTAGCTGAAGCTGGTGTGATTGTTGCAACAGTGGTTTTCTCCTTTATCTTCCTTGTTAATTTTTCCCCTCCCTAAGGATTTGGAATAATCCATCTGTAAAACATGACAACCATTTAGGCTCAAAGGGACCCAGCAGCTTTCAAGCAAAACTGTAATCAAACTGATTTGGGATATCTTGGGTGTTGGGAGGGGGGAGTTCAATTGCCTCTGTGCTCTCCTGGCTTCCTGCTCAATGTGGTGCTCTGAGGTCCAGCACTAAAGCACTGGAAGAAAAGTCAAGAGTATGGCCAGCTTAGCCAAGAGCATGAGAACGGGAAATCTGAGAAAGCCAGGTCGTGAAAGTGTCTTCATATTTTTTCTAGAGAGCAGATCAATGCTCCTAATCCTGACAGCTGCAGGTAACCATTTGAGAGAGAGATCATACAGAGTCAAGCTGAAAAAATTGAGAAAGGACTTACTGCAGAAATGTAACATCGCAGCTCCTGGCTAAAGTTGAGAGTATATTGAAAAGGTTTGGAGGAGACAGAATTCAAATTGAGCGAAGGCCCTGCCCCTTTTACTATTCATCCATCAATAACTGGCACATGTCATGTTAGGCATCAGACTAGAAATTAATTATTCTCGCTAATATTGAGGAATCTTATTACACCAACCCTTATCTTCATAAATACCGATATATACCAGGAGCAAAGAACGCGGAAGTCGATGCAATAATACCAGCAGAAAACTGGAGCGTGATAAGAATCAGCTTTACAGGCCTTGCATTTCCATGAGTCTAATTCCCATTTCATAGGGAGGAAAACATAGCAATCTGCACTCAAAAAGAGGAGAGAATAGCTGGATCAGAGCCCCCAGCTGATTTATACTCACAATTTCCTTCTGAGATAGCAGCAGCAGATGTGAAAAGCAAAGTCTACCAATAATTCTGTTTTCCCACTAGCGTGCGAAGGGGAAGATTTGCCTAAACCCAAGAAATTACTGGAGTCAGATTTCATTGGGCAGTGGTTATTTTGAAGTGGTCTGAGCTCACCACTTCCATCACTTTAGGTGGGTGATGTTTCCATTTTCCACAGGTGGTGTTAAAAAGGAGAAAGTTTTTGCACAGAAATAAAGGTACCATCCTGAGTTCCCATCTCAGTAATTATATCACACCTTGTCTGCTAATTAAATGATATTTGGGGGAAAAAAAAAACAACACCAAAACAACCCAAAACCAAACTAAACCAACCAACCAACCAAACAAACAAACAAAAAAACCAATAAAAAACGCAAGTCAATGACAGTTCATCTTACTAGAGATCTGAGTTCATGACCCAGGAGCAGAACTCTTGTCGGTAGATATTTACAGGCACCTAGAACCTGAAAAAAAACCCAAAGCAGATCCTGAAGTACCCAGGACTGTGCTATATGAACAGAGAGATGGTGGCAAATGAGGCCTTGTGATATTAGCTCCCTACTAATCATCACAGACCAGTGCATCATTTCTATCAACACCCTTCACCTCCTGGGCGAAGGGTTCATCTTCGAGACAGCATTTGAGTCTCTGAGCAGGAGCACCCCATATCTGTGGGCCTCAGAGCAAACAAGCAGAATTGCTCCCTCTGCTCCAAGCACACCTCTGCTGTAAAATCAGCCCATTCGACAATTTCAGAGACATAAAATAGGGACTGAGCTGTATCAATTCATTTTTATTCCACTGATGTTCTCTTGCCCACTGTTTGCACTTATTGATCCGCAACTAAGGGAGAAGGCCAGAAACAGGAAAGAATAAAGGTAAGCCTGAAAAGTGCTGCTGTTCTAGAGCAACATAAAACACAACTTGAAGCTGGAGGGCAGAGGAGGGACAAGGAAACAGAGCAGCAAGAGAAAAGGAGAAGAGAGAAAGGAGAGAGAATTAGAGACAGAGCAAACAAGATTAAGTTTCACCTGACTTATTGGATGTACACTCGGAAAGCAAAAGGCAGGGAGAGGAAGGGCAGAGGGAGAGAACATGAACTGCAGCAAGTTCTGTCCTGAGGCTCCATGCAATGGCTTTGTCAGAGACTCTCTGAGGCTGGTGCCACTTCGTATGATGTGCAGCTTTAATGAAAGAAGGAGGGGGGTAAGAGCAAAGGGAAAAAGAAAAAGCAGCTGAGACTCTCTGTCTCTTCCTCGGTCTCCGTTTGCAGAGACCTATTGGCCATAACTCTTGCAGGGCAAATAACAAGCGTTCCCCATCCAAATGTAAGCACATTGGCACTTAATCCTATTTTATAAAGGTTATAGTTTTACATAAATCACTCGCTCTAAATGCACTTTAGTCATCCTCCTCGTGTTAAGTTTCCCTTTAAGCCTAACTAGGCAAGGAGGATTTCTCCCACTGGCCCTCTGGACATGACGCCACCAAGATTGAACTATGCTCTCCATCTTTAATATCCCTAGAGGGATCCGTCTATAATGATGTCAGGGGCTAAGCATATTCCCTTGCCAGGGCGGGGGAATTAAATCCGTCCTTCCCCTGTCTCACTCAGGTCCAGCAGAGCTAAAAACAAGTTGTTCAGACAGCAGAGAAAACTGGTGATGCTTCACTTTTGATGTCTCGCTCTCCATGAAGATTCCCTAATGTCTACTAAAGGGTGAGCTTAGTAGCCTTTTCTTCAGTGATTTCACTATCAGTCATCCTGTTAATGAAGTTTATAATAGTCTCTGAGACCTCTCCTCTCTATCATATTGTGCTGAATTTGCCCAGTGAGATTCAGGGTTACACAGGAAGGACAGACTGACAGACAGAGCCATTCCTAGGTAGGCAGACAGCATAGGTGCTTGAAAAAACACATTTCCTTAAGAAATCAGCTTAAAAGGTACCCACTGGCATAATTGCTGGAAGGCGTCTTTTGTCTGTTTTCATGTAGATGCATCCCTGATGAGGAAGGCACATTCCAGCACCTGTACATTTTCTAAACAGGTTCAGTGTTTGTTTCCGAGCAGGGTACACAAATTGTTGAATCATCAAGTATCCAAGGAACTTTATGAGCTTGGACCAAGTTAGATGTGATGATTTTAGGAACCTCAGGGCAGAAGTACACGGCTCCATCTGCTGATGTTATTTTTTTAGGGAGTCCATCAGGATAAACTCCCATGGACACTGGAGCTTCATGCAGTACTTTGGAGTCAGCGGAAGAATCTAAAACAACAGTCATGAAAGAGTGAAGGAAATAAAAGCAGGGCTCATGCCAGGCAGGGGGTAACAGTGAAACTTTCATACTCTCCGGAGGAGAAGGCAGGCCATAGAGTGGTTTTCTTGTTTCTGTAGATGAAATCCATGCTGGTCTCTCCAAGCTCACATCCAAGCTCACATACAACCTCATGGGGCCACTAGCCCAGTCATGCCCAGAAATGCCTAAGTTAAGAATGAGACCACAAATCTTGGTGTGTTAGGAGGTACTTGAAACAGAATGAATTGAAGTCCTGTAAGAGCACATAGCAGACCATAATGTAGACAATCCCTATCCATGCCTGGTCTGACCTATGAAGGGAATTAAGTTGACCCTTAAGTATGCAGGATGGACAACAAGGAGCCTGGTAAAAAGTAGGTCTGGCTGCACTGACTTGTCACCCAAGAGCACCAAACTGGTTCCCTTCTTATTCCTCGGTGGTGTTGATAAGAAACGCCTCACTAAGAGCAGTCCTTCAACAGGTGCCATCTGAGACAGCTAAATGTGCTGGGAAGCCTGGAAGGTTTTTTGACTAATAGAACATGAGTTCTTTCAGCTAAAATATGGTTGAGCCTTCCCAGCCTTCCCTGTGGTCTCTCTCTAGGGCACCTTTAATTTAAATGTCTCTTCTCTACCCAGACACTCATTTTCATAAAATTTCTTCCAGTTTAGTCACTCAGATCTTTGACCTAGTCAAGTTATCTGAGGTTAGATAATAGGTTCAGAAATCACAGCAGTGGAGAAGCGGAGAGTGAAAGGCAGTGACATCACCATCACATAGGCCTTGTCTTCTGAAAACTAAGCTAAAATGCCATCCTCTTTCCATGGAAAGAAGGTAAGTGAATAACACCAGCTGTCAGACAGGTTGCCCCACACAAGCTGTCTTGATCACTCTCCACAGAACAGCTTCTGGTAGTCTACAAAGATACACAGTACCCTGAATTTCCCGTGAGCAGACCAGAAAACTTTAGTCTAGTCTTTGGGTTCAAAATTAGTGAGGTCTGGGTCTAAATGAGTGTCTCTGTCTAGCATTAGAAGAGAAGCTGATACGCAAAGGGAAGCAGACCTTTTAGTCTTTCTGGCCTTACAGCAGGCAGGAAACAGTATGTGACTTCCAGTCAACCAATGCAAAACCAAGAGTCATTGAAATTCCCAGGCCTGATTCAGGACACTACTGTAAATAAATGCTCCACTGAAATCAGTGTTGCTTAACTCTTCAAACCAAATCTGATTCTAGCTCCAAAGTCCAGATGATTTGAAGAAACTTCCAATATCACCAACACATACCCCATCTTAAAGGATAGCTAAGACCAGATATGAAATTAAAAGCTTGAACTCCTGTGTAGAGAGCAACTGCAGACCTATGCAATCCTCAAGGCCTCTACATCAGTCTCAGCTTAAATACCTATATAAGCCTAAACAGAGAGGAATGAATTTCACCCACAAACAAGCATGAAGGAAAATTCTACTTGCCAATCAGTGACAATTCACGCATTAACAAATTCACATGAAATCTAGAGCTCCCTAGTTCTGTCACCAGCTCTGCACAGCTGGGAGAAACTCCATTTCCTTGCAATAGTAATGACATTCTACTACAAGAGTAAGAATAAATTTGTTTTCTATCAGACAACCAGTAGAAATAATTCATAAGTTTGCCTTATGTGATATGGTTGTGTTTGGAAAGCTCAGCTGCAATCAGTGCCCCACAGTGCAAGGTGCTGTTCATGCTTTAACAAAAATGCAAGCCAAAAGAAACAGAAGAGAGGAAGTCACACATGTAAGACCATGCAGCAACTCAGCAGCCAAGGGAAAAAATGAACTTAAATTTTTTGTCCACCAGCCTGGTGTTCCTTCTGCTGCACCATGTACTGTGCCATCAGTGAGGTCAGCAAGAGTTTTATACACTTATAGAATTTCCATCATCATCATGCAGGAGTACCTCACAACCTACATTCTTATCTTGCCCCTAGAAAGTAAAAACTGCTTGTTCCCAGTTGCATAAGAGGAATTGAGATATAGGAAAAAGCTGGAGCTACAGCCACAAATAAATAAATAAAGAAAAATGTCTAGACCATAATTTGTGGTGCTTATGTCCCAACCTCAAATGCCCTGCTCAGTTTCTACTCAACCCCAAAAGCACCTATTCCATCAGCATAAATACGCCTTCTCTAACAAATCCATATTTTGGAACAGGGCCCAGATCTGAGGTCTCCTCTGGGTCGCATAAATGCCCTTACCAGAGCATCGTTCTCTCAAGCTCTCTCTGGTCCAGAATTAAAATACAAGAAGCAGCAAAACATCTTTATCCCCTGCTAATGCAGCATCCAAAGCACCGTCTTGTTTCTTTTTGGTGCACACCATTTGCTTTGGGAGCAGTAGTAGCTGTCATATCAAATCACTGCCATGTACTTGGTGGGGTACTTGCTCACCTGTATCAGCCCAGAAAACCATCTCCAGCACCAGTGTCCCCTCACTATGCATAGCACTCCTAGGTCAGCTGCCTGCCCTCCTGTATGCCTGATACCTCCAACCAAAACCACTCTCTCCACACACATACATGAGATTAATGTTCCCCCAAAACATTTAGGGCATTAGGGTTTTTGAAGATTTTCTCTTAAAATTTCCTTGTCACTAAAAACCAGGCTAGGTCATGGAAACACAAAGCTTGTAGTTTCTCTAACAGCTGACAAAAAAAAAAAAACAACAAACAACTTTGCTTCTTCGCAGAGAAAAACAGGCTGGGGTCAAGGATAGAGAATCAAGGTGCTATTTTCTAAACCATTGATTTGAACCTGCCTTACACTTAAAGCAAAAAAGAAAGACAATAAATCCTAAGAAGGAATCAGCAAAAAACACACCTATATCACCTTAAAACTCACCATTTTACAGTCATTCTAAACTGCTCACATTAAGATCCTCCTGCTGAACCAGCCTAGGAGGACTTTTCTCCTCAAGGGGATGCCATAGTCACCAAGGTTAGTTTATCCCCCTCCTGCAAACGTCTCTGGAAAACATCACAGCTGGAAGTTTGACTTAGATTTGAGACAGACACACACCCTGGACTGCTCATGCAAGGGACTCCACACAGTTATAGTGACATTTCACACCTGCTCCCTCCTTGCATGTGCAAGTCCGAGACGGCATCTGAACCACATGAAGCCACTTCCATGTTCTGCTCCCTTGTTTGGCTGTACAGCCACAGCTCAGAGCCACGAGGAAGGCAAGAGCAGTACATATGCTGTTTGGAAAACAAAGCAACAAAACCACAATGTCATCAATGAAAAGCAGGAGATTCTTCAACACTACTGAAAGGTGAGTGACAAGAGAGTCTTCTTCCTTCCCTCCGTGCCAAAACAGCACTGATGGCCTCCACCTCCTCCCTCCATCTGCTAGACAGATGCCCTGCAGCTGAGGGGTTCGTTATAAGGCCATATAAGGGTTGGAGTAGATGATCTCCAGAGGTCCCTTCCAGCCCTATGATTCTGTATTTTTATTTTTCCTGGGCTTTTATACATGAGTGGATGATCTATGCACAATGAGAATGATGTAGAGTTGCATCTATAAAGTTATGGAGATGGTAAACCTGTTATTGAAATCCCTTTGGAGATACGTACCTGACTAGTTTTGGCTTTAGCTCTTAGTCACTAAGAAGTGAGTACTTCCTGTTTCTTTGTTTATGAATGTAAGTTTTTTATCCTAAACGTGCTACCTAGAATGTAGTATTCTAACATTTCTTTCAGGAAGAATAGGAGCTTCCCTTGGAAAGTTAGAGCTATCAGGTAGTAAGTCTTCAAACTGCTAAAGAATACATAAGCTTGAAATTTACTTTCAACAGAAACAAACAAGACATCAGAGAAGTTAGCAAGTGGGGGAAATATGTGCTGTTTTACTGGCAGTAGTGTTTAAAAAGCCTGGTTCTTAGAGTAGCCCCTGCCTTCTTACAACCCTTTAACTCTCTCTGTGTAAGAAATTAGCAAAAGTTTGAGAGAAGTGACCAAACAAGCTATTGCAGTAAGGCCCACTTATAAGCTTAACATACTTGCTTGTTCTTTGAGTCTTTCTTAGTTTTGTCATTAATGAAGTACCTATTTGTATTTCATTGAAAAAAAAAAAGAAAATTAGCAATGCCCGATTAGGAAAAAAAATCCCTCAAACACTCCCCCTTCCTTTATTAGAAATAATAGCAATCACAGCAAATGCCTACTGAGAACATTTAAAAATAATCTTTCCAATACTTATTAATTGTTTATATTTAATTTCCCCTAAAGACACTTGGAAAAGCAATTTGCTCAAAAAGCAGGAGCACACAAGTTCAGGACAACCCCAGAAGCATCACATAATAGCATCTAAACAAGCCCCCAATGTCCTCTCTTTTTATCATTTCTTTCCACCAAGCTCTATCTTCTTAAAGTTTTCCTTCAATGAGAGCACTTTCTAGTCTGCTTTTTTTGGGGATGACCCTTTAAAATGAGGGGCAGAAGCATTGCAAAGGCCCTAAAGGGTTCATTTTGCAGTAGGCAGTAGACTGCTAAATCTCTCTGTTCCAGATGGTGAGTATCCTTAATTCTTGTTTGTGAGCTTTGAGTTGGATTGTGTGTTCTGAAACAAAGCTAGTTATGTCTTTTTTTTCCCCTTCTTTAAAGCTTAGAAATTCTGTTTTACTTTCCTATCTGAATTTTTTTTTCTCCTGAAAATTGTTTCAACCCACCTCCCTAACAAATCATCTCTGAGCAGACTTCAAACATAGAGGTTTTTTGTTTTCTGAAAGCTATAGATAGACCTGTTCTTGCACAGTCGCTGGAAAGTAATTCTCATTAATACAATATGTTAAATCCTGATCTTGAGAAGACTTTGATGTATGGGCTTAGGAGCTCTTCAGGATGGGATCTATCCATTAAGAAGGGCTTGCTTGGGACAATGAGTTTGTGTATTAAGGCCTAGAGCTGTTAGTTTAAATACAAGTAATAAGATGAGGCTATTCCCGTATGTAAGTCTATATATAGGACCACATTTCCAGGCTTATGCTTTTACCTATGCAACTGTTTTACTCCTAAATCCCTATGCCCCATTCCTGCACAGTTCTAGGGCATGGTTTTATCCCTCTAGGATGTTAATAAGCCTCACTGGCAAGGAACAGAGCATTAGTCTTTGATGGGTAGGTAGATTAAATATGCACGCATAATAGTAAATATTTATTTAGGTACCTGAGCTATTCTGATTAATGGCTGCATTTTTCTTTTAAACGATTTGAGTACTTTTTAATGGCAATTAATTAGTATTTATGGCATGATTATTTAATTTATTTCACTCTTCTGCTGCTAGTACTGTCAGAGAAGCTGGAAACTCCAGGTTTTTACAGTTTTTTCAGGTTGGTAAATATTAGAGTTTGCTTCTGTCTTCTGTGTGCCTGGGGATGCACAAACCAGCATGTATCTGCTCTATTTCCTGGCACTTATTTACCAGCAGCAGAACTACCATCCAGGGAAATAGGACTCTGATCCTGCAAGCACTTCATGAAGTTTTTTAACTTTAAGTACACAAATAAACTTGTGGTCAGCAGTGGCATAAGGATTACATGCATAAGTTTCCAGAATTGGGACCTCTAGGTCTTTCTAGTGACCTGCTTAGCTTGCAGTAATAACAGGGCAGCTCTCAATGGACTATGAATAGAGATACCTAATGCCATAATATGGGTTTGTAGGCCCCACGTAAACAGTGGCAATGCAATTTATTTTTGCCCCTGATTGTTGAAGTGCAGGGAAAATAAACAAGGCTTTCAAGAAAAGGGAGACAAAAAGCCCCCTCTGTATCAGCTGTGGTAGGTGTGTCCACTGCAGAAACTATGAGCAAAGAGGATACAGCAATAGGTTTTTCCTTTCTTTGGCCCAAAAGGTCAGCTCCAATGACTGCAGGTGTCCATCTCTTGGTCCTGCCATTGTTGTGCAAGGACCCTGTCTTGACTGTTGAGCCTGGAAAGACTCTCCACTGTTGTTATCCTCACAAAAACCTACTGAGTTCAAAAACCATTATAATTTCTACTTTGGGATTGGATCTGGAAGTCAGATGGGATTTGCTGTTGGTCACACAGGCAGCTCTCCCTTCACTTAAGGCACACTTTGGAAGTTTGGGTTTTTTTTGTTTTTTTTTTTTTTTCTGAGGTATGTGGGTTTAAACAAGACCAATACAGAAGGAAGTCAAAACTTTGGAGAGCACAATCCTGCTCCAGATGTGACTGAGACAACTTCAGACATGTAGGGCTCCTGAGCTGATCTGATTACAGAAACTTCTAGCAGGCGTGGGAAAACTTTTTGTCCCTACAAACAGTAAAGAGAGGCTCACCACCTTGCCTCTAATGGGCAGCGTTGGAGGCTATCAACCGGGAGTGAGTTGATGGGACATGTCCTAATGAAGGAGTGGGTGAGGCAATTAGTGCCAAGGGATAAATCTTAGACAGAGAGATCTCTTATTCTCCCAACACCTATAACCCCCTCCCTTGACAGCCCAGAGTCAAAGCAAAGCAAACAGATGGGGAAAAATACGATTAGTTGCAGAGCCACCAGAAATCCAAACAATATTCCATCACGGGTTCCAGGCCAGCATACTAATTTATCGAGTGTGCGGTGCTGTTGGAAGTGGCCCGGTGTGCTAACTCGGCAATAGATCATGATAAAAAATGTAAGTGATCCGTTATCGCCAGGTTAATGTGCTTTACTATGCAACTCTGCAAGCTCAACAGAAACATCATTACATAATGATAATGATGCTCCGCAAACAGAAGCTGGAGGAGCGGGGGGGAGCGAACGAGACCTCAGGCTCTGGGATACTGCAGAAATCCCTGGGCAAAAAGGGCTTTCATTTCATTTAAAAATAAAAATAGGAGACCGAAGCTAGTCAAGTCTCGAAAAGCAAAGATGTTAAGGAATCATTAGTTCAAAGTAATGAATGCTTTTTTTTCCAGTTCATCTGCCTGATTAGGAGTGTTGATAACCATGAAATTCACCAGATACTTGCTATTGTTTCATTTCTCAAGAGCTGACAGGACTGTTCAGATCTGGATGCACTTTGCTGATAATGTGGATGAATCAAAAAACCGTCTTCCTGCCTGGCACATGGGCTCTTGCAAGCTTGGAAGAGAGACTGATGTCGACAGGCAGGAGGAAGGGAGAGGAAGCACAAATTGCAGGCAGCGCTGGGGACGTGGATGTAGGGGGAACGCATCAATGTGTACCAAGTACAAGAGGCAGAGGCAGGCAGGGTGTTGGACACCGAGACGGTGACACAAATGGAGAGAGAGGCAAAAATAGAGTACAGGAGAATGGTAGTGATGAAGCGTGTGCGAGCTGAGGGTGAGGGAGTATGCACAGCAGAGCCCTGGGTGAGATGAAACGCCTCTATGCAGAGTCCCTGCGAGTGAGAAGGAATACATGCATGATGGCAAGCGAGCACACCGCCTGCTCCAAGGGACTACGCAGGCGTGGTGTAGCCAGTGACCCGGGGGATGCTCACGTGAGGGGTGGCACAACCATGGTGCCAGGGGAAGGGAATGTGAAAAATTGTTGCATGAGCAGGGCCCAAAAGGGAAGTTCTCCTGCTTCTGCCTTCTCTTTCATGAGGTCCCAGGTGCAGGACAGAGACCCTGGTCTCTCATAAGCTGCATTGCTTTACCCCCATCTTGCTTTGCATTTTATGGGTGTGACATGTTTGTCTCTAACACTGTAGAAAGCTCTTGCAGTTGGTATGCTCGCCTGGGTATTTTTAGCAGGTGCTTTGCATTATAAATCCTGCTGGCTTTAACATTGCTGGGTAGGCTTCGTATAATTTACCTTTGGTTTAACAAGAAATAGGAGCTGACTCAGGGATTAAGGCGTGTCAAGTCAACACAAATAAAAAATAAAGCAGGGAAGGATTAGTCAGAGATGAATGCAACACAAGAGCTGAGTGTTAACTGTGAGAATGGTGCAGGGGAAGAAGAAATAAAACCTCTTTTATTTCCCCCCTCCTTCTCAGAAGATGCAGGCTGTCTTGGGGTCAGCATCGGCAACATGTCCCGTTGATATGTGTCTCCATAGTTTGCAGAGATTTCAGACCTTCCTGCAGAGTTCACTTTCTTTATAGCTCAGGTTTTGGAGTTGCATCTCTTAGCTTAGGAAGTTGGTGCTTTGGTTCCGAGATGGCAGGCAAGGTGGCAGCCCTCAACCACATCTCACTGTGTGTAGCTGCTGTGTGGTGTGGCTGAGAGCAGAGGCTGGCTGCTGACAGGATGAATTGGGAGATGCCTTATTTGACACAGATTTCGTTCTCTGGCAGCAGGATTTCCCTTACAGGCCTCAAACAACTTGGAAAGTGGACTTTCTGAAGCACTAAAACTCCATGCAACCCTGTCGTGGCAGGGAAGATGCTACGGAGTAAAACTAGATGCTTTTTAAATATAGGTTCCTGTGACTATAGTAAAAGGTGAGTAGTGGTAGCTGCAAGGCGATAGTGAGATGGCAGCACTGAAAAATCTATAGAAAAGAGGCTAGTCTTCCCTGGCTAATCCCTACCCCTTTTTTGGTAATAAAAGACCTTGAAGCTTTCAACACCTGAACAAACTATAAATCTTCTGCCTTCCCTGAGGATGAAGGGGGTTATTCTGTTCAAACCGCTGGGGTTCATGCTTTTGCTATATAGAAAAGGCTCAGTGTTTAATCCCTCAATGAGTGCCGGGTGAGCTACCTTGCATTACTATCTCCTGCTCAGCACAACTGTCCATATAAACATATGGACTCTATGGCGAAGTTCCTATCGCACCCTTCAGACTTTTATGTTGCCCTGTTTATATCCCACATTTCATGGCCAGTGTCAGGCTTTGGCCAGAAGACATCAGAAGTAAAGACAGATCAGTGTTTTTTGATCTTTTTGTTCCTGTTCTACCTGTGCCCTGCCCTTGTCAGGAATAAACAGTTATAACAGACCTTGAAACAATAAATTTCATAGCCTCAGGATGGTTTCTTACGAATTATTGTCTGTGTTGAAAAACTCTTTATATTTCCTTTCAATTCTTTTTCTGCTGAAAGAAGATGTGAGGACTAATTTAGAAGGAGATAATGAGAGCAGTTGTATGTGCACATGGACGTGTGCACATTCTCTCTCAAGGTAGTGTAAAAATTGTGATTAGTTGTTTAGATTAGTTATGCTTCAAATTCCCAATCAAAATTAGATGTTTGCTGTGCTAGTCACAGCAATTTCACATAACAAAACACTGTTATTGCCACTGTTGTCTGGCAGCAGCCTCTGATAAGGACTGTGAAGGTAGGAAAGGGCTGAGGGCTGCAAAATGCATTAAAGTCAGCCCAGGACAGCTGGTTTGGATCTCTTCACTGCAAGCGTTGTGCTGCAGTTCAGGAGGGGCATTGTCTCACACTGCATGTGCACAGACCTAGGAGGAAACAGGGTAGAAAAGAAAGACCACGTTGCCGGACTTCTGAACTTCTGTGCATACAGAAGCATGAGATGCTGTGTTCCAGGTTATATGATAGAGTGGGTATCTGTGGGTTAGGACTGTGTGACTATTGGGCAGGAACAGGCAGGGCACTGCTCTGAAATGCTGCTTCCATCAGGGCTGGGCTTCTAAATTCCCTATGCCGTGTATAGGGAATTGTACAGGTCTGAGGTGCTCTCACAGGGTTAAGGACAGCTGGTGTCCTGTCTATTAACTCATTTTAATTCCTCTTCTGGGTTAAATCCAACCCTACTGTGTTGAATCATCTCCTCTGGTAATATATGTGAACCTAAGGGAAGGCGTTACTAGGATGCCTTCAGAGAGGATTTTTGTTTTAAAATTCATTTGCTGCAAGAACAGCAAAGAAAGAGTGGAAGCACTTGAAATTTTTTTCCCCACCATGGTGTCATGAAGAGGAGACAAGAGGAGGGGTGATGCTGGTGCCAATGGAATATGAAGCCCCTATCATTGTGCTTGAAGACTAAGCCAATGAAAATCTCAGTCATACAAAATGCTTTATATTTGATCTTTCACTGTAAATGTCATATAAAGAAAGGATCTCTCTGATATTTCAAGGAGCAGCAAAGTCTGTGATGACATGCTGGTATCGAGATTTGCATATTTATTATAGATAAGCTGTCAAAATGTATGTTGTCAATTTCACCTTATACTCAGAATTTAATGATGCACATAAAGGACAGAAAATCTTTAATATTAATATTAATATGATTTTAGATTATAAGACTTCATTGTGGATATCAATCACCTAACCCTTAAGGACATGTCACTCAAGTTGATATAGTTTATAGAAAATTAATGTAATCCATTCTGTATGATCTATTGCAGGATCGGGGGGCTCAGGAGGTGGTACAGGGGGTAGGCAGGGGGTTGGCCATTATTAGTTTGCCATACTTTCTTAGATATGTTAAGTTCCTGGAGTAGATTAACTGTCATTGACCTGGGGCTTGTTTGCTGTCTTTCATGTAGCTGTTGAGGCATTGTGCAACCTCTAACCTGAAGGAGAGTTTGCAGCTTTGATGATGGCACTGTGTTGTGTCAGTGTTTGCATAAGCCCACTGTATTTTATCAACAAGACATACTCTTGGAGAAATATTTTGCTTCTACTTGCTACTGCATAGCTTTAAAGGGGCTGGACCTCACATCTTCCAAGTGTCTAAAGGTGAAGAGAGCACAGCAAAGTAGTTGAGAAGTGTAGGTAACTCCTGTGATTGACATGGCTGGAGGTAGCTGCAGGGATGGGAGCTGGAAAAAGGAGGACTGAGGCCATCAAGTTGCTTAAACTCGATTGTTCCTGCATTATGGAAAAATCACCCTGATGTCTGGAGGAAAGCTTTACAAAACAGTTATAAGTCTTGTCTTATTTCATATCTTCTTCCTCATGTTAAAAAAGGTTCATTCATTCAAAGAAATACCAAATCAAACTTCTTACACCTCCTTTGCACGGGCAGAAGTTGCCAGATAGTATAGCATTCAGAGAGGGTGATCAAGGTTTGGGTCTCTTACTAGTATGTGGGGTATTTGCTGCAGTCCGTTACTTACTGCAGTTGACACCAGCAGTTCCAGTGCAGTTCATATTCAGGACCCTTAGGAAAAGACAAAACTTGGACCAGGCTGTGACAACTAAATCTATTTTTCTTTGAGCAGGGAGACTGAACAAGATCATGGCAAGCTCTTCCTTGCAACTCGTCTATAACGAGAAGAAATAACTTGTGGGCGAACAGATTTAGGACTAGTTTCAAGCTCAGTCACAGATGTGGTAGAAGTTAAATACCATAACAACAGTGTTCCTCCTTGTGTGCTGCTCTGCCGTTCTACCCTTTCTTTGCAAGCCTTGTGTTCAGGCTGCAACTGGGCTGAGACACGGCCACCTTTCGTCACAAGAATGCACAAAACCTAGGTGTAGCCACCTGACCTTGTTTTAACTTGCTAGTGATTGCATAGCATGTTTGATCATCTCCCTGATCCTCATCTCCCTTGACGTCAGTTCACAGGGAGGAGAATGTTAGGCCTGCCAATGAAACCATGTCTTCAACTTGCTTTAGTGTTGCTGGGTCAATTTTTCTATGGGACAAGAAGAAGCTGTCCAACATTAGAAATGACCTTTCGTTTGGATCCCTGAGTTGAATTAACTGATGTTAACTGTGTCTGGGTCTTTAGGAAGCAAAACACCCACCATCCACCTTTTGCGTTATCTTGTAAGCTGCAAGTTCTCTGAGGGACACCTAAATTTGTAGAGGGCATCTGGGCTCTGAGACCATGGTGGGATGGGGGAGAAGGAACTGGAAACTACCAAACTAATATTCCCAGCAGCAGAGAATCATAACGTGAAAGTTCAAGCATGATGTGAAGATGACATGAATCTCTCTCCTTTTTCCACTTCATAATACCTGCAGCAGACAGGTAGGGGAGCTCTTATATTTAGCACGTGAAAGTACCGGGAAACCCTGGCAATGAAGACTGGATCAATGTAGTTAGTAACTGCTAGAGTTTATACACATACATACTTCTCTTATCTCTGAAAAAGAGAGTATGCACAGGCTCAATAAATAAAAAATTAAAAAAAAAGGCAGGTGGGAATGAGGAGGGGGGCAAGGATGGCCTGAAAGACCTGTAGCGGCAGTGCTTTAAAACCACCTTCCTTTCATCATGGCTTTTAGTGGAGCTGAGTTTCCATAGATCTTGTGTTAGCAGCTTGGTTTCTCTCTGATATTGGGGTGGGGATGGAGGGACTGCATTGCATCTTTTTTGTATAAATTAGTTGATGATTGAATACCCTGAGCATGTTTCCTTCCTTTAAATAGTATCAAAGCTTCAGTAGTAGAACTTTCTCTGCATGTTGACAAAATGCTGAATAGGGAGATCTTTCTCAACATGTTCATGCCTCTAGAGCAACAAATAAAAAAAAAAACAACAAACCAAAACAGAACAGTAAATTCCAAATTCTATACTATTTTGACTGCTGTTTACCTCTTCTTTTTCACCTTCCCCCTACCTATCTGTTTCCTCCTGCTTGCATATTTAGGACACTTACTCATCTGTGTAACTGTCTCATCTATTTCCTGTAGGCCTCCTGCATAGTAGTATAAGCAATGAAATAACCTAATCAGCCAAACACGTGTGCTCTTTCTTGCCTTCTGCATTTTCTCCTAGTTGTATCTGTTTATCTACTTGTCTCCAATATCTGCTTTTATCTATTAGTATGTCTTCTTTCCCATGTTTTATCCGTTAATACCTCTTGTTCAGCTGAGGATAAACTCAGTAATAATTGCACTATAAAATGAAGAGTACACTACATGTCTCTTATTGCTCAGGGGTCTGTTAATTGGAATTTATAAAGTTCAATAAACAGTAATCCAATAAGACCTAAACTCTTATTCATTTATCTTAGAGGTAATATCGAGGCTGCCAGCAGCAAGCTGGAAGTGGCTGAGCCACAAGCCTTGGTCACACATGCAGAATGGATTTGTCTTTTTACCTCTCTGTAGTAGGTATCTGCAACTGTGAGTCTCCCAGCAACCATGTCACCTTGGTGGAGCCTGATGGTGAGAGATGTTTTTCTCTCTGTTTGGGAGGCTTTGAGGAAACATGGTAATAAGCAACTCATGCAAAGCAGAAGATAATAATGTTTTCCCTTGTGTCTGAGCCTGGCTATCAGATCCATGAGGAGGCAGTCAGTCCTGTGACTGCAGGAGTTTTCCCTTTTTTCAGTCGGACACTGCTAACTTAGAGCTAATTTAAAGTACTATTCCACCTCCCAGCCCTCCCCAAAGTCCTGCCTCCCCCACCACCCCCAAATTCTTCCTTTTAAACGTTAGCCATCTACTAGCGCTCTCTGCTCTCCTCCTTCACTTTGTCCTAAAGCACTGTTTATGAATCACACTGGGCATCGCTGGCTGATTTTCAACTCGAACCGTGTTTTAGTGGAGGGTGAGTGCATTGAGCAGCTCTGTGACATTTTTTCAGTACTGTGCTGTGAGCTCTGCACATACAAGGACTAAGTTTTCTGCAGTCCGCTGCAGTCGCAGCTGGTACTGGAGTTCAGAAGACACTGACCAGGTCCTCTCCTTAAAGCTGTCTGGGAAAGCAACGCAGATATGGGGTGAGATAGGGTCATGTTTCAAGGCCTCCTGTTGACTAGCATGGGGCAGATTGAATAGCCCTGCGTTTTGGTAGCAAACAATTAAGCGAATGTTGTACCAAATATATCTCAGTGATATGCAACTTAAATAGCAATGTATTGACTGGACAGGCTAAACAGATAACATAATACTTGCTTATTGGATCTGTGTATCAGTTTGGGAGCAAAAAGCTGTAGGACCTGAAAGTGTTTTACATAGGATTCTGGGGATTGTAGGCATCACATAGGAGGTGTCTGACAGACTTGCTGCAAGCCTTTTGAAGAGTAGCACAACCGTGTGTTTGCTGCTAGCTGAAAGGCAGACTGTAGAAAAATGGTTTGTTAAACAACTTTTCCCGAGAATCTCCAAAGTCCTCTGCATTTGCTTTTTTTTTTTTCTTTTTTAACCCTATGATAATTTTGGGCTCTTAAGCTGAATTTATAAAGCTAAATATATTGCTTAGAAAACCCCTTTGAAAATAGCATTTTAATATCTCAAAGTGTTTCCCAGGAAGCCCCAAAGAAACCTTTCCAGCATGCAGCAGTGTCTTTGCTCCTGATAAATAGTTACTGTAGATGTGACAGAAGATGCCTGGACTGGGTTTGACACAGCGGCGCAGACGGTCAGGAGTCTCATTGCTTCCTAACTCTTTTGCAACTTGAAGCAAGGGACTCTGACAGCATCTCTCCAGCAAAATGAGGCTAATGCTGGTGACTTCTCTTGTTAGACGTTCCCACAGTTCTTCTGCATTATTGGGTTACCTGAATGCTCAAAAAGTAGTTTGATCTTGGTTCTGTGGCATTTCTACCTCTGATTCCAGAGGCATGCTTGTATCTTGCAATGGAATAAGAACATGCTCCCAAGATTTTGAAGCAATGATATTATGGCACTAGTTTCTATATCATTACCTATGCACTGATGAGCTTCTGATGGCACTGATGGGGTTGGCAAAAGTTCCCCAACTCAAAGTGACAAGGCAAATGTTCAGATAACTCCACTCCAGGGTTTTTTAGTCTAAGGTTGCTACTTTGGGGTCAGCAAGGCTTTGAGATGTAGGTAGCAGAGGTTAAGAGAGTATACTAGGGAGAGAGCATACGTATTTGTCCTGTTCTTGTGCTTTTCCACCTAACAGCCATTACTGTCCACTGCCAGAGACAGGATACTGGGATAAATGGACATTGGGCCTGACCCAGCAGGCTGTGGTTATAAACAACCCTCCTGAGACCCCTCTCTCTTCATTCACTGTCTGCATAAATAACATAGGGCCATCACACTCTGTTCTGAGAGCGTCAGTCATGTATCTAAAGTGAGGTGGGAGGAATCTCTGTCTCCAGGTCTATTCTAGTCAAGTAAAAACTAAAACCATATTGGCCAATAGCAAATGCTCTCCAAAACCCAGAAGTTCTTTGCCACCTTTTGGTAATGAAAAACCATTTACTGAAGAAAGCTGGACTTGTATAAACCCTTAGTTCATCAGTGTGGCAACACAGCAATGCATTCGATCCTTTCATACTTCAGTGGTGTAACAGCTTAATATTAGGTGTTAGAACAACATATGTCCCTGATTTAAGAGTATTCACTTTTTTTAGAGCTGTGGAAAAAATGTAGGCTCTCTGGTAAGGAGAGAAAAGGGACTTCCATTTTAGCATCTTTAGTACAGAAATGGACAAAAATCCTACCCTTGATTCAAAGCTTCAAAGGTATAAAGTGAAGGCTCGTTATGACCTGTTCTGTCAAATGAAGCACGGTAGTTGTTCAGAGGTAATATCCTCATATATTATCATGCTTAAAAACAGGCAATGTCATAAACTTTTTGAAGCACCTAACATACTACAGAAGCTATGCAGGCTGGTAAAGTCACTAGTTAACATCTCTAAATCGTGTGAACCTGCCAGTGCTATATTCTTTCCTGATGTTTTCAAGGTGACCTGCCATTCTCACTATAAACTGGATTTTTTAAATTATTTTTTTTTTAAGATGGGAAATGCACATACTCTGGGGTGGTGCATAACAGCTTTTTAACCATGTTGTGGCACTGTTCCTTAGCTAGTAGCTAAGGACATGTGGTCTGACTAGAATAAAGGACTGAAGAAATTGTTGTTGACCATCATCACAATATTGACATATTTTTTAGTAATCCAGGCAGGGGTCTTTGTTTCCCCATTCTTTCATAACCATGAACCATTTGTTCAACCCGAATGCAGGTGGGCCCATGGTATCTTCCTGCAGAGTTTTTACAGCCACAGCAACAGATTGAATGCTACTCTTTTGTGGAAGGCAACAGGATCTGAAATGCCAGGGGCAAAGCTTGGCCCCCTCTGGGCTTCACTTCTTTACTCAAAGATAGCACTTCCAGGAACAGAAGTTGAGTTTTCTGTAACTTATTTTTAAATAGGTGCCTAAAGTTAGACTTTTCAGGCCATATATAGGCACCTGAGTGTGTGACCTAGCTTTCAGAGATACCAAATACACAGCAGATCCCACTGAAGTCAATGGGAGCATCTCTGTGCTCAGCAGTTCTGAAAAATCATGCCACTGTTTTAGTGGGAGAGTTGATTTGTAGTTCCCATAATTTCTCATGGTAAAATACACCTAGACCAGGGCTGTATGGAACTCATATGTTTTGAACAGGAGCTTCTTTCCTGCTTGTTTTACGCTGAGCACACTGTCGTTTGCACCATTCCATCCCCCCAACCTCCCTCCCTCTCTGAATCGCAGTACTGCTTCACTGACCATGTCAAAGGTTCACTTTGTTCCTGTAGAAGTCTTTTACAGCCTGGTTAATGTGACTTAGCGTTTGGCCACAGTGTTTGTTTTGAGTCAGATTAATTAGGTTTTCCATGACTGGTGTTTTAAGAGCTTCTTGATACATGTGTTCTGAATATTGTCTTTGGATGTGTTTTGTGGACAGTCTTTAGAAATGTTTGTGCTGTGGTGGTGTTTGTTGCTAATTGCCGTGATTTGTTGAGGCATAGGACAGCAGACTGATTTCACTGTGAGCTAGAGCAGGCAGGAAAATAGTAAATTTTATTCTGAGAACGAAAAAAAAATGTAGGAAACAAATGCATTGCAAGTTCTAATGAGATTTTCTTTGTTAAGTAACAAATAATTATTTTGAAAGGCAACTAAACAAAATTAACTTTTTGAAAACCAAACAAAATCATGTTGTGTTTTAGAAATAATAAAAGAACTTACCAAAGAAACATAGTTGTTCCCTGCAGCTATATTAAGAGTGAAGGGTGCCTTTACAGGGAATTTGGATGTTTAGGTGGGGGTGTCCAGTATTTGACAATGCTATTGTCTTCCAAACTCCCTTAAAAAAAAGTCTCGCTGATAATTCTTTTTCACTAAGTACAACACCATTTCTAAAAACCCAGTGACTTCTACAACTGCATAGCTAAAAATATAGATTGTGGCAGCCCTATTGCCCTCTGCTAAACTTAAACAAATCTGTAAGAAGTCGCCTATTCCTTCTCCTGTTGTGAACAGTTTACCTTAAAGATTCTACATGTATTTAGTGACGACTTTTCCTTGTACTGATCAGATTGTCAAAACTGTGCCTGAAGCTGTGGTTTATCTCCAAAAATATGTTTATTTCCATCAGTGAAAGTGATCTGGTTCTCTGACAGGTTTTCTCTCCATGGATCAGTATTCTTCTTAATATCTGAAAGCTGATGGCATCTGACTGAAGGTTTGGGATATAATCTGGATTATAGTGCAGAGAAATTGGCGGGAAAAGCACTATTTATGGAGCACTGGGATAAAGAGTGAGGCTTTCTTCCAAATCCCAAAGAAAGCAAACCTCGTATGTTCCAGCTGCTGATAGTCATAGAGATTATGTCTAAATATAATAGATACAGACATGGAGTTGGACATCTGAAGAATCCAGAATTTCAATTTGGCAGATTGCTATGTATTAGTAGCTTTTTAATTTTGGTCATATTGTTGTCTGCTTGATGTATGCAAATTTGATAGCATGCATCTTTCATACTCTCTGCTAGCTCAGGGCTGCTGCCAGTGTGGTCAGAGTGATATACTGCAATGATGTTCTGGGATAGATACTGTTGTGGAGTTGGTGCTTTTTTAGCCGGTCAGCAATTCTTGGGGTTCCTGGTCTTGGCGTCTTGCCTAGCCTCTGTCTTTTTGACTGCTGAAACACCAACTTTGTTCGGAGACGTGTTCATACACAAGCCGTTGTCTGGAGACTGTTTTGTTGAACTGTGTTGCATGAGTGCTGCTCACTTTTGAGCAAGCCTAAACTGTTTTATGGAAATAATATGGAAATTCTCACAATGTGAAAGAGGCTTTTCTCTTCCCTTTGGTAGCACGAACAAAAGATATTTAATGGTTGGGGACTTTCACACCAGCTAATATACTTCAAGGGAAGGAATGGAAGGCAAGTATCCTGCCCTTTACTTGACCATGCATTTTGGCATATTATAAAAGTTACACTAGGTTGCAAATTTACTGCTCTCAACAAAAATGCAGCTGCTCTTCCTCTTCCCCCTCCGCTTCTACACGCTCCCTCTAGTGTTATCAGGTACGTATGGCATATACTGTCTGCCACTTAGGTAAGGGTTGCTACACTGGAACAAGTGGTAAATGTCACCGGTGCTTTGTGGGGTTTTGTCTCTGGAAGAAATTCCAATGGTAGGATTTGCAAGTGTGCTGGGAATACGGTGCCAGCCCCCTTTCCCTTGCCTTTACTGCACACCTGCATGAAACTCACCCTACCCATGCTCAGATAATCTGCAACTCAAATCTCTTTTGTGTATCTGGAACAAATTGTGCTGGCCGTTTGCCATGCAGTGAAATCACACAGTTTTTCATTACACTCTCAGAAGCTTTAATTAGTGAATAAGGCAGCTGTATGCTCTCAAAAATACATCTATCAGTACAAACTGCTGCCTGATGGTCCAAAATAAAACATGCCAAAATTTCTTTCATGCTTTCTGTTCTTTTAGAGCTTATGGGCAGGTAATTGGGGGGGAGGGGGAGCACCGAGGATTTTGTTACCTTTGTGATTTATGTTCATTACCAATAAAGAAGAAAAGACAAAATGCATCTTTAAATTGTCTGTCTGATTAGAATGATCTGCCTCTGTATGAAATTACACTACTTTCTGTCTCCTCTAGTTATTCACCCTCTACCTTGTAACTCCTGGTTTCATCGGCCCTGCCTGTTTAGAGGAAAGGTTTTCTGATCTTCACACATTAGTTCAACAGTGCAGTTTGTCAGCGGAGCGGAAAAAGAACGGCTGTCTCAAGATATGTCTAAAGAGAGTGAGGCTCTAGGGTGGCCCTTACCTTTCTTCAGGAATTGACCAGAATATACTGTTTTCCTAAAAAGGAACAAGAATTTAAAAAAAAAAAAATAAAATAAATAGTGCTGGTACGTGTCTCTTCAAATTCCATGTGGTCTTTTTTTTTGTTGAATAAATTGGCCTAAGGGACACACAGAGGTGATAATATTTCTTTGCCTTTAATTTTTCCTTCTTTTTTTGTAGTAACCAAAAACCTCAGAAATAAGCATGTGGAGTTTTTTTTTTTTACTACTCTGGGGGGCAAAATAGTTCTGCTCCCCCAGTTCCAAAGTATTTCTAATAGAAAATTTCTACCAGCTTTGAATCTGAGCTGCTGAAACATCACTGGGGTTTTATCATCCCAAATTCCCTGTGGGGTAATGAAATGCAATGCTTGTTTTACAGAAGGAAAATAAAACCTGCCTGTCACCTAGGAAGCTTGTGGTGAAGATTGGAATTGAACCCACATCTTCCACATCAGCAGGCAGCATGGCGTTGATCTTCTCCTGCAGTGTTTGACTGGCACAGCTTCAATGAGGGATAGGGTTGGTTTAGGATGGCATCAAGGGGATGCAAATTTACATCAATTCCTCTCTTTTCCTTTAGCCAGGAAAATACCTAATGATGCGAACTCACAGAAAGTGACAGAAAGCCCAAGGGAGAGGTCTAGAATTGGTAGAAATATTTCAAAGTTTTATGTAAAGAACTGGAAGGGTGGTGAGACATCAGTCATATTGTGAGTATTTTGCCTTGTTTGCACTGTTTTCTATAGCAGAGGCTGGAACATCTTGCTTGAGAGACAGGGGATGTTTGGTGGAATGGTGGAGTCTGACCTTGCTGCCTATCTACATCTAACATATACTTGTTCACTTTCCTTCTTTCTCCCCTCTGCACCCTCAAAAGATCCATGTATCTCTGCTTCCTTGCTCATCCAGGTCACTTGTGATCCATCTTCAACAAAGTTCTAGTACAAATCTTGGCCTCCTTTAACAATCTCAATGTAAGATTCAAGGGTGAGGCAGAGATCCATCTGGACACTGTCTGAGTCATCTGGAGAAATCTCAAGGTACAGCCTATGAGTCTTGCTAACCTGAGCTGTTGGTACGTCTTTCAGCTATTCTACACCTCGGATTTCCTGTTCCTTCTGGAGGTTTGTGGTTGGAAAAATGTTCACTGAGAGAGCACTAATAAAAAAGAAAGTTCAGCCTTTTTTCTGTCTTTCCACCTGTATTAAGTGTATATTCCTAGCAACTTCTAACTGTCAGTTGCAGATCCTGGGGAATCTAGTGTTCTTTTGTAGTACAGTGCAGGTAGAAAGACATCAAGTATCTTCAGGTGAAAAAAACATCCCAAACAAGACTAGCCCTTGACGCCTCCCTGCCTCATTTCTCATCTTTCTGCTTTCTGGCTGGTACTGTGAGGTTTTAGCTGTGCTTATATGATATGAACAATGAGCTTTGGTAGTCAACAGGGCTAATAAAGCCTGCTAATTGTGGTGTTCTTACCATAGAATTAAATAGTAAATTAAATTCAGCTAGTCTGAACTTCTCAATGTGAAAGAAATACAGCCTTCTGCTCTGGTTTTCTGTCCCTTGGAAGACTGGTAGCATCTTTCAGGTGTTATGTTCCTGCTCAGAGGTCTTCAGTGGTGCTGGGAGGAGATATGCAAATAGACTGTCAGGCTTATTTTGTCTGCAAATTTGATCCTCCTCATGCCTGAGAAAGAGGCAACGTATAAAATGAGGGTTATTCGTGATGGCAGTAATACTATTAATTGTTGTCTTAATAGCTTACAGGAAATGAGTGGGAGTATATATCTTACTGTTCATGGTGAGGCAGAGGGACACCATGAAGAAGTCTTTGACAGCTCCAGTGGTTTCTGCAGTTTGCATTGTCTGTGGAATGTTTATCTGATCTCAAAATACACTTTTGAGGCTGGAGTAAGAGCTGAAGGAAATACCTGTTTGGAAGGGACAACAAGGATCACCCAGTCCAACCTTTCTTGGCAAAAGCATGGTCTAGACAAGATGGCCCAGCACCCTGCCCAGCTGGGCAGATTAAAAGTGTCCAATGTTGTGGAATCCACCACTTCCCTGGGGAGATTATTCCAATGGCTGATTGTTCTCATTGTGAAAATTTTCCTCTTGTGTCCAATCGGAATCTCCCCAAGAGTAACTTGTACCCACTACCACTCATCTTTTCCATGTGTCTCCTTGTAAAAAGGGAGTCTTTGTCTTCTTTGTAGCCACCCTTTAAATAATGGAACGCGATAAGATTTCCCCTAAGCCTTCTTTTCTCAAGGCTGAACAAAACCAACCCTCTCAGTGTTTCCTCATATGGCAGGCTTCCCAGTCCTTTGATCACATTTGTGGCCCTTCTGTATGCTTTCCAGCCTGTCCACATCTTTTTTGGATAGCCGTGACTAAAACTGAACACAGTATTCCGGGTGTATCCTGAGAAGCGCTGGGTAGAGTGGGATAATGACTTATCTCTGCTGGTGATGCCCTTGTTGATGCAATCCAGCATCCTGTTGGCTTTCTTTGCCACAGCAGCAGCACATTGTTCACTCATATTGAGTTTTTTGTTCACCAGAACTCCCAGTTTCCTTTCCACAGAGCTGCTCCCCAGCTTGGTAGATCCCAGCCTGTGCTGCACTCCTGGATTATGTTGCCTTTGTAACGCATGAAATATGGAAGGGATGGCATCCAGAGGGGCCAGAACAGGCTTGAGAGGTGGTCCTGTGCAAAATTCATGAAGTTCAACAAGGCCAAGTGGAAGGTCCTGTACCTGGGTCACGGCAATCCCAAATGCAAATACAGGTTGGAGAGAGAATGGTTTGAGAGAAACCCTGAGGAGAAGGACTTTAGGGGTGTTGGTGGATGCGAAGCTCAAGATGAGCCGGCAACATGTGCTCACAGCCTAGAAAGCCAACTTCATCCTGGGCTGCATCAGGAGAAGTGTATCCAGCAGGTCGAGGAAGGTGATTCTGGCCCTCTGCTCTGATCTGCTGAGACCCCACCTGGAGTACTCCATCCAGCTCTTTAGTCCTCAGCATAGAACTGTTGGAATGAGTCCAGAGGAGGGCTACAAAGATGATCAGAGGGCTGGAGCACCTCTCCTGTGAAAACAGCCTGGGATACTTGGGATTGTTCAGCCTGGAGAAGAGAAGGCTCCAGGGAGACCTTCCAGCAGCCTTCCAATACCTGAAGGGGGCCTACAGGAAAAATGGTGAAGGAGTCTTTGTCAGGGAGTGTAGCAATAGGATTAGGTGTAATGGTTTTAAACTGGAAGAGGGGAGATTTAGATTAGATATTAGGACAAAATTTTTTACTGTGAGGGTGGTGAGACACTGGAACAGGTTGCCCAGGGAAGTTGTGGATGGGCCATCCCTGGAAGTGTTCAAGACCAGGCTAGATGGGGCTCTAAGCAACCTGGTCTACTGGAAGGTAGGTTGGAACAAGGTGATCTTTAAGGTCCTTTCCAACCCAAACCATTCTATGTTTCTGTATTGCCTTCTATGATGGAGGGGATGGGTGGGCAAGTTGTACAGAGGACTCATCCTGAGGGAGGTGGATTGCAAACACGGCTTTGCTATGCATCTCTTGGTTGATCTGGGGCAAGTCACTTCACATTCCTCCAAGACTCTGTCTTCTGATTGGCAAATGGAGTAAAGATACTGACCTCCTTAAGTGCTTTCAGATTTACCCATGAAAAAGCCTTTCCAAGAGCATGGTAGAATTAATGTGGTAGGTAGAGAGCTATGGTTTCCTGTACCCCTTTTCTGGATAAATAGGATGTCATTCTCTCAGGTTGTCAATCCAGTAGCTGTCACTTGTCAGAAGCATTAAATTCAGATGCAAAATGTCTAATTGTAGAAAAAGTTAAATGTACCAGGGTCAAAAGAAGGGGGTGGTGGGAAAATGAGGGAAGTTGTTTATGTGGAGACGCAAGCTGTGTGTGTGGAGGGAAATGTTTGGTGAACTTCATAGGCCACTTCTTCCCTATTTCTGAGGGATGGAATTGCTTTGCAAGAAGATTTCAACTACTAGCTCCTAGCAAAAAGCATTAGCTGCAAGAGAAGCAAAAGCATATATTATGGAGCAGCACTTTCTGTATTTTTTTTTTTTTTGGGCACACATTTGTAAACACATCTAAAATTAGAGTTCAGCATCAGAACAATGAGTACTAGCTCTTCGTATTCTCTGCTCTCAGAGATTTTGATGTTTTTTCCCCTCTCTGGATCATAATATGTGTGTGTGTATATAATTTATTTATATTTTCAAAAGGAACTTTCTATATTTCCATCTGTTCCAATTAAACTGAATGGAACATCTTTTGTAAGTAAATGGAGGGAGGAGAGGAAGAGAAGGGAGTAAAGAGAAGAAAATGGCTTAAAAAACAAACCTTGAATGGAAGAGGAGGAAACATTTGTTGCTTAGCACCAAGATGAAAAATATTATCTTCTTTGCACTAAAATCAGGAAGCAAAATTCTGTTCATCCCCCACCACCTTCCGTTCTCTCTCAAAGCACTTCCAGCCATTACATTAGCAAGGAATTTGGGTTAAGAGGCTTGAGTACACAGTGTCACATAGGACCTGAACATAGCATTGCTTCTGTGGCAGATGGCATTTTCCTAAACGCAGAGTGCCTTTGGAGTTAGAGCAGACCATACATCACCTCTCCATGTTTTGAGTGAGCTGATACAGACCAACGTGAGGGAAGGTCTTGGTCATCTTGGACAAGATGACCTCCAGAGGTCCCTTCCAGCCTCAACTATTTTGTGAAGATGGTCATTATTATGCACACTGCTTTGGTTTTTAGAGGGTTTAGTTCTGTTTCCTGTCTTGGTGACTTGCTAAATGCCCCCTGCTCTGTGGAAATTCCTGGACAGAAACTCTGATTTTATGGTGAAGCATCTAAAAATCAGGCAGTCCACTTTTCTTGTCAAGTGATGATAAGAACAGAGAGCAGGCCAGCAGTACTCTGAAAGGAAGTTTGTTTTTTCTAACTTTTTCTTCTGTGGTGTTGTTTTTGTTATTTTTATTATTCCTGCCCCCCCCCCCAAATGGAAAGTTTTTGAGTAGTTCTGATTAGAAATTTGTACTTCATTTTCGGTTGCTTTGTAGCTCCACTTGCAGATGAACTGCAGTTTCTAGAGCTCATAGCATCTTCTCTGCATTTGTCCCTCTTTACCCTTTGTTTGAGAGCCTCAGCAGAAGGCTGAGCAATGAGCAGGGGTGGAGACTGCTCTCATCCTGCTTCTCTCCTGGGGCCATGCCTTGCAGTGTGGTACTCCAAAGGTGTAGCCATGCTAAATCCCCCATTCAGCCAAGAGGGAAGCCCATTTGGGCTGTCCAAACCCTTGTCACTCTAGGAGAATGACCCAGGACTCTTTAATGGCTGAAGTTGTATGTGGGTGGGAACCCATGTGTTTTTTTAGGTCTGTAACCCCCTTCTCCCTTCTTCCCCCCCTTCCCATGTCAGTGTTTTGTTGCCATAGAGACAGTAATTACTCCAGGAGGTTTCTAGACTCTGCTGAAGCTCCCATCAGTCTCGCCTCCCACCTAGGGAGCTTCTGACATTGAGTTAAAGGTCAAGTCCTCATGTAAATGTTTTCCTTTCTGAAATGAAATATTTTACCTATTTTGGGTGACTGTGGCAGCAGCACAGAAAACAATTTGTCAAATCACTTACAAAGCCAGAGCTGGGACAGTTAAATTCTATTCCCTACAGGTACGTGGGAGTAGGGGTGGAAATGAACAGCCTCGTAAGTCATATTTTAGTCCAAGTTGAACACTTGCTTTCCCCTCACTGAACATTGCGCGTGTGCTTTGTCGTTCTCCTCCACCCCCCTCCCTCCAGCTTTTCAGAGCTTCTTGTTCTCATTAATTTGTTGTTTGCTCTCCTGGCTACATGTAAAAGCTGGGATGAAATCATTTTTATTGACGTTAGTCATAGGCTGACACAGCCCTAGAAAGGACCCCCTGGGTCACTGAGTCTGCCCCCCTGCTATTGCAGGCGACCATGTCATTTAATTCCTTTCATAAACTATCTGTTAAAAGCCAGAACAATCTCTTTTTAAGTGATTGTGAGGAAGGAGGGGGATGGAAAAACCCTCAACCCCCTGTTGTTTCTTATACAGAGTGAAAAGAAATGGAGATGTGTTGTTAAAGCATTTAGAATGAGAAGTTGGAAGATGTTTATTGTTTTCCCGACTCAATTTACCCATGCAGTCACCTGCTTGGACTTGTTATCCATGTGTTTGAGACTAGGCAGGATCAAACAAAGAGTAATTGGTGCTGAAATACCAGTCCTTTCTCAAGAGAAGGCCAGTGTCTAAGATGATGCACTGAGATTCATGTGACCAAGTTGTGCTCCTGTCTTTTTCCTGGACTCTTCCTAAGTAACCTCAGACGAATCATTTTCTTGTCAAGTTCTACATTGTTAGTCCATCCATACTGCAGATTACCTGCAGCTTTTCAGGGAGGGCAAGGCAGAAATAAGTGGGTTTGTGATGACTCCTTCAGAAGGAGAAGCTCTGCCGAGGAGTCCTCTGTCCAACCTGCTGCCTGCGCTCTGCGCCACTGGCACGAGTGACTCTGAGGTCGACTGTGCACTCGTCAGAGGCAGACTGGAAAGCAGCAAGTGTAATTTATGAAGGCTTGGCATGCGGTTAAGTGTAAAGTGATGGAAAGTCTGGTGGATCACTGCACTGGTGCACTTGACTTGTGTATCAGGCACATATCTATGCAAGTTCACGTCCAGTTCAAAGCCAGTCAAGAAAGCATAAAAAGTGGCAGCACTCCTGGCTACAGCATTGTCGGTGTCAGATGATGCCATGGGGTTTTGCTCTTGATACCTTTCAGAGCTTCTCAGCAAAGCACACGACTGTAATTAGTTGACAAGCTGGCTGTGAGGAAACGATGGGCTTTATAATACCCTTGTGTTTCACTGGCACCTTTGATTTTGAAGTGCTTTACAAAACTGCGCATATGCACAGAGGAAAACTTTAGCCCTGGCACTGACATTCAGCCACTGCTGGGGTGATGGGCTGTAGGTGGGCAAACAAACAGCTGCCCAGCAGATGCAGTGGGTGCTAGAGAAAGAAGCAGCAGTGCACTGAAATGGTAGAGGAGTTTTGGGTGGGCAACTCTGGTGAGTTTTAGCAGCATGCCTGAGTGAATGCCCTTCGGTCAGAAAAATTGGAAGGGGCTTTCAAAGTGTGTTAGTTTGTTGTTTCTGAGTGTGTTGATCTAGGAGGCTTACGATCAGGAAAGGTAATTCTGGAGGATCAAGTGTACTTGGCTAGTTTCTTTGAGACAGTGACTCAAAGAGCAAAGGGCTTTTTTTTAGCAGTTAAATCTCAGGATACTGTGTGAGCTCAGCCAGTGAAGTTGCACTGCTGGAGACAACAATACTGTGCAAGCAGATCTGGGCTGGTGCTTATAGACAGTCAGCAACTTCATCACTGGCTAAGTTTAAAATGCCTAGACTGGATGCCTAAAACTGTTGAAGTAGATTTTTTTTGGTGAGACTTTTAAAAGAGATGCTGTCTTTTTTAGCATAAGGCCAAAACTGTGTTTTATGGGATTGTGTGGTTGTGTGTGTTGTGGGGTTTCTTAATTTTATTTGGTTGCAGATCACCTCTCTAAACAGAGACTCCTCATGGGGGAGTGTTTACCCTGGAACATAGCAGATTCCAGAATGGTTGTGACCAGTTTACACTCCTGTTCACACTGCAAATCCGCACTTTGCACCCATCTGTTCTGGGCACAAATAGACATGGTACAAAACAATGTTAAAGAGAGTGCAAATGGCTGTCCTGAAGTTAAAATGTGGTCTAGCCTACAGACGACCTGCTGTCAAGAAGAGCCTATGTTACTAGAGGAGAGGCAGGGTTTGCTGGTCCAGTCAAGCAGACTTCGTGCTTAGCAGTCAGGGACACACCATCTGACCTCAGGCTTCTGACTTCCTCCCTAGTTTTTGAAGATCTTTGATCTGTCAAGGTAGGAGATGGATGCAGTAGCTGTGGATTCACTTCCTCAGCTTCTGTGTGATCTTCAGCAAGCTTTCCAATTAACACCATAACTTGGTTTCCCCATTTAGCAAGCTAAGATAACCTCTTGTCTTGCCAGCATGCTCCAAGGAGAGAAAAAGGATCTCAGGTATTAACAAATGTTGCCATTGATTTGTTTTGCTGATGGAGAGCATCTTTTAGCTCAGTCGAGAAGGCCCGCATTTTGAAGCAGAAAGATGAAGTTAATCCCTGAAGTTTGACCCGCAGCATTAGTTAGAGGCCTGAGCAGTGCTGCTGTGGAGTAATGCCCCTTATAGGTATGTGGCTTTAACATTTTGAAGAGGTGCACATTGTGACTTGCCTGGATCTGGAAGATGTAGTCAGCAGCATTGCTGGCTTGGAGATTTTTGGGTTCCCAGAGCTGCACTCTGAAACCTTGGTTTCTCCCTAAACGCAGTGTAAAGTCATTGGACTGGACACAATATTAAACTCTCCTGCTTCACAAACCAGGATCTTTTCTGTGGTATGGAGTCACAGTGCACCACAGCACCAGGCTGCTGTGTAGTAAATTCATTGTGTATTGTGCAAGGGACCATTAGTTAGCTTATTATTAATACATGTGTGGGCTTTAATATACCGGTACTGTATCTGTCAGCATCTCTACCAGGTTTGCTTTTGTCCTTTGTGTTTTCCCCAAACAAGCTTATACAATTAGTTTCTTCTTGTTTCCTAAATTATTTTTGCTGCTCCTAATTATTTCACACTCCATATAAAAGAATTATCGGGGTGGGTAATGGGAGGCGAGGGATCACCTCTCCATTGCACTGCAGGCAGTGTGACATTAAGGCAATTTGGATTTGTTTTTGCACTTGTTTATATTTGGTTTGCTGCTTAAGAAATAGGGAATATTTGGGATCTGATTTTGGAGGTCAAGGTCTGGGTTTTTCAGTAGGGAACTAGATTTCTATCTATCCTATTGGTCTTTATGACCAAAGAGGATGTTTGTTGAAATAGGCTTAGACTAAATCACAGGCAATTCATTCAGAGACTCATGTTCTTGCCTGAGAATGTAGAGCTATTGGTTATTTCCTGAGTTTCTATTCCTGTATAGACCATCCTGCTCTCTTCCCATCTTTAGATATGTGTAAGTAATATCTCCAAACATCCATGGCTATTTTCATCATGGGCAGAAAAAAAAAAGACAGGCTTCATCTTCTCACCCTCATGCAGATAGCTAGTGGAGAAGAAATGTGTGAGGAAGGTGTGGGTAGGATGAAGTTTACAGCTGGTCAGTTAAAACACATCTCCACTCCTGGTTGATGAGAAGACAGACAAGTACTGGTTGACACAGCTTTTGTGGGCCAAATATTTCTTATTACTCAGGTGCTGATGCACTTATCATCTACCAGGGTTAGGATTCAGTGCGCAGACCACCAATGTAGAGTGTCTGGAGAGCTTGTGTGCAGAGTACACTGCTAAATTTGAGACAATGCCTCTTGCCCATCTAGGGTGATCCATGCCCCTCACCAAGCATACCTGTGCTTGAAAATTTCTACCAGAACTGGAGTAGCAGCTGCACTGTCCAAAGCTCTAGGGTAAACAAGGCCTCTAGTATATTCATTGCCAAGTCATGCTTGGATTGCGGTGGTTAAATGCTCAAACACCATCTGCTTATATACTCTTGCTGCCTTCCACAGAGCAGCACCCTTGCTAACGTTTGCTTTCTGGTAGAGATAAAGCTATGAAGTGCAGTATGTTTGCCTGCTCTTCCTAGGTTGAGCTAGATCAAATACATCCATTTATTTTCCAACAGCTATCGGCATCACAAAGATACTTCCTTAAAATTGGAGGCGTAGTTCTTCCCTCAATAGACCCTTCCCTTCTAGTGATCACATCCCGTCTTCCTCCTGTGTAACCTTATGCAGCAAGACCTTTGAAAGAAAATCTAGTTACTGGGAGATGGGTTCTGAATTGGGGTTCATAAGGAACTGGGGATGAAAATAAACAGGGGAAGACCTGTGATGAACATTACAGAGGTCAAGGAGAACATGTTAATTAAATCTGACAAATGTATTTCTCTTAGAGAAAAAGCATAGCAAGTGGGTGGGGAGGTCTTGAGAAGGAGGGATGTAGTCTACCTGACTATTCATACCACAATTGAGGGCTGGGGGGAACAGTTCTCCACTAGCAGGGGGGTGGTTTATGCTGGATGGCAGGGCTTTCTCAGCAAATGTCAGTAAAACACTCGTGTCCTCAATGTGAATAAGCCCTTGCTGCGGGGGAAGGGAACACCACAGGAAAAACAAGGGCACAAGCAGCCAAAATCTCTCTAAATAGAATATTTGTCAGTTTTCCATGAGGCACTGGTGGGTTTTTAAGCTCTTCCAAGCTTTGAACAAATTAAGACTGAGTGTAAAGTGTAGATATATTTATATTTGTTCCATCTCTTTTGGGTAAGTTGAGGAGCTGGAGGAAGACTCATCAATTCAATGCATGTTCCATTAGAAACTTCTTGGGATTAGATCAGGTTAATGAAAGGAATAAATAGGGCTTTGACATGTTGTTTGTTTTTACAGGACTGTATTGTTTTATGATGTTTTATGAGAAGCACTTACACTGCTCTTCAGGCGAGAGATTATTGTGCCTTTTATAAAAACTAAAAGAAAACCCACTTCTCTTTCTTTTTCTTTCTGTTGCTAAGTAGATGCTATGTTTGTTTGCAGTCATCATTTCCCAGTAGAAATGCTATGGTTCTGGAGCACTGCCTAGAAAGGACTGTTTTCGGAGCACAGATTTCAGAAAAGTGGTGGTGGGGTGGGAGGTACCCAAGTCATGAAAACCCAACAAAATCTTGGAGTAAATAAGTTGTCCTGGAGAGAAGATGAATGAGCATAGTCCCAGAGGAACACACCCAAACCCTCCAAAAAGCCCCCCTCAGGCCCCATTCTGATATATTTCTCTGATAATACTTTCTGGTTCTTTAGAATTCTAGTAGCTCAACAAACAATTGAAAATGTTATTCTAGCACCAAACTTCTGGCCCTGCAGAGAACATCTGTAGTGATGTCAGTGTTCAATTTGAATAGGTTAAGCATAAGCACTGAAAAGTTATAATGCCCACTTGCAGAGCTGGTCCTTTAGTCTTTCAGTATCCTGGTTAAAATGGGACGGTTGATCATTTGATTTGTTTTAAGGGTTTGGAGATTGTCATCCCAGATCAACAGGGAGTACTTGTTAAGCTGCTTTGCCTCTGACATGGTACTGTTCTGTTAAGATTTTAAATGAAAACACAGTAACAGTGTAAAACTGCATCCTAAGCTCCATCCTCTCTTGCTACCTTACTCTCCAGCTCAGCTGCTACATCCCAGTTTTCACACACAGTGACATCAGTATTTTAGATAGTGTCATTTTCACTTGTCATATCCTCTCCCTTCCCCCATAATGATAATCCTCAAGCATTTGGTTTAACTTTCTTATCCTTCTAGCACTATGGAGATGCACAGGAGTTACTACTCCCTTGCAGATGCGGGGCAGGGCTAAAGAAATAAAGCAGCGTCCTCAGTACCACACACAGCTTGGGGGATGCACAGAATTGAACAGGGTCCTCTCATAACCTCGGCTTTATCTGAGGCTCCGGGTGGTACTTGCAGACTGTCACTGGTTTTGTGATATGGACAAACGTCTGTTAGACCTGTGTGACCCACTTATACTTGTGACCTAATGAAGCTTTGAGTACAGACCTTTCCTCAGAGGCAAAAGGCCAATGCACTCGCCCATGAAGTCTCTTCTCATTCTCCCATTCACCTTTAATATTTTGTTGTTAATGGATCATGCTAAAAAGGATTAGCCATTTCAATTTACATTCTGCTGCTTTCTGCATTTAACATTCTCACTGTAAGTGATGAATTATTGACTATTTAAATGTGACTACAAACAGCCCGAAAGAGAAGCTCTGCTTTACAGTTTGCAATGCTGAACTAGTACAGCTGAGGTCAAGGTTTCTCTTTCTCTTTTTAGTTACCCATCAATGGTCTACCTTCCCAGATTTCACCTCCTATCCCAGTACCCCAGGCTGGTGTACTGTCTGGTGTTTAACGGCCCAAGAAGAGGCCCCAGGGTTAAATATTGTTATGCATGTGAAATTTAACCTATATTATTGATATTGGGTTCAGACCAAAGTGTCTGCAAAGTGGCTTAAAAGGAAGAGTTCATTATAGAATAAAGCACTTTGGCAGAAGACCAGATCCATATGCCCTTAAAATTGCTCTTGATTCCCCCTTCATATTTAAATGTACATAACTACAGAATCTGCCACTGTTCGGAAACAAAGAACTGTCCTTTGAAAATAAGTCAGAAGAGATCTAGGTGCAAAACAGGGTACCATTATTTAGGACATGACACACTGTGTCCTGAGCAGCTATAGCAATACAGTGTGGCTCAGAGATAGCTGTTTCTCTGGGGATGGAGTATTCTTGTAGTGACCTAGAGGGTGCTTATGAAAGCAATGGTGAGTTCACAGGTTTCAGGCAATTGTTTTTATGACCATAGAGAGGTTTCAGATTTCCCCTGGAGAAGTGGAAGAGTCATCCTTGCCTTGCTTTCTGCAAATGTCCTGTGTGAGACACAAGAAGTTAGCTCCCTGGGGCCACCTCAGAGGTTAGGGGTGAATCATGCAACTCCAAGGTGGAAACCAGGACACTTGTTCCTTCTTACATGTTGGATTGGGGTTTTTTTGTTGGTTTTTTTTTGTTGTTGTTTTGGAGGGGGAGGAAATCCGGACACCTGGATTTGGTTTCTGGATTACTGGATCTGGAGAACAGTAAAACTTCCTCATAACTGTCCACTTACCTGTTAAGTGATGTGGTGGAGCTGAGCAATCTCCTGGATATGTAGTGTCTCTAACATGTGATAGCCAGTTTTTATGAATATGATATGAGTAGCTTCTGTAGCATGTTTCTTCAGCTGGAGATGGGGAGAGAAAAGGGAATCTTTCAAGCAATCAAACTGAGACAGGTCTAAACTCTCTTCTATTAAGCCACTTGAAATTAAATTTTTGCCTTCCCCAGTTCTGTTCCGATAATTCTAGGCTCTGGACCATGGGAGACTGCCCATATCTGGAAAGCAGACACCAAGAGTAAGCCCCAGCTCAGGCAGGCAAAAAAACTGAAACATTTTTATAAAATAAGCTGCAGAAGCCCCAAGACAACAGTAAAAGGCAGGCATGTGTTGGTGGCGTAGGCAAGCTTTTACCCTCCAATGCATTCAGTCCTTTAAATATAAAACAAATTTCCCAGAGCAAATCCCCATGTTGCATTATGGCACTTGGGCATCTGCTGCTTTTGGAAGATCTGTGTAAGGGGTGGGGGGAGCACGAAGAGAAGGCACGCATCAGTATATCAAATCAACTTATTTTTTTTACTTCTTTTTGGCCTTAGAAAAGGAGCAGTGCATAAACACATGCTTCAGTTTTTAGGTGCGTTTTATAAGATCCCTTCTGAGAGAATTGGACAGGCTGGGGATGTGAGAATAAAGGGAGGGAAGGAGGAAAAAGATATTCATGTTGGTCAGAAGGGTGTGAAATAGTTAGATATTTGGTGAATTCTTTAAGCACTCGCCCTTGTCTGTTCTTATCCTCTCACGTATCCTTGAGAAACAAAACTCCTGGTTAAAGAAGGTGACTGGTGGACTGGTGTGGACAAAACCATACTCATCAGGTGGTTGAATATGACCTCACAGTTAGCACGGAGCAAGAGACTTTTGGCGTCTCTTTCTACCTGTGATATTTGTGCTCTGACACTTCCTTTAGCTTTGGAGAGATTTTCAAAATTTTTGACTAAAAGACAGTACATAAGTGCTAAGCATTAGTGGTTTTATACAACATTGCATATCTGTGTTCCTGTACCCATTCATATGCCTGGAGTGTCATGCATATAAATTCACAGGCATACAACATTACACAGTACTCTTAATAATAATCATTCAGAACCATGCAGGGTCTTTTGTCTAAGGAGATCAAAGCACTTAAAACTTCTCTTACACATATAGAAACCTGACATAGGAAGTTAGAAAAGTGTTGACAGAGTTGGAAATAACCGGATTCCATCCCTGGCAAGGTTTCTTTTAAATTAAATAAATAATCTCCAATGAAATCTAATAATGTTTCTTGAAACACAGTGCAATCAGGTGTTCTTAATACAAAAAAAATATAGGGAAGGATTTGAGAAAGTGTGCTTTTGTGTTAGGATTTTTTTAATGTTTTAACTTATCACTTGATGTAGTAACGTAGCATTTGAAATCAGCGGGCCCATTGCACTAGCTACTAAACAAAATGCACTCTAAAATAGTTTTATAAATGGAAGAGACGAGGAAAGACTTGTCAGAGATGTTGCTCAAAAAAGTGATGTGGAAAAATGTAAGTGATGTGGGAGTGCTTATTGTAATAGATTAATAGCTGAAACTGCTCTTATTGCTGCATGTTTGTATTTTGTCCCAACTGTAACAAGCAATAGTTAAAAATGAAGGTGAGAATTATCTACATTGATACACTTTTTTTTTCTTTTTTTTTCTCTTTTTTTTTTTTTTTTTTCTGGAAGAGGAAGTGTATCTGCTGGAGGAGGGAGATCATTATTTTCAAGAAACATGTTGGCAGAAATGACTCAGTTCTGCAAATTTCCCTTTATTGCTTGCTTTTGAAAAATCTAAGTTCTTTTTGGTAATGGGGAACTTATTTTAAGAATTTTTACAGTTGTGAGAAAGGAAAAATGACAGACCTTCAAATCGTTTTGGGCCTTTCAGACTATGAAGCGTGATTTTTTAACATATGGCTACAGGAAGAGGGTCTGGATGCGCTCTGGAAAATAATTTTCCACAAGCGATTGCCAGCTCTGCAGAAGGACTTCCTGAACAGAGACTGAAAAGATGCTTCTGATTCCACTCAGGGTGTTCTCTTTAATGGAAATATCTAACTTTCTGCAGTAAACCTTGAAGTCTCCATGAAAAATTCATGGAGGAGAGAAAGAAAGCCTAAGAACTTGTGTAGTGCTGCAGGAAGAGACTGGCACGGAGGCCAGGTGACATGAGAAGTCCTGCGGTTCTGCCAGGTGGTGCCCTGGAAATAGCGAGGAGTCCAACTCCCATCGTGCTCTTGAGCACTGCTGAGTTGGGAGCAAAGCATTGCAGATGAGCCCAACCATCCCTTGTAATTTAACTGCCTTCCCTTTCTTTCAGCCTTGCTTTCTGTCTCGAGGAAGTCCAATGAAGAGTAGAGCTCTGACAGTTGATGTCAATAGTTTATTCCCCTTTTGGAAGGAAGACAGACAGAAGTAATTCCTAGCTTCTAACCACAGACAATCCCTGTGCCTCAGGAAGAAAATTGTCTTCCCTCTCTTCTGGACAAAATCTCGCTTCTGGATAGGAATTCTGTTGAATTTACTCCTGATGGAGTTGAATGGGAGAGAGACCTTTCTATTGGAGAATATTACGGGCACTAGTTGAATTTAGCTATTCTTTTCATTATGCAGAGTGACTATAGCTTGCTCTTTTTCTTAGATATAGAGTCTTTAATGCAAAGTAATGATGGTGCAAGGACCACTGGGTAATGGTATGCAGATGGCAATAAGGCAATAAAATTGCTGAAGTAACAATTTGAGCAGTGTGACCCTTACATCAAGGAATTTGCCTTTAAAATGTAACTTTAAGAAAATAAAACTGATTGTCAGAGGAGGAGTAGAGGGAGACTTGAAAGTAAGCTTAAAATACGTAAAATATTTGCATTCCATCTTCATCTATGGGTGGTCATAGGGGCTGTGTAGGGCTGGCTTAGCAACAACACAGTTGGTGTAGACACTGGCATCCAGAAGAAGAAGGAGACAGGTTTCCTTTGTGGTATTCTGGCACATGAGAAGTTAAGAATATCCCTGAGGTCCAGTGATTGACATCATCAAATGCACTTGCTGTTCCTAAGCTCTTGTCTGTCTCAGGCCTGTTTGACAGCAGAGCCAAAGGTCACAGAGGAATTAATCTGCTGTAAATGAAACTAAATGGATTGCAGGGTGTTGTTTGTGACAAGAGTAAGTGGTGGAAGACTTCAGCATGCAAAGGGCTGCAATTTAGACCTTGCCAGTGGACTGGGTCATTCATCTTTCCCATGTAAAATGAGAATAACCTAATCCTTCCAATAAAATAAGGATAACAAGCAAGAAGGGTGTTTTTAGCAATTTAACCCTGGGGCAGCTACTATCTAAATAACTAACTATTAATATGTGTATCCTGCCCCTTACAAAAAGGAAGAAGAATAATAATGCTTGCATAAAAAGACCCCCGTAAGTTAATTGTTGTCATTCTAGATACCTCAGTTCTAACTGAAGCCCTGATAATCTGTTCTTTTTCTCCAAAAAGATTGATGTTTGAGTGTCAATAATAGCTGAGGAGTACTGTAGATCAGTGCTGGGTGAATGAAAATGTAGGTGCTGTTCCCTGATGGGTGACTTTGAGTGAAGCATCAACAATCCCCTGAAGGATTAATTAATCCTCTGAAGAATTATTTAGACACACGTAGATATTGGAAAAAGCTTTGTGTTCAGCCTATCTGAATGTGGTCCCAGGTATGCGTATGCCTCTTAGCATGAAGAAAGTACCAATTCTAGTTGGAATTTCTAGGTATTAGAAGGTATAAATAAGCTCCTCTTACAATGAGGTGAAATAAATGGGTGTACTTGTAGGGGAGCTAGCTTTCTATTGAGAAACATATAATGATCCCAGCTTCTGTGGCAGCTGAGCCAAAATGTGTGGGTATATAAATGAGTGTATATCTCAGCGCTTAGATACTCACGTGATGGATGCTCCTGGAGAAGGTAAACTAGCCAGAAAGGTATGCATAAATGTCTTGCTGGTGCCTATCAATAGGCAGCGACTGCTGCTGACATGCTGTGTCTCAGTGGGCAAACTGTAAGGGCTTTAAGTAAAAACAATTATTGAATGTATGATGTCTAAATCTATTAGTTGTATACTGTTATTGACTGACGTTAGATTAAAAAGCATGTCCTTATTACTCTCTCCTGTCATTAACTTGCCAGGAAAGGTCAGTCAAGAAGTATATTATTACTAAATTGTAGACTCACACATTTGTAGCTGCAGCAGGAATAAAGCCACAGAGGACTAGAGCCAAACTTTGGGCAGGCCCAGAGCCTAGTTTTGCTCTCACTCCTCACACTTTGTAACAAGGCCAACTGCTCCCCATCCAGATCTGCTGTCGCTTTGTCTGTATTCTGTGCTGGAAGCAAGAGGATTTGTCTTACCGTAGCTTTTCCTCAAATGCCTCAGGGTACCGCTGCACTGTGTAAGGAAGCTGGATCTAAGCCTGCACTCTAGTCCTAACCTGCTGGCCATCAATACAGGGCATATGCAAGCCCATGGTGTGCTTGATCTAAGGGACAGAGGGAAAGTGAGGGAATAAAGGGTTTGTGCTTAAAGTGCATATTTACCTGTGTCATGGAGGGACCGGTCTGCTCTGTCTGGCCCGTCTCTTATTTAATGTTTCCTGCAGCCATGCTGGTTGATCAACACCAGACAGTGGAGGAGATGCTTCCAAATCCTTCCTGAAAGAGCCTGACATCTGCTGCTGCAAAGCAGACGGGATCTGTAAGCAACATGTCCTAAAGCAAATCTCTGTCAGTGGACGTCAGGAGTCAAAGCCCCAAACAAGAACATGGAAGGGTAGAGTGGGCCGGGAAGGAACTAGCCATCAACATTTTTGCTGCCCCAGACATCACAAAGGCAAAACCACAGTTTCAGTGACAGAAGATCCTTGTATTTTCACTGATTCGAATGGGAGTTAGTCTGAAATACCTAAATTTAAGTTCATGGGCTCCCTTCACAGAAACAGTATTGAACTACATGGAATGCCACTATGCAGTGACTTAAGTATTTTGGAAATCCTTACTTGATGTTTCCTGTCATAAGATTCGGGATGGGCTGCACTCCATTTATTCCTTTTCCCAAGCTTTCTTGGAATGGTTCTTCAGCTGCTCTAACTTAACACTAAGATTTCAGCACAAATCAAGCTGAGAGATGAAAAAGGGAATTATTATTTGTCCCACCATTGTGGACTTACAAATGCAGCAGCACCTGACTGACATAGACAGAAAAATAACTCATACTAAAATGAGGCTTTGTTTGGAGGTTTTTTGGTCCCTCTGCCTCCTGCCCTGAACAAAAAGATTTATCACAGCCTTTTCATTCAGAACAAAACTCCTTATAAACTTCAAATTTGTGACTTTTATTTCAGGAATAATGTCATTGTTTAGGCCTTACACCATCTTCCCTCTCTTTCCCCATTCCCAAATAACCTCCCTGAAATTGTCTGAGTTAGTGTATGTTTGTATTCTTTGACCCTTGCATGCCTAAGGGAATTGAGTCACAAATGGCTTGTGTTCACACAACTGGTGGAATAAAGCCCAAGCTTTAAAGATGCAACTTGGCAGGTTTTAAAAGGGCATAAGTAAAGGAATAAAACATTGCGTGAAGTTTCCAGAGTGATTCCTAAGGGAGTTAGGATAATTTAAAGAAGATTCTGACATTCATTGTTCATCTCTTAAAGATACAGAATGATGAGCCATTATACATACATTTAGGCATCTTTGTAAGTGAGCTTCAGAATCTATATTATTCTGTTCCTGCAAGAATGGTGTGTGTGTGTGATTCCAGAACAGGCTTCTCTTTAACGTAAACCTGCAGAGTATTGTGTAGCAGAAGAAAGAGAGAGCTAGGAAAAGACATTGACATTGCAGTGGGAGGGAAGGAAGGAGCTGTTTACCTTTCATGAAGGTGTTTAAATGTTCAAGAACCATTTAGGTATTTGGAAGTATCAGCCCTCTGCCACAGATCAAAATCAGAGAGACTTGATAAATCTGCTGAATGAAGACTGGTCATGCATCCTGAAAGTGAGCTGGAGGACAGGTTTTAGAGGAACCCATTCCTCTTTCTTAATGTGTAAAACCAAAGCAGGGGAGACAAGGTGGGAAAACATCAGTGTCTGCCACCAGATCATTCTGGCTACTTTACATCCTTCCTACTGTCTGCGCTTCTCTCCAACACATCTGTATTTCAAAACTCCTCTTCCTAACAACTTTGGAAAAGTTACATGTTTGAAGCTACTCTTAAGGATTTTTATATCTTTTAAATATCCTCTCCAGTCTGCTGTGTTTCAGAAGTGTCGCACCAAATCCTGAAGCGAAGAGTGAGAACACCAAGCTCTGCATAATGCAGGTGCCCAGGAGAGCAGTAGGCAGGCTGGTTGCTATAACAGCTTGTAGCTGTAGAACATCTTCCATTCCAGAAAAGATCCCAAATCTCTTTATGGACTAAGTTGAGAGAACGTAAAATGCACTATGGACAAGTTGGGAAAAACCGAAAGAGGCAAAATACTGGTTTTAACTTGGTATCTAGGATAAACAGCCCTGACCTACTAAGTACTCTATAAGCATAGATGGGAAAGGTAGTCAGAGCTTTTCTGCTTTTTTTTTTATATTTTTTTTTCTAAAACATCCTTTCAACATCTGTGAAATGGGGATAGCAAATTTTTCCTTTTCCGTAGCACTGGTTGAGAAGAGGAATCGAAATTGCGAAAGACTCTTGCAACATGGGTAGAAAATCCTATGGTTTAGGAATTTTAATACACTTTACTCATCAACTATTGCATTTCTGTATAGAGGACAGTTACGTTAGGTGAAGGCTGAGATGAGAACTTAGACCTTGGGTCGTGTCTGTGCAGCGTGGTTTCCTTCTGGTAATGATAGAAATGGGGAGGTCTGTCCCCATGGCTTTAATAGCCATGATTGCAGTGATCTAATTCAGGAAGCATTTAAGTGTTGGAGTGGTCAGGCAAAAATCCCCTGTGAATTGTCTGGTGAATCTAAGACACCCTTAAGATCTCTCAAGAGTCCAGAGGTACTTGCTCTGTATTCTTATCAGAAAATAATTTTCCTTGAAGTGTGAGACTACTTTGCATATCAAGACTGATCTTTCCTGGGAACTTCAGCAGTTACCTTAAGGAAAAAAATAATGGCTAATATCAAGACTAGTGTTGGGGTAATCCTGGGACAGCTTTAACTTTAGACAAGTACAGCATAAAGTTTTTTATTGAAAAAGGAGGAATAGTTATATTCTAAATCTCCTCTACCTGCCACCTTAATGCTCAGTAGGATTCAGACTGATGCAGTGTATATTGCATTATGATTCCAAAATATAGATATATTTTATTTATTTATTTCTGAAGATTTCTAGGAATGAATTGGACAAAAAATGTTAAATGGTTTACGTATGCCATGTGTCTTGGTATCTAATTGGATGAGCTGACCTCCCAAGCTCCAATTCATAGTAATTGATATGAATTGACAGTTCTGTGATTCACCTACTACTGCTACACAGCCAAAAGTGCTGCTCTCAGTTTGTAGAGTTGAACAGAAAATATAGATTGCATGACTAATATGCTTATCTGGATATGCTATCTCTTGCAACAAAAACTACAAATATAAGGACTTATTTTTATTAAATATCAAGACGGTTTTCTGCTTATATGCATTCTCAAAATAATGGAGTACTTTGCCCAAGTTTCCAATAGAAATAATCTTTCCCTTCTTCCCCCACCTTAATTTCAATGACAAATTTCTAAGTTTCTCATTTCACACCTTCTATAGAGCTTTTTAGGAGCTTTCTGCTCACACCCCACACACCCCCTTTTTTCTTGCATTTTCAGCCTTGTAAGAAATGTTCCCTTTCAATGTAAGTTGAAACCTATGGTTTTTTGGAAAACAGAAGCCAGTCTTGTTTTAGAATAGGGTAACGCCTGGTAAATCACTGCACTGCAGCCGAGAATTTAGGTTGACAGGATGTGACCCCGCATACAGGACTGGGGGGAAATCCTGGATCATCAGGATCTCTTCTCTACTATTGCAGACAACCACATCACATAATCCCTTTCATAAGTTTATCGAGCTTCATCTTTAAACTAATTAGGTCGTTTGCTCTCACTAGCCTTGTTGGAAAGCAGTTCCAGAGCATCACTCCTCTGATGGTTAGAAACCTTTTTCTAATTCCCAAATCAAATTTATTCATGGTCAATTTATACTTATTTGTCCTTGTGCAACATTGTCCTTTATTTTAAATGCTTCTTTTTTTCTCCTTGATATTTACTGTGGGGATGTAGCTAGCAATCCTATCTATGCTGAGGTTTTTTTTCCATTTTCTAGACAGACAGAGCAAGCTCTTAGTTCTTGCATAAAACACGAACTTTGTAATATCTCTCTGGCTTGAGGTTTTGTATTCCACCTTTTGGAAAGCAGTTGGGGGGAATGGTACTCCCTGTTCATGCTGAGGTCTCACAACAGCCTTGCTAATGGCAATGGTACTCTTTTCCCTGATGTTGAATATTACTCTTTGCACAGGCTTTGTTTTAACTGCTGGAGGCAGCATTAGAGAAACACACTGCAATGAAGCTACTGTCCTTTTCTTTTTGCTCTTAAAGGAAGGAAAGTTCTAAGATCTTGAAAGACTAGTTTGGAATAGCAACACCCCTGGATGTTTTGATATGTCATAACATGTCCTGTCATGTAATGCTCACTGGATGACCACTGACTTGCTACCTTTCCAGGCAGTCTCTGACCTTGCAAAGACCAACATGGATCTTGAATGATGATCAGAACCATAAGAAAAAGTAGCTACAAGTTGCTCTGGCTTGCCTTCTCATTCCCAAAGTAACATATAGTGCAAAATCACGTGTAAAGGGAAAGACTGATGGCATGTATTCCTTCCTGGTGTGAGTTGTGAGCTGCAAGTAAAGCCTTTACAAATGGAGTCCTTCTGGGGACAGAGTTTCATGAGTTCTGCAGGAATCATAGCCAAAGGGGCAGTGGTGTGGCTGCAGGGCATTCACTCAAGAGCTGTGAAAATCTTAGACATGATAATGCAGAGCAGATGAGAGACTTTGTGGATACCTGGGTGTATTCCATGGAGGGCAAACACAAGAGGTAGAGTAACACCGTCATTATGTATAGAGATCAGCCCCCAGTCCAGTGTGTCAGTGAGGTGTCACTGAAGAATGCTTTTCAGTTGGACATACCTGAGCACAAATTGTTAAATGTCATGTTATCACTCTGCCATGTTGAATCATAATATATAGATATCAAAGAAATACATTGATATTGCATGAGCTATAGATGTTAATTTTTGTCCATTTAGTTGTTAAATTTAGTAAGACACTTAGAATTGAAGCAAGCATCTACAAAACATGTCTTCATTATCTTTGGGTATTAAACTCCTACAGAATGCATCCTGGGTAATACATCTCTGAAATCTGTGGAGACAGTAGAGGGAAAAAACAAAGTACTGTTTGAGTGGAGTCTGAGTGGTGTGAAGAAAGGTTGTATGCATGTCAGGTTAGGAGGAAGAGATGGTCCTTTCAGAGATGTCCAGTATTGGGGCTGTTTAATAATAAGTGGGACAAGAGGTTTCTGGTTTCCACTCTTTCCCAAGGTAAGGAATCCTGCCTTCTTAGCCATAGCATAACATTCTACTTATCCTGATAAACATAATTTGTTGCAATTAAATCATATTGTGATCATATCACATGGTGAATTATTTCAGTTATACTGGAGAAAGTGGCTGCATGCATTTAATTGGATGAGGATGCCGATCTGCCAGGATCTGTACAAGTACAGAACAAAGACAGTCCAGTGACAGAAGCTAGAGTACAGAGAATGGAAAAATAGCGTGCAATCGTATAACTGACAACTCCTGTAACATATACATATATTAATGTATTTTTGCTATAGGGACAATTTAAATTCTAATGTTTCCTGATTTCTGATTTGCACTAAAAAAACACCACCAAAAAGAACCAAACCCCAAACCAGCTAAAAAACTGTCTAGAAAATCTTGTATTTTTGCTCTTAAAAATGTAAGGACCATGCAGAGATTTTATAGTCTTTGGAGGGCGGGTGGGTATATATATAATCTTTTTTGGGGGGGGTTAAGGGGATATCATTTAGTGTGTATTCTCTTATTATCATGCAGGAGGTATCATCATGAGAAATTTGGTTTATCAGCAGAGGTAGAACTAGAGAAGAAATCTTGTGATAAATTAGTTCTGTATCAAGCCATGTTGATTTACTGGAACCAAAATATTTAACAAATGCTTCAACTCAAAGCTTCTGCTGGCTGATCTACTTGGGCCTTGAAAGATTCCCTGTCTGTCTGTAAATGGGTTGGTAAGACGCTGGAGCCCTGTGGGTCACACTTCTAAAGTTGTAAGCTGTTGATTCACCTTTTGGACTGCTCAATAAGATCAAATTACAGGTGGTGAGTCTGGAAGCAGGCTTTTATGGTGCATGTTTTTTAAAATGTAGCTTGCAGGAGTGTACTACTTTTCCTGGAAAACTTATTCGCTATAAATCATAAAAAAAAAAAAAACAAACACAAAACAAACCAACAAACCCCCTTAAATCTGTTTGCAGGAAAAACAACAAATGCAATGTTAAAATGTAATAAATGCCTGTGGAAAATAAGAGATTCAGTTTCATGAAGTGATTACTGTATACACAGAGATCACATTTGGCCCAGAAGTCCCTGAGCCACAAGGCCTGGAGACTGAGAAGGATACCCAGAGGAGGCATTATGTACATCCTCTGCCTACGCTCTTCTTGGGGCATCTGCTTCTGGCCACCGTTGGAGACAGGATATTGCATGAGATGGACTTTGTCTGACCTAGTACCATCATCCTTATATCATGATCTAATCCCCTCCTTTTGAAGACAACACTGTTTGTTGTTTGGGTCTTTTTAAACTCATTAAACTCTACTCTCCTACTTTCTGACATCAGCATGGATTCTCCAGTGAGTTTCAGCCTCACAGAGATGCTCAGCAGCTGTCTCACTATTTTTAGCTTTCCTGGTGGAAAAAATAATAAAGTGAAAAAACATCATTAATGTGTGTTTGTTTCCAGGCATCCACTAGCCCATGATTCATAGACTGCTAACAGGGAAAGTTTTGGTAAGCTACTGTATTCAGGAAGTATCCTAGAAAGTTTCTTTCATCTGTCTTTTAATGTTTTGGGCAAAATGGCTTCCACTAGCCTCTTTTGAGGAAACCGCTCTACAGTTTGAATACTTTCCCATTGGGAACTGTTTGATAGTACTGTGTTGCTGCAGACATGCCTTTGTGTTCATTCTTGGTTTAGAGCTTCTCTCATCTATATTAAATCGGTGGAGAAATAGATATCAAGCAAGATGTCATATTAGACTTCAACAAAAAACTAGTAGAATTATAATTGCTTTTTTAAGAATTGATTCTCAGGGTTTTTTCCCTGAAATTGTTCTTTATAATATAAAAAAAATACAACACTCAGGAAAAACTTGGTCAAGTACTGGATGCTCAGTCCAGCTCCTTAAAAGTTGTAGGCAATTGCCCAGCTGACCATGGATGAATTGCATTTTAATACATTTTTCCATGCCAGTCTGTTGACATTCTGATTTACTTTCAACAACAATGGGCTTTCTCTTGGGTGAGACAATGTGTTAAACTGTTGGATAAAATTGTAAATGTTACAAATAGGAAGAAGTAAGGAAGTGGAGGCCCTCTGAATGTTTTTGCTCTTGGATCAGTATTGTTTATGGTTTCAAGTGACTTGAGTAATAAAAGTTCCATGAAGGACTGATTTGCTCTAATGGCTGGGAGAGACAGTGAGTAATGTTTACTTTTACCTTCTGCAGGGTCATAAACTTCCATCTTATAACTTGCAATTGTCCTAAATCGCATAAGAATCTGTGGTCTTGATTTTCTTCTAGGGTTGCAAGCATTTCTCTCTCCTTATGCTTCACAGTGGAATAGGGAGACAAACAGTTTACAGGACACTCCTGTGGAACAGTGGCATGAAAGATGTTGGAAAATTGCTGAGTTAAAAGTTTGTGCTAAGAGGCATTTTAGTTTAACTTTTCTTTCTCCCGTTTCCTTCCCTGCCTTTTCTATATCCCTGCCTCCAACACACACACACATTGACACCCCTCAACCACGTTTAAGAGATTATTCTACTATTGTCCCTTAACTTGTAGGATCTGGAAGAACTTAGGTTATGTGGTCATGCACTACACCCGTAAATGTAAACTGAAATTAAAATTAAATTAAATATATTCTTTCCTAACATCAGTTAGAGGCAAAACCACCTTGGGGGCTGTGCGGGGTGAGCAAACACTGATATTCCCAACAGTTAGGAAGCATTCCTGATGCTCACAGTAAATGTTCTATTGTTGAATTTTGTATTGTTACTCCTAGTTATTATTCTCTAGTATCACCCTGAACAACCTTTCTCTGAGCTTTGTATTTACACCTCCAAGGCTTGTAGCTGGTTATCATCTATCCCCCTGAGTCATCATTTACCTAAGATATACATATTTAGTTCTCTTGATCTTCCCTCAGTCAGTCCTTCCAGCCCATTAAGAATTTCTATTACTTATCTCTAAATTCCATCTCTTCTTTTCCTTTTTTTCCTTCCATGTCTTTTGGAACACTTCCAGATGATCATAGCTGACAGGATCATTTTAGATGTGGATTTTTTATTGACACCAAAGGAAGGAGGTGTCTTTGGTCTGGAAGTGACATACACACTATTTTATGTGATATTGTCCACTGTCATCTGAAAGTGTCTTTTGACATTACCGCCTTCCAGCTTCATATGTGCTGTTGAACATTCAGATACTTGCCTCTATGGCTATTCTCTACCTGTATTTTGAGATACGAATCATGCAAGGTGCTAGGCATGGCTAATCCTCCCCAGCAGGGATTGAGATGACTGGGCACATTATTAAGGGGCTTAGAACCCTCTAGGATCTGTTGAGATTAATTCTCTATTCCTCTTTATGTGTGAAATCTTTGTTGCTGCACTGTTTAAATTTAAGATCAGATCTTCTGCTTTCCTAGATATCTCTTCCATCTTGATGCAACAGACATTTATCATGCACATTCCTCCTGCCAGTGCTCAATGCTTTGGGAGCTACACTGTTCATCCAACCTAATATGAATTCAATTCTCAAAACAAAAATTTCTACTGGGAGCTGTATTGAATGTTTAACTGAAGCAATCTACTATATACTCGTTATTCACTAATTTTTAAGTTGATCAACAAAAAAAAAAAAAAAAAAAAAAAAAAAAAAGATCAAAATATCTCTCCGGTAGTGATTACTACACACTTTACCTTATGTTCTCTATTCATCAGGAAATTGTACTTCCTTCACTTCACACTGACAAGAGCCCTTTTAAACCCAGTGCACTGAAGCTTTGTAAATTACACAGATCTTGCTGTAATTAATTTCACTGCTTCTTTTTCACTTCAAAGATGACATCCTTATACCTTTTGTAAAAATTGGACATTTTAGCCTTAAATTTACACACTGTTTGTTTTTAACATACCCAGGAACTCAGTCCAGCAATAGGGGATGGGGAAGTGCACCTTTTTTGAGAGAATGTACTAAGGACATAATGTTTTTGTCAGTCTACACAGGAATTTGTCCACATTTAAAAAAAACAGACTGATAGGTGTTCATAGCTCTGGGAGGTTTGGGAGGTTTTAGTTCAAGGCTGACCTTTACTCTAAACTATTTGTGTGGCTTTGGACAGGAAGTTAAATCTTATTCCAGCCTTTGCATGCCTTGTCTTGTACCTAAGTAATTTATCCTTGAGCCAGGCTCATAAGCAAGCTTGTACAATGCAACAATGGCTCAACTTAGAGCTTTTTGCCAGAGAAGCAGTGGACGCCCTTGTTCTTGGCACCTCCCTCTCTTTCTTTGTGCTATAACAGGTAGGACTTTTGACAAGTCTTTCCCATCTTTCTCGTGACGTACTCCTAGAGCACCTCATTTCACCTCGCTTTCTTTCTCATGCACACACACAGAGTATGTGTCTTGTGGTTCACAGCCCTAAGTATAGAGAGGTCTGTTGATTAATATTACTTCATCTCTGGCTGCTTGCAGAACTTGATCCTACTTCATTCTATTCCACTGCCTATAGTTAACGAACAAGTCAAATTGAGAAAGAAGGGTAAGGAGAAAGAAATAGGAGATAAGAGACAATACTTGTTTGCTCCTAACATCACTTAGAGGATAGAAGAAACTATTCAAAGTCAAAACATATGGAAAACAGCATCTGGTTATGGGAGCCTGGATGTTAATTGTTCTGACAGCTGAAATTTGTCTCCAGAAATCTCATGAAGCCAGCTGGTATTGTAGAGTTTTCTCTGGCTCATATTGTGACTCTTACAAGTTTCTGGAGACTTCCAGTCTCAGGATTATCATCTTGTAGAAGCAGCTGCTGCTTGAAGATTTTCATTACTATATCAGCTGGAATCTGGAAATACATTCTTTGTGGGTTTTGATTTGATTTGTAACATAAAAGCCCTAAGGTGGCTTCAGATGCACTTACCTGAATTTAAACTTAACAAAACCCTGTGTAACTTAGCAAAGAGATTCTAATGTTGTCCTGTTTACAGTTCTTGCATATGAGGTGAGGAGAAAAACTTGATCATAAATAGGAGAAAGGTATTGAGGTTGATTTTGAGAGGTGTCTTAAAGGTTCACTCTGAATCTGAACTTCTTGAATTGGAAAAACATGGGCTGGCAAACCCAGTAAGAACAATAACTCCAGCTAGATAATGACAATAGTCTGCTTCTGAATGGGCCAGAAGTTGTCTAATAATAGCTCTTTCCTGCAGTTGTTTCATTGTCTTTTGGTTTCAACCTTGAGCTGGAAATGTCAGAAGTATATATTGACACATATGCCCTGTCTCAGAGAAGAAGGAATATGAGACTGGAAAACATAGAAGTTTGCATTTAGAACAGATTACTTGCTTGTTTCTGAGACAAATGCATAAATAACTAGTCATTTGATGGTGCTATCAACAAGATGTTCACTGCATGGCCCTGACATTTTTTTTAAGGGTAAAAATTCTAACTTTTCTTATGTTTTTAACATTTCCTGTACACTGAGTTGATGTTATTTTCCAAGAAAAGTCTGTTCCTCACCCTGGTGAAATATAATGAGCAGTAAATCAAAAACCAAACAAATGAATAAAAAGCAAAAAACAACAACAAAAAAACCCAACAAACAAACCAAAACAACCCTATGTGGATGCAGAAAGGCAAGGCTTGGAAAAAGTTGTATGTGGCAGAACTGTCTAATTTGTTTAAAGGTGGTTTTCTTTAGGTTTGTTTTGTTAAGATTCAAGGCATTCAAAGTGAATGTTGTTTAACAGTAGCATAACCTCTGGATACTAGTTGTGAATTTTTGAAGAAGTCTCCCAAAAGAAGTGGATCGAAAAACGAAAATAAAATAAAGAGGGGGGAAAGTTTCTGAAACAGCTAAGTGTTTTAGAGAATCCACTGAGTTATTCATATGCTGCTAACAATAGAAAGAATTCAAAAGGCAGGACCCAGAACAGCAGGTACAGAGCCTAATTAATGCATGTACTCTAAGGAGGTTTAACCCATAACTGTCTGAATGCAAGCCGTAGTGTTTCAACAGCAGGATTGTTTCTAGTTATATTCTTGACTTTCACCAGTGAATCACAAGACAAAAAACCCACCTTCTATGTTTCCTTTGTTTATCACCACCCTGGAAACAAGAAAACTTGAAGATTTCATTATAATTTTTAAATTGTTATTAACTTTTTTTCTGAGGTTGCAATATAAAATGGATAACAGAAGTATGTTGGATTTGTCTTTGAATAGGTAGGTTGAAGTGAGCCAAGCTTAGAGGTGATCAGGATTTTAACTTAAAATTAATGTTTCCTTACAGAGTAGAAGCTGGAACCTACTTATTCTCATCCTCACTTAAGTGATCCCTAGAGTTTGGCTATGATTGCTCATCAGTGACTGAGTTCTGAAATACTGGGAATGCTGTTGCTTGGCCTGGAAAACCACTTGATCATGAATTTCACTTTAGTGTCAGCCTTTTTATACTTTAAAATCAAAAGCATGCCCTAATTGTTTGATGGATAGGGTCTGAGGAGATGCATCTCTCCTTGCAACATGGAGTCTACAGTTATTAGGCAACAAATAAGAAGCTGAAGTGAGGCTGGTTTGTTTAAAAATAAGTTTTCTATTGTAATTCAAAGCATCAAATATTTGCAGGCCCTATTAGGCCTCTCTTCAGCAATCTCTTGAGTTGACAACTACCTTAACCAGTAACTATTCTTGTTTCTCTATTGGGATGTCTATTCATTGATGGTTTGCTCTGTGTGTGGGAATTAGACACCTTTTCTGGGAAGTAAAATGTTCTGGGTGGCTACACTTGCAGAAACTTGAGCAGTGAATCTTGGGTTGTCCTGGGCTCACATGATCAAAGGTATCTTAGAGGTTTCAGGATGAAATTTAAAGCTAAAATGTTGGCAGTTATGGGAAAACAACACCTTGTGTATGCTATGTCAAATCAATGGTTCATTTTATACCTTATCTTGAGCGTACTAGTCAGGAAAGGATGGTTCAAAGCAACTTGCAAGAAACTTTCAAGACCACAGGACAAACTTATCCTTGTGTGAGTTTCAGCCAGAAACTGTTCCCTCATCCTGAGGAAAGAAGTTTGAGACATCAAAAGCTTTCCAGTTTTGCGGTGGGATGGAGGCAAGGTATCTGTAGAGTTACCAAAGAAGAAATAGAGATGGACCCTCAGGGGTCTGTCAGTGACAATGCACTCTGCTCTGATATGTAGAAGTCCTGGGCTTAAGACACTGCTTGCCTGATTCAGATTAGAGTCTGGGCTACTGACTGTCCTGAAATAAGTTTCTCTTGCAGTAGGCTTTGATCAGAAATTGCATCACAGGGATGAGAAACAATTCTTAGTGAAATATTTCATTGAAACATCCTATGAGAAATATGAGCTTTTTAAAACTGGTATTTTCATTAAAAACCTACTTGTTATCAAAAATCAAGACGAAACCATTGTCTGTGTGTTCTTGAAACGTTTACATACGCTGACAGTTACTCAAGTCTCTCTGCTGTCTGCCTGGACATTACCAAATGTAATTAAGCACTGCTTAGTCTGAGGAAGGACTCTGATTTGGATTGTGCGTATCCATGTCTCATTTTGAAATATCACAAATGCATTTTGAGTGAGCTAATATTCTGTAAATATGGTTAACTTCTGTGCTTCCAGATTTGGCCCCTTAATTAATTAATTTATTTTTTTAATGTTGGTTCGTGGATGTATATGAGCATGCCTTATGTATGATTTTACATACAGACCCCTATCAAGTTATATATAGTATGAAAAACACAGCATCATAATAGTTAATGGAAAATAACATAAGAGGAAAAAGAAAATTAACATTCCACACAGCAGGGCATTTCGGATGTTAATCTGCCTTGCAATATAATTGACAGGGAAGCTGATATCTAGGAAGATTTTTTATTCCTATCTTTTTCTCTAAACAGTTAGTGTTCAGTAGTTGTGCAGCAGGGGATATGGAGAAAGAAAGTTCTAGCCAAGTGAATGTTTTTACCAGCAAAGATGTTAACTTTTGTCAGAAGGTAGTTAATCACTGAGAGAGAAACAGATGAAGAAATTGGATAAAACATTTCCAGTTCCAAAAGTCTTTATTGATTGTGTCCCCCTCAAGAAAATTCAGCTCAATCTCTGAAACCCTCAAGTGATTAAACCTTGGGCAGTTCACTGTAGACAGAGCAAATGAGAATTGTTTCAAAACGAGACATGTAGACCCAGGATAGTTAAAGTGAAAAAAGATTTCTTTTTCACTTTGAAATCCTAGCTGGGAGACATAATCTGAGATGTTGATTTTAAGGCAGGAGTTTTCTTAAGTGTTACAATCTTTCTCTGTGTAACAGGTCCCTGCATCCTGAAGCAAGGAACTGTTTTATTTTCAGAGGGAGACCTCTCTTAAACACAAACCTAGAGCTTGGAAGATGGGGGACAGACCCCTGGTCCACCACAGATAACTTGTACACTTTGTTCTAAATGTTCTAAAGGTAATTAGGGCACAGAGAGACTGAAGCACCACCAAATGACATTCTCAGACCTGTGGCCACTTGATAGTTCCTATTTCCAAGGGATGCAAGTTTTTTTGCTCTCAAAGCAGCTCGTCTACAAGACTGTAGCTATTCTTAAATTAGACATGAGAACTAGCATGTGCTGTAAGGTATGCAACATTATTACTCGCCTCCATTTTCTGTATACAGCATGAAGGTCTTGGAGAGTTGTGCTTGAATTGCAGTTTGCTGTCTTTAGCTCCATAGTGTGCTGCTGTAAGTAAAGCTCTTGGCTTCTCTGCCTTGGGGTTTTGGGAGGTTAGGTACATTAAAGTTGGTAGGAGAAAAGGTTCTACAGTAGTAGACACTATGAACTGATTTCTTTGCTCTTTCTTGAGCAACTGTTAACAGAAGGGTATCTTGTTCACCAATTCATACGCTATACAGGACTCTAAGATAAAATAACATAGGATGGCCAATTTAGGAAACCTCACTGTTAAAGTCAATTAATATTATTGTAACTAAGAGCATGAAGCTAGTTAACGGACTCAAAGAAGAAAAACTAACAAAAAATCTGATGGCCTTGGGATAGTTTTATCTTTTCTTAGGGAATGATTCTGATTTTATCTACAGTTGTCGGAAGGGCTGTTGTTTCAGAAGTTATTGCCTGTCAGCTGAGCTGTGATAACTGGTTGGGTGCATACTCTACAGTCAAAAATTTTTGTGAAACCAAAACTGGCTTACACCACAGCCTTCTCAAAATCTAGGGTTGTCCTAACTGTTCTGGATTATCACCAATTTAGCTGAGGTCAGTGTCTGAGCCAAGGATTCTTCTGAGAGAGGCAATAGATTATGGGTCAAATCATGAACCTAATTTTATGTTGGTGTAATTGCATAGTTCTGCTGAGTTACATGCAAGCTCTCCCCTTGACTGGATTTACACCCCTGAGCTCAGAGTCTGCTTTAGTTCTCAGCTTTTATCCAAGAGTCTTAAAGCACCTAACAAACTTTTTAATTTTCCCTTGTAATGCCAAAAAGTAAACATAGGCCCAGAAAGATTAAAGGCCCCTTCCCCAAAGCCTGTTGAAGTGTATAAAGCATTTTTTTTCACTAGTTTTAGACCTGACCCTTAATGCCTTGTTCAGACAGACAGCAAATACCTGGAAATGATCATGGTTATGGTCTATCTCTTAGACAATGCCTCTGGATCAAGTTGTATGGAAAAGCTAAAGGCATGCTTTGTGTGAGGCTATGTAGTTCTAATAAAATCATAAGTTGTCACCATAACACATCACATGAAGAAGGGGTCATAAGTCACTAAGTGCTTGTTCTTTGATCTAAACAATGGGCAAAGAGGAGAAACTGTGCCAGGATACCTGTGGCGCTCTGCCAGAATAAAACAAGAAAGGGGGAAAAAGCCCTTAATTACAGTTATTAATAGACCTCCAGTATGCATCATCTTCATCTCCCACCATATATAGCAAGGATTAATTTATGTACAGATAATGAATATACTTGAGGTAACTGGGAGGTTAGAGGTAGCAGGTGGAATCTGATGTTGTGAAGATGCAACCTTGAAGCTAAAAGCCTGCACCTGGTATGGCTGTGCATAGTTCTTACACCCAATGTAAAGCAAAGGTTTCTCCAAAGCTTTATTCCTCGACTGTATGCTAGGTCAAGTAGACCTTAAGATAACTAACTATAAATGGCGAAATTTGAGTTAGCTGGCCAGAGCTTTTTAACTGGTCAGAACTACTTATCTGGCTTAGAGAGACTGAGAGTCAGCTGATTCACTGAAGTGATAAGCATTGATATGTCAAGTGTAAAGACTCTGTTTTCATTTGTCCCGGGATGAACTGAATACTAGTGGGGTGAAATGATTCTAAGTTTCCAGAATTATTCTGTTCAGCTCAGAATGTGTCTCCTGACTGTTTTGCCTCCCAGGCTTGTGCAAAATCTCCAGGAGACTTACTGTGGGGTTGAAGTTGCCATAAGTGCAATCATTATCCATCTGTATTCCATGCAATTATTATTTACGTTACTGAATTCCCTGGAGGTAAAATTAAAATAGAGCTTTTTTTTTTCTTTTTATAGTTTTTTTGTTGTTGTTTTTCCATCTCAAGCTCTTGTTTTTGTTTCCCCCTTCTCTTTAACAACCTTGTTTCCCAGGAGACCACTTGATACATCCTCATGTTTCCAAGAGACTGCAGTTCAATAGGTGGAGAGTTAATTGCCAGCTGGGAGTTTCCAGATGTTTATGCGCTAGCCCAAAGAGCTGTCCACTGGTAGGAAATGAACAGCTGGAAATACACAAAGAATCTTTTAGCTGATTGACATATGTCTGGAAAACTTGGCATGTTTGAGAGAAAGGGAATTGAAATTAGGAACAGCTAGGAGGAAGTCCTTCATTATCAATAATTAGTCAATTAGATATTTTTTTTTGTTCAAATTCAGATATAATTCTGAAGCACTTTACTCACTCAGTCATTATCATCCGGTAGATGACAGAAATAGTGCATAGCCTTCACTCTATCTTTCCTTAAGAGATGTGTTCAGAAATACTCATTATACTGTTGAACATAGGCTGTTCCAAGAAGCTAGATGGTACAAATGATTTGTCGTAGAATATGAAGCCTTTCATCCAGAAATCAGATTCACATCCAGCCCAAACAGCTGATGGCAAGTGAGCTGTTAAGTTGAGCTATGTAAGAGTTTACTAATAAAATGTTTTGTTTTGTTTTGTTTTCAGAGAAATAAGTGGTTCTGTACGCAATCAAAAGTTTCAGTGGGGAAAATTAATTGTTCTGAAATTGTTTTCCATCTGGGAAATCAAAATGAAAAAAATAACCTTTTTCATTAGTTTCACTTTTCTTTGTAAAGACTAATACAGCTATTTCATATGACATTATTTCAACATTCAGTTGCTTTGGGTTTTGTATCCTATAGTGTTAATCTGAGTGTTCAGTGCTCTGTTCTTTAAGAAACATTCTCCAGGAAGGAAGAATCCTTTGGAGGGGTCATACATACACATATTGAAAGAGGTAGCCTAGGAAAAGTAACACCTGAAATCAGTGCTACAGTTGTAATTCCATTAAGCACCACAATACAAAGGACAGATCAAGTATTATGATGTTTCTAAGGGCGGGGAGAAATCTTATTGCCTTTTATCCTAATGCACAAGGAACAGAAATATGGAAATTCTTGTAGGGTGGAATAATACAGATGTATTGTTTTATCACAAGCCACGTGCTAATTTGAAAAATACTGCTCTAGCTGATGGCTGATGCTGGGTTTGTGCTTTATAGAGCAATCTTATCATAAGTAAAAGGAAGACAAAAAAACCCATGAACTGGCCTTTTCCAGTTCAGATTTGAGGCCTGTTATGAACTTTAAGATCTACTTTATTCCATCTGACCATTGCTGGAAAGGAACTTCTTACTGTCTTTAAGCAATCAGGATATTCTTAAAATAAATGAGGTATTGTGTTTCCTAAATAAATTACTTTTTGCCCAAAAAGAGTGGAATAGAGTGTAATTCATGTACGTGATATTTTTGAGGAGCAAGAGAAAAAGAGACACCTCCACAAACTATTTTTTTGTTCCTGAAAAACATATTTTTTCTTTGTCTGCCCATACGGGAGACTTGATATCTTCTTTTTCATTTCAACGTCTTTCTGTACTTAGCACCTTGTTTGGAAAATCAGTGATGTTTGGATGCATTCTACTAAGTGCTGTTTCTGGGAGTTTGTTACTTCTACTACTTTTGCAAACATGTTTGGAGAGGACTTAATGGAGGTTTCTCCCTCATGAGAACTTGCTCACACTCACACCTTACGTGGATCTTGGAAAGAAACTTTGCTTCTTGGGAGAGGAGTAGTCTTCTGTCTACTCAGCCTGCATTACAGTCATGATATGACAGGAGTTGCAGGACACTGTTACCCTGAACTCTTGTCATGGCCATCACAATGAGGATAATAATATAGCTATCATTATGGGAGCTTTACACTGCATAGTTTATCTCTATAACAGTGCACTATGATGTGCCTAATTAGACTGTATCAGCTGCTCCACGTCTGCTACTAAAGGGAGACTTTCTTATTGTGGCTAGTCAACAGAGAGGCCTCAGCCCGTGATTTAGCAGTGAAATTAAATTTAAGCACAGTTTTCCATTTGATTATAAAGCTATGGGTGACTTTTAAGGATCCTTTTCAATCCATTACTTCTACTGGCTGTATATGCTGCCACAGTTTCTTCCTCTTCTCTGGTAGATGCAGATTAACTGAAAACTCATCCATTTAAAGTTAGAGGGGAATGAATCCAAATAATTCCCATTAGGGTATGCAAACTTTTGCTGTTGTTCAGTTCTCCTTCCTTGATTATCAACTTCTGCTTCTGAGTCTCAATTATTAAGACATAACAAATGTGATTGGCTTGAATAAATTGAAAAGATCAAGACCTTCAGAAAGGAATATAGGGTAAGAAATAGGGAAAAATAGGGCTTTTTTCCCCATGCCCAATTGAAACATTCATCCAGCTTGTAATTGCATTGTGAGAGGAGTATGGTGACTTCCACAAGACAATCTTCAAGAAAATATATATGCATGTTTATAGAAAAAAAAAAAATCTCCCTAGTCCTTTGTGCCTACTAATCTATTAAAAACATTGTAAAGAAGAAAAGAACAAGTTCATATTTCTTCAGTAATATTGCCTGAGGAAACAACTTGGATAAAACAGTGAACATTTTATGGACAAAAATACCACAGCGGTGACTGGAGCTGAAAAAATGTTATAGTTTACTGTTTACTCACCTGTTGCATACTTTTTTATATGCATGGGGAGAAGGTGGGTGGGTCAAGATAAGGTTATGGGACACATTTGTTTTTTTGGCAGTCTCTCTACCTGTGCTACTCTTGGAAGATGTCCACAGTTTGATGGACATTCTGCCTGAACCATGAAAGATATGATACCTCCATTTTAAGGAGCCGGCGAGGTTGCGGACATTCTGTAGCAACTTCAGAGAAAATGTCCTCTGCATAACAAGCACTTCTTTTGCTGCAGGAACTGGCAGGTTTTCAGTATAGTGCAGTAAGAAAGAATAATCTTATCACATCAGACACACACACAACTGGTGTAAGACATTACAACATTGACTAGATTTACCAGAAGGCAAGCATGGAGGTGGGGAGAGAAGGCAAAGTGGGGTTTTTGTTCTGCCCTACCATGACAGGGCTTTAGCCTTTGTAGTTGATAAGAAAACTCTTTTGAAGAATCAAAGACATGCTGCATTGGAGCACCTCTGAAGTTCTAATGACCTGTAAAGCAACATGGGTGTTGTGAATTGATTGCTTGGGCTTTTCTGTAGTTGTTTTTGTATGCATGGCTGGAAGCAATAAGCCCTTGCAGCAGCAAGTGCAGTGTGGTGGCTTTCTGGTGTGATGCAAACAGGGAGGTTACTTGTGGATGCAAGTCAGGCTAAGCAATACGTGTAGTCACCTGCAGTAGGAAGTCCCAAGTCCTTGTGTGCCCTTTACTTGAAGTACTTGATACAAAAGAAAGGCATGAGACATTCGGCATGATATGTCACTAAGGGGCTTGTTCCCAGTGCTGCTGCTGGAGTAAGAGTGGGACCTCATGCCCCACCTTGTCACCATGTGGGTTCTTTGAGATCCCTAATCCTGTACAGCCCTCTGCATGAAAATAAGTACTCACAGCCACGCTATTGCTCCCTTTTCATCGGGGCTCAAGAGGAAGCGATGGTTGCTTCATTTCTTGACTCTTTACTACTACATACTAAGGGGAGATTTTTATTATTTTTTTACTGGGAATGGGGTGATGACAGGAAAGTGGTTTGCTCTATGTCTCAATTTTAAACAGATCCCCTCTGAAGCACTGTGCTTACTGAGGTTTTGCCTTTTTTTTACAGGCTGTGCCTTCCTAACATACTGCGAAAGGGAGTCTGCTCTAAAGGCCCAGAGTGCACTGCACGAACAGAAGACACTGCCAGGGGTGAGTCCAGATTGATACCTTTTTTCTTTTTTTAAAAAATCTAAAATGGGTTACATATGGATTTCTTATCTTGGGTTTGGAAGCATAATGTCTCCAGTTGCTTGGATGATTCACTATTTGCATTGTGCTAATAAAATCAAGATACCACCAACCCACCCAAACGGTTTCCATGCATAAAATGAAAAGCTTTTTGCTCTTATTGGGAATCAGGAAAACAGTAATTAACTGGTTATATGCTGGTTTCTACCAGCCTTACTCAGCTGAGGAAAGGCTTTAGGATTCTGACCACTAAAATGAAATATTAGAAGCCCTCACCAGGTGCAACCTCTTACTATTTTCCTTCTCTGAAGCAAGGTGTGGCAGCAAGAAATCAAGAAACAGATCACATTATTGAGTTATCACAAAATGAAAACATATTCCTGATGACAAAGTGGTTTGACTCAGTTACTTTAGTATTCAAGCAGCTGTAGCAGATTGGAAAGGCGGTGAGACAAGGAGAAGAGAGAGGAGAGACGAACACAAGATAATGAGGAAAATTATTCACATGAGCAAGATCTAAGGTTCAGACAACACAAGCAGAACTAAAAATAGAATCAGCATTATATGGGGAAGACCTGCCTTGCTGGGATGGTTTTCCAGTTTAGCAGTAACCAGGAGGAGGGAGAGAGAGAGAGACTATTTAGATTCAGCCAGGTTACATGGATCGGAAACAGTCGAGTACAGCACTCCTGTGGCTAGAAAAGCGCTGGTTTCACCACAACAGAAAAGTCAGTGATCGAGTAATTAAAAGTGGGATCCTGAGGGCTCCAGGTTGCATCTAAACTGAGAGGAAATTGATACAAAAGTCTGCCTTTATTAGTTCGTGTTGAATGACTGAGCCCTGCATACCAATAACCTACCTTTCCACAAAACCTAAGACACATCACTTGCTCTATGTTTCTGAAGAAAGTGTTGATTCTGCTCTGCTTGTTTCCATCATCCTGGGTCTATTTACCTATTTCTATGCCACCTTGCCAGTATGGAGATGCCCACGCACTTGCTCATCTACATCTATCTTTGCTTTAAAGGCCATACCTTATGTAAATATATACATACTTCATTCCCTAAAAATATATTTCTGTCAGCTGACAACCCCCTCTGAATTATTTTTTTCTAGAAACCCGTTAGCCACAGATTGAAAGTAACTTGAGTCTTGGGGTTTAGCTTTTTCCTTTTTTTTCTTTTTTTTTTTTTTTTTTTTTTTTTTCCCCTAACAAGTGATGTTTTCTTTCTACTTCTCTCTCCTCTGAAGTATAGAACTGGATGCAGAAAAAAATGAAAATATTTTGAATAGAGATGTTTCAGGTAACATTTTACCTGAAATTTCCTGAAGAATATTTCTTCAAGCAAAAATGCTTGAAATCAAATATGTATTTATCAAAACTAGAGTTATGCTTGTGATGAATAGAGTATTGTGTATTTAAAAGATACTAATTGGAATTCTAATATTTTTCACTGAGGCTGTTTGCTCTCCTCACTAGGAGCCAGATCATTTACTCATATCTTCCCTATGAGGTTAAAATCTCATGCTGAAGCTGTGTGATGGGAATATCTTCAAGACACTGGGTCAGTGAGACTAAGGGCTCAGAGTTGGGGAGTGATGATTTAGGTTTTCTTTTTTTTTACTTTTTCATACGTCCACAGTTCTGAATCTCAGTCTGAATTTTAAAGCTTTCAAATCACAAAACTCTTAAAGAGAAAACTCGTGACTTGAACAGTGGCAAAATTCAACCAGCTTTTTCACTAGGATCAAGACTTCCTTCAGAGGTTATACTGACTGATTATAGGCTACAGGCAAAATATTCTTCTTTGCTTTATGTCGGTTCTATCACATATAGACCATACTGAACATGCTGACTTCAGAAGGCTTATTTTTTGTTTTGTTTTGCACTTTGAGGTGACACATCAGGATCTGATTGAATTGGGAATGATGAATCCTCTGCCTAAAACCTCAACCAGGTTTTTGGGAGTTCTGAGCACTGACTTCTTCCATCTCTTTCATTTCCAGTTCTGTTTGTCTCAGGATAAAGGTTTACTTTCCACCAGCAAACCCTCTGCATACAGCTTTCTGCCAAGTTTCTGAACTCATCTTCTGAATGATGTCACTGTAGTTTATTTAAGGAAACCAGCCTTGTCTCTTGATAAACTATCATGCCTGGATACAGTTTTATGGTTCCTATGTGAGCAGCAGAGAATTATTTATGATTTACCTGACTGTTTTTGATAACATGCACCAACAATATCAAGCATAGTTCATCACCATAAAATAAAAAGCACTCGGAAGGTCAGGGGTCTAAGTCCTCATTCACATGAGTTCACAAATGATACATATATAACACCTTCTCTTGACCCTTTACTGTCTGTGACACAAACAGCAATACTGAGGAGGTATCAAAGACAATTAACAAACCTGGTATAGGAAAAAAGAAAACAGTACTGTTTGAGTAAGCCATTGAATCACAACACTTCTTTACCATCCCCCAGTAAACTGTGTATTTGCCTGCTCTTGCAATATTGCTGTTTGCGTTCTTTGTACTATAAAGCACAGAATTGAGTCATTTTTAATAGTATGCACATGAATGCTAATGTATGGAAATGGTGAGGCATGAGGAGTTTCTGTCCAGATTCAGGCGCCTTGCCTCTTAGCTATGTATCACTTTGTTTTTAGTGGAGTGGCTACATGCACATATTTTACAGTAATTACTTTCTGGATGTGCTTTGTAAGATGACAGAAATATGTTTCACATATTTCTATGTTATATGTGGGACATAAACTCATCTTGTGGAATAATCAAAGGACTTCCAAGCAGGTATGTGTTGATTAATAAAGTCTTTACGGCACTTTGGTTTTGGGCGGGCAGGAATCATGACAGATATTTTGAACCAACTAGAATGGAATGTAAAACATAAAATTATTAGTTGAATACTCTTCATCTAAATGCATTAGTCTGTTTTGGACGGTTGGAAATTTTCTTGCCTAAAACTGAAGGTTAACGTAAAAGGGTGTGTATGTATGTGTAAAGAGCACTTCGGGAGTGCTGGACAATTCAAATTCTAGCGTTTACTTGTGATTGTTTATTTTACATATAATAGAGTAGCTGGATGATGAAGTATATTAGTTCTTTAATAATTTATAGAAATGCTTTGATGTTGCAGTAATTACATTAAAGGTCACATATCAAAGGTAATTTGGTTGAGCAGCTGTGATGGTTTCTCAGAAGCAATCAATATTGCTGTCCGTGGTGCTGATTTCACCAAGGGGACTGCCAGATTAAAGGAGGCTTATTACTAGCCAGACAGACACGGGGGAAATCAAGAACAGATTGGAGAGATGCACTATTCTCTTTCCCCACCTATAATTAACACTGTTCACCATAATCTGTGCTAATCCTTCGTAGTGGGAAACTACTCTTTTTTTTTTCTTTTTTTCTTTTTTTTTTTTTCCACCTCTAACTTCATAAAAACCAAATCAGGCAAGGAAGAGTAATTTGGGGGAGCAAGAGAGAGAAAGTAGAAAAAGTAAAAGTTGTTTCACTCTTGGGATTTCTGCTGCTGATATATCTTTTGATGATAAAATCCAATATCAAAAACACAGCCCATGGTCTTGGGGAAAGCACGGGGAGCAGGGGAAAGTGATCTACACAATGACAGTGCAGGGGATGTGAGAATGATCTGCCTGCAGATTTGGTATAATGTTATCTGTTTGCCCCAGAAAGCTCCACAGGAAATGAAATCAAGGAAATAAAATTATGTTTTAAGTGTAGTCATTTTGATTACAAATTATAGTGAAGCCAACTTTTTCTCCCCTTTCTTTTTTCTTTCTGAAGCGAATGGCAGAGGATAATGCTGAGAAATGTAATTACGCTATCATGATCTACTTTTATTTATAGCACAAATAAACTGAGCTCATGTATGATAAGCACAGCGGCATTTTTTTCTTCTAGTTCTTTGCGGCTCTCTCAGGCAATGGGAGCGAATAGTGCCTTGGTTGGAAGCACTGCCTCTTTGCATAATGTTAAAACCTCCCTGTAAGACTTGCAAAGAATAACTATGAAATTAAGTAGCTAGGAAACTGTTAACCTCAGCAATCTGTGGGTCTTATTCAGGCTGGGAAATAGACTGGGTTTTCTTACTGTATCTATTCCTCCTGAAAGGGAGAGTGGTACTACTGGCCAGCAAAATTTTTCAGTCCATAACATAATTAGTTTTCTTCTTAACTGTTGTGATATCCTTTGTCTCTTCTGCCATCCAGAAAAAAGTGTATTCTGCTTTATTCGTCATATGCAAAAATATGTATCTTTAACATTGTAAGACAGGTGAGCTCATAAAACTCATATTAAACCCAGTTTTAAACAAACAAACAAACAACAACAAAACCCCACCTCTCTAATGAAACTAAAGTTGTGCTTAGTTTAAAAAAAAAGTATATAAAAAAAAGGTCAATGCTACTGGTCTTATCCAGCTGAAATTCTTATGTATATGTGAGGAAAGACAACTGAGCATGGGGAGGTGGGAGGGGACAGGGTGTCTTGTAAAATCTAGCCCTTCTGGAATCCTTGTCTTAAAGCTTAAGTGAGTCATAAGTGTCATGTGGACTTCAGAAGTCCTGTGCATATAGCATGAATTTCACCATTCAAGCAGACATTGCTGTAATTTTACAATCTCCTTGTCTTTTTTTTAATGTTTCAAAGATTTTTCCAAAAGCCTTTTAGAAAATCATTAAAGCACATATCACCCTGCACACTTTTCTATGCCAAAAATGGTATTATATTCCCACACCTTCCCATTTCAAAAGTTTTCTCTACCAATGTAAATTGCAATTTGGTCAGCAGTGGCAGGCTGGATGGGTTCCATTGATTAAAGTAGCCTGCTGAACACACAGTCTGCTCACCATGCCCTTTAGATTTTGAAAGAAAACACATTTAATTGTTCCCTTGGGAGAAACATGTCTGTTTTCTGAAGTTAAAAATGAAGATGAAAAGGAATAAAAACAGATTTGAGGTAAAAGACTTGCAAAAACCAGTCCTGTAGAAATCCTCCAGTGCTTTAAATTTTTTGGGTGTCAATGTCATGGTTAAAAAGATTTTTTTTTTATTATTTTTTTTTTACCCCTTGTTTCCTCCTTCTGACTGACCAGCCAGTAAAATGACTTGGATCTTGCTTTGGAGAAAGGAGGGGACAAAAGAGGGAGAGGAAACCATATGCATTTTCCATTTGCTAAAAAACCCTGTAGTTTGAGAGTGCCGTTCTGTTCACCAGATGAGATGAAACACCTGGGTCCTATCTGCTTGGTAAACATTAAAGTTCCATTTCACTAGTTAAAGATTGGCTTCTCTATCCCTATACAGCAGCCTCTAGAATACAAAGTAAACTCTCTCTCTCTGCCACCCAGTCCAAAGAGCTTTGGAGGAAAAGGGTATAGTGTGAGCATTCTGACAGAACCAGTGTGTTGGACGCATGCTGTTATCTCAGCTGAGGCTGGTGTATTCATCACATTTGTGGTGGCTAACCAAGCTTAGCTTGATATGCAAAATGGGAACAAGGCTTCTCGGTTGTGTTTGCAATTAGGTTGCAATTGAAAACGGTGTGCAGAAAACAAATTATAAAGGCAGTGTTTTCTTGTCTTTCTAATTTGACACCTTTGGGCTCTCCAGGGCTGATTTCCAAGTTATTCAACAAAAGCTTTTGCTGGACCTTCATTTGCTTTATGTGTTATTCAATGACAGCTTTTCTCTCTGACGTGTCTGCCATAGGAGGATCAATCTAATTTTATGTACAACTGTAAAGATGAATGATAAGTAGAAAGGATTCAGGCAAGTACAAGCTGAATAAATTATAAAGGGCAAATGATGACAGGACTGGGGGTCCCAAGAGAGAGTGATATGATAACAGAAACTAAAGACGAATTTATGATGGATGTAGTTAGCATGTACTGAGGCTGTTAATTCTTCAGGGTAGTTTTACAGCTTCTTGTGATTGGAGCAATCAAAGTATTTCATTTTAAAGAGATGCTGTATATTTTCACTTATCTGTTCTGCATATTTGTATGTATGGCTTCATTTATATGCATAGCAGTAAACTCCCATAGGCTAGTCAAGCTTACCTCCCATCAAAGGGTCCCTATTCTCCAAACCATAATGCCACTGTTTATGCATAAATAAATAGATAATGTGTAACGATTTGAGGGCAAACCTGTATCTCAGCAAAAAGAGAAAGTTTCCATTTTCATAGAACACAGCAATCGAATCTTTTCAGATCCTGCAAGTAACTGTGCACCTTCAGCTACCTTCAAAGCCAAGCCTAGGGATTGAGTTATCTCAGAGATCCCTGATGAAAAATTATATATAACAAGTTTCAGGTAGGTCAAATTTTGGGCTTAAGCTACTTTAAGAGCAGCTGATGCAGCATCATAAAGTTAGAAGCAAATCTGATCGCAGAGCAGTTCTTGATTGCATTTCATTCATACTCTTATTTCTATCTCTTGTTCCTTATTATAAGGATATTTGCATGAAAATGATCTTTTTTCCTTCCTCTGAAGGGTTGTCTCTTGTCTGTGAGTAATGCTTACTCTGGCCTACATTTGTGAATGCCATGGGTTTGATTCTGACTTCATTTACACAAGTGTAAATCAGCAGTGATCTGATTGAGGTCAAGGGATTTATATGGCGTAGGAAAGCGCAGACTCAGCTATATTTGTCACTGCTGAAATGATGTCATCTTGAACAGTACCATAGCTCTAAATGAGGAAGCATATTTCTACCAAGAATCTTTGCTTCTGAATATCTGATCTCAAAAAATGCTGAGCATCCCTGACACCTGCTGGGCCACTTAGTAGCTCCCATGGGCTTTTTACTAGAGAGAGGTCCCAGCTCCAAACTATAGGCATTAAAGATGGTTGGTTTCTTGGTGTTTCAACAGTGTTTGACATTAGATACTAATGAACCTTAAACACTGGAGTTTCCAGTTGCATCACCCTACTGATTCAAGTGATGATGGGATATGCTAAGGAATAACTTGCAAGCAGTAATTCTATGCTTCTCTTCCTGTGTTCTCAGTCACAGAGAGACAGATAAAGAAATGAAGAGGCACCCTTTAGCAGTTAGTTTACTTTTCATCTGTTCGGTCATATGGGCGATACTATGTGGCATTACCTTGTCCAGAGGTCATTGTTCGTAGGCTAACCTTTCCATAAACAACCACTTCCCATATTTGTGCTACATAGTAATGGAGAAGCATGTGCTGACAGTGATCTGTAATGCAAGGCCAATGTAAGCTTTCAATAAAGCACTTAGATGAAGATGCTGTATAATTATATCATTTGGACTTCCACCTGTGGCAGTATGCCCACCTATACCAGTTTACTGCTTACCAAGTTTACCAGTGGTAGCTGTACTACTCATAGCTTACACTGGTGTAAGCTGTCTGCCCTATATTTCTTCATCCCATGTATACATGTCTTTAAATCTTTCAGATACTCAGCGAGACAAAAGTAATTTTTATTGTTTTTTAAAGTACAAAAGTTGAAGACCATACACAAGAGTATGTATGTCCACCACCAAAATTATTATAATTTAAATCCATAGAGGTGTGTCTTGGTCTAGTTTAATTTAAATAACATGTATAATAGCAATGAAAACACAAACACCAGACTAGAATGTTGTGGAGAAACAGACATTCCATGACTGTAATTCCTGGGGGGTGATTATACAATAAGGACTTGAAACTTGCCTGAAACATTATTTCTGTTAGTGCTACTTATGCTATGTAGGTTAGAAACATCTACGCAGGTTGATAACGGACTCATTTGCAACGTAGACAGACTACAAGCCTTACCATGTGAAATCCAACCACTGGCTGCAGATCTTTTAAAAGTATCCTCTACTCAATAGTCTAAGAGCATGATTTGTGCATTAAGCTTAAAGCTGTGTTTAAAGTTAAGAACACCTTTTAAATAACTAGCTGAGCTGCAATGCTTTTGGGAGTGGCAAAAACTGTCCCACCTCTCCACTTACAGATAACTTTTGAAAGGACTTGACACGATGTAACCCATTTAGCTTCTGTGCTTCACTTCTGCTGCAATCTTACTTTGGCAGAGAGAAAGTGGTGGAGAATGACTGACCATGAGATTGCACTATCAGTTCAGGCAAGTAGATATCTGAAGTGACTTTGCTCTGTCGAGTAGCTGCAGTGAGAGACTTACAGTGGCACTGCATGTACGAGTTGCTGCACTTGGCAGGTTCCCAGCAATGTCAAATCTCTCTGATTAGTTTCTGTAAGTACAAGGACAAAATTAAGCCTAACCTGTTTTTCAAAGAAGAAATGTGCATTTCCCATTCTTTCTTTTTAATGGGAACTTCTTATATCTTGTTTCCCATACTGTTTCTCTCCTCCCCTTCCCACCATGTCACCCCTTAAAAACAAAAAACAAACAAACAAAAAAAAACCCAAAAAAACCAAAACCAAACACAAACCCAACATATTTTTAAAATAAAATTTCTTTTAAAAACATGTTTTTTGAGTTCTGGACTATATTTTGACGTCGATGCATACATTTTCAGCACCAAATGAATCCTATAGTGCTAGAAGGAAGTTGTTCTCTTTCTTTACCCTTAGGTATGTTAAACCACAAACCTCAAAGCCTCCGCTACTTTCTAGTGCATATTTTATTTGTTACATTGAAAAAAAAAAAGACTTTTTTGATCTCTGGCTTTGAAGGCAGGTTTTGGCAGAGCAAGTCATGTCCAGCTACACCTAATCCATCCCAAGCTCCAGTTGCTCCTTCAAACAGATGGAGTGAATTTACTTTTCTCTTGTTCTGTGAATGGCTCAGTCATTTCTATGCTACTATAGTGATTTTGCGTGGTAAATACGTAACTTATAATACATGCTGGCATGAGTTCCTGATTTCATTTATAGCTTTGATCAATGGAATAGTATTTTGTTTCCTGCGTGGTAAAACTGGAATCAGGTTTTCTGGGTCTTTGTATTTATGGTTGACTCACTGTCAAGATTTTACTTGGTAAACATCAGAGACATTGCTTCTGTCTTCTGCGTTACTTTGCAGTGTCCTTTCTCAATAAAGTCACACTCGTACTTCATGTCTGGCTGAACAGTGTTTTCTCCTTCTTTTCTCCTCTGTCCCATTTCACTCTGCATGTCTGTCCTTGCCATCTCTTATCTCCTTTGTAGATTTTCTGCGAACATTACCCTGTGTTCACGTAATGCCTGCCTGGTGAAATGATTTGAGATTACAGCTGCTGAGGAGGAACACTGTTCTTCCCAACTACTTCTGCCTGGGAGACTGCATATTTTTTTCCAGAAAAAGGGAGAGACTTAGGTTGCTGATCCTTTTCACATTTTGTGATGCTACATGTGTATAGATAGGAGAGTTGGCTTGTTGTAAATCTCATGTTTCTTGAAATTATGAGGCTTAGTGTATGTGAGCTTTTCAGCGTATGTGAGCGTTTCTGTGTATGTTCATGTTGCCCAAGAGAAACAAGGCATCCAGGAGAGGGTTGTTCATGCGGTGTTCTCTTGCCTGTTCTTCCTTAGAGCAACTGAGGGGTGACTAGGGATTGATTTCTGTGCACGCGCTTATTCTGCACAAGGGAAGGGAGGTGGGGTGTATGTGGGGATGAGAGCCTTGCAGGCTACTTGTTTTGATGGTAGCAGCCTTCTGCTCCCAGCTTGTTATTTTTTCTACCACTGTACCTTCACACTGCTTGATACGACACACGTTTTCACCAGGGAGGGGAGAGGCTATAACACTCCTGGGGAAGCTGGGCACAACATGTCACTAGCATCCAACAAGCAGACTGCTGCTGACTGGGATCCTGAGAAAATGTGTATGTTTGTGGGCTCTGCATGTTTTTGGGAAACTATAGTACAGGCTCGACAAATGTGGGTACACTACAAAGAGTAAAATACAGATGTGACACCCTTCAAAGATGGTGTCCCATGTCCCAGTGGAGGTTCCAAATTTATCAATATTGCTATCCGTTTCGCTTTTATTTTTATTCTATTAAGCCTTAAACCTTTTCCATCAGCACTCTGAACTCAAGCTGCCATAGCACAGTGGTAATGCCTCTAAAGTGAGCCTGTCCAAACTAATTTCATTGTCCTTGTTGAGTGAAGTGCAACAATTAAGCAGACAGCACAAATGAGTCCAGATAAATTGGGTATTTACAATTATTTCAGTTTGGATAATCTAATGTGATGTTCACTGTGCAGCTAAGAAATATGCTTCCTAGTGAGGGGAGGGGGATCTCATTCTGTATTCTTGTCTGCTGGGTGTAAATTCAGAGTAACTCCATGGACTCTTGCAGAGTTTAAGCTTCTTTACACCAGTGCAGCTCAAATGGGAATCTTATCCTCTTTCTTTGGATGCCCTGCAAAGCTGCCTCCCTTCAGCTGTGCTTGCACTTTAGAGATACAGCCAGGGGAGCTGGAAGGTCATTTCTTTTTTTTTTTCTGGGCCAGGGTTGTGTTGTTGAACTTGTTCACTTTGGGGAATCCAGCTTTCTTTGAGCGCCTCTTTGCTCTCCAGTACTGAAACTCTGACTGACAACTCGAGTTACTCTCCAGATCTGGCATTGCTGCTGACTTTCTGGATAGCATTGCAATCAGATCCTCTCATTACCAATGCCTCTCTTTGTTGGTATTAGCACCTTGGGCCTGTATTCTGGCTTTCCACCAACTCCAGCTGAAAACTCATAGCAATCCCAGTTGAAAGGCAGGGGATTTATACCAGCAGATTGACGCTTAAAGGCAGATCACTGCTACTTTCTGCTTCGTTTCTTTTCAGGATACATTGCTTCTCCTTCCCTCCTCCTGGTGTTGTCCTCCCAGACCCCCCACCCTCCCCATCCTCCCCCAAGAAACACACTGTGTTGCTGGGCAATCTTCACCAATTTAGTCACATTTGGTCCCAGTGTTCTTCCTGCAGACCCGGGAGTGTTCAGTGCTTAGGCCTTGGTTATTAGTTTACACAATAAATGAAGGCCATTAGAAGAGGATAATCAGGGCTCGGAGAAGGCCACCTCACTCGTTATCTGAGGAGGTTATGTTAAGCCTCTCTAGTTATTAATCATATTTTCCCATGCAGATAGCTGAAGATTAGGAGTCACATTTATCCTCTTTGCTCCTCATTCTTTCGCACTGATGTGCAAACGCTCTTTATAATCGTTGTTATTATGGTTATTCATAGCCCATCCAGTCAGGCAGGACTGCTCCTGAGGTGTTACTTGAAGTCTTGCACCTATCTGTGGTGTCTTGATGATACAGATCAGAGCCACTGGAGGTCTCTGCATTTATGTCTCGGAAAAAATCCTTGAGAGTCCTAGAAAGTCTCTGCTCACTCTTATTGAATTCCACTGTCTTGTCCAGAGTCCAGAAGAGTTCTTTATTATAAGAGCCAAATTTAACAGCAGCCCTCTTGATTTCACTTGCTTTGCCTTTTAGTACCAGTTCTAACCTTGAACTTAACTAAGATGATATGCTACCCTATGGCTTTTTGAAATCTAGCCTAATGCCCTTTTAATCAAAGTGAATGACCTTTTTTTCCTTACTTCATTTTTAAAGCACTTAAATCAACTGGGATAAAATCAGATCTGTATCAGGTGAACTCAATAGTGTTCAAAAAAAAATAATTTTTATAAAGGGAAGCATTTATTCCATCAGAGAAAATTGTCTTTTTATTTTTTTTTTTCCCCTAGAAATAGTTCTGTTTCCTATCATTCTCTATCTGGTAGCCTGTGCACACACACACAAAATAACTTCCCAGAAAACCTTCATCGAAACCCAGGTATTTGGGGAAGACAGTTGGAGTCTTTTCTCCCAAGAAAGACTTTAGTCATGGAGCATTTGCTTCAACAAAATTACAATTAAAGCAACAGTTAGCAACTAACTTCATTCAGCATATAGGGACTGCACAACCGTTCAGTTGCAGATCACATCAATGTACAACTACCTTTGTCTGCTTGCACACCCATTCCTTTTCTTTGTGTCCACTATTAGCTTTATAGAAAGAGTGCTCCAATTTTCTTCTTGTTCCACTTAATGGAAACTGCTTTTCTTTAAGGGGGTTTAGCTTCTGAAGCAGGGGCTAGGTCAGTGATATACGGAAATCCTAAGCCAGTAAGTCTGTAGTATCTCTCTTGCAAACTTAAAACCACCAGTTCACCCAGTTGCTAAAACCTTTATTCACTCTTTTGAACCTGGAGTGTGAGTTACCATACATGTCAGTTTGTCCATCCTAAAATTACCTTTCATCCATTGAGGAAAGGCACATTTCCAGAATGAGCAGTTCATATCATTTCTCCTTTGACTGAAGCAAATAAGACTGCTGACCCTGATTTCTCCTTAAGAAGTCTAAGTGCAAGTGGGTCTTTTTCCTTCGCACTTGCAATGATAACACTAATATGCAATGCTTATGCTTCCCAAATGCTGTACTTAGATACTGATTCTGCATATCTAGAGGAAATCAACATTGCTGTCTTGACGCGGAGGTCTATTAGTCTCTGTCATCTTATGATCTAACTCCTCCTTTTCTCTTTTCTTTCTTTTTTTCCTGTTTTGTCCCATCCTAGGCAGTGTGCTTGAAAATGCGTAAGACTTTGCTAGGGCCTTACGTCTGATTTTTTTTTTTTCTTTTTAATGAAAGTATTTTCTCTAGAAAATGTCAATTCAAGACCTTTCCATTTGAGGGATCATGGTGTTTTTTGTCGTGCATTTATTTGAGACTGAGTTGTTGGATCTGTTAGAAAATTCTTGTTCAAATGAAAGGGCCAGAAAAGCAGAAATCAACCCAAACAGGCAGGCATGACATTTGCTTGACATATGGAGCTTCCCTGATACAAATCCCTGCCTTACTTAATTCAAACTAAGAAGCGAACAGATGCTGGCTTTCCTACTCACCTGATTCTTGGCTGTTTGAACACAACGTTTGCACACGTGCTTCCTTTATTTCCTCCTCCCCTCTATTTTTATGGAACTTACAAAGTAATTTACCTGAAATACTAAGGATTTTTTTTTTTTTTGCATGGATGAAGTTTTTTGTATTGATCATTGAGGCACGATAGCAGACCTCGTTGATTTTAAGTAGAATATATAGGGTCTTCACATGCTGTAATGAGAGGGGATGAGGCGTACAAACTGTGAATTTACTGTAGCTGACCTCAGATTTCATTAAAACGTTGGCAGCTCCTCAGTTGTCTATCTCAAAACTACTCTCCTTTGTCTTCTTTCCGGTGGGAAAGTGAGGCTGTGAGAAAATGTAGAGAGAAAATACCTATGATAAAGTATAGTTTTCAGGACTGAAACAGAATCAGGTTTTAAGAAAACTAGATTCAGTACTTACCTATGTGACAGAAGTCAATGAACCCACCTCTGCCTTGATATCCTACCTACAAAATGGGGCTAATTAACCTCCCCCAACTGTTACCTCTTTGATTAGTAGACATTTAGAGTTCTCCAGAGTAGGATTTTTCCTTTCATGTGCATCTGTGTTTGTGTACAGTGCTTAGCATTGACAGCTCCTGCTTTTGACTACAGCGTCCTAGACATTCCTGTGATGCTGACAAAGGATGATAACTGTTGGGAGGGAAAAGCTTTCTTCCAATATAAGGTGATGGCTCAGGATGATTCTTGCCTTTCAGAAAGGGACTGTCTCTTTCCTCTTTCTTATGATTGACCTGAAAATAAATAAGGGAAGACTGACATTCTTACTATTGCTTTTTTTTTTCTTTTTTTTTTTTTTTTTTAAAAGGAGAATTTCTCTTAGACTCATGCTGTACTTGTCTATACTGTATTTGACATTTGTAATAAAATTTGGGTCAGATATACTTTTCAATAAAAAGAGGCATCCTACAAACAGCCCCATGCTCGTATTAGGGTCATGTCAAGAATAATAGAGACTATTGTCACTGCACTGAACCTCTGCATTGTATTAAGTATTCCTCACTTCTCTCTTCTCTGCTTCTCTCCAGACATAATACAAGATGCCTATCATGTTCCACCACATCTCACCAAAGGGCACAGAAAGGGAATCTGGTTAGCAGGAAGCAAGGCTCGTCAAAGTTACTGTAGCATTGATGAGCACAGGAAAAATGTGGAGCATTCACACTGTCTTGCTTTATTGTATGTGTCCTTTCCCCTTATCTGGGTGAGAACTGAAGCAGGAAAGAGGCACTTTTGTCAAGGGGAATTTTTTTCATGTTATTATTTCATGGGGAGGTTGCACGTTGGTTTTTTTGTGAATGAACAGTGTCTTGGAGAGATGAGGGAATGGCACATTGGCATATGAATGAGATGGTCATAGGTAACTTCCTTTCAGTGTTGTCTGCTCACAGATGCACAAACTTTAGGCACCTGCCCGTATGCAGAATAGGTCCTATCTGTATTGTCTCAGCACTGAGATTCCCTGCCATAGCTGTACGCTGTCCACTCACACCACAACATTTCACAGGCTATCACAGACCTGCACCCACTTCTGACTTGTTCACATGTAGGGTCGTCTCTTGGCCTTGACTGCCTTGTACATCTTGCCCTACCCGTTCTGTATCAGTGCTCACAGCAGTGTGGTGGCCCAGGAGTCCTGATCTGCCTACCCTTTTGTATATCAGCATCTGTTTCTAGCCCTCAAGAATACTTTCAGCACTGAGCCTCAGTCAACTCTCATTCACTTCTGGTGAGACAACTGGAAACAAGGAGAGACCACTGAATTTCATTTCACTCATGCTTCACAAAAGGCCCTGAAGTCAAGTCATGTAGGTGAAGAAATTATTTGTTTCAAATTGCATGCCCAGAGCTGCTCTGAGATGCTTTCACTGAATCGTTTCTGTTTCTGAATGGTATTTTTTTGGGTAGATAGTGAAACCTAGTTCCCTCCAGAGGTGTGATAACCTGCTCTGCTCTGCGTTTTCCTTCCCTTTCCTTCTCTCCTCTCCCTTTTTTTTCCAAAGCTTAGTGACATCCTTTGCTATATTTGAGGTGCTAGCATAGATCAAAGTCCTCCCAGGATCAAACAACGTGCTGCATGCAATCCTTACGGTTACAAACAAGGTCTTTCACTGACAGAAACACATTTCTGTGCTGCATTTTCAGCAGCCTATCAGACTTGATTCAAGGGTAGCTTTTGATTTCACAAGGAAAGTCTCTTCTGCCCTTCCCCCGCTATTCTTCAGAAGGAGGTGGAGGGAAATAAAGGCTCAGTTTGTCTGAAAGAAAAGGCAGAACATCTTTCTTAAAACTTTGGAGAAATATTTAATATACCCATGCTGTACATTTTGTTTGTTGTATTAAGTAAAAGATAGAGAACTTTAATGGACTAAATGTATCTCAGGTAAAAAGCAAGAAAGAGAGGACTGAGAAACTTGCCTGAGTGTTTGTCACGCCATTCTGATGGTATTTTTTAATATCTTTTGGTCCTCCCTTCCCTATAAGATTCTTGCTGTTCAAATGGCTCTTCAATATAACCTTTATTTTTTGAAGCAATAGGTGGGTCCAGAATATGTTTTGAAAGTTGGACAAATGGTTTTCAATGCAGGATATTAATTAGTATAGGCAACTATTTCCTATGAGTCTTTTCTTCGTATAGCTACAAGCAAACCTTCAAAGGAAATGCACTAAAAATATAAGTATTAATGTACAGTTTTCTGACTAGCTCTCATCTTTTGTATTCTATCTCTCGGGGCTTCTGAAAAGCTTTCTCAAAATTTAAATGACATAGGCACTGAAAATTGAATGCAAATAATAATTTTGCAAATCCCATTAGTAGAGGTTCACATTAGTTTCCAGTACTCTGAAAACACTATTTGCTGCACAACTTGGGTTTTGTTTGTGTTTTATGTCTCAGAAAATTTGATAAAAAAAAAATTAAATTCTTTTCACAAGACAATTCTATTTGGACCTTGGGAAAAAAACCCAAAACAACAACAGCATTTTTTTCTTTGCCACTACCTATACAGTCAGGAAAATGCAAAAGTAAGGAGTCTAAACAATAAGTAATACACCTGTCCACATGAACGCAAGAAAAACCCATATTTTTTCTAGGGAAAATAATTTCTGGTTAATATTTCTGAACAAATAACCCTCATACCCCATAATTTTAATTCTATTATTAAAAAACAATCAATAAACAGCTCTTTTTAATAGTTCGGGGATGTTAGTTTCCTCATGGTGTTACTGGGTTTGGTACCGTTCTGGTTCATCCTGATACATGGTGAAGAAAAGAAGCACTTACTCATAAGTGGCATACAGATGAAACATATTGCTTTCAAGAAGAAAATTAGAAATTGTCCCTTGATGCCCACTTCATCAGGGTCTGTTTATTTGCCTGAAGAGTTTAGTTTCATTCCTAGTTAGCATTTCTTCTCTAATTTTAAGCATCCACTCTTCTTAGGGTACAAGTAGTTGGCACACAGGTCCTCAGAAGATAGGAAAAAATGCAGATGATATACTCTGAAAAAGTGTTTGTTAGGAAGTAGGAGACATGAACCCATTTCAGTCTGTGAATACTCGTTATGAGATCACACACTTCCTGGCTTGCCTCAATGGCCTCTCTTCTAGAGTGTATGCAGGGTAAATAACTGTTAATTTTCCTGCTACATAAAGTGTATTTTCTATCTTGTCTGAAGTGAGGAGGTGCTAGTCCTCTGAAGAGTTGTTTTGTTTGCTGGTTTGGATGAAACATTCCGGAGACAAAGTTATCAGCACATACTCAAAGTGAGAGGGCAGCATGCCTTTCTCTCCCACAGCTAATTCTTTCAAATTCTTTCCTCATGAGCCTTGCAAAGTAAACTATACAAGGGTCTATGTTTATTTCACAAGAAGAATCCCCACCGTTCATTAGAGATAGTTGATACGGTAACTCAAATGCACAGCAGCACAGGATACATATTGTTAAAATAATTATGAATTATAAACTGCAATCTAAATTTTAACAAATTTTCAAATCCATTTTACGGATGACTATCCACCTCTGGACCGTAATTTCACCTCCTTGCCTATCCTCAAAGAAACATGTTCAACAGGAAATCTAGGAAAACAGTTTTATGGGAAATAGGAAAGCTGGTATGGTTAAATAGAGTTAATTTTGACTTTTTGGAAAGGAATGTATTCATAGTTTTTCAGATTCTCTATGAAAATGAGCATTATGGAAACCTTCTTCAAAAGTACACTGAAGCAATTTCATGTAATGAAAACAGCTTCATTTAAATGAAAATACTGCTTGTAATTCTGATTAAGATTTAAATTTATGAAAAACAAGTAAAAGAATGATTTAAAAGTGATTTAAAAGAAGGACCCTCACTAAACTGGAATACATCAAGAAGTGCTGGAACATCTTTCAGTGCGGTAGGAGAAGACTCTAACAGGAAGAGACTGGTAAAATCCTGTTATATTAAGCTCTCTAGATTATGACCCAGACTGTGTGGACCAGGTCAGCACAGTCCTCAAAGGGCTGGCACAGGAAGCACTGACAACTTTCCACCACAAGCTTATTCATCATCACAGGCAAATCTTTCCACTGGTCAGATCTAAAACTGCTCTGCACAACTGGGTTTGCTGAGGCATCTTTCTCACTAGCTGCCAATTTCCTTGCTGAAGCTCAGCAAGTTGGTCTGGGTGAACTGTTTCATAATGCTTGGCACTGGTCCCTGGGTGTTCAACGCAGGCTCCAGGTGATTCAGGTCTGACATCACTCTGCTTGGTTTGGTAGTGAAACCAGCCTTGGGTATGTCTGTAATGACGTGAGTGACCACTTCTCTACAGTAGGGCACGGACCTCCATGAACATGTTGGAGCTTGTGAGATCTACTACAGAAAGATGATACACTCAGTAGCATGTGGCCTGTGTGTACACGTAGTATATCTGCTTGCTGCTGACTCACTGATGCCTCCACAACCAATGCTCACGTGTCTGGGAGAGGTTACCTCTCCATGTGGTGAAGTCCCACTGGTGGCTGATGTCATCTTGGGAGCCCACAGGATTAAGCAGTTGTGTAGAAAATCTACTGGCTTTATGAAGTTGGAATTAAAGCACAATAGTATTTTTCCAGAAGAAAGACAATGAGGAGGCTCTTCAGGTTTTCTCTGTAGCTGGTTTTCCTATCTCTGCAGATCAGTCAATTAAAAATGACTCACTTCTGTGCAGAGAACCCAACTTAGTACTGGGGGAAGGGATGAAGTAGATTGGATTTTCTGGCAATAGGTGGGTAGACTTTTCTTAAATATATGTTCAGTATCTGTTTTGTTCTGCTCCCATTGGAGCAAGTGAAAAAACTTCATCTGGATGCCCTGCAAGTAGATCTAAGTCAATGGCATGATAAACCCTTCTTTTTGTGTGAGCTATCCCTAGTGTCCATTCTCAGTATGTGTGGGAGGAAGACGAACACGGCTTAGTGAGCTTTCTTCAAGTCTCACTAAAGATAGAGCTCTTTTATTTCCAAGGAAGCTGTTTTCCTTATACTGGGAAGCTGGTGGGAGTTGTGCAGTGAGTAAGTGAATAAGATCCTCAGAAGCTGGCTTGGTGGTGGCAGACGTGCAAGTTAAACTGGAAAATGCAGTCATGTGATTTGACTTTTAGATTAAGGTAAAGCGGGTGTGGTATTCTAGCATTGCAGTGTTTTTTTGTGTGAGCTCACTGAAATCAGTCTCTTTATCCAGCTATTACCTGTCCCTCTCTCAAAACCTCTCTCCCTGGGATTTAGCACTTTAACTCTAGGCTGGCTGGTTTGGCCGTCAAAGGCCAGAGAGAATGCAAAGTAAATTATAGGCATCCTTATAGACAGCCAAGGCTGTCCTACAGCTTCCTGGGTGTACTAAGCATCGGCTTTTTCCCATGGTTCACTGACTCTTTTATAGTGTAGAGAGCCCTGATGCATATTCCTACAGGCTATGGACAGTTGTCCTCTGTTGGACTTAAGTAGAAGGGGTGAGAGAGATTATTGGCCATTGGTTTTGCATTCTCACCTGAACCGTTCCCAAACTGGCTTTGTGCACAATCAGATGGGTAGCTGAAGCTATTTGAATTGCTGATCTGTACAAACCTGGTTAATCTGAGCCTGAAGGCAAGAATACTGTCTCCCTGTACTGTAGAGAGATGCACGGGTGACTGTGGCATCGCTGCCATAAACTGGGTAGGTTTTTGTAGTTTAGATGCTCACTTGTAGCTAGTCTGAGTGGGTACTGCTCACCTCAGGTACCACAGACATCTGGGTAGGCTTTTACTATTCTTTACATGTGCAGAGCAGGTGTTAACACTTTGAACTCCTGTTTTCATACCTGATAATCCACCTTGACAGAGGACAGTATTTCTTTTGTCAACGCTTGTCTGTATTTCCCAGGTGGCCTTCTGTGGGAAGGGGAAAGCAGGGAGCAACGTGGATATAGTATCCGTTTCAAGCACCTATACACAGGCTTCTGTATGCTATCTGGAAATGAAAGATTGAAACCAGGCTTTCAGGCAAGCACTCCAGGGGAGACCGAAATAAAGCACTGGGACTTCAGCATTTCTCCTTGTGTTTAGCAACTTAAAATTCTTGACCATTCAGGTTCTGCAGCAAATAGAAGCTGTAAACCCATTCGCTAATTTGGTTCCCAGGGATCCTGGGAAGAGGAAATACAACCCCATCCTGGGATTTGAGATTTGAAGTTTGTTCCTAGGTTAACTGTTAGAAATATGAATGATATTGAGCAAATCACTTTGTCTCTCTGAGGCTTCAGCTTCCACCTGTAAAAGGAAGACAAAGCTCTCGAATTCTTTTGTAAAGTGGCATATAAAGATCAAGTATTTATTACCAGACCCACTGCCACCCCTGCACAGAAGAAAACATGTTTTTTTCTTAACCATTTCACTATTGTCAGATGCTGGCAAGAATTGCTAAAACATCAACTGTTTTCCCACCTCTTGGCTTTTAAAAACTGTAAGCCCATAAAATAAATTTGAAAAACACCAACCAAGCAAAAACCTGAATTTATCATCACCTGGTAGGTCTGGATAGGTCTATTCATGAGAACAATCCAAAGGCCTTCACCTTGACTTCCCAACATAGTTTGATGTGATTTTAATCTGATTATTAGACTCTCGGTACATCTTGCAAGCTTGTAAAAGACACATTGCTGGCAGAAACATTTTCGTTACTGGGGAAACTTTTTGTTGTTGTTGATGTATGTGTTGCCTGCCATAAATACTCATCTGAGAGGCAAAGGTCATTTGGTAGCTGCTTAGCAGCTTTACTTTCTGAAATGAAACTTGAGTATGTTGGATCTGCAGCGGAAAGCAGGGTTGTAAAATAGATGAGGAAAGATCTGTTCCTTAGAATTGCAGCAGCCAGTTTATTTTCTGGCCTTTTTTATCTTGGTGTTGTGTATTGTTTTTTTCCATTTTGTTTTTTTTTTTTTTTTTTTCCTCTAAACGTTCAAGTTCCAGTGAGAGGTGCAGAAGGGATAGCCTTGGTAACTAAGCCCCCTGTGTTTATTTACAGGGCTGCATAGAACAGCCTGTGGCATTAAGAGATGCACTCCCAATGCCATGACCTTCTCCTGTGCCAGCCCAGGGGATTTATCTGCAGAGCAGCAGATGCAAATTTGGGCTTGTTTGCTAGGCTAACCAGAACAATTTGGTAACCAAGGGCAGTGGGTAATCAAGCCTTGACTTAGGAATTTCATTATGTGCACAGAAATAAGCCTGACGATCAAACTGAGATTCTGGCATATGCTTGGTGTGCAACCTAAATGCATCCTGAACAAAAAGAATCAGTTCAACCCCCGTGATCCCTCCATCTCTGGAGACATTCAAAACCTGCCTGGATGCGTTCCTGTGCAACCTGCTCTAAGGTGACCCTGCTCTGGCAGGGGGGTTGGACTAGATGATCTCCAGAGGCCCCTTCCAACCCTATGATTCTATGATACTTCTGTGAAGGCTACTTGTGCAGGTACCAATTTCTGCTAGGACCTGTAATACCTCTACGAACCTCAGTGGCACAAGTGACACAGTAAGTCAGATTAGGTGATATAGCAGCAAGTGCTCACTCTAAACTTATTTATTTTTTTTAGGGTACCAGCTTATTTCTCTGTAGATCTCCTAACTAGCCTCAGTATAGAATCGCCTTGTTTACGAATCTTACACAAACTTGTTTTGTGGTCAATATTAGGGCAAAAATGTTGCCACTCTTGTAGCCAGCAGATCTATTTTGTTCTTGGTACTTGAATGGCATTCACTTCTGCTGTGTGGGGTTTCATTCATATGTATATATACACACACAAACAAACAAATGAAGAAAAAAGAAACATAACAAAAAAAATCAAGCAAAACCAAAAATCAATCAGAAGACGCTTAAATCTGTCGTTGAGAGCAGGTTTTCTTGAAATGTTTTTGAGAGGTTATCAGTTTTGGTCATGAAAACAGGTGCAATCAGGCATGTGATTATAGGAGCTACCAGTGTGCAGGATGTGTAGTGCAGTCCAGTTCACTGCTAAAATTGTAACTATTTCCTTTCCTGTTTAAAATATAAGGTACTGCCAAATTTTTGCAAGCAGAGATGATGGAAAGATAAGCAAACAAAACTTTTTTCTTTTTTTCCTCCTGAAATGTTTTCTGAAACAATATTGCTTTCAGCTTACTTCTTTTTGTGATAGTGTCGCAGATCCAGGACAGTGTTTTGACCAAGATGTTCTGTTTATCCTTTTTTGATGACATCTGGGATTAGAAACCAATAAGTAAACCTGCTCTGAAACTGGTAGAAAACTCTACTCTAAAATCACATCTAAGCACTGGATAATACGCAGTGATATTTCTCGTCTTAAAATACAGGTCTCTTCAGAAGAGAGAAATACACCTCATAGCCTTGAAATGTTTGTTAAAGGGAATAGCATTTTTCTGGCCAGCCCTGGTCATGGATGGTCACACAGATGATGTCTAGGAGACTGACACTGGTAGGCAATTGTTGGTGCAGCTTGTGTGCTGCACACCTAAGCTGCCAACCACAAGGAAAACTTCTCTGCATGTAGGTGACCTACTGTGACCCAAGCTGGCACACTGATGTTTAATGCACAATTGGTGTCACGCAGATGCTAGAGCAACTCTCAATCAAAAGAGCAACCCACTTTTTCTCTGTAGTGTAACTAATGAGCTGTGCCTAGCTTTCTGGTTGTGTAAGGAAGTTTACCTCAACTTCAATTACTACTTTATGAAGAAAAAGTGGATGCCTGAGTCATAAAGTGGCATTTTGTGACCCTGGGTATGGTTCATCTGCCCTAACTTCAGCCTTATGAAGGTTAAATGTTTGGCTATCTTCTACAGCCGTTGGAGAGCAGTAGCTGAATGTGGCCCATCATCCTACCCATTCCTTTCCATTTAATAGAGAGTGACCCAAAATCAGTGGCTTAGGCTGTCTGAGTGATGTTAGGAGAAACTGCTCTGACAACATGGCTTGTGAATTAAAATTGACTCCCTGGTCCTGTGAAAACCGGTAGCCAGTTCTCTAAAACGAAGCTAGTCAGAAAGTGGGTTTTCATCCTATTAGCCCACATGCTTAGAAGATTTAGCATTATGCTGCTTGTATAAGCTCTTCACTGTCTTTATTAAACTATTTATCTGAGGCAACTTCATATTTTCTTTTAGGATAAACTGGAGATAATGCAATGTGCTTGTTTTAATTTGCAAGGTTAACTGATCTAATTATCTGTGTGTGTTTATTTAAATCCTTTCGAGCACTAGGCGATTGCAGGTGGCTGCTTTGTATTCCACCAACAGGAAATCTCTTAAAATGAGATGATATAGCTCAGTGGGTCTTCTTGTATAAAGGATTTTCTAATAATGTATGAATTTATTAAAGACAAAGATAAATAGAGGTTTTATTTACATTAAACAAATTCACAAGGAACTATTTTTTCCTTAAACTGAGAAGGCCAAGACATGTACTTTTACTATGTTAAAGGCTTATCTATATTCTACAAAGGATAGACACCAGCATTTTGGGTCAGAGTTTTTGACAGGCAATTCTGTTCTTGTGTCAAGTCTTTTAGTGCTTCTGGGTTAACATTTTTGCAAAGCCTCTGAGTTGTTAAAATTTGGAGACTTCAGTGGTTCAAGAAACAGCATCACAATACCAAACTTCTGCTTCCCGATGAATGAGTGCAACCTTTGTGCTGTTCTGTTGCTATATGCTTAGTAATTTGAAGAAAAGACACGTGTGCTTCTACAGATCTCTAGATAACATATAAGCAAAATTGAAAGAAGGGGGATGCTTTTTCTGCTCCATTCCTTACTCACATAGTGATGACAATATCCTCTTCTAGCTTCTGCATGGTCTAATCAAACCACAAACCTAGTGGCTATGTTCTCTCCTTGTTTCCTTGCCTTCCACACACCTGAGTTCTTCAATGCTGAAGAGATTCCTATAATAGTTAACCTAGACATCCTATTTACAAAAGCTGTTTCAGCTATCTGGTATTTACAACAGGTGGTTGCAAAGCAGAATATGATACAGAGATACAGCTATCCGTCTGACGGAGTTAAGATACATGGAGTGCTATCTGGGGAGAAGGGGGTGTTTGTTAGCCCAGGTGCTGCACGAATGAGGCCAGACTGCCTCCAGATCAGAGCGGGCTCATGACCATGCCTCTGCCCCCGGATCCCTTGATCTTTCATCTCTGGGATTAGCTTGAACAGAGCTAGCTTGTGCCTGACATTGTAGAGTCACCCAGGTCTCCAGATTTTGCAGGGCCAGTAAATTTCTTTTGTTTGTGCTGCAGAAGGCTTTCTCCTAGTAACTGTACACTGACTCTTAATACTCACCATATTAATGAATTGCCATGTTCTTCCTATCAGCTCATAAAGCCACCTTAGCTAAACAGAGGGAGACTCATTTGCTCTATTTCCTGAGTGAGCGTTCGCTCAGTGGCCCAGCACATCCATCTTATCTTTTGGGAGCTTTGTTCACTTTAGCAGAGCCGATATCTTGCTTCACTTAAGCACCTGCCAGTGATAAACAGAAGAGAGACAGGTGCTAATCTCCCTGGGTCTGCCACTCCCCAGGGAAAGGGTCCATTTGATCATAGATACGAATTGCTGATGGATCGCTCTATTGATGCCACATCTCACCATAAAGGGAACTGGCAGAAGCCTTTCCCCAGTTTGGGATGTTTTTAAAGCTTGGCTGGCTGGGTCATTGCAGAATATGCTGCAGTGAACAGTCATGTTTTGGCTAGCCTGTAAAACAGCACTGGTTTCAGACAGAATTGCATATATGGAAGGGCTTACTTTTGCTGATCCTGTACGATCCAGCCGGTCTTTTACAGGCTGTCAAAACACAGAGCCAAGCTCTGAAGTCTTCCCTTGGATTATATGTGGTCTTTACTTGAGCAGAGCCTGCACTAAGTGAGCAAAATCTAAATAAGGCTGTCAAGGCTTTGACCTAGAGTATTTACTCACATGAGTCCCGGTGAGAATTGCAGACTTAATACTACGTTGCAAATGTAAGCGTTTCAGCGCATTCTCCTGTGCTCTGACAAAGTTAATTGTCTAATCTTGACACCAAATGCCCTGTACTTTTTTAAGAGGTTTATGCATGAGACTAATTATGTGCTGTTAATTTGGCTGCTAGCAGCTTTCTGCTTTAGACATCCATTGGATTCGGGAAACGTACAGGGTGGTATTTTCATGTAACTAGCACAAGGGCTGTGAACTGGATGCTAAAAGACAAAGACAGCAAATACCAGTGGAATACTCTGAAAGAGGAGGAAAGTGTTGATTCCCTCAACCTTTGTCCTGGTGACCAGAAATACCAGGATGCAGAAGCCACAAGTGCAGTGCATGGAGAAATTTTGCAGCGTGTAGACGCTGTCTTCATGCAGATAGAGTATACCACTAAAGATTACCATTTCTCGTAACAATGTGCAAGAGAGTACCTGGGTATAAAGGAGGAATAAATTGGGACAGGCAGTGCAAGCATACTTGAAATTTCAGTTGTCTCTAATGCATTGGAGGCACCTTTAAAATTACTGATATCTTGGCATTTAAGCTTTGAAATGAGGCAGACTTTTGAGTTATCTAAATTCTTGAGGACGTACTAGTCTGTGATAGCTAAGGTGCCTTGAAACCTGAGCAAAGCCCTTGCACAGCTTCTGGAGGCACTCGGCCATATTATTCCCCCTCCAAATTTTCATCAGACCTTCCAGTGCCTGTAACTGGCAGGGAGAAAAGGGGCTTTGCACAGACTCTGGTTTTGTTTTCCCTCTAGAAAATGCTGGGGAAAGTTTACCAACTTTGTGCCAGACACCTTTACCGTACTGTTTCCCCAAAGTAGCAATTTCTCAATGGTATAATGAAGAATTGACCGTGTGCTTACCTGAACTTCCTAAATTAATTAAATGAATAAATAATTAAAAGAAGAAAAGATAGATGTGGGGGGGGAAATGGTGGTGGTAATCAGATTAATATGACAGCAGTTTGTAGGTGTTGGGGGGGGGGATTTTCAGAAGTGCTACGGTGTTAAGAACATGTTTATCATGTTATTCTTATCTTACATGAAATGTATGTCCAAGATTTTAAGATGACATTGAAGTAATATAATGCTTCAAGAGTAGAGGAAGGTGTCTGTCCAGCCGCTTTTATTTCAAATGTATATAAGAGCATCTGTAATTGTTTTCAACTAATAGTTGCACAACTATACATTAGGATTTTGCCAGGACAGTCTCTGGTTTGTAGTTTGGGAACTGGCAGACTGTGGGCTGTCCCATCTCGTAACACCAATGGGATGTTTAATTCTGGGTTTGGGAATGACAAACTCCAATCCTGGGTTTCCAGATGAAATTCCCTGGGACTCAAAGTTCAGCTTCAAAACCTGTGTTGATCTCAGCACGATGTAGCTCTGAGACAGCTGGTCTTTGTTATCAACCTCAGACCTTCAGGGAGCAGGCCAAGACCTCTCTGAAACCCAGAGCAACCAAAAGAAAGCAAACTCCTCTGCAAAGAAAAGTATAAAACAAATTTCTTAGGAGTTCCTCTGACACCGTGGACCTGATTGTTAAAAAGGATCTGTGACTGTGGAGTTTCTGAAATGACTGCTTTTTATATGGCAATTTCCCAGCTGACATAGAAATCAGGCTAGGCTATCAACAGACCTGTTTTGATTAGAAGGAAAAAAAAAAAAAAATCCAGGTGCCATTAGCAAGGTATTAGGATCCCAGATTTTTATTATCACCAGGCACCTGTGAGCCCTTTAGAGGCTGTATGTGCAGCTTTACCCGAGCAGGGAGGTAAAATAAATGTATATGTTGATGGATGCATAGCCAGTGAGGCTTTTTTTAAAGAAGCAGGTGCTGCATGAAGTTGGAAAGCAACAAAATGAGGAAGTTTTGTTTCTGAAGATAGCTGTGTTGGGCAGGCAAGAAGTGTGAGCACGAGGGAGGCTGGTGCCCTGTGCTGAGCGGAGGAACAGAGAGGAGCCTCCCATAAGGACAGGGGAGTAAGTGAGCCTGCTTGAGCCAAGCGGGAGACAGCAGGAGGAGGAAAGTTCACTGCCTGCTTAATTGCAGGGGGTGCCACAGTCCCACTGTGTACACAAAACCCTGTCAATAGCACTGAGGCGCCAGCGTGTTAATTAATGATTTACTTACACTGACCCTTGACCCTGAGGCAAATAAGGGGGATTTGTTTTGCTTCTATTAACTCCTCAGCTTGCTGAGCAGAGGCCCTGAAGTCCCCGGCATCACATGGCCACGCAGGAGCTCTGTGCGTCCTTTATTGTGTGACAGTTTGTGACAGAGGGGAACTGATCATCCCCACCCGCTTCTGCTCCATCTCCTCATCCCCTTTCCCGTCGAGTGGCAACTCCACGTTTGCTAGGACTTGCTCCTGGGTTACACCACAAGAAGGGAACCAGGCTTGTTCTTAAGTTACGATTGCAGGGTGGTTGGCTCCCTTGCTCAACTTATCTTCTTGGACAATTGCATATCCCTATGGGTTTCCATCAGTCTTTGTGTCTCCCTGCCCTATTGCTCTGTGTGAGATCAAAATCCATCTCTTCATTTCCAGGCACCCCTGGTCATTTCCCAAACCTCATCTGCTTACTGAATCCAGACTGCCTAGTACTGCCCAGAAGAGCAAACTTGAATCCATATGTGTGCCCGCTGTCATGATCCTTGCTTTGAAATGGGCCAAGCGAGCATAAAGGCAGGGCTGTGGAGAGTGTGAAGAGGATGGGGAACAGGAGGGGTCACCAAGGTTCCTTCACAGGCACCATTTAGAGTCAGAGACTCCTAGGTCTAAGACTAAAAACTGGAAGAAGAGGAGAATGACAGGGCAAGTGACTTCTTATGGGCTTCAGCATAAGAGCAGGGGGTTCTCGTCCTCCTTTTCCCTGTGTTTAGCTTAAAAGTGCATGCTGATGTGGCAGTGTGGATAGTGGTAAGGGAAATGTGTGCAACAATGTCTGTGGAGAGATGGATATCATTTCCTAGCAGTAGAAATGGAGGTTCATCCTCAGGGACACCTGCTGTAATTATCACAGTTGGTTTGACCAAATGGCTTCCAGCAGAGCCTGGAGTCTGACCTGTGACTTGTGTCAAAGCCAGGTCTCAGCCACAGCAATGCCTTCCCACTTGACCACGACCAAGCTCTTAGCCCACAGTGCACGCCGAGACCCAGGTCTCCAGCTCCCATGCAATAGAAAATGAAGATCTAAGTAAGTGCTGGGAAAGCAACAGGAGCAGCACTGACCTCTCCTTCCCCTGGGTAGTAGTAGGATAAATACATTACAGAATGTTAAGAGCTTGATACTATGGAAATAGGAACTCTATAAGTTACTTAGTTCACACACATGCAACTCCCAGAGGGCGTTACTAGCGTTGTTCTGGTTTTTTAGTATTATTGCTTCAGGCATTACACCTGAAAATGCCAGATGTACTTAAATCAAGTGCGATGGTGTCACTGCGTAGTAATAGTGTTTTATCAGGGGGATGAACTGGTCTGCTTTCTCTCTCAAGAGCATTTGGAAGAGTACGATGCAGAGTGGATTGGAAGGCAGATGGGTTCCTCTCTACTGGAGGATTACATTTTTATTAAAGTAGCTGGTTGTTGCCTCAGTGGAGGGCCAGTGGCGGCTGCTGTGATCAATAGAACTGTGCTTTTTATGTAAGATTTACTCTTGCTCGTCCCAGTTTTGCCGAGAATGTTCAGCTTGCAATCGATAACGAGCGGTGATGACAAAGTAGCTCGTTTCAATTGAATTTGGTATCATTAAAAATGTTAAAAAAAACATTGTCTCTTCTACCTTTTTATAGAGAAGAGCTTTTTGATGAGAAAATTTGGTGCTGCCCTAGCAACCCAGCAGGGCAAGCGTAACCGCCTGTCAGTGCTGGTCTAGGGTTAGCATGGCTGAATTCAGCAGCTCATAGCACTGAGTTGAGGCTGGCCACCAGACTGGATTGTGGGTATAATTTGCCAAGGCCTGGTACATATGACCTGTACAGCAGCCTCCTGGTATTGCATTTTATTTTCAAATGAAAAACATTTTGGTGGAGGGAACCCCAAAAATCTCTCCTTGGTTTCATATGTTCTCCCTCTGTCCACACAGATTTTGTAATTGAAAATCATTTCCTGTAAGTTTTAAAACATGAAAAAACACACAATACTTTGAAAGAGGAGTCTGATGGTGAGGGGAGAGGATTCCTGATGGTGGTCTAGGATATGATACCAGGCAGCTCCTGAGGTAATCTTACCCGATACAGGCTGCGCTTACTTCTGGAATCCGGCTCCTTTCGGCCCTTGTGCTTAAAATTCTGATTTTTAATTAGAAGAATGGCATTATGATAACTTTAAGCTCTGAAAGGTAACTGCTGCCATATATCTCACTATTTTCCATTTTGAAAGTCAGAACACACTAAGTAAATACCCCTCCGGTGCCTGAAGTGGGTGATTATCTTCCATTCTGATTTGAAGCAACCCTGACGCAGGGACTAACTTGCTTCAACTTTTGGAGACAGGCCAGCCCTTCTGATGCTGACTGGAGCACAATTGCGTTTACTGGGCTTGCCTTCTGCATTTCAGCTTGCTTAATTTCCTAATAAGTTCCTTTCTTGGGCGAGGGGGTAAAATGACTTCTCGCTATTCCAGGAAGCAGTATTGTCCCCAGCCCGTTGTGGTTCAGGTCAGAGTGACACAGCGTGGCGGGATCCCGGCAGTAACTTTCAGCATCAAAATAAATGGCTGCAGAATGTAATTTAACTGGGAAGTGTTCCGAGTTGTAGACTTGACTTTTCCTCTCTGATCTGCAGAATTGTTTCTGCATTTACAGCACCTGATATATACCAGGGAGAGCAGTCCTCACAAATTAGCTTCCAACTGTCTTTTATTTTTCACTTTGTCCCACATCCTGCTTTAAAAATATCATTGCACCCAGAATGTGTTTCCATCAGCAGAAATGGACATTTTAACATCATAGCTAGGCAGAAAGAGAAGTGTGTACTTGCAGGAGTGTTTGGCGCTGCCTCCTAGGTGAGTCTGGTGGGTTAAGTATCTTCTCAAAGCAGGTAGTCCCTCCTCCGAGAACTTCCCAATGAGGGGCTGCAAAAGCGGAATAAGATGAAGGGGGACAGGAAGAACTACCCAAAGGTGCAAACCATCATGCTACCTGCAGTCACTACAGAAGGCAACACGTTCTTCAAATGGGCTTAAAGTCTGACAAATGAGCTCAGAGACCCTGCACAGCGCATGCAGAAGCAGGGAATGCAGGACGAAGCGACTGTAGGCCACTCTGACAGAAGGACTTTGCACCGGTTGCTAGGCAAAGGTAACTCATGCCTGAGCCAGCAATCCCCAGCCTCTCCCAAGGAGCTTGAGGGCTGGAGATGAAGGTTGCTGCTATTCCATTGTCAAGGAGCGATGTTTTCTATTGTTTAGAGCATGGTCCCACTTTATTTGTTTCCCCTCCAGCTGCTGGGCATTGGTGGCAAGGTTAACTCCACCATGCGTGGAGAGAATTCCTCGCCGCGCCCTGCTTCACATCTTTTGTTTTCTTCTGTTATAATTTCAAAACCTCAGCAGCAAACTTCTCCCCCTCCTCCCTCCTTATTCCCCCTCTCTCCTCCTCCCCTTACGCTGGTGGTTTATGAGTTTTGTGCTCTGTGGCCTATTAAGGTTCAGTTCCCAGCCAGTAAAAATGAGGAATTGGTTCCTGCCATTCCACGCAAGGAGTTTTAATGCACTCGGTCGCCTGGAAGCCTAAACGCAATAGTTTTGTATCGGTGATAGTTGTGTAACATAAAGCCTTAATAAAGGTTTATAAGGGAAGGGATATGAAATGGAGCATACAGAGTTCAGCTCTGTGTGCAGCTCTGTTGGGGAGTTAAACCAGGGAGAATGTGTTTGCAGAGGAGCCCAGAAAGCTGTGATGCATGGGAATACCCACCGCTATAATACCCCCATCACATCTCTATCACCTCCTCCAGGTGAGAAAAAACTCCCCGTCCTCTAGACCCTGCATGAGAGAACTGCAAAGCACTGGCCCAAAGAGCGACAGTTTTGTTAGTTGGGTGGATTTCCAGGAAGGATGCCTGTGTGTCACATCTTGAAGCTGGAGAACAGTCCTCTGCTGTTCGTGTCTCCAGAGTACCCAAGGCAGCGCTTCCCTCAGCAGTTTCTGCCCAAATGTGCATGTTCAGGGAAGTTGCCCATGTGTAGAGTTAGCAGCTAGAGAGGCACCATCTCTCTCTACACCTTACTCAAGGACTCCCTTGGGATGAAAATTTCGCTTTTGCTTCCACTTATCCTTTGCTTGACCTTTTTGTCTGTGATCCTTGAAAAGCCACTTGCTGTCACCTCCTTTTGCTGTCCTAACTCTTTGGGTTGTAAGCTCTTAAAGATGCTGTCTGCCTCTGCGCAGTCCCTGTCCCAGCCACCCCCCAAATTCAAATCTTGAAATGGTTTCAGTTTTTTTCTGAGAAGTAGGAGACACAGGTAGTTTACTTGAAAGACAGGCAGAAAAGTTTTGATGATTTTTGGGAAAGTTTATTGTCTGATCCTAGGGTTGGTTTCTTTTTTCCTCCATATTGTTTTTGCAAACACTTCACAACTTCAGAGATTTAATTTCAGATCTAATTACAACAGCTTTTCTTGTTAATTTATAATATACACTTTTTTTTTTTCAGCAGTGTAGGTGAAATAGTCACCTGAAAACTGTTCATAAGGAATCTCCAGTATCTCCAGTTTAGTTCTCAATATTGCAAGAAAAATGCAGGAAGAGTTTAACCAAGACAGTGAACTGTCCTAAGTGATTAGAAATGGTACTTCTGCAAGGTGTGAATTCCCCATAAATGTATTAAAGGATATTAACCATAAAGCCTAAAAATGATGGATGAATATTGCAATGAACTTTTTCATTGCTGATCAGGTTAATAGATGGGGTGAAGAGGAAGGCTAGTATGAGGCCTTCTAAAGGTCCTCACGAGTTATTGCTGAGGACAAAAGTAGAGAGATGAAATAGAGAAAATAGATATGGATAATAACTGTGCTTCTGAACAGGTGCAGTTTTCTCCTGTGCTACAGAGGTGACAGAGTAATAGCAAGTGATAACTAAATTGGTGTTTCAGTAATTGCAAAGTCTTGGTCCAAGCCTTAGCATCCTGCTGCTGTCCTTGGGTTACTCTGATGAGAGGACAAAGTAGTCTTAAATGAATATACTTGTCTAATGATCAAACCCATGAAAAGAACCTAGGGTTTTGTGAACGTTGATAGGTTGCCTCATATGCTGTCCACTGCAACCAGCACAGGACAGTTTTAGCTTATTTAGTTTAATTTCTGGAGCTATCTTAAATTACCCAGCATATCTTACTGTCTTCTCAGTATTGAAGTCAATGTCCAAAAAAGTTTCAACCATTCATTGACCAATTTTATCTCACGGGCACGTGTCTTTGGCTTACCATAAACAATGCCTCCAGGGATGCCATTCCATAGATTGGGATGTATTTTGGTAGAAAGCATGGTGACCTTTAATACCTGCCCAAGTTCGCTCCCTCCCATTCCTTCAGCAAACTTTGTGTTTGACCTTGAGTAAATCACTTAAGGTTACGTGCAGGAGAGTATTTTAGATGCATAGCTCATATTGAAATCAATATGGATCAATTGTAGATATGAGGTCTAGTTGCCTCTTTGCTTCATTTCCGTGTATGTAAAATGGTGAGAATAGCAACCTCTACATCACAGAGCAGGAGGACAAGATACTTTAAATACTGAAAGGAACTCAAATGCCATGATGATGGGAAGGTACATAAGTACCAAGTTGCAAATGGTTCAGACTTAAATGCCAGCAGGAAGAACAACTTCAGCATTGGAAGTAAGTCATCAGGGTATCTGCAAAGGGGAAAAAAAAAAGTGCTTGAAAGAATCCCCTGAACAAATTAAATCTTGAGGCCTAAAGACAAAGGGAGAGAGAATTAATTTTTCTACAGATATGAAATGTTCTGAATCAGATAAGTCTTGTCATTAGAAAAGGCACTAAGCAGCAAACGTCTGGATAATACCGCCAGCTCCAAGCTTCTCTTGGAACCTCTAAATACATTAAATCCATAAAACTAAATGAAAGCAGCTGCAGTTTTATAGAAATAAAAGGCTCTCATATTAAAAAGCTGAGAGCTTATGAAATGAAAGAAAAAATAATAATAAAATTAAAGGGGGGAGGGGAAGGAAGAGAGAGAAGAGTGGAAGTTAAAAACATAGGTTCCTAGGAAAGGATGATGCAAAAATCTCTTAGTTAATAAGCGAGAAGCCTTCAGAGACAAAATAACACATACTCAATGCTCAGTTAAAAATAATTTTTTTTTTCTCAAAATATTTTTGGTTTTAAAGAGAGGTTTTAATGTAAAAATGTCATCTTGTAATAAAACTTTTTGGAGCATTGTAACCTCTGAAATTTTTGGGGAGGCTCAGAGGGATTATCCCTTTTCTCATTTTTGCTTCAGTTTTCTGAAATGAAGCATTTTGACTTCCCACTTTGAAACAGTATTCTTTCCCCCTTTTAAGTTACAAAAAAAGATAGATTTTTTTCTCCGTTTTACTTAAATGCATCAATGTATAGTAATAGCCAAGTATTTTTTGTGAAAAATTTTGCTGTTTCTTCTTTTTGTGGGAAATGGAAACAAGGTTTCTGTCCAGCAGTAATTCCTCGTGTCTTATGCATCCTTGAGGTTCTGAGAAGAGACTGAAACTGGAGGTGGGGGAATAGTGCATACAAAAATAACTTTCATTTGTATGCAAATTTGCTTTCATTAGGTTTTTCAGTTCTTCTTTCTTAGATGTATTACAGTAGTGTTTGGAGGCCTGCTGTACAAACACATGAATTCTGCATTGCTAACATCCTTTTGTGCAAGAGCAAAGTAAGGCTGTTGAGCCACATCTGCATGATTTAAGCAGAGCTGCCACTGACACGCTCACTTGTTGTATGTTCATTGGCTTTTGTAGAGCTGTTGGAGGAGGTTCACCTTGCCCAACCTCCAACGTCTGACAGTCAACTGTCCATGCCCAACTGGGCTGTCCTGGGCACATTTTATAGCCAGGAAAGGGACAGGCACATTCAGAGACACATTCCTCTGTGCCTGTTGATCTCCTCTGCCTATAAAAGAAGTCTAGGTTGACTTGAAGTCCCCTTATCTTTATAAGTCCAAGTTCAGATCGTTGACTCCCACTGTCTGCTTCCTGAACGTGTTGAAACCACTCTCACCAGCTGGATGCTTACTGCTGAAGCAGTGCACTGTGGTGCTGCTTTTTTGCCAACTATTCAGGAAAATGCACATGTGAGCCAGATGAATTAAAGCAGTCTTGATGTGTGGTGCTTTAGATACATGGCATTTTCTCCTGTTTGTGTTATTTCATTTTTTAAGACATGGGAAGGAAGAAGGGGGGTGTCTGTTGAACATCTTATTCTTAGGAATAAATACTTTTGCAAAGCATTTGAAGGGAAAACAAAGAATTACTTGATTCTGGCAGAGGGAAAGGCAAGAGTTTTGCTTTGCTACTTTCTTTCCAAGTCTCTACTCCAAAGGGTTTTGTCCTCACTATTTAGTATTTTCTTAGAAAACTGCTACTAAAATAAACAGCCCAAGTGATTTCTGGTTTTTTCCTGAATCAGATCCATTACTGGTTGTGTGACTGTTTGGTATTTTTTGGGTTTTTTTTCTAGTTTTGAACATTTTCTAATGCTATTCCACTGAAAGGCAGAATTTATTCAGAAGTCCTGTAAGACATCAATGAATGCATATTAAACCAGCTGCCTTTAAACAGAGAATACGGACTTATAGTTAGAACGGACCTAAGTTCCCTTACTGACTGTGTCACTGGTTTGATACAAGATGATGGGTGAAATGGGTAACATCCTTCTCCTATCAGTCTTCTTAGTTGAGTAATATCAATAAAAGCTCAGATGTTACCATTGATGATTTCATGTACCAGACTTATTGACATTAACGATGCCTTATATAAGTTAAAAAATGATGATGATAATGCTTTGGGATCTTAGGTTGGATGCTAGTTCTCAGTAAAACAAAGTACTTTAAGTGTCAGCATCCTTTAAATTCCTGTACCATTTCACTCTTGCCTTGTTCTGATGTGTCAGGCCTGTGGAGCAATACCATTTCCCAGCCTTTTGCCTTGGCAGGAAGACACAAAGGCCAGGGAAAGTTGTGAAATTTATTCTAATTTCCCTTAGAAGCTCTCTCTTGGTACGCTGAAACTCCAAGAGGGCAAATGTTCCCATCCAGCAAGGCAAAGCTTGTCAGACGTTACCATGACAACCTGTGTGTAATTAAGGCCCGCTTCAGCTGCTAACAGCTGTGTGCATTTTATCTGTCTTGAAGATCTTATATATACTTACATTGATAAATATATATCTATATGCAAGCATACTGCGTGGATATCTGCATCTATCTAGCCGTACATAAACTCACACCTAAATTGCTGCCCCTATGTACGTCCATATTAATTGAGCTAGAAACGGGAATTTGCAAAGCCCTTGCTGTTGTGAAGGATGCTGAAGCACTGAAGCTTCTCTACTGCCTTTCCTCTCACAACCACCCATTCTAATGAAGTGTGGCAAAAAACATCCATAGCCAGAAAAGGAACCCCTGCTCCAGGGTTAGCTTCCAGCATCTTTTCAGGTTACTGTTAGAGACTGTAATTTTCCTTCCTATTAAGGAGGAAATAGGAGCTGTTTCCTAGCGTTAAATGTCTCTTGCAAATGCATCAAGTTCTGAAATAAGTCACTTAACCTTTAGATAACTCTTTCTGTCTTCCTGCAGGCAGCCATCCTCACACACATGTCTCTCCTCGATTCAGAATAGTAAGTGTGTACTGTGGTGGATCTTGACCCAGTGCTCCTTGGAGTGTCACCTCTTCAGGCTGGATATGGGCCTTCTGCATCCCAGAGCAAAGTCAGTGCTGCTCTGGCTGGTAAAGAATCAGGTTCCTTGGTGCAGTGGACAGGAGCACTCATAAACTGCTGCAGATAGTCAGGTCACTGGAGAAGGAATGGGAGATGGGTGAATGGATTCTCAGACCACTGAAGTATAGCTCCCCATCTGTGGTTCATGTCCCTTCATAGTCAACGGGACAGGACTCTTTTGAGAGCTATTTGGAGCAGACATGTTCACTGTCGCCTTTGGAGTCACTCTTTAGAGCTAACTGGTTTTCTCTGCCTATGTAAGAAGTTGCATTGGGTCTACTTGGGTGGTGTGAAGACCTTTCACTGTGTCCATGGGGAATTATCACTGCTTTGGTTTAGTTGGTTGTGCTGAAAGTAAACGTTTGCTGCAAGTTTGACTCAAAGAATGTGGGGGTTTTTGAGATACCACACGTAACTTGTCTGAAGCTGTGAATATACTAGACTCCCACACCAGTTTTGCTACACATCATTTCTAGCAAAGGAGTTTAACTCTTTGTGGAGCCTGTAGTAATGCAGTGAAGCATGGAAAACATCATAATTAATATGGTTCTTATCTGGTATCTGTATAAAGTGTCACAGATGACACTAGTTTTGTGGGGAACCAGCGTTCAAGGGCTTAAGCCTCCCATTCATGGAAAAAAGAAGAAAGATGAGGAGGAAAAAATGAAGGACTGCTCTTGGAAAATATGATTCACAAAGTAAATGCTGTGTAATGAAGGCGACGATGTTATTCAAAAGACACTAAGCTGTGGACATATCTTCTAAGAGAGATATTTTTTTTTTTAATGGCCTCTGCATTTGGACCTGCCATAAACCATACAAATGTGGATGTCCAGAGAGTGTTTGGCTGGCCTTTGGGTTTTTTTATTTGAAATTATAATAATCTGTGCTGGTGAATACAGCTGTGTTCTCCTGTTCTTTCTCTTTGTGTGTGTAAAATTATAGGTGCCAGGGGACCCTGTGAACTTTCTGTTTTGGGAAGGAATCTCATTGTGATCTGCATTTTTGGGAATGCAAAATTTCCCCTGAGTAAGTGAATAGGGTTTGTCTCTGAATGCTTTTGCCTGAGGGACAGGGTAGGTGGAGGCTGCAGGCAGCGAAACCAGCAGTGTGTGATGATGTCCATAAACTCCCATGTCCCAGGCACGGTTGTCAGAGGTCAGATAACTCCCTACAGCTCTGTTTCTGACTGCCTGGCTGCTGAAAGACATCACTTTTCCTGAAGTTTATTATTTCAATCCTGCATTCTCTACTGGTCTCCTTGGTCATAGTGTTCCTGTTTCCATTGTAAGTGATCACGTCAGGCTACCCCATTCTTTCTATAGCAAAGTATTTTGAGGTGATCATAAGACTACATAGAATAAGTTAGGGGCTTTGATTAAAAGATGCCTGATAGTCAACTGAGAATGCGTTTCATCTGTGTGACAATGTGCATACACCCACAAGCATATGTAACTTGGTACGTGTTCAGGCTTGTATACGATGCTGCAGGTATCGTATACTGAGCACTGATAGGAGTCTAGCTAAATCTAACAAGTAAATTTGGGAACAGTGTGCCACAAGTTAGCCTGAATCCAAAGAAACTAAAACCGTCTGAATGCCATGCTGTACCTCTAGCAATGGTCTGAAGGATTCCCCAGAGAAAAATACGTTCAGAACCTCGTGGTATTTATGTGAGGGAAGTACTGTTCAGGGAGAGGGGTGAGATGAAGGTTTTGAAAAAAAAAAGGATTTCCTGGAGTCATTTAAGGAAAAAATAAAAAAAAAAAGGCAAGAATGGTGGGAAGATTGGGGTGACAGGGAGTAGGAAATCTTTACAGAGGTGGAGATTACTGTTAAAGGGATTTATTTTGTTTGTGTTTTAAGGAGCTCTGTGAAGGATCAAAATATATCCTCCCTCTAAAGAAAAAACAACAACAACAACAAAAACAAAAACCAAACAAAAAAATAACAAAAACTAGATTATTAAAACTATTTTCATTTTTGTTGAAAAAATTCCAAACTCAAGATGTCAAAGAATAATTTTCAGGTCCAGCTCTTACATGTGAATAGCCTCAATTCCTAATTTCAAGTTGGCATATGCTTTATCAGACCAGAAAATACATCTCTGAATGGAAGTGGAAGAAATAATAAACTGGTAATTGGGATTATATGATACCAAGATTAGCTTCCTACATAGCCACGATGCCTCGAGTTGTTTACTTGGGACTGTGATATACCCAGTTAAATCTGGGTTTATTTTGTCTTGAGATATATATATATATATATGATGTACTTAAATCCCTCACTGATGGTTTTATAGCTGGGTAGCCATTTTGTGAACTGTAAAATGAACACCCTCAGAGGAAAACATCAGCACCGCTACTTTTTGTGTGCAATTTTTTTCTGTTTTCTGCTGCCCTTCTCCTACCCCACGAGAGATGAAGCCATCAGGAAGGTGTTTGGCTGTCAGTTTGTGTGGGGAGCTGGAGGAAGGTGAGGATGGGATGTGCAAGGGATAGGGAGGTCAAATATTTACAGAAGTAGGTCACATTTTCCAAGCTCAACTCCTGGATAGCAATCACGAAGAAAAAACTCATTCCTTCAGAAACCAGGATGTGCCCTGAATAAGGAGGAGTCAGTAAGAAAATTAAAAACATGCTCATCACACAATCAAAGGATCTACTTGGGACTGGGAGATTCAGCAGTTTAAATGTGCCTTTGGACTGTAAATAGACCCCAAACCCTATCTACCAGTCAAACAGACTCTAGTCCTTCTTAACATAAGATTTGCTTTAATTATGAAACCATATTATCATTTATCATCGCACTCTAATCCCTAACCATACACCTCCTTAGCCTCTCTTATCCGGTAACTTTACTTAGCCTATCTTAACTGATATAAATCTACATCTACATATCAAACATATTCATGAAACCCTGTCAAAAAAAAAAAAAAAAGCAAACACCCACCCCCACCCCCCTCAAGTGCAGGCTTAATCTCGTAGCCCTGTGTCTGTGCTTTTAATGCTCAGCCTTACTCCTGCTGCTGCAGCTATATCTTGCCAAAGGTGCTTCTGTCCCACAACAAGGGACAGTCTCCCTGCCACTCTTGCACGCTAGCCCATAAATCTCTTTTTTCAGTGTGTAGGTGTTTGGTGTCACAGTGCTTTACGCATCTCCTCAGTTGCTGCTGAAGCTGCCTGAGGTCTGCCGCGATGGATCAGGGTTTTGATGTTGGTTTGCCTGTCTGTACACTTCACTAATTAGAATAACAAAACTGGTAGCAAATCTTCAGGCACCAGCCATGCATTGCATCAATTAAAAACATCAAAAACGAAGTCTCTCCTGGTTCCTCTCCTTTCCACTTGATCTCTTACTCCATGGGATGGTGTAACTGTTTCCCTAAGTCCTTCTCCTAATTACTGCGTTCCTTCTTTTCTCTGCGAGCTTCCTTGCAGCCTCAATTCTCTCCTGACATTTTATTTGCTTGCCCTTTCCTTCACTGCTAGGGGACACCACTACTCTAACAGGGGAAAATAAGCATTTGCTGAGCTTACATACTCTGACAGAAATATGAGCATATGATTTTTAACTAAATTTGTCTTCCTGTTTAATTTGAGGATGACTTTTTTTATTTTCTTTAAAGGACCAATTTTTACAACATTTCTTCCAAAGGATAGGTAAGTATTGTTATCTTATTTGCATGCAGTGTAATTGAGACATATGAGTTTGAGTTAGACAAGCTCGTGTGTTCTATTGGATAAACCCTAAGCCACTGAGCAAGCAGGGTTACATCTTAGGTCATTGACAGGACATGATTGTATGGAATTTGGATAAAAACACCGTGAATATCAATTTTGACAGAGCTTGCATTCAGTGTGCATCTAAACTCACTTTTCCTGTTTCACTGATGCAGAAATATAAAATACTTGGGGGAAGACAGAGACACTGCCCTAAATTTCTTCTTAGGCAGTTTTAGTATGTGCAAAACAGAAAGCAGAGGGAGACGTCGCACTCTAAAGATAATTCTATGTGCAGAGTCTGAAAAATGAGATCACGATATAAAGAGGCTACTTCCATAGTGATGTCATTTCCTTATGCCCTTCTAATATAATTGTTTATTTTGCTTAGATTGATGCAAAAAATAGAAAGAGTGTACTGAATATTTCAGATGATCCATAATACACACCACGGCTATTTTGGTCTTGTCACCTCATTTTGTCCAGCTTGAATTATATTGTGACATGTGGCGGGGAAAAAAAAAAACAACAAAAAAACAACACACAGACAAAAAATACCCAAAAAACCCAAAACAAACCTTCAGTGGGATTCAACAGCCAGTGTGCAGGCATGAACAGAATCCCACATAGACCCCTGATATGTGATGACACAAAATTCAGATTGTCAATATTTAGTCTTTTTTTTCCTCCTCATTTAATCTCTCTTTTGTTTTTATTTTGAGTTTATGCTCTTGCCAATACAAACTGGGATGGAAAATTTCCTGGTAGAGGCCACTGCCTCCCCATCATCATCTCCTTTTTGCTGACTCAGGCAGTTCAGAGAAGCATCTCAAACACTGGGATGTTTCTGAACCTGAACTCTCAGCCTTTTGTGCCTCCCTTTTCAGTCTCCTTGCTCCACTTTCACAATGTTTGTTTGCTTGGCATCACCTGAAAAAACTGCCTTCGGTGGGATTTCTTTTTAAATCTCCCTGTCCAATGATACTGCTGCACCTATTTTCCTTCCCTCCTTCCTCTCCCTGCCTTTATTTGTGAACACTCAGAGCTGCTGTTGGGGGAGTGACTTGTACCAGGGCAAACTGCATTTAATTCAAGTCACTCCTTACACCTACAGAGCTGCCTTCCCGCTGTTCAGCATATGTTATGCGTCCCCTCTCCGTGCCTGGTCCATCCGCCTTGGCAATTTAATTCAAGTTGCGCAGCA